>NC_091822.1:210612636-211318461 GCF_038994185.2 Dermacentor albipictus | reverse complement strand
CTAACCTAACCTAACCTAACTAACCTAACCTAACCTAACCTAACCTAACCTAACCTAACCTAACCTAACCTAACCTAACCTAACCTAACCTAACCTAACCTAACCTAACCTAACCTAACCTAACCTAACCTAACCTAACCTAACCTAACCTAACCTAACCTACACCTAACCTAACCTAACCTAACCTAACCTAACCTAACCTAACCTAACCTAACCTAACCTAACCTAACCTAACCTAACCTAACCTAACCTAACCTAACCTAACCTAACCTAACCTAACCTAACCTAACCTAACCTAACCTAACCTAACCTAACCTAACCTAACCTAACCTAACCTAACCTAACCTAACCTAACCTAACCTAACCTAACCTAACCTAACCTAACCTAACCTAACCTAACTAACCTAACCTAACCTAACCTAACCTAACCTAACCTAACCTAACCTAACCTAACCTAACCTAACCTAACCTAACCTAACCTAACCTAACCTAACCTAACCTAACCTAACCTAACCTAACCTAACCTAACCTAACCTAACCTAACCTAACCTAACCTAACCTAACCTAACCTAACCTAACCTAACCTAACCTAACCTAACCTAACCTAACCTAACCTAACCTAACCTAACCTAACCTAACCTAACCTAACCTAACCTAACCTAACCTAACCTAACCTAACCTAACCTAACCTAACCTAACCTAACCTAACCTAACCTAACCTAACCTAACCTAACCTAACCTAACCTAACCTAACCTAACCTAACCTAACCTAACCTAACCTAACCTAACCTAACCTAACCTAACCTAACCTAACCTAACCTAACCTAACCTAACCTAACCTAACCTAACCTAACCTAACCTAACCTAACCTAACCTAACCTAACCTAACCTAACCTAACCTAACCTAACCTAACCTAACCTAACCTAACCTAACCTAACCTAACCTAACCTAACCTAACCTAACCTAACCTAACCTAACCTAACCTAACCTAACCTAACCTAACCTAACCTAACCTAACCTAACCTAACCTAACCTAACCTAACCTAACCTAACCTAACCTAACCTAACCTAACCTAACCTAACCTAACCTAACCTAACCTAACCTAACCTAACCTAACCTAACCTAACCTAACCTAACCTAACCTAACCTAACCTAACCTAACCTAACCTAACCTAACCTAACCTAACCTAACCTAACCTAACCTAACCTAACCTAACCTAACCTAACCTAACCTAACCTAACCTAACCTAACCTAACCTAACCTAACCTAACCTAACCTAACCTAACCTAACCTAACCTAACCTAACCTAACCCAACCTAACCTAACCCAACCTAACCTAACCTAACCTAACCTAACCTAACCTAACCCAACCCAACCTAACCCAACCTAACCTAACCTAACCTAACCTACCTAACCTAACCTAACCTAACCTAACCTACCCTACCCTAACCTAACCTAACCCAACCTAACCTAACCCAACCCAACCTAACCTAACCTAACCTATGACACCATCTCGTTATGTCACACCGCGCCACCAGCAAAGTTTTGGGAATCCGAAACTATGGCACCATTTCGTCACATGACGAACCTAACCGATGACGCGATCTCCGGTATGTCACACCGCGCCACCAACTCAGTTTTGGGAATCCGAAACTATGGCACCATTTCATCACATGACCAACCTAACCGATGACGCGATCTCCGGTATGTCACACCGCGCCACGAACTCAGTTTTGGGAATCCGAAACTATGGCACCATTTTGTCACACGACGAACCTAACCGATGACGCGATCTCCGGTATCTCACACCGTGCCACCAATTCAGTTTTGGGAATCCGAAACTATGGTACCATTTCGTCACATGACCAGCCTAACCGATGACGCGTTCTCCGGTATGTCACACCATGCCACCAACTCAGTTTTGGGAATCCAAAACTATGGCACCATTTTGTCACATGACCAACCTAACCGATGACGCGATCTCCGATATATCACACCGCGCCACCTACTTAGTTTTGGGAATCCGAAACTATGGCACCGTTTTGTCACATGACTTACCTAACCGATGACGCGATCTCGGGTATGTCACACCGCGCCACCAACTTAGTTTTGGGAATCCGAAACTATGGCACCATTTTGTCACATGACTACCCTTACGTAATGCCGCGATCTCGGGTGTCACACGCCACCAACTCAGTTTTGGGAATCTGAAACTATGGCACCATTTCGTCACATGACCAACCTAACCGATGACACGATCTCCAGTATGTCACACCGCGCCACCAACTCAGTTTTGGGAATCCGAAACTATGGCACCATTTCGTCACATGACCAACCTGACCGATGACGCGATCTCCGGTATGTCACACCGCGCCACCAACTCAGTTTTGGGAATCCGAAACTATGGCACCATTTCGCCACATGACCAACCTAACCGATGACGCGATCTCCGGTATGTCACACCGCGCCACCAACTTAGTTTTGGGAATCCGAAACTATGGCACCATTTCGTCACATGACTAACCTGACCGATGACGCGATCTCCGGTATGTCACACCGCGCCACCAACTTAGTTTTGGGAATCCGAAACTATGGCACCATTTCGTCACATGACCAACCTAACCGATGACGCGATCTCCGGTATGTCACACCGCGCCACCAACTCAGTTTTGGGAATCCGAAACTATGGTACCATTTCGTCACATGACCAACCTAACCGATGACGCGTTCTCCGGTATGTCACACCATGCCACCAACTCAGTTTTGGGAATCCGAAACTATGGCACCATTTGTCACATGACCAACCTAACCGATGACGCGATCTCCGATATATCACACCGCGCCACCTACTTAGTTTTGGGAATCCGAAACTATGGCACCGTTTTGTCACATGACTTACCTAACCGATGACGCGATCTCGGGTATGTCACACCGCGCCACCAACTTAGTTTTGGGAATCCGAAACTATGGCACCATTTTGTCACATGACTACCCTTACGTAATGCCGCGATCTCGGGTGTCACACGCCACCAACTCAGTTTTGGGAATCTGAAACTATGGCACCATTTCGTCACATGACCAACCTAACCGATGACGCGATCTCCGGTATGTCCCACACGCCACCAACTCAGTTTTGGGAATCCGAAACTATGGCACCATTTCGTCACATGACCAACCTGACCGATGACGCGATCTCCGGTATGTCACACCGCGCCACCAACTCAGTTTTGGGAATCCGAAACTATGGCACCATTTCGCCACATGACCAACCTAACCGATGACGCGATCTCCGGTATCTCACACCGCGCCACCAATTCAGGATTGGGAATCCGAAAATATGGCACCATTTCGTCACATGACTAACCTGACCGATGACGCGATCTCCGGTATGTCACACCGCGCCACCAACTTAGTTTTGGGAATCCGAAACTATGGCACCATTTCGTCACATGACCAACCTAACCGATGACGCGATCTCCGGTATGTCACACCGCGCCACCAACTCAGTTTTGGGAATCCGAAACTATGGCACCATTTCGTCACATGACCAACCTAACCGATGACGCGATCTCCGGTATGTCACCGCGCCACCAACTTAGTTTTGGGAATCCGAAGCTATGGCACCATTTTGTCACATGACTTACCTAACCGATGACACGATCTCGGGTGTCACACCGCGCAGCCAACTTGGATTTGGGAATCCGCAACTATGGCACCACTTGTCACATGACTACCCTTACCTAACCAATGCCGCGATCTCGGCTATGTCACACCACGCCGCCAACTTGGATTTGGGAATCCGAAACCATGGCACCATTCGTCACATGACTAGCCTAACGGATGACGCGATCTCCGATATGTCACACCGCGTCACCAACTTCGTTTTGGGAATCCGAAACTATGGCACCATTTTGTCACATGACTAACTTAACCGATGAGGCGATCTCCGGTATGTCACACTGCACCACCAACTTAGTTTTGGGAATCCGAAACTATGGCACCATTTTGTCACATGACTAACCTAACCGATGACGCGATCTCGGGTTGTCACACCACGCCAGCAACTAAGATTTGGCAATCCGGAACTATGGCACCATTTTGTCACATGACTACCCTTACCTAACCAATGCCGCGATCTCGGGTATGTCACACCACGCCGCCAACTTGGATTTCGGAATTCGAAACCATGGCACCATTTTCACATGACTAGCCTAACCGATGACGCGGTTTGAATTTGGGAAACCGAAACTATGGCACCATTTCGTCACATGACCAACCTAACCGATGACGCGATCTCGGGTATGTCACACCGCGCCACCAACTCAGTTTTGGGAATCCGAAACTATGGCACCATTTTGTCACATGACTACCCTTACCTAACTAATGCCGCGATCTCGGGTGTCACACACGCCACCAACTCAGTTTTGGGAATCCGAAACTATGGCACCATTTTGTCACAGGAGTAACCTAACCAATGACGCGATCTCGGGTATGTCACACCATGCAGCCAACTTGGATTTGGGAATCCGAAACTATAGCACCATTTCGTCACATGACCAACCTAACTGATGACGCGATCTCCGCTATGTCACACCGCGCCACCTACTTAGCTTTGGGAGTCCGAAACTCTGGCACCATTTTGTCACGTCTTAACCGACGACGCGATCTCGGGTGTCACACCGCGCCACCAACTCAGTTTTGGGAATCCGAAACTATGGCACCATTTCGTCACATGACCAACCTAACCAATGCCGCGATCTCGGGTATGTCACACCACGCCACCAACTCAGTTTTGGTAATCCGAAACTATGGCACCATTTCGTCACATGACGAACCTAACCGATGACGCGATCTCCGGTATGTCACACCGAGCCACCAACTCAGTTTTGGGAATCCGAAACTATGGCACCATTTCGTCACATGACCAACCTAACCGATGACGCGATCTCCGGTATGTCACACCGCGCCACCAACTGTTTTGGGAATCGAAACTATGGCACCATTTCGTCACTTGACCAACCTAACCGATGACGCGATCTCCGGTATGTCACACCGCGCCACCAACTCAGTTTTGGGAATCCGAAACTATGCCACCATTTCTTCGCATGACCAACCTAACCGTTGACGCGATCTCCGGTATGTCACACCGCGCCACCAACTGAGTTTTGGGAATCCGAAACTATGGCACCATTTCGTCACATGACCAACCTAACCGATGACGCGATCTCCGGTATCTCACACCGTGCCACCAATTCAGGTTTGGGAATCCGAAACTATGGCACCATTTCTTCACATGACCAACCTAACCGAACGCGATCTCTGGTATGTCACACCGCGCCACCAACTCAGTTTTGGGAATCCGAAACTATGGCACCATTTCGTCACATGACCAACCTAACTGATGACGCGATCTCCGGTATGTGACAACGCGCCACCAACTTAATTTTGGGAATCCGAAACTATGGCACCACTTTGTCACATGAGTAACCTAACCAATGACGCGATCTCGGGTATGTCACACCATGCAGCCAACTTGGATTTGGGAATCCGAAACTATGGCACCATTTCGTCACATGACCAACCTAACTGATGACGCGATCTCCGCTATGTCACACCGCGCCACCTACTTAGCTTTGGGAATCCGAAACTATGGCACCATTTTGTCACATGTCTTACTTAACCGACGACGCGATCTCGGGTGTCACGCCGCGCCACCAACTGTTTTGGGAATCCGAAACTATGGCACCATTTCGTCACATGACCAACCTAACCAATGCCGCGATCTCGGGTATGTCACACCACACCACCAACTCAGTTTTGGGAATCCGAAACTATGGCACCATTTCGTCACATGACCAACCTAACCGATGACACGATCTCCAGTATGTCACACCGCACCACCAACTCAGTTTTGGGAATCCGAAACTATGGCACCATTTCGTCACATGACCAACCTAACCGATGACGCGATCTCCAGTATGTCACACCGCGCCACCAACTTAGTTTTCGGAATCCGAAGCTATGGCACCATTTTGTCACATGACTTACCTAACCGATGACGCAATCTCGGGTGTCACACCGCGCAGCCAACTTGCATTTGGGAATCCGAAACTATGGCACCATTTGTCGCATGACTAACCTAACCAATGACGCGGTTTGAATTTGGGAAACCGAAACTGGCACCATTTCGTCACATGACCAACCTAACCGTTGACGCGATCTCCAGTATGTCACACCGCGCCACCAACTGAGTTTTGGGAATCCGAAACTATGGCACCATTTCGTCACATGACCAACCTAACCGATGACGCGATCTCCGGTATCTCACACCGTGCCACCAATTCAGGTTTGGGAATCCGAAACTATGGCACCATTTCTTCACATGACCAACCTAACCGAACGCGATCTCTGGTATGTCACACCGCGCCACCAACTCAGTTTTGGGAATCCGAAACTATGGCACCATTTCGTCACATGACCAACCTAACTGATGACGCGATCTCCGGTATGTGACAACGCGCCACGAACTTAATTTTGGGAATCCGAAACTATGGCACCACTTTGTCACATGAGTAACCTAACCAATGACGCGATCTCGGGTATGTCACACCATGCAGCCAACTTGGATTTGGGAATCCGAAACTATGGCACCATTTCGTCACATGACCAACCTAACTGATGACGCGATCTCCGCTATGTCACACCGCGCCACCTACTTAGCTTTGGGAATCCGAAACTATGGCACCATTTTGTCACATGTCTTACTTAACCGACGACGCGATCTCGGGTGTCACGCCGCGCCACCAACTGTTTTGGGAATCCGAAACTATGGCACCATTTCGTCACATGACCAACCTAACCAATGCCGCGATCTCGGGTATGTCACACCACACCACCAACTCAGTTTTGGGAATCCGAAACTATGGCACCATTTCGTCACATGACCAACCTAACCGATGACACGATCTCCAGTATGTCACACCGCACCACCAACTCAGTTTTGGGAATCCGAAACTATGGCACCATTTCGTCACATGACCAACCTAACCGATGACGCGATCTCCAGTATGTCACACCGCGCCACCAACTTAGTTTTCGGAATCCGAAGCTATGGCACCATTTTGTCACATGACTTACCTAACCGATGACGCAATCTCGGGTGTCACACCGCGCAGCCAACTTGCATTTGGGAATCCGAAACTATGGCACCATTTGTCGCATGACTAACCTAACCAATGACGCGGTTTGAATTTAGGAAACCGAAACTATGGCACCATTTCGTCACATGACCAACCTAACCGATGACGCGATCTCGGGTATGTCACACCGCGCCACCAACTCAGTTTTGGGAATCCGAAACTATGGCACCATTTTGTCACATGACCACCCTTACCTAACTATTGCCGCGATCTCGGGTGCCACACACGCCACCAACTCAGTTTTGGGAATCCGAAACTATGGCACCATTTTGTCACATGACTAACCTAACCGATGACGCGATCTCGGGTTGTCACACCACGCCAGCAACTAAGATTTGGCAATCCGAAACTATGGCACCATTTTGTCACATGACTACCCTTACCTAACCAATGCCGCGATCTCGGGTATGTCACACCACGCCGCCAACTTGGATTTGGGAATTCGAAACCATGGCACCATTTTCACATGACTAGCCTAACCGATGACGCGGTTTGATTTTGGGAAACCGAAACTATGGCACCATTTCGTCACATGACCAACCTAACCAATGACGCGATCTCGGGTATGTCACACCGCGCCACCAACTCAGTTTTGGGAATCCGAAACTATGGCACCATTTTGTCACATGACTACCCTTACCTAACTAATGCCGCGATCTCGGGTGTCACACACGCCACCAACTCAGTTTTGGGAATCCGAAACTATGGTACAGTTTCGTCGCATGACCAACCTAACCGATGACGCGATCTCGGGTATGTCACACCGCGCCACCAACTCAGTTTTGGGAATCCGAAACTATGGCACCATTTCGTCACATGACCAACCTAACCGATGACGCGATCTCCGGTATGTCACACCGCGCCACCAACTCAGTTTTGGGAATCCGAAACTATGGCACCATTTCGTCACATGACCAACCTAACCGACGACGCGATCTCCGGTATGTCACCGCGCCACCAACTTAGTTTTGGGAATCCGAAGCTATGGCACCATTTTGTCACATGACTTACCTAACCGATGACGCGATCTCGGGTGTCACACCGTGCAGCCAACTTGGATTTGAGAATCCGCAACTATGGCACCACTTGTCACATGACTACCCTTACCTAACCAATGCCGCGATCTCGGCTATGTCACACCATGCCGCCAACTTGGATTTGGGAATCTGAAACCATGGCACCATTTGTCACATGACTAGCCTAACAGATGACGCGATCTCTGATGTCACACCGCGTCACCAACTTCGTTTTGGGAATCCGAAACTATGGCACCATTTTGTCACATGACTAACTTAACCGATGAGGCGATCTCCGGTATGTCACACTGCACCATCAACTTAGTTTTGGGAATCCGAAACTATGGCACCATTTTGTCACACGACTAACCTAACCGATGACGCGATCTCGGGTTGTCACACCACGCCAGCAACTAAGATTTGGCAATCCGAAACTATGGCACCATTTTGTCACATGACTACCCTTACCTAACCAATGCCGCGATCTCGGGTATGTCACACCACGCTGCCAACTTGGATTTGGGAATTCGAAACCATGGCACCATTTTCACATGACTAGCCTAACCGATGACGCGGTTTGAATTTGGGAAACCGAAACTATGGCACCATTTCGTCACATGACCAACCTAACCGATGACGCGATCTCGGGTATGTCACACCGCGCCACCAACTCAGTTTTGGGAATCCGAAACTATGGCCCCATTTGTCACATGACCACCCTTACCTAACTATTGCCGCGATCTCGGGTGTCACACACGCCACCAACTCAGTTTTGGGAATCCGAAACTATGCCACCATTTCGTCACATGACCAACCTAACCGATGACGCGATCTCCGGTATGTCACACCGCGCCACCAACTTAGTTTTGGGAATCCGAAACCTTGGCACCATTTTGTCACATGACTAACCTAAACGATGACGCGATCTCCGGTATGTCACACTGCACCACCAACTTAGTTTTGGGAATCCGAAACTATCTCCACATTTCGTCACATGACCAACCTAACCGATGACGCGATCTCCGGTATGTCACACCGCGCCACTAACTCAGTTTTGGGAATCCGAAACTATGGCACCATTTCGTCACATGACCAACCTAACGGATGACGTGATCTCAGGTAGCTCACACCGCGCCACCAATTCAGGTTTGGGAATCCGAAACTATGGCACCATTTCGTCACATGACGAACCTAACCGATGACGCGATCTCCGGTATGTCACACCACACCACCAACTCAGTTTTGGGAATCCAAAACTATGGCACCATTTCGTCACATGACCAACCTAACCGATGACGCGATCTCGGGTATGTCACACTGCGCCACCAACTCAGTTTTGGGAATCCAAAACTATGGCACCATTTTGTCACATGACTACCCTTACCTAACTAATGCCGCGATCTCGGGTGTCACGCACGCCACCAACTCAGTTTTGGGAATCCGAAACTATGGCACCATTTCGTCACATGACCAACCTAACCGATGACGCGATCTCCGGTATGTCACACCGCGCCACCAACTTTGTTTTGCGAATCCGAAACTATGGCACCATTTCGTCACATGACTAACCTAACCGATGACGCGATCTCCGGTATGTCACACCACGCCACCAACTTAGTTTTGGGAATCCGAAACTATGGCACCATTTTGTCACATGACTTACCTAACCGATGACGCAATCTCGGGTGTCACACCGCGCAGCCAGCTTGGATTTGGGAATCCGAAACTATGGCACCATTTGTCACATGACTACCCTTACCTAACCAATGCCGCAATCTCGGGTATGCCACACCACGCCGCCAACTTGGATTTGGGAATCCGAAACTATGGCACCATTTCGTCACATGACCAACCTAACCGATGACGCGATCTCCGATGTCACACCGCGCCACCAACTTAGTTTTGGGAATCCGAAACTATGGCACCATTTTGTCACATGACTTACCTAACCGATGACGCGATCTCGGGTATGTCACACCGCACCACCAATTAAGTTTTGGGAATCCGAAATATGGCACCATTTCGTCACATGACCAACCTAACCGATGACGCGATCTCTGGTATGTCACACCGCGCCACTTACTTAGTTTTGGGAATCCGAAACTATGGTACCATTTTGTCACATGACTTACCTAACCGATGACGCGATCTCGTTATGTCACACCGCGCCACCAACTAAGTTTTGGGAATCCGAAACTATGGCACCATTTCGTCACATGACGAACCTAACCGATGACGCGATCTCCGGTATGTCACACCGCGCCACCAACTCAGTTTTGGGAATCCGAAACTATGGCACCATTTCATCACATGACCAACCTAACCGATGACGCAATCTCCGGTATGTCACACCGCGCCACGAACTCAGTTTTGGGAATCCGAAACTATGGCACCATTTTGTCACATGACGAACCTAACCGATGACGCGATCTCCGGTATCTCACACCGTGCCACCAATTCAATTTTGGGAATCCGAAACTATGGCACCATTTCGTCACATGACCAACCTAACCGATGACGCGTTCTCCGGTATGTCACACCATGCCACCAACTCAGTTTTGGGAATCCGAAACTATGGCACCATTTTGTCACATGACCAACCTAACCGATGACGCGATCTCCGATATATCACACCGCGCCACCTACTTAGTTTTGGGAATCCGAAACTATGGCACCGTTTTGTCACATGACTTACCTAACCGATGACGCGATCTCGGGTATGTCACACCGCGCCACCAACTTAGTTTTGGGAATCCGAAACTATGGCACCATTTTGTCACATGACCAACCTAACCGATGACGCGATCTCCGATATATCACACCGCGCCACCTACTTAGTTTTGGGAATCCGAAACTATGGCACCGTTTTGTCACATGACTTACCTAACCGATGACGCGATCTCGGGTATGTCACACCGCGCCACCAACTCAGTTTTGGGAATCCGAAACTATGGCACCATTTCGTCACATGACCAACCTAACCGATGACGCGATCTCCGGTATGTCACACCGCGCCACCAACTTAGTTTTGCGCATCCGAAACTATGGCACCATTTCGTCACATGACTAACCTAACCGATGACGCGATCTCCGGTATGTCACACCGCGCCACCAACTTAGTTTTGGGAATCCGAAACTATGGCACCATTTTGTCACATGACTTACCTAACCGATGACGCAATCTCGGGTGTCACACCGCGCAGCCAGCTTGGATTTGGGAATCCGAAACTATGGCACCATTTGTCACATGACTACCCTTACCTAACCAATGCCGCAATCTCGGGTATGCCACACCACGCCGCCAACTTGGATTTGGGAATCCGAAACTATGGCACCATTTCGTCACATGACCAACCTAACCGATGACGCGATCTCCGATGTCACACCGCGCCACCAACTTAGTTTTGGGAATCCGAAACTATGGCACCATTTTGTCACATGACTTACCTAACCGATGACGCGATCTCGGGTATGTCACACCGCACCACCAATTAAGTTTTGGGAATCCGAAACTATGGCACCATTTCGTCACATGACCAACCTAACCGATGACGCGATCTCCGATATATCACACCGCGCCACCAACTAAGTTTTGGGAATCCGAAACTATGGCACCATTTCGTCACATGACGAACCTAACCGATGACGCGATCTCCGGTATGTCACACCGCGCCACCAATTCAATTTTGGGAATCCGAAACTATGGCACCATTTCGTCACATGACCAACCTAACCGATGACGCGATCTCCGGTATGTCCCACACGCCACCAACTCAGTTTTGGGAATCCGAAACTATGGCACCATTTCGTCACATGACCAACCTGACCGATGACGCGATCTCCGATATGTCACACCGCGCCACCAACTCAGTTTTGGGAATCCGAAACTATGGCACCATTTCGCCACATGACCAACCTAACCGATGACGCGATCTCCGGTATCTCACACCGCGCCACCAATTCAGGTTTGGGAATCCGAAACTATGGCACCATTTCGTCACATGACTAACCTGACCGATGACGCGATCTCCGGTATGTCACACCGCGCCACCAACTTAGTTTTGGGAATCCGAAACTATGGCACCATTTCGTCACATGACCAACCTAACCGATGACGCGATCTCCGGTATGTCACACCGCGCCAACTTAGTTTTGGGAATCCGAAACTATGGCACCATTTTGTCACATGACTTACCTAACCGATGACGCAATCTCGGGTGTCACACCGCACAGCCAACTTGGATTTGGGAATCCGAAACTATGGCACCATTTGTCACATGACTAACCTAACCGATGACGCGGCTTGAATTTGGGAATCCGAAACTATGGCACCATTTCGTCACATGACCAACCTAACCGATGACGCGATCTCGGGTATGTCACACCGCGCCACCAACTCAGTTTTGGGAATCCGAAACTATGGCACCATTTTGTCACATGACTTACCTAACCGATGACGCGATCTCGGGTATGTCACACCGCACCACCAACTCAGTTTTGGGAATCCGAAACTATGGCACCATTTTGTCACATGACTACCCTTACCTAACTAATGCCGCGATCTCGGGTGTCACACACGCCACCAACTCAGTTTTGGGAATCCGAAACTATGGCACCATTTCGTCACATGACCAACCTAATCGATGACGTGATCTCCGGTATGTCACACCGCGCCACCAACTCAGTTTTGGGAATCCGAAACTATGGCACCATTTCGTCACATGACCAACCTAACTGATGACGCGATCTCCGCTATGTCACACCGCGCCACCTACTTAGCTTTGGGAATCCGAAACTCTGGCACCATTTTGTCACGTCTTAACCGATGACGCGATCTCGGGTTGTCACACCACGCCAGCAACTAAGATTTGGCAATCCGGAACTATGGCACCATTTTGTCACATGACTACCCTTACCTAACCAATGCCGCGATCTCGGGTATGTCACACCACGCCGCCAACTTGGATTTGGGAATTCGAAACCATGGCACCATTTTCACATGACTAGCCTAACCGATGACGCGGTTTGAATTTGGGAAACCGAAACTATGGCACCATTTCGTCACATGACCAACCTAACCGATGACGCGATCTCGGGTATGTCACACCGCGCCACCAACTCAGTTTTGGGAATCCGAAACTATGGCACCATTTTGTCACATGACTACCCTTACCTAACTAATGCCGCGATCTCGGGTGTCACACACGCCACCAACTCAGTTTTGGGAATCCGAAACTATGGCACCATTTCGTCACATGACCAACCTAACCGATGACGCGATCTCCGGTATGTCACACCGCGCCACCAACTCAGTTTTGGGAATCCGAAACTATGGCACCATTTCGTCACATGACCAACCTAACCGATGACGCGATCTCCGGTATGTCACACCGCGCCACCAACTCAGTTTTGGGAATCCGAAACTATGGCACCATTTCGTCACATGACCAACCTAACCGATGACGCGATCTCCGGTATGTCACCGCGCCACCAACTTAGTTTTGGGAATCCGAAGCTATGGCACCATTTTGTCACATGACTTACCTAACCGATGACACGATCTCGGGTGTCACACCGCGCAGCCAACTTGGATTTGGGAATCCGCAACTATGGCACCACTTGTCACATGACTACCCTTACCTAACCAATGCCGCGATCTCGGCTATGTCACACCACGCCGCCAACATGGATTTGGGAATCCGAAACCATGGCACCATTTGTCAGATGACTAGCCTAACGGATGACGCGATCTCCGATGTCACACCGCGTCACCAACTTCGTTTTGGGAATCCGAAACTATGGCACCATTTTGTCACATGACTAACTTAACCGATGAGGCGATCTCCGGTATGTCACACTGCACCACCAACTTAGTTTTGGGAATCCGAAACTATGGCACCATTTTGTCACATGACTAACCTAACCGATGACGCGATCTCGGGTTGTCACACCACGCCAGCAACTAAGATTTGGCAATCCGAAACTATGGCACCATTTTGTCACATGACTACCCTTACCTAACCAATGCCGCGATCTCGGGTATGTCACACCACGCCGCCAACTTGGATTTTGGAATTCGAAACCATGGCACCATTTTCACATGACTAGCCTAACCGATGACGCGGTTTGAATTTGGGAAACCGAAACTATGGCACCATTTCGTCACATGACCAACCTAACCGATGACGCGATCTCGGGTATGTCACACCGCGCCACCAACTCAGTTTTGGGAATCCGAAACTATGGCACCATTTTGTCACATGACCACCCTTACCTAACTATTGCCGCGATCTCGGGTGTCACACACGCCACCAACTCAGTTTTGGGAATCCGAAACTATGCCACCATTTCGTCACATGACCAACCTAACCGATGACACGATCTCCGGTATGTCACACCGCGCCACCAACTTAGTTTTGGGAATCCGAAACCTTGGCACCATTTTGTCACATGACTAACCTAAACGATGACGCGATCTCCGGTATGTCACACCGCGCCACCAACTCAGTTTTGGGAATCCGAAACTATGGCACCATTTCGTCACATGACCAACCTAACGGATGACGTGATCTCCGGTATCTCACACCGCGCCACCAATTCAGGTTTTGGAATCCGAAACTATGGCACCATTTCGTCACATGACGAACCTAACCGATGACGCGATCTCGGGTATGTCACACTGCGCCACCAACTCAGTTTTGGGAATCCAAAACTATGGCACCATTTTGTCACATGACTACCCTTACCTAACTAATGCCGCGATCTCGGGTGTCACGCACGCCACCAACTCAGTTTTGGGAATCCGAAACTATGGCACCATTTCGTCACATGACCAACCTAACCGATGACGCGATCTCCGGTATGTCATACCGCGCCACCAACTTGGTTTTGGGAATCCGAAACTATGGCACCATTTCGTCACATGACTAAGCTAACCGATGACGCGATCTCGGTATGTCACACCACGCCACCAACTTAGTTTTGGGAATCCGAAACTATGGCACCATTTTGTGACATGACTTACCTAACCGATGACGCAATCTCGGGTGTCACACCGCGCAGCCAACTTGGATTTGGGAATCCGAAACTATGGCACCATTTGTCACATGACTACCCTTACCTAACCAATGCCGCGATCTCGGGTATGCCACACCACGCCGCCAACTTGGATTTGGGAATCCGAAACTATGGCACCATTTCGTCACATGACCAACCTAACCGATGACGCGATCTCCGATGTCACACCGCGTTACCTAAGTTTTGGGAATCCGAAACTATGGCACCATTTCGTCACATGACTTACCTAACCGATGACGCGATCTCGGGTATGTCACACCGCGCCACCAATGAAGTTTTGGGAATCCGAAACTATGGCACCATTTCGTCACATGACCAACCTAACCGATGACGCGATCTCTGGTATGTCACACCGGGCCACTTACTTAGTTTTGGGAATCCGAAACTATGGGACCATTTTGTCACATGACTTACCTAACCGATGACGCGATC
The DNA here is from genome assembly GCF_038994185.2 of Dermacentor albipictus. Taxonomy (NCBI): domain Eukaryota; kingdom Metazoa; phylum Arthropoda; class Arachnida; order Ixodida; family Ixodidae; genus Dermacentor; species Dermacentor albipictus. The sequence continues at coordinate 211,302,734 of NC_091822.1, read as the reverse complement.
TCGTTATGTCACACCGCGCCACCAACTAAGTTTTGGGAATCCGAAACTATGGCACCATTTCGTCACATGACGAACCTAACCGATGACGCGATCTCCGGTATGTCACACCGCGCCACCAACTCAGTTTTGGGAATCCGAAACTATGGCACCATTTCGTCACATGACCAACCTAACCGATGACGCGTTCTCCGGTATGTCACACCACGCCACCAACTCAGTTTTGAGAATCCGAAACTATGGCACCATTTTGTCACATGACCAACCTAACCGATGACGCGATCTCCGATATGTCACACCGCGCCACCTACTTAGTTTTGGGAATCCGAAACTATGGCACCGTTTTGTCACATGACTTACCTAACCGATGACGCGATCTCGGGTATGTCACACCGCGCCACCAACTCAGTTTTGGGAATCCGAAACTATGGCACCATTTTGTCACATGACTACCCTTACCTAATGCCGCGATCTCGGGTGTCACACGCCACCAACTCAGTTTTGGGAATCTGAAACTATGGCACCATTTCGTCACATGACCAACCTAACCGATGACGCGATCTCCGGTATGTCACACCGCGCCACCAACTTAGTTTTGGGAATCCGAAACTATGGCACCATTTTGTCACATGACTTACCTAACCGATGACGCAATCTCGGGTGTCACACCGCGCAGCCAACTTGGATTTGGGAATCCGAAACTATGGCACCATTTGTCACATGACTAACCTAACCGATGACGCGGCTTGAATTTGGGAATCCGAAACTATGGCACCATTTCGTCACATGACCAACCTGACCGATGACGCGATCTCGGGTATGTCACACCGCGCCACCAACTCAGTTTTGGGAATCCGAAACTATGGCACCATTTTGTCACATGACCAACCTAACCGATGACGCGATCTCCGGTATGTCACACCGCGCCACCAACTTAGTTTTGGGAATCCGAAACTATGGCACCATTTTGTCACATGACTTACCTAACCGATGACGCAATCTCGGGTTTCACACCGCGCAGCCAACTTGGATTTGGCAATCCGAAACTATGGCACCATTTGTCACATGACTAACCTAACCGATGACGCGGCTTGAATTTGGGAATCCGAAACTATGGCACCATTTCGTCACATGACCAACCTAACCGATGACGCGATCTCGGGTATGTCACACCGCGCCACCAACTCAGTTTTGGGAATCCGAAACTATGGCACCATTTTGTCACATGACTTACCTAACCGATGACGCGATCTCGGGTATGTCACACCGCACCACCAACTCAGTTTTGGGAATCCGAAACTATGGCACCATTTTGTCACATGACTACCCTTACCTAACTAATGCCGCGATCTCGGGTGTTACACACGCCACCAACTCAGTTCTGGGAATCCGAAACTATGGCACCATTTCGTCACATGACCAACCTAACCGATGACGCGATCTCCGGTATGTCACACCGCGCCACCAACTCAGTTTTGGGAATCCGAAACTATGGCACCATTTCGTCACATGACCAACCTAACCGATGACGCGATCTCCGGTATGTCACCGCGCCACCAACTTAGTTTTGGGAATCCGAAGCTAGGGCACCATTTTGTCACATGACTTACCTAACCGATGACGCGATCTCGGGTGTCACACCGCGCAGCCAACTTGGATTTGGGAATCCGCAACTATGGCACCACTTGTCACATGACTACCCTTACCTAACCAATGCCGCGATCTCGGCTATGTCACACCACGCCGCCAACTTGGATTTGGGAATCCGAAACCATGGCACCATTCGTCACATGACTAGCCTAACGGATGACGCGATCTCCGATATGTCACACCGCGTCACCAACTTCGTTTTGGGAATCCGAAACTATGGCACCATTTTGTCACATGACTAACTTAACCGATGAGGCGATCTCCGGTATGTCACACTGCACCACCAACTTAGTTTTGGGAATCCGAAACTATGGCACCATTTTGTCACATGACTAACCTAACCGATGACGCGATCTCGGGTTGTCACACCACGCCAGCAACTAAGATTTGGCAATCCGAAACTATGGCACCATTTTGTCACATGACTACCCTTACCTAACAAATGCCGCGATCTCGGGTATGTCACACCACGCCGCCAACTTGGATTTGGGAATTCGAAACCATGGCACCATTTTCACATGACTAGCCTAACCGATGACGCGATCTCCGATGTCACACCGTGCCATCTACTTAGTTTTGGGAATCCGAAACTATGGCACAATTTTGTCACATGACTAACCTAACCGATGACGCGATCTCCAGTATGTCACACCGCACCACCAACTTGGTTTTGGGAATCCGAAACTATGGCACCATTTTGTCACATAAGTAACGTAACCAATGACGCGATCTCGGGTATGTCACACCATGCAGCCAACTTGGATTTGGGAATCCGAAACTATGGCACCATTTTCTCACATGAATAACCAAACCAATGACGCGATCTCGTGTATGTCACACCGCACCGCCAACTTAGATTTGGGAATCTGAAACTATGGCACCATTTTTTCACATGACTTCATAATCATGAGGTTCCACTTCAACCCAACATATTGGATTGTTACGTCTTCAATGGCAACCTCATTTGGCTGCCATCTTCGATTTCAAATGGCGAAACTATGCCTCCATTTGTCATAATTATGTGGTTCACTTCAAGCTGCTATATGGGATTATGATGCTATCATTGGCACTCGTATTTGGTCGCTATCTTGAATTTCAGATTCCTAAACTATGTCGCCTATGGATTTCCTTCTATCCACCATATTGGATTACATTATCACTGGCACCAGAATTAGGCTGCCATCATAGATTAAGTCAGATATCACATTACCAATCACGAATTGGGTTGCTATTGATTTACTGTGGGCCGCCATCTTTGATTTATCGGTGACATCAATTGGTCTTCACCTTGGTTAGGTTACCAATCAATGAGCACTTCCGTTGCTATAGCAATTTACCATGGGGCTGCCATCTGGAACTTAACCTAACCCAACTAAACGAATGACGTGATCTCGGGTAGCAGCCACCTTAGATTTGGGAATCCGAAACTATGGCACCACTTCTTCACATGACGTCATAGCCATGCGGTTCCACCTCAATCCGTCATATTGGAGCATTACGTACTCACTGGCAACCTGATTTGTCCGCAATCTTACATTTCAGATTTCGAAACTACGCTTTCATTTTGTCATAATTGTTTGATTTACTACTAGCAGCCATATGGGGTTACTTCTAGCAGCCATATGGGCATGTGGGATATCATTGGCACCCGTATTTGGTCGCCATTACTAACTTCAGATTCCTAAACTATGATGTCATGACCCTGTGGATTCGTTTCTATCCACTTTATTGCATTACGTCATCACTAGCACCAGAACTAGGCAGCCGTCTTAGATTATGATGTCAAATATCACATTACCAATCACCAATTGTGTTGCTATTGATTTACTGTGGGCTGCCATCTTTGATTTATCGGCGACATCATCAATTGGTCTCCATCTTGGTTAGGTTACCAATCAATGAGCACTTCCATTGCTATAGCAATTTACCATGGGGCTGCCATCTGGAACTTAACCTAACCCAACTAAACGAATGACGTGATCTCGGGTAGCAGCCACCTTAGATTTGGGAATCCGAAACTATGGCACCACTTCTTCACATGACGTCATAGCCATGCGGTTCCACCTCAATCCGTCATATTGGAGCATTACGTACTCACTGGCAACCTGATTTGTCTGCAATCTTACATTTCAGATTTCGAAACTACGCTTTCATTTTGTCATAATTGTTTGATTTACTACTAGCAGCCATATGGGGTTACTTCTAGCAGCCATATGGGCATGTGGGATATCATTGGCACCCGTATTTGGTCGCCATAATCAATTTCAGATTCCTAAACTATGATGTCATGACCCTGTGGATTCGTTTCTATCCACTTTATTGCATTACGTCATCACTAGCACCAGAACTAGGCGGCCGTCTTAGATTATGTCAAATATCACATTACCAATGACCAATTGTGTTGCTATTGATTTACTGTGGGCTGCCATCTTTGATTTATCGGCGACATCATCAATTGGTCTCCATCTTGGTTAGGTTACCAATGAATCAGCAATTCGGTTGCTACAGCAATTTACCATGGGGCTGCCATCTGGAACTTAACCTAACCCAAGTAAACGAATGACGTGATCTCGGGTAGCAGCCACCTTAGATTTGGGAATCCGAAACTATGGCACCACTTCTTCACATGACGTCATAGCCATGCGGTTCCACCTCAATCCGTCATATTGGAGCATTACGTACTCACTGGCAACCTGATTTGTCCGCAATCTTACATTTCAGATTTCGAAACTACGCTTTCATTTTGTCATAATTGTTTGATTTACTACTAGCAGCCATATGGGGTTACCTCTAGCAGCCATATGGGCATGTGGGATATCATTGGCACCCGTATTTGGTCGCCATAATCAATTTCAGATTCCTAAACTATGATGTCATGACCCTGTGGATTCGTTTCTATCCACTTTATTGCATTACGTCATCACTAGCACCAGAACTAGGCGGCCGTCTTAGATTATGTCAAATATCACATTACCAATCACCAATTGTGTTGCTATTGATTTACTGTGGGCTGCCATCTTTGATTTATCGGCGACATCATCAATTGGTCTCCATCTTGGTTAGGTTACCAATCAATCAGCAATTCGGTTGCTACAGCAATTTACCATGGGGCTGCCATCTGGAACTTAACCTAACCCAAGTAAACGAATGACGTGATCTCGGGTAGCAGCCAACTTAGATTTGGGAATCCGAAACTATGGCACCACTTCGTCACATGACGTCATAGCCATGCGGTTTCACCTCAATCCGTCATATTGGAGCATTACGTACTCACTGGCAACCTCATTTGGCCGCAATCGTACATTTCAGATTTCGAAACTATGCTTCCATTTTGTCATAACTGATTTACTACTAGCAGCCATATGGGGTTACTTCTAGCAGCCATATGGGCATGTGGGATATCATTGGCACCCGTATTTGGTCGCCATTACTAACTTCAGATTCCTAAACTATGATGTCATGACCCTGTGGATTCGTTTCTATCCACTTTATTGCATTACGTCATCACTAGCACCAGAACTAGGCAGCCGTCTTAGATTATGATGTCAAATATCACGTTACCAATCATCAATTGTGTTGCTATTGATTTACAGTGGGCCGCCATCTTTGATTTATCGGCGACATCATCAATTGGTCCCCTCCTTGGTTAGGTTACCAATCAATGAGCAATTCGGTTGCTACAGCGACTTACCATGGGGCTGCCATCTGGAATTTCTCAAACTAAATAGTTCCTGCTCAAGCGTGCGGGCAGCAGGAACAGAAACGTAAGAGCTGAATCTCTTAATGAATAAAGGCGGGGCCTGCAACAGATCCACCATGCGATCCTCGATGTCTGGTATCGGAGAACTCGGGAAAGCAATTTCATCTCCAAAGGCTAGACATGGCAAGGAGAGTGCCTTGCATGACAGTGGAGCCCACCTGCTGCCATCTGGGTTCATGGCACTGCAATATTTCTACCTCGGCCATTAATGAGCCCACCTGAAAATTTTTAGAGCCAAAAGAAGACACTTCCAGTGCATAAAATGTGCCCTTTCAGTGCGTTCAAAACGCTTCCTAGAAGACATGCAACAACTTCCAGTATGCCCTTCAAGTGCATTTTAGCCTAATATATGGGTGCACGGGCGAGCGTTGCTCGATGCCAGGCACGACAGAGTGCATAGCAGGACCTAGTTATGGTGGCTACACTAGTGTGTCAAACCGCCAATGCATCGAACTATACCCGTTGGTCTCGCCAATGTGGCACATTTATTATTGCAATAAGGATTTGCCCTTAAGGCAAAATTCTTGGTGTGTATGTGTATTATATGTGTTGTGAGCCGTGTTAATAAATTGAAGCAGTGTTTGCAGAATCTGTTGTCATGTATCCCACGGCCATAGCTGTTTGTCAGTGTAGCAGAGGCCCGCTTGCAGTAGAAGACGCGAGCATTCTGATTTTAAACCAGTACATGTCCATATTAGGTGGTATCTGCTTCCATCACACGAACAGAGCGGTATGGACACGTAGCGACCAGCTCCACCTTGAGATAAGCCAGTGTAAGGGCCACCTCAGCTCCAAGCCTCCTCAGCACTTCCTCTGCCCTAGTAAGGTGAAGGGGGAGGGAGCAGACATACGGTGGAATAAGAGCGCGTGTTCTCCCGGAGAATTTTTTTACGGGCTCGGAGCGAGTTAAGGGAACAGGGTAGGCAAAATTTCCGGAAAAAATCTATTTTTTGTTTTTGTGTAATTTAAAATCTATTCTTTCCTTAACATGGCCCAGTGTTTCATTTGCGCGCACGCGAAATATTTACCTCAATATCGAGACTTTTCGAAACCTAGGCATCATCCAGCCACGCCCCCTCTGACATGCTCAGGATCTGTGCCTCTCCGAAACTGAAAAAAGTTTTTTTGAGCGCCTATTTTTTGTTGCGTTTAGCAGGAATGGCTGTCACTCATCTGGCGTAGGTACAGGGAGGTCTACACGCGTCAATATCTTCAACGATTTCTACGTTTTTTTTTTTTTGTACAGTGTGTACTCATGGCACCTGTATTGTGCATTGGTTGCTTTCATGTTTTACGTGCTAGCAGCTACCCATCCAAGCGGGCGGAGTAAGCCGCTTTGCGCAGAACGCAGAGTAAATTCCTTACGTCGCCTGACATTGCATAGCCTGAGCCATAAGCGTCCTCGCTCTGTTGAAGCCAAACATGGCAAAGCGTTTGCGCGGGCGAATCGCGCTGGGCGCACCGCCACGGATGCAACACTGTCAATGAGGCGTGCGCCTCTCATCTCGCTAACTCATTCGTGACAGGTGCGAGCTTGCGATCCGAGCCGCAGGAACCGCGTTTATATTGCGCTAGCGCCATAGAACTGTTTCATGGTGGGCAAAAGAAGCACCAGAAGGGACTTGTCTTTTCGCACCGTCTTTTCGTCCACCATGAAGCAGTCGTATGACGCTACCGCAAGCGTGACTCAGATGCAACTACTGGCCATGTCATGAACACAGCCATGAGCAGCTGTATTCTATATTTTACCCAGCGCGGCGCTATTTCATTCACGGTGCGCGCACCACGAAAGCCACCCGTGAAGATTGCGGCTACACTCACCTGCTTCTGGCCGTCAGTCGATCACGTGTACCACACACAATATGGGATATGTGACGTAACCGTGACGTAACTATGAAATCAAACACGCATTTGCCGTAACGTGTAACACAAGACGTGTACATAACGCTATAACGTAGGTTGCCTTGTTCATCGCATCTAGAAACGCATCTACTACAGAAAATATAGGATCAATACACCAAATGGCGCAAGAGAGCTTTAAATGTCAGTTTCTGTTGGATCCTGCTGCTACTCATGTATGAATTCCCGCGAATTGCCGCGAGCAACTTTTATGGCAGCCCATGCCAAAGATTTGGAGTTGCATGATGCTGGCCTACCTTGGCAAGATTATAAAGCCACTTTAGAAATATCAGTTGAAAAATACTGGCAGAAATGAATGGAAACATATTATAAAACCTGTTTTACGAGAACGGCGGAGTTCTCGCCAAAGAAAAACATTTTACGAGGTTATTTTATGTTGCTTGAAAAGTGGTCACACAAGGCTCATAGTTACTGAATATAACCAACCACAACGAACATGCGGCGAATTTTCATACGTGTTAGATTTTAATAACATGTGCCGGAAATAAAAATGGAGGCAAATATATTTTACTATTTTCTTGTGAAAAAATAATCCCTTTCCATCCCATGTTCTTATTGAGCGATGAACCACTTGTGCCATAAGGAGATACTTTGAACTTTTTAAAAGGCACGGGAAGGCACAGGAATTCTAACTGTAGCACATTCCATCTTCTATATTTTTACTTCCACTATTTTACCGCATTTGAACAAATAAGCTAATTTGAAAAACGGCTGCTGCATCATAATCCCAAATCATGTTGATTAGCTCTTACAAAAATCAAGCATCCGTACAGCCCGTCGGAATACGCCGTTTCGTTTTATAAGCCCCTCCTATGCGATCTGCATTTCTTCCACTATTCGCACATGTATAGCCGTTAAAGGTGGCTCGCTCATGCACAAACCGCCCCTTCCTGCGAATTAAACGAGCGTCCTCGCCTGCTGCAGATACCGCGGGAGCGCTCCCATCTTCGATGCTCGAACACGCAGGCGATGATGTAGTCGGCAGTTCGGCCGATAGCGTGATGCGGCCGATGCGATAGCAGAATTCGCATCAGCCTTGCCGTCTTTCGTAAGGCGATTGCCATGCCGCGCCGTTAGCCGAGTGGTAGAGTGTCGAGCCGGCACTCGCAAGGACCCACGTTCGAATCCTGGAATCCTGCTCTGCAGCCAGCGACGAGCTGCAGAGCAGAAGGGGTTCGGCGTGGTCCGCCACTTGGACGGCGCGGGGGACAAGGGGATTCTTTGTGCTTTTAGCACAAAGTCTCCTCTAGCGTCCCCCGGGTACCCGAAAGGGCAGGTGCCCGGATTTGTTTTTTATTTCAAGGTCAAATTTTTATTTCCTGATCGCTTGGTTTTCGCGCTAGCGCCATAAAGCTGTTTTATGGTGGACGAAAAACAGCGCGAAATGACAAGCACCAGAACGAGGTTTGTCTTTTCGCGCTGTTTTGTTTTTCGTCCATGAAACACTTGTATAGCGCTAGCGCAAACGTATGAATCACACTGGCCATGTTTATGAACAGATCTGCGGTATTTAATTTTACCTAGCGCGACGGTGCACGCACCACGAAAGCCGCCCGTGAAGAACACGGCTGCACTCACCTGCTTCTGCTGGCGCCAGCAATCGCACTGAAAGTGGTTCCAGGACAGAACTCCTGCACTGGTTGACATTAAATGTTTCGTACAGCTACGTTTGGGTGTTAGTTAAATACACGCATGTATGCTGGGAGTGGCCAGTGTTCACCAAACTAATTTACTTATTGGCGGGGTACCTTCTACTTACTGGGTTGTTTGGAACTTTCTTTATGAAGTGTCTGGGCAACATATTGTAACGCAGGAAACATTTATTTGGCTCATATAAACAAAAAGACGAGAATGGCAGACAAAGGGTATACAGTTGCAGAGGAAAGCTGCCGCCAGCTTCAGTACAACATTATGCTTAAATTATTGAACATAAGCATGCTGGCCCATTTCCTACAGATACTGTTGCAGCAGCGACTTGCGCAATTCGTCCCGCGTCTTCACGCTAGCGACATTCAAGTACCAAGCACTGTCATGTTCATGGCTAACTTTACGGTATTCGCTTCGCTAGAACTAAAGGAAACGCGCCGCGAAAGGTGACGCAGAAGGCTGCACATACCTGGCTGAGCTGGCGAGGGCGGCATCTCGTAGCGCTGACACGGAATACGGCTCCAATTCCCGCGACCCCATAAGTAACACACCTGCCTGCACATTTTCTTTTAAATCTGAGAATAACTTTATCAAGGGCGCGTGCATATTTTACACGTCAATATACACCAGATTTCGTAGCAAGCCATTGTTAACGCATCGCAAGTTTTCAAATGTGAACGCAAATGGTTATTCAGAAGTTTTCTGTTTTGCTATGGAAGCCGTTGTTTGCTTGTATTCTGTCATTTGGTGTTTTTGGCGGTGTAATCATGCAGGAGTATCATACCTGACGCCACAACGAGTCATGTTTTCTTGGTAACAACTCATTTGTTTTGCAAAGCTGGTCGCCCAGTAGACATTCATTCTTCGGGAGCTTTCGTAGTTTTCTAAATCAGGAATCAGCGATTCTATGTTTAAAGTCGATCACAAGCCGTCTTTTTTTTTCACTAGTCAGTCTCGCCGTGCTACCTAAGAACACACGAATAAATTCGCCTGCTTTTGACTACTCGTATCCGCGAATTCTGATATTCCCCCAACGCAATATTTTTTTTAATATTCTTATAAGGCAAAGTAATGTTTCACCACTGACTTCTGATCGTTTGTCAATGTGCTGCAAATGCTACAGTGTAAGCCGCAACTCGCATATTCCCGTTTGTGGTCGTCCGCTTTTAACACTTTCATTTGGTGCGAACATAGAATGTCCGACTAGTTCTCTTTCCTGTTCTCTGATCTATCTCAATGTTTTCATGGGCCGATCTCAAAATCCTACACTTTCCCTCAAGCAAGAATCGAACCTGCGATACACGGGCTCCTCATGTGCGGCGTGTCCAGAGGGAAGCGAGATGTGAGCCTACCTGCAATGCCTGGATAGTCTTCATAAATAAATAGCTGCAGCCGACAAGGGGGTGTTCTTTGTCAAGTACGACACCAGCCTCTTCTTGAATAAGACGTTCCCTTTTAACTTAATTGCGGCCATTTCTTTCTCTTTTCAGCATAAATTTGATTCATTTTAGGCTACATAAACGACATCATTCGTAAACTTGATTAACATCGAAATGCGGGTTAGCTACATCTACATCACTGTCATTTTGTCTTGAGATTCTGCAGTCATCAGCAGTAAGACTGATGGAAAACGTGTTAATTCATGATGGGCAAGCCATTCATTAAAATGAGATTGAGCGGCGGGCTTATTGCGGAGCTCTGATTCGGCTGACAAAAATGAGTCAATGGTTATCTGACGCAAATTGGTAACGATTCCTGAGAAAGGCTCGCAACTAAGAACTTCGCCGTGCAGATCCAGACGTTGAGTTCTTCCGCGACATTAGAATACGTAGTTGATAACGTCAGTGGGACATTTGCTTAATAGCCTTTTCGAAAAAGTTGTACTTAACCCACGCCCATATAAATTTAAGCACATATTTTCCATAGATGCGCGGCCATCGTTGCTAAGTCTAATTTTGGTTGCATTTGTAGTTGTGTCACGGTTGAATGCGGAATATCGCATCGCTGGTAAACATCAATCACATATAGTCTGAAGTGCTCCATATTACATATTTTAAGGACATTATTCAGTTTAGCCTGCAAATGACTGATGACGTCAGCCTGATTTTTTACCAAAATGTGAAGTTCGTGTATCCTGCAGCTCGAGACGCTCTGCAGCATAGCGCAAACATTCGCATGTTTAAGAATTGCCTTCTTTCTATACAAAAATTTAACTTCGCCATTGACATTTACCTTTTCACACTAATTTGCCATAGGTTTCCCTACATATTTCATAAACTTGACCTTGTCGGAGTCTGTACTTCGGTCAAGGCAGCGGGCTAAATTATGCACGTTTCGTAAAACAAAGAGTGCTTTGGAGCTCTTGCGTTTGTAATTTAATGCAAAGGCTACATATAACCCAGGCACTTTACAATTCGCGTGCGCATCATTTCAATCTCGCCAAATAAATGACGTACCTTTTCATTTCGCCCAGAACACCCGCAAAACATTGTATGACCCCTGGAAAATATGACAAAAAGCGTGTCCGCGAATTACTTGTAAAGCTGCTATTGAAGACAGAAACGGTATATTTTCGCGAAGCATGGAAGTAGAGATGCCCACCATTTGTGTAAGGCGGAGTTCCATCGCGACATAGTAGCCGATGATGGCAGTGCGTCACTTGCGAATACTTACGTTAACTTCTCCTTGGGGTAGTTTATTGATATTTCACAAAGCGCACACACAAGGTCGCACAGCTGATCACCCCGAACACTACTTCGAGTATTCATTGTTTGCAAAGTATCTGTGATGCACGCACTCAACTTCGCACAAATATTTGGAATATTGATCTCCCCAATTTACCGAAGTTTTTTGTTATTGATGATGTATGGTGTTTTTTTTTTTGTCCCAACGGTCAGGGATGGCCAAAGAGTGCCAGAGGTGTGTAGAAGTCAATGATGCCATGAGTGACAAGTGTCAGATGTAACGAGGCTAGATAAAGGCCGAAAATATTCCCTGTAAGGTACGTAAACTATGAAAGTGTTTAAATGGTGTCAAGGACGTGTAATGTGACAGATGACCACCACATATACAGCCAAACACGGATATATCAAACCCACACAAATCCAATTATTGTCTGTATCGAACTCGTAAATTATCCCCTTGAAAATTCTGAGTTAAAGTATGGAAATTCGTGCGTTTATATCGAACAATATCTTTACCCGCCATTGGATATAAGAAAACCGCGCGATCTCTGCACTCGCCGCACCCGCGAGCTCCGCAACTCCCCCGGAAGGCTCGGAAAATGTGAGAGCGAGAGGAAGGGAGGCTCGGACTGTACTCCCGCTGCGCACGCTCTCCGACTTGCGGAACTGTTCTTTTTCTCTCTCTCCCAATGTCTCATCCTTCCCCCGCGTTAGTGATCGGCTCGGAAAAGATAGCCAGGAACGAAGGCGCCGACGGCCTCCTCCTCCTGCCTTTTTTTTTTCTTGTTGCTTTTTCACGAGTTTTGCTCAGCCAACCACAGCTCGTGCCTTTCGTACGTCGCTGTCGCCCTTGGAGGTCATAGAGTTTCCTACAAAATTACTAGAGGGAACTCTGGCGCTAGTGTCTACGTGAGCTACAATGGGGGCGGTTGTCCCAGCATGGGTATAGAGGCTAGAAGGTTATCCTAGTGTCGGGAGCGGGCGCCCTTTCCCGAAGCGCCGGAGAAACCAGTTTGGATGCTTGGCGGAGTAGTTCGAAGAGGGCGCTGCGCTCCTGTGGCGGGTAGAGTTACTGTGTATGCTACCAAAGGTAGCGGTAGCATATACAGTAACTCTAGTGGCGGGTTACTGACGCCAGCCGAAGGAATGCAGACACAAGTCCAACAAGTCGTCGTCAGTTTTGGGTAGCACGTGTACCGACGTAGTTCAGTTTGTTGCAGCCTTTATTTTCGTTGACACCGTAGTGCCACGGCTTGGTGCGATGCGACGTTGAACTTCTGTGATAATGCCTTCAAAAAAAGAGAGGACATGTTTTGTTCCCCTTTGTAAGGGCGGTTACAAGTCGTCTATAGAAAAGGTGTCGTTGTTCCGCGCTCCATCCGACCCTGTTCGCTTGAAGGCATGGGCAAGGAACATCAAGAGAGACGACAAAGTGCTGAGTGAAACTTGTGTTGTGTGCTCTCGCCACTTCGACGAGCGGTTCATCCAAAGGAAGTTCAAGCACGTAATTAATGGCGAGATTGTCGAGCTCGACCGTGAACGTCCGGCGCTTACTGAGGATGCCATTCCTACTATTTTTCCCGACGCACCACCTTATTTCACGAAGCAACTACCGAAAAAGAGAGCAGAAAGAAACATGGCCAACAGCGATGCCCCGCCAGCAAACGCAAGGCTCCGAACAACGACCAAGCTGAAGCCGTCGAAACACAGGCCTGCACTGATGAAACGCCGCAAAGACCGCGCCCGTTGGGAGAAATCGAATTACCGTCGGCATTCTGCAGCAAGATTTCGCTGCCATGTGATGCCACTGTTTTGTGCTTCGCGTGGCACACCGGCACGCAGCCCGGCGATGTCCGTGTAGTAAAACACGTTACTTTTTCGACGTCCACGGAAGCAGCTGCTACGCAGCAAAATTCTCATATTTGCACAGTGTTTTCACGGTGCAAATATGTCGGCCTTGAGAGAGAGAATAAGTGTGACGTAGAGAGAAAAGAGTAGCTGCGAAACCTGCTGTTGGGGCTTCTTCCGTACCATTATCAAGGTGCTGCGCTATCTCTTCGGGTTTGCGATAGGCAGTGCAGTTACTTTCAATCAGCTTATTTGAGGGCACTGCTTTATGATGCGGGTGAGAGTTCACTCACATGGTGTTTTTCATAGTTCGTGAGGTTATTTTCCAGTCGGTAAAATTGTACGCAATTAGTATGTGGCTGAAAACACTGCAGTTAGATGTCATTTTGGGATGCCAACAAATGCCTCATTGACACCTTGAAAATTATGAGAGTACTTCTCGAGTTAGATAATTGTAATTACCCAATTAAATTACTGGCTGCTACTCCGCTTTACTGGAAACAATATGCACTAGGTTTTCTTCAAGTAACGGAACTGTTTTTTTTTTAAATCTTAGTGCATGATAGCTGTGGAACACTCTCTCTCTCTTCATCCCTATACCCCTTTCCCCAGTGCAGGGTAGAAAAACGGACATGCGTCGGGTTAACCTCTCTGCCTTTCCTCTCTTCTATTTCTCTCTCTCTCTCTCTAATTCACTAAGTAACCGTAATGAGGCCAAGCCAGATTCGCTCGAAATCGGAATCAACAGCAGTCATGTGCGGCAGCACTTATGCTCGGACTAGCAGAAAAAAAAAGAGAGAGGCTGCAGTTTTGCAGAAAGGCGAAGCAGTGTTAGTGATAGCCAAGTATGCGACAATTACACGAAGGAAGATTACACCAGCAAGGGGACTCAGGCTGTGAAATTGAACTGTCTCCTACTATGAGGTCTTGTATATACTTAGCGCCGTCACTTCAGTGCTCAAGTCTTCGAGGTCAAGCGAAGTTTCTTGAAGTGCAAGAAATATATATATATATATCCTCGAGGTAGTAGTCCGAGCTTGGCTGGAATAAAGCGGTTCCTTACGGCGAAGCAGTGTTAGTGATAGCCAAGTATGCGACAATTACACGAAGGAAGATTACACCAGCAAGGGGACTCAGGCTGTGAAATTCAACTGTCTCCTACTATGAGGTCTTGTATATACTTAGCGCCGTCACTTCAGTGCTCAAGTCTTCGAGGTCAAGCGAAGTTTCTTGAAGTGCAAGAAATATATATATATATATCCTCGAGGTAGTAGTCCGAGCTTGGCTGGAATAAAGCGGTTCCTTACGGCGAAGCAGTGTTAGTGATAGCCAAGTATGCGACAATTACACGAAGGAAGATTACACCAGCAAGGGGACTCAGGCTGTGAAATTCAACTGTCTCCTACTATGAGGTCTTGTATATACTTAGCGCCGTCACTTCAGTGCTCAAGTCTTCGAGGTCAAGCGAAGTTTCTTGAAGTGCAAGAAATATGAAGTGCAAATGAAGTGCAAGAAAAAACCTCGAGATGGGCGACATGCACTATCTCTGTGCCATATATATATATATATATATATATATATATATATATATATATATATATATATATATATATATATATATATATTGTCACGAGAGGAAAAGCCAGTCAGACAGTTCTAAGCGAACGGCCGTTTACAGTTTGTTTTCGCAGCAGCTACCACGCACACTTCTTCCTCGACAGCTCGCGTAACTAGCTCGTGCCATTACCCCTCCCTCCAAAAAAAAGAAAAAAACAAACAAATAAATAAATAAATAAAGTTGGGGAGATGTGAAATGCCACAAGGAAAAAATAAAAGAAATGAGAAAGACAGCGGACGAGACGACAGGGGCCGAATCACAAAGTTTGTGGATGAGAGTCAGCGCGAATGGTAGGGCTTCATCCTGGTAACGTGAACAATGTCAGAGGAACGTGGTCTACGGGAGTGGTGCGAACTGTCGGCTGGAATAACTTCGTAGTTGACAGGACTTAGACGACGCAAAACAATGTAGGGTCCAAAGTATCGGCGCAATAATTTTTCTGACCGGCCTCTTTGACGTATAGGGGTCCAAACCCATTCAAGATCTCCCGGGTTGTATGTGACGTCTCGATGACATAGGTTGTATCGACGAGCATCTTGACGTTGTCGGGATAGAATTCGTTCCCGCGCAAGGTGCCGCGCTGCTTCGGCACGCTGAACAAAGGCGTCTGTATCTGGTGCGGTATGTAGCGACGAAGTTGGTAGGAGCATCACGTCGAGCATAGTGGTGACGTCGCGTCCGTAGACCAGACGAAAAGGAGGAAACCCGGTGGTTTCTTGTAGGGCAGTGTTGTACGCGAATGTCACATACGGGAGCAGTTCGTCCCAATTTTTATGGTCCGTGGCAACATACATGGAAAGCATATCCGCGATCGTTTTGTTGAGACGCTCAGTTAAACCGTTAGTCTGCGGGTGATACGCAGTTGCCGTACGGTGCGTTGTCCCGCTCAGCTGCAGGATATTTCGGACCAACTGGGCAGTGAAGGCCGTACCACGGTCTGTGATGACGACAGCGGGAGCACCATGTCGAAGGACGATATTTTTGATGAAGAAGTTAGCAAGATCTGAAGCAGTAGCTCGCTGAACGGCTTGTGTTTCGCAGTATCGAGTGAGGTAATCGGTGGCGACGACGATCCAGCGGTTATCAGCCGAAGACTTGGGAAATGGGCCGAGTAAATCCATCCCAACTTGTTCAAAAGGTGAGCAAGGAGGTCGGACAGGCTGAAGCAGACCGGCTGGTTTCAGAGGTGGAACTTTGCGACGCTGGCAATCTCGACAACTTCTGACGTACTGCTTCACGGTTTTTGCGAGTTTTTGCCAATAGTACTTCTGCTTGATCCTCGCGAGAGTACGCGTGAAACCAAGATGCCCAGACGTTGGTTCGTCGTGGCATGCACGTATAACGTCGTCGCGGAGAGTAGCGGGAACAACGAGCAGGAAAGCGGTTGCCATAGGCTGAAAGTTCTGCTTGTATAGGATGTCGCCACGTAGGCAGAAAGATGACAAGTGACGCGCGAACTGCCGTGGGGGTTGTGGGCGGCTTCCTTCAAGGTATTCAATCAAGGGCTGGAGCTCGGAATCTTGGCGTTGCTGTTGAGCAAGGTTTAAAGACGGAAGAGTACAAAGAAAACCCGAATCGTCGTCAGTATCTAGTGGTGCGGGTTCGACGGGGGCGCGAGAGAGACAGTCGGCGTCAGTGTGTTTCTGGCCAGACTTATAGACGATGGTCACACCAAATTCCTGCAACCGAAGGCTCCATCTTGCGAGACGGCCTGAAGGATCTTTGAGATTCGCCAGCCAGCAGAGAGAGTGGTGGTCGCTTACGACACGGAAGGGGCGTCCGTACAGGTATGAGCGGAACTTCTGGAGAGACCATATGACTGCCAGACATTCTTTTATGCGAAGCATATTACGAGAGCTCAACCCAGCTCCTCAGGCGCGGCGGTGTCACCATGAAACCACATGACACCGTGACGTCACGACAGAGGAGAAGTGGCTTTGGCTCAACTCTTGCAAGACGGGCTGGGTGGGAATCGAACCAGGGTCTCCGGAGTGTGGGACGGAGATGCTACCACTGAGCCACGAGTACGATGCTTCAAAGCGGTACAAAAGCGCCTCTAGTGAATGCGGTGTTACCTTAGAAACGAGCTGTTTCTAAGGCGTGCGTCTCTTGCTCAGGCGCACATTTCGTTGCCGCGCCGAACGCTGCTTTGCTCGACGCTCACCGCGTCCAATGCGGGGCGCGTAGTCGCTGCCCTGTAGCCCATTGTCTTACACCCCTTGGCGGGTCGACGGGAACGCTGTCGCGTTCCACTCTTGAAGGCGAAGCAGTAATGCATGAGTTGTTTCTTCGTCTAGCTGAACCAAATATAGCCAAGCAACAGCAGTTCACCAGGCTAAACAGTGGTTCAACAACTAAAATAAAGGCTAGTATGCTTCGCATCCTGGGCTTAACCTTACCTAAGCCACAGCCATTTTTTTCAGTTGCCGAGTAGTTTTTTTCAGCAGCAGACAAGGTTCGGCTGGCATACGCAATAACGCGCTCAACACCAGCTTGAAACTGTACGAGTGTCGCTCCGAGACCAACGTTACTAGCATCAGTATGCACTTCTGTGTCAGCCTCGGTGTCAAAGTGACCAAGGATCGGTGGTGTCTGGAGACGTTGCTGAAGGTCGTGGAAGCCGTCGGATTGTGCCGGGCCCCAAACAAATGTGACGTCGTTCTTGATGAGTCGTTGCAAAGGTTCGGCAATTTCACAAAAATTGGGTACAAAACGCCGGTAATACGCGCAAAGCCCTAAAAATCGGCGGACATCGTGTTTTGTCTTCGGTATCGGGAACAGAGCGACTGCCATGGCTTTGTCAGTATATATATACTGGCTGTGCCATGGCTGTGCCAATATATATATATATATATATATATATCGTAAGGAACCGCTTCCTTCCAGTCAAGCTCGGACTACTACCTCGAGGATTAAACTGTGCTGCTGGTGATGATATATGCAGATGGAAAAGATGTGCAGATGATGAAGTTGAAAGTCAGGCATGTGTTGTGCCCATGCTAATTCTCTCTCGCTGTGGAAGCGGCCGCCTGGCAGCGCATAAGTACTATAAAATTCGTCAAATATTTGGTTTTAAGCGGGCGACATGCACTATCTCTGTGCCACATCAACGGGAATCGGGTGGCATTCTAACAAGCGAGACATGGTAATTGACAGGTGATGTCTGCTCAATGACCGTGGAAAGTCGAATAAAACACGAGAAATTTTTTGCATAAGCCAGGAACGCACACAGGAGTCCAAAGAACTTCGTCACCAGGAGAAAAAGTCACAGCACAGTGGGTCGAGTCGTTACAAAACTTGCGAGCGTCCTGGGAGACGCCGGTGTTAAGCGGGGCGAGGCGTCTGCACTCTGCAAGGCGAGACACAAACTGTTCCAAGAAAGGAACTGATGGGGGTACAGGAGTCGAAAGGAATGATACATCAAGAATGAAACTTGGTGACCAGCCATAGATGAAGAAAAAATGTTAAAAGCCAGTAGTACGTTGCGTAGCCATGTTATAGGCGAATGTCATGAACGGCAGGATTGCATCCCCGTTCGTGCGGCCAGGGTGGATGTACAGTCGCATGCAATATGACTTGCAACACTCTTGTTCGTGGTTGAAGGGGCTCCACGGCTGCGCAGCAGCTCTGACGTGTGAAATAGCAGTTTAATAGACACCACTAATTGAAGCTGTGTTTCGGTCTGGAACTTACCATGTGTCTGCACAGCCGTACAGCCTTGGAGCCCCTTCGACCACGGGCACCGGTATTGCAATTCATCTTGCACGTGACTGTACATCGCAATCATGTCAGAGAGGGTATGGTGAAAACACTCCGTCAACCTGTTGGTCTGCGGATGGTAACTGGAAGTCGTCTTGCAAATTGTGTTAGAGGTGCACAGAACTTCGGTAAGGATAGAAGAGAAGAAGACTGCTGCGGTCACTGAGGAGAACGCACGGAGCGCTGCGGTGTAAGATAATGTTGTGTAGAAAGAAATCGGCGATTTCAGCAGCAGTCCCGGATGGTAGAGATGCTGTCTCCGCATAGCGTGTTGGATGGTCTATGGCCGTTGCAATCCAACAATTTCCATGTAAGGTCATGGGAAGAGGAACGTACAAGTCTATTCCAACTACTTCAAAAGGCGAAGCGGGACAAGGCAGAGGTTGTAAAGAGCCAGAAGGAGCTGTTGGGTTTGCTTCGACAATGAACGCAGGGTGCAACATACTTCGCAACGGCTGAAGATGGGCCAGGCCAGGAGCAGCGACTTCATATTCTGTTGTAAGTCTTGCGGTAGCCTAGATGACCAGTCGTCGCATGATCGTGAAAGGCTTCAAGCACCTCACATTGCAAAGAACATGGTATGACCGGGACCCATTTGTTGCCATCGATCTGATAAATGTTTCGATGTAAAACCCCACTGTGCTGCTTGAATTGATTAAGTTGTCAACGAAGTCAGGCATTTGAAGGTGACAAAGAATCTTCCATGCGTTGGAGAATAGTTCAGCAGTATGGGTCGATGCGTTAGTGGGACACAAGGACAGATGGGCTGTCGTGTCTTAGCCATTCGAGGGTTACAATGGGTAAAGCCGATGAAGAGGACTCAGGACGTACACAATCACGGAGAGGTTATGGTGAATCGTCATGATTCGGCAGAGGGTAGCAAGAGAGAGCATTGGTGTCTTGATGCTTCTTTGCAGCCCTGTAGGTGACATTGAAATCGTACTCCTGTAGGTGAAGCACACAGCAACCCAGGTGACCTGATAAATTCTTTAGCGATGAAAGCCAGCACAGTGTGTTATGGTCGGTAACGACTGTGAAATGGCGGCCATGAAGACATGGGTGAAATTTTTGCACTGCCCAACAGCAAGGCACTCCTGCTTGGTTATGCTGTAGTAATTTTCTGCACTGGTTAGTGCACGACTACCATAAGCAATTACTCGTTCTCGGAATGTCTTGTCAGATTGCAGTAGAATGGCACCGAGACTGACTGCTAGCGTCGTTGTGAAAGATGGTGGGCGCAGTCGGATCAAAGTGGCACAGTACTGGGTCTGACGTCAGGGCATGTTGCAAAAGCAGGAAAGCATGTTCACATTCGTCGGACGAAACAAAGGGCGCATTACTGGCGAGCAGTTGATGGAGCGGGGACGTAAAATTAGCGAAGTTGCATATGAATTGCCGGAAGAAGCAAGTCCAAGAAAACTGTGCATGTCTTTTTGACGCAGTGGACACAAAATTCGAGGATGGCAGTAAGCTTCTCGGGGTCCGGTCGAATACCTTCTTTGCTGACTATGTGCCCCAGAACTTTGATGGCCTTGCTGGCCAAACTGCATTTGTGTGTGTGTGCATGTGTGTGCGTGTGTGCGCGCGCACGTGTGCGTGTGTTGAGCTGCAAACCAGCATTTGCAAGACAGGCAAGGACTTCATCAAGATGTTGCAAATGATTGAGAACATGGTTGAAAACACAATGTCGTCGAGATAGCACAGACAGGTTTTCCATTTCAAGCTACATAAGACTTATCATGCATTCGAATGTGGCAGGCACATTGCAGAGTCCAAAAGGCATCGCACTGAACTCGTAGAGCCCAAAGGGGTAGCAAATGTTGTTTTTGCTTTGTCGGATTTGGACATCGGCATTTGCCAGTAGCCTGGTCTAAAGTCAAGGCTAGAAAAATATTCAGCACCATGGAATGAATCTAGTGCATCATCCATCCGTGACACGGGGTAAACATCTTTGCGCACGACTTTGTTCAGCGCACGGTAATAGACGCAAGAACACACTGAGCTGTCTTCGTGACAATTGTAACGACATGAGTGTCAACAGCTCAAATGACAATTGATCCACGAGGCAACAGTTGGGGTTCGATTTGGTTTATTGCAGTAAGCAATGCAGACCCCTCAGAGAAGCAAATAAGGCCAGGGGTAATCAGAATTGCTCGAGATAGGGTATGGTCATAGTGTAGAATGAATACGCCGCCATCCACAATGTTACAGGAGTTGACACCTATAATCTCTTCTCTAGGTGGCCAAAGAACGTAATCGGAAGAGGTGACGAGACGAATGCGTTCCTCGAGGTTAGGAAGAGAATTGCCAGTGGCATCCAGTTGTGTGAGGCGCTGACGACAAGAGATAGAAGCGAACGCCAAAGATAAGAAGTCCCACCCCAAGATGAGTTCATGGGTCACTCACGAAATACCACAAAAGCAATGTGGTGAAGAATTTAGTCTATGGACACACGAACAGTACACGGTGCGATTGGACGAATAATAACGTTGGCCGCTGCACAAAGAGAAAAGCCGGAGTAGGGCAATTCTTGTGTTTTATAGAGCCCCAAACAGTCACATGGCAATAATCGCCAAGCGTCTTGTAACGTGGAGCCACCTCAGAATTGCACCAAACAAAGATGATGGATGCAGCCAGTCTTGCCAGATAACTACATTTTGACTATTCTGTATTGTTTGCATTTTTTTGTGCAAAAGGAATTCTCGCAGAGTTTTATCTTCAGTGGCATTCAGTTGACGTCATATGCTACAACTAGCACATAAGTTAACTCCATAGCACCACTAGGATGGAGACATTGTGTCGTGGGATGCTTCCTTAAAAGTGGACAAGAAGATTCTAAAGGAAAAGTGTGAGATGGTCACAGTAATAACCAAGGCATTTGGCATGGGAATGACCCAGCTATGAAGGTATTATCAGATGTAGACAAGCATATAATACTAAATGGCGCCTTGCACGAGCCCCAAGTGTCAAATGTAATCAGTATTGTGCATTGAAAGGGCCAAAAATGCTTTGTATATGCAAGGGAAAACTATGGGCATTTGATAGCAGTTGCTTAGATGTACTACATTAACAGGAACCAAACTCCCTTAGACATAAGCATGCAGCAAATTCAAGGACTAGATGAAGCTTCAAAGAAGTAACTGCATTTCATGTAGGATAGGTGCGAATGGGGGCATGCCGCTGCAACGAACGAGGTCATGAAACCGCTCCTTTTTGCGCAGGCTTTCCTGCTATGCACCCTTGCTCCGCTACATTCCGGTTTCGGCCTCATCGATCCTGCCACCGCTGGTCAACCCGATGACGCTGCTACACAGCCTCCTGTGGATGGCGACCGAGCAGCAGAAGACTGGCTGAATTCTCTGCATCCAGCTACAGTCGATTTCTTCGCCTGGCAACCACGCAGTACTGCCACCTCAGCAGCTTTGCCTTGCCTACAAATACCGCTTCCGTTCTGGGGCCATTCGGGGCATGCCGCTGCGACGAACGAGGTCATGAAACCGCTCCTTTTTGCGCAGGCTTTCCTGCTATGCACCCTTGCTCCGCTACATTCCGGTTTCGGCCTCATCGATCCCGCCACCGCTGGTCAACCCGATGACGCTGCTACACAGCCTCCTGTGGATGGCGACCGAGCAGCAGAAGACTGGCTGAATCCTCCGCATCCAGCTACAGTCGATTTCTCCGCCTGGCAACCACGCAGTACTGCCACCTCAGCAGCTTTGCCTTGCCTACAAATCCGTTCTGGGGCCATTCGGGGCATGCCGCTGCGACGAACAAGGTCATGAAACCACTCCTTTCTGCGCAGGTTAGTTACCTCCCTCTCGATAGTTACCTCCGAACCAGTAGTCCTTTTTTGGTCGCAGTGTCGTGCCCCTCTGACCTGCTTGATTGTTACCGCAGATTGTTGTGTTTTTCATGTTATTTTTGCCTCAATGTCAATTTGGTATCTCTCTTGCTTGTCATGTCAGGGGATGTGGAACTGAATCCCGGCCCTTCTAACGGTGACGAACTTGTATCCCTTGTTTCAATTTCACACACACTGTCCCGCCTGGAGCAGTCCCAAACCACTGTTCTCGCAGAACTTTCGCTAATCCGCACTGCCCAAACTAATATAGAAGGTCTGGTCGGCCGCCTGTCTTCACGTGTCGACGCACTGGAAAAAGTTGTCGAGAATAATCAATCGAACGACTCGTCTGCTTGCGCCTTGAAAACAAGTATTGAGAAATTCTCGGCGGAAATCAAAGCTCTTACCAACAAATGTGATGACGCCGAGAATCGCCTTCGCCGGTCAAATTTGATTTTTTTCGGAATAAAGGATAATAAAGGCGAAACCTGGGCAGAGTCCGAGACCCAGATTATTTCCTTTTGTTCAGAGAAACTTGGCATTAACCTAAATCCTGACGACATTGAGCGAGCACACCGGCTGGGACGATTCCAGGCAGACAAAAAGCGCCCTATAGTTGTGAAATTCGGGCGTTTCAAAGTTAAATCAAACATTCTATCAGCGGGACCTAAGCTTAAAGATACGTCTTATGCAATTCGTGATGATTATTCAACACGCTTGCAAACAGCCCGAAAAATGCTTTTCAATTACGCCCGAGAAAGGAGCACTAACTTTAAGATTCGATTCGACAAGCTCACCATGAACGGCAGACAATTCATATACAATTCCGAAACGAATTCTCTCCAGGAAGTGCAATTATAGCAACCGTCACCCGCTTACTTGTCGCCGCCACGCCCCCGACCGCAGCCACCCTGCGGGCGATACTTCAAACCGACTTGTCATAATTTGGCGGTTCTTCTAGCCAATATTCGCAGCTATTTGCCGAAGAAAGACGCTGTTGAAGCCTTCCTAAATGATAGCAGTACAGATATAGCAATATTTACTGAGTCCTGGCTAACTTCTGATATCTCGAATGATGAGTTGCTACACGGTGTGCGATCTTTCACGGTGTACAGGTGCGACAGAGTGGGGCGGAGGGGTGGCGGTGTGCTTGTTTTCGTGAGGTCGAGTGTGCCCTCTTTCTGTGTCTAACCAATCAGTAATCATGAAATTGTTGCTCTGAAATTAACACTGCCTTCCAGTACAATCATTTTAATTGCATGCTATCGTGCCCCGGACGCCGACATTTCATTTGTTAACCATTTGTATTCAATTCTACTGGACCTTCAGGCCCGCTATCACCGCGCGAGGTGCTTACTTTGTGGCGATTTCAACTTCCCTGACATTAACTGGCTCGACTTATCGGCGCACAGTGGCCAATCGAAAGAGTTTATTAATTTAGTTCTTACCTTTAATCTTCCACAAATAGTTGACATGCCAACCCGCCAAAACAATACTCTCGACCTTGTTCTTGCTTCGA
The DNA here is from genome assembly GCF_038994185.2 of Dermacentor albipictus. Classification (NCBI taxonomy): domain Eukaryota; kingdom Metazoa; phylum Arthropoda; class Arachnida; order Ixodida; family Ixodidae; genus Dermacentor; species Dermacentor albipictus. The sequence continues at coordinate 211,278,491 of NC_091822.1, read as the reverse complement.
ACCCTGAATCCATTCAGTCATTATCATGCATTCCCGGTTTCAGCGATCATTGCTCCTTATTATTCAAACTGTCCGTACCCATCCCTACTCGTCAACCATCAGTCAAATATATACGAGACTATAAGAAGGCTGACATTCAGAATATTATCATCGAGCTGGACAAGTTTTTTCATTACTTCCGCATGTCCTCCACTTCCAGAACAGTAAATGAAAATTGGCTGCTTTTCAAACAAAAATTGTTATCACTCGTTGACCGATATGTACCCCTTGTTTGCATTCGAGGCGATGCCAGCAGACCCTGGTTTTCTAATGCCCTCAGAAAACTGTCAAATAAAAAGAAACGACTCTTCCGAGCAGAAAAACATTCGGCTAGCGCTTTGCGTTGGGAAAAGTATTTCTGTTGTCTTCGCGATTACACAAAACTTTTGCGATGCTCAAAAAGAAAATTTTATCATCTGGATCTACAGGACATTATTCGCTCCAATACAAAAAAATTCTGGAAAATTTTAACTCCCGCCATTACGTCATCACATAACATCTCATTGGTTAGCAATAACGGTTCTGAAGTTCCACCAGACAAACGCAGTGGTGTAATGAATTCTTACTTTTCCTCAGTTTTTACTAATGAACCGACCTTAAGTACCCTTCCCCTATCTAAGTTTCCGTTTTCACAGATGCCGCCCGTTATCATCACTACACATGGTATCATAAAACTTATTGAAAGGCTCAATGTTTCCAGCACCCCTGGACCGGATAATATATCGTCTAAGATACTGAAATGCACCAAGGACATATCAAGCCAGTTTCTGCAAATAATATTCGTCCAATCGATTGCTACCGGCTCACTTCCAGACGACTGGAAGCTGAGACAGAAGGTCTTATCTTTAGCAGTCTGCCGCCTTACTCGAGAAATACTTGGTACGCTACTGTCCACATTCACTGTAAATATGAAATTTCTGCTATTTATGGTCTTTCTGCAGAGGAAGGAAAGTCTTTTAAGCAGCTCACCTAACACTTCTAAACAAGCCGGAAACGAGGTTTTACCGATAATTAACCACTCATTGACACAGCCATTTCAAAAGCGATACCACTTAATTAGCTCTCCGTTTTTCATCACAAGTGGCCAACGCGGATCAGCCAGAATTTATAGCAGATTTATAAGCTTTATGATCAATGAGCCATCTTTTCCATACAATAGGGGCCTGATGTAAAAGCACCATTCCAAAAGTAATGGGTAAGTGATCGCTACTTGTTCCATTGTCGAAGGTGTCCCAAGATGAAATACTAGACATGAGAAGACAAAGTCAGGTCTAACGCAGAAGAGAATCGTCAACTTAGAAAACTAATTCGACCTGAAATATGACATTGAAAATTGTTGTCCTGCGTCCAATTTCGCAACCTTTTCCCACAAACATCCGCTTCAAGTCCACAAGAAGAATGATGATAATTAAGAATCTAATGCCAGGAGGATTGCATTTGAACATTTTTGGCACAGCGAGTACAGCTGATCAGTGCTCTTGACTCCGTTCGGCAAATACGCATTAACCACTATAAACGCAATGCAGTCAGGCAGCAAAAAATCTAATCCAAGAATGTCGCAGTCTCACGCACATGTTCATAGGTGACTGTTACGTTATGATACATTTTTCATGAGACTAATGCCAGCAGCCCACCGCCTCTACCTGGGCAATCTAATCGACATGTTCGAAAGTTACTAATAGTAAGTCTTTGATGTGGCGCAAGCCATAATCCTTGAAATAAAATAACATCTGTAATTAGTTTGTGTAAGAGGTAAAGAAAGGCAGCATAAACAGAAAAGTTAGAGTGCCAATTCCATTGAACATTTACTGATGCTTAGCCAGTCTTAAATGCAGAACTCAAGGCATCCTGCTCGTCGTGATCACTCTGTTTTTATTAGATTTATGAGAATTAGTGGGAGAAATTCCTGAAGGTCCCAAGCCTCACGTGTCCAAACGAGTGGCTAGGTCGCACAGTTACTGAGAGAGAAGAACACACGGACGTATCAGAAACAACCTCTGCCTGACTGTCAAAGTTTCATTCATTTCATTGTTGAGCAGGAGTACTAGTTGAAGAGGGGGCTACAGTAGCAGAGTGCAATTGGAGAGGCAGTTTAATTTGGCAGCATCTCAGTTATACTTTTATTTTTTTATTTGTAAAATACCTTACAAGGCCCCTTCTTGGGGATTGAGTAAGGGGGGCATACAATCAAGTACATACAATTAACAACAATAACAAATGAAAACAGCAGCCAAGTGCACAGCCTAAAAGTCATGAAACATATTAGCTACATAAAGCTGCATATGATTACAATAAAAAGAAACAATATAAGTTAGTAACAACGTATAACACTGCAAGAAAAAGGCAAAGAAATAATACAGAGCAGTGAGTGTGTTATTAATGGTTAACATGGGTTAAGCGAGTTCAGTGAGCACTTGAATTTATCACGGTCAGTTTCCAAAACTATGTTGTCGGGGAGGTTGTTCCAGAGCCGAATGGCACGTGGAATTGCAGATGAGTTAAATGCTTCTGTTTTACCATAGATGCGCGTGAAGCTATGATGATTGTATAATCTGTGCGACGTGTGTGATGACGTTTCTAGGTGTAAGGAATGTTTGTTAGTGTGGTGGGCGTATTTATGAAATAATGACAAAAGGGCTATGTCGCGACGATTACTTAGTAGCTGAAGTGAAAGGTGAATCTTTATTTGAGTTACGCTAGAACGGTAGTCATAATTTCGGGAAATGAAACGTGTGGCTCTATTTTGGATTGATTCCAGCATGGTAATTAGGTAATTTTGATGGGGAGACCAGATTGGAGCGGCGAACAAGTCGAGGGCGAACAAATGTTTGATATGCCAGTTTGCGGATAAGTGGAGGTGAGTTCCGATGGTTACGTCGCAGGTAACCCAGTGATCGAGAAGCACTGGCACAGATGGTAGTAATGTGAGAAGTCCAGGAGAGGTTTGTTGAAAGATTAACTCCTAGATATTTAAATGATGAGGTCCGAGATAATGGGACATTTTTAATACAGTAAGAATAGTCCAAGTTATTGCGTTTGCGGGTGAAGAACATCACTTTACATTTTGATGAGTTTAGAGTCATTAGCCAGGTGTCACACCAATTAGTGATTTCGTTAAGATCATTTTGGAGGATCAGGTGGTCATCGGAGGCGTTAATAGAACGATAGATAATGCAGTCGTCAGCGAAAATGCGCTTGCATGATGATAAGTTATTGGGTATGTCGTTAATGTATATCAGAAAGAGTAAGGGACCAAGAACGCTTCCTTGTGGTACACCGGATGAAACATCTGAAAGGGGCGAGGAGAAGCTGTTAGCGAAAGTAAACTGCTGCCTGTTAGAAAGAAAATTTCGAAGCCAGGCTAGTGTTAGTGAATTAAGTTTTAATGATGATAACTTCAAAAACAGGCGACAATGAGCTACGCGGTCAAAAGCTTTAGAAAAATCTAGAAAGATGCTGTCAGTTTGAAGGTTTAAGTCCATGTTAAAATGTAAATCTGTCGTAAATTCAAGCAGTTGCGTTTCGCACGACAAACCTCTCCTGAAACCATGTTGATTATGAAAAAAGAAGTTGTTCGATTCTAGATGTTGGTAAATATGAGATGCAATAATATGTTCCATCATTTTGCAGCATATGCACGTTAGTGATATCAGTCGGTAGTTCTCAGTTAAGTTTTTGTCAGCGTCTTTGAAAATGGGTATGACTTTGGCTGTTTTCCAATCTTGGGGTATCTGACCTGTCATTAATGATTGATGAAAAATGTGAAATAAAAACTTGCTAGATATTGATACTGTATTTTTTAGTAATTTAGAATTAATATTGTCAATACCTGCTGAAGATGAAACCTTCCAGTTATTAATAAGTTGAACAATACCATCAATAGTAATGTTAATAGGTTCCATGTACCGGTAATCTAGTTCGGCAACAATGGGCAAATTAGTAATACTTTCTTTTGTGAATACGGATGAGAAAAATTTATTAAAAAATGGCTGTGGCTTAGGTAAGGTTAAGCCCAGGATGCGAAGCATACTAGCCTTTATTTTAGTTGTTGAACCACTGTTTAGCCTGGTGAACTGCTGTTGCTTGGCTATATTTGGTTCGGCTAGACGAAGAAACAACTCATGCATTACTGCTTCGCCTTCAAGAGTGGAACGCGACAGCGTTCCCGTCGACCCGCCAAGGGGTGTAAGACAATGGGCTACAGGGCAGCGACTACGCGCCCCGCATTGGACGCGGTGATCGTCGAGCAAAGCAGCGTTCGGCGCGGCAACGAAATGTGCGCCTGAGCAAGAGACGCACGCCTTAGAAACAGCTCGTTTCTAAGGCAACACCGCATTCACTAGAGGCGCTTTTGTACCGCTTTGAAGCATCGTACTCGTGGCTCAGTGGTAGCGTCTCCGTCCCACACTCCGGAGACCCTGGTTCGATTCCCACCCAGCCCGTCCTGCAAGAGTTGAGCCAAAGCCACTTCTCCTCTGTCGTGACGTCACGGTGTCACGTGGTTTCAAGGCGACACCGCCGCGCCTGAGGAGCTGGGTTGAGCTCTCGTAATATGCTTCGCATAAAACTTGAGCGCACTCACTGTTAGGAATAGGAATGTTGTTTTCTTTATTGTGTAACGAGATGTCATTAGTATTGCGTTCAGGAGATAAAATTTGCCAGAACTTTCTGGGATTAGATTTGAGTAGTGAAGGAAGGTCTTGGGAAAAATATTTATTTTTGGCTACATTGAGAGCGGAGCAGTAAGAACTTAAACATTTAAGGTACCTTTCCCAAGCTGACGGGGTGCCGGTTCGTTTTGCAGTTCTGTATGAACATTTCTTTTTGTTTCTGAGTAGATGAAGGGACTTAGTGAACCACGGTTTGTTTTTGTCTTCAGTTATTCTGATTAAAGGAATGTTCTGCTCAACCAATGCGCATAACTTATCTCGGAACATGACCCAGTTATCATGAACAGACCTGGTGTGGAACGAAGGTAGGAAATGATGTTCAAGAAATGATTCTAGCTCAGTGATGATTACTTCATAATTTCCTTTGTTGTGGTCACGAATTGTCTTAAGATACCTGTAAATGGTAATGGGATACTGATGGATACATTCAGTAATCTGTTGTCACTGAAACCATCCGAGCATGTTACTTCTTCTATAGTTTCTGGGGCGTTAGTATAAGATCTAAAAGGTTAGAGCCACGGGTAGGTTCTTTAATGATCTGGAACAGATTATAATCTAATGTTAGGCTAATGAATTCTGATGAAAAACTGCAGGATGACGACAAGTTTGGCCAATCAATGAGAGGAAAATTAGTCTCCTATAAGGTATGTGAACTCAGTTGGACAGAACTGGGTGGCTTTAGCAATGCTGCTGCGCAGTTCATCAATGAAGCAATGACTGTAATTTGGAGGGCGGTAACAAACGCCTATCAAAACTTTGGCAGAGCGGCAGCGGCATGCGGCCCAGACAATCTCCAGACCTGAAGATGTGTCAATAATATAAGATGCGATAGTTTTTTTAATAGCGAGGAGGACACCACCACCTCTTCTATCTGAGCGATCGCAGCGATAAATATTATAGCTTAGTTTTACGGGAAGAATTTCAGGATCGGCTAACTCGGGGGAAAGCCAGGTTTCGGCAAGAGCAAGAATAGTGCAGTTGCAGTCTTCAAGATAAGATGAGACGAGTTCGCGTTTCGACATCAGGCTGCTAATATTAGTGAATGATATTGTTAACGATGTAGCAATGCGATGAGTTAGCGGCGCTTCACATGTGTCTTGGTCTAGCTATCTGCTGATTTCCACAACTGAATGCTTTGTGGCATCATATGCATAAGATTTGTTATCAATGCGCAATCGGTCAACTGCAAGTTTGAATGGTTTATTTAGTGTTTTCGCGTGATCGATCAATTGTTTTCTGGCTTGTCGTGTAGAAAATGAAAAGTCCTCTCGAACGTAGAAACCAGAACCTTTTAGTTTGTGCGCAGAAGACAAGATGCGTCCTTTATCTTTAAAATATGTTAGCTTAGCAATAATAGGTCTGCGCTTTTCATCAGCGAACTTACCCATTCTATGCACTCTGTCAAACTGGGCGCCCGTTACAGTGATACCAAGTTTCTCTGAGCAGAAAGAAATTATCTTGTGCTCCGATGCAGCCCAGTCTTCTCGAGCATTACCTTCTATGCCAAAGAACAGCAAGTTTGAGCGTCTCATTCTATTTTCGTTTTCATCACACCTCGAAGAAATTTTTTCGATCTGCTCAGAAAATTTACGCAATGAATGAGAGCCAGGGTCCGGGCCACCTGGGCATTCGAGTGAAGTCCTCAACTCCACTGCAGAAAGCTTCATACTCAGCAGCTTGACCTCGCTATCTGCGGCAGACTGCCTGTCGTGGGCTGCCTTTAGATCGGCCCGCAAAGTCGCATTTGCTTCTTGAAGTCGACGCACCGTTTCTGAAGCAGCTGCACGGTCATTTTTGACGTAGTTTAGTTCAGCAACTAAAGCAGCCTGCCCTTCCTCAAGTTTAAGTATTTTTTCCGTAGTAGCGACATCAGCTGCCTCTAGTCTGCGTATTGTTTCCAATATAATAGCAAAGGAATCCGCCTCCGTCTTGGACATTGGGCCCGGGTTTAGCTCAACATCCCCAGAAAGTACAAGCAAAAGTACAGGTAGAGCGGAAAACACATCACCCGAAAACGCTAGCATTCGTTTAAGTACATCAACGAGATCCGTCGGGCACGACACCTCAAATAAGCAGTAGTTGCTGGTCTTGAAAGACGCAGCGCCCTTCAAATAACTAACCTGCAAAAACAGTGGGCGTGAGCTGGCCATCCTAGCAGCGGTGTCGTGCCCGACTGGAATCGTCGACGGTCGGTGTTTATATCCGGCCCCGCCGTTGGCGGGCTCAGTGGTAGGTGAAGTGACTGACGGTCCGTGTTGCCAGGTGCATGTGCTCATCGTGTCCAGAGTTGGCATCGGGTTTGGGAATGTCAGCCAAACGGGTGGCCGATCCTCGGCGTTCAGCAGGCAGCAATCCCACACCTCGGAGCAGATGAACCATGTAAGCGTAACCTGCAAAAACAGTGGGCGTGAGCTGGCCATCCTAGCAGCGGTGTCGTGCCCGACTGGAATCGTCGACGGTCGGTGTTTATATCCGGCCCCGCCGTTGGCGGGCTCAGTGGTAGGTGAAGTGACTGACGGTCCGTGTTGCCAGGCGCATGTGCTCATCGTGTCCAGAGTTGGCATCGGGTTTGGGAATATCAGCCATCGGAAACTTCGGACCTTCGGAAAGGGTGCTGAAAAGTTGCTCGATAACTGTTGATTGCCCTATCATTAGCTGCGGCTACTTTGGCCGGAACTGGCATTTCTACAGATGTGGACTGACGGGATTTAGACACTGTTCGTATTTCCACACAAGGTTAACCCTTGCTGCTGATAAGATTGGAAGTAAAAATGAAGTGAATACAGGAAATACGTTAAGTGAGGAAGAAAGACAAAGGTTGCAAAAAGTTTCGAAAAAGGCAGAACTTTATTTTCAGTGCCATATGTTGTTATGACATGACGGTGGGCTCAATGACGTGTTGCTTCCTCCCGAGCCCTTCAAAGCGTGTTTTATTGCAAATACCAGAATTAGCACACATATTTTCAACTTTGCCTATGCACAAGCCACAGCATTTGTTTAATTTAGATGAAATATAAACAAGGTGTCCCAACTAGATCACCAACGACAACAAAAAAACTAGTAACAAACCTGTTTCTTCAAACATGGTTCTACAAACCTGGTTTATTCCTGATGAAAATCAGGAATAAACGAGAGTTCAGTAATTATTTGCAACGCGTCAATTTAAACAGGATACTCTAAACACTCGAAAGACATAAACGTCAAATCCCCACGTTGTCGGCAAACTTGAAGGTTTATCTGATGCACCTGTTTTACGACTTTGGGAAAATATGTACATATTGTCAGCATGACACTCTCAAACACTTGAATCAATAGGCTATCCAGAAAGGCCTTAATTAGGGTAAAAATTAGTTCGCACGTTAATCACTCGTCGAATGACGTGCTCCGTTCGTCAATGATTTATGAACATCGTGCCTTGCATAATTCAATGAATGAATATTTGATGTTTAATGGTGTAAGGGTGAGGTATGCCCAAAGAGCGCCATGCTAATGTTAATGAGTTCGCAGTGGACTGATGGTTTCTGTGATCTTAATGTGCCGTGGCTGGTAAAGGCTTAAAAGAGGATGTAAATTCCATAAAATCTACGTGTCATAAAATTATGGGAATGACTATTGACGTGTACTACGAACATTAGAATGCATTGAGAAAGAATGATGCAATATACGAAATACGTGAGATGCTAAAATTTTCTAGAGCACTACTGCCTCACTAGAGCCCTTGAAACCCAAGGGCCCAGAGGCATGTGCTATACAGAGAATCTATCCTAGCGATATTCTCTGGGAAGAGGACGCGCTACGAAATGGATGGGCTTGTAACATGTAGCACATCAAGAAAGCGAGGACTGCTTTGGTCTTGAAAAGCGGTTCTTCACCGAGAAACATAGCCGGATGCAGAGGAATGCAATGGCGGTATAGAAAAGAAACATGTTTCCTCCTCTCTCTTTCGGCTTCTCGGCACTCCAGCAAGACCTGGAGGACGGTCAGCCTGTCGCCACATCTACCCAAGGTTGGAGGCTCGTTACCAGTCAAGAGAAAGTTACGAGTGCCAAATGTGTGTCCTATTATTCTTAGTGTGGTGAATAGGACATCTGTGTTTTCGTTGTCAGATACCAGAAACCTAGCTTCAGCTCAATTAAGTGAAGCTTGTTACTCGTTTCTGCATCCCACAAGCATTGCCAGTGGCTTCACAGTTTCTTTCTTAGGAAAGGCTTCATGTCTGTGGCAGGGACTGCAGCAGAACGAGTACCCTGCGATACCATTGATATGGCCATCTCGTCGGCAAGCACATTTCCATCCATTCCTCTATGGCCAGGAACCCAGCATATTACTACATGTCTATGTGATGAGTAGATGTTACATAAGTGTGTGTAGAGTTCATTGAAGACAGGATTTGTATGCTTTTGTAAGGAAATGAGTGCTTTTACAAGGCTTAACGAGTCAGTGAATATGCTTGCTCTGTGAAGTTTTAGTTTCTTTATGTAAACTAGAAGTGAGGCGTGCAGACAGGACACAAGAGTAGAGAAGTGGACAACACGAACGCCGACTATCAACTGAAGGGAGCACTGAGGCAAAAAATGAAAGAAGACACAAAACTCATCTGCGCATGCTCAGGAATGGTAACACCACGTGTCAATCGGGTACACGTGCTGGTCTACGTGAGGTGGCCAATGTAGCGGTGGCCACTGTAGCTGAGCGCCTAAAGAAGTCGGTTTCGAGGGGGACGTACGTAATCACAGAAAGCAGTAATCGCAAAAAAAAAAAAAGAGTAGTGGCTATTCCGTACATTCATTCAGTGTCGCACAGGCTTAAGAAAGTTGCTAGTAGATATGATGTTAATGTTGCTTTCACTGCTCCCAATAAGCTAGGTAAGATATGCGCTGCCGTACAGAATAAAAAGGAGCGGGTTAAAGGCAAAAAACGAACAGATATTTGTCCAGTGAAGCACAATAAGAACAACAGTTTTACAGAATGTCGTATGGGTGTGGTATATCAAATTCCCCTTAGCTGTGGCCAGTTCTACGTAGGGCAAACGGGACGGTGTATCAATCAGAGGCTAATGGAGCATAAAAGGTCGTTAACCGGTGGATCGCCTTCTAATCTTTCGCTACATTGCCGAGATTGTAACTGCAGGCCAAAGTTAGATGAATGCGCGATACTGTACAGGCATAAGAATGAAGATACGCGTCTTATGGTAGAGGCATGGCATATCTATAATGGTGGAAGTGCGTGCGTGAGTCAGCCTTCGATTACTTTACATAAGGAAGAAATTAAGTGCCTTAACAGTTATCTCTCACGTAGACCAGCACGTGTACCCGATTGACACGTGGTGTTACCATTTCTGAGCATGCGCAGATGAGTTGTGTCTTCTTTCATTTTTCGCCTCAGTGCTCCCTTCAGTTGATAGTCGGCGTTCGTGTTGTCCACTTCTCTACTCTTGTGTCCTGTCTGCACGCCTCACTTCTAGTTTGCATAATGAATCCTTACCAACTAGCTCAGCTTTCTGTCGTTCTAAGCTTCTTTATGTGTTTTACTGCAGACGGTACCGCGTAGGATTCTGCAGTGAAGATACTTGTTTGGGGGTTTAACACGTCAGATTCAGAAAAAGAGGTACCAAGAGCAGCGTAACATACGCCAACATGTGATTTTGACACGTCTGTGTAGAATTCGCTGCAGGAGTACTTCACTTGAAGTTCACGGAAGTGCATAGCGATTTCGAGGTCAGGAGCATGCTCTGTGACATCTACAAAGGATATGCGACAGTCTCACCTGCCACTCCCACGGTGGTAATAGCTCAGCTGGAGGCATTAGGCGATGTTCGAGAACTGGGAAATCCGTTTCCCTGCTAAGTTCTCTTGCATGCAGTGAGAAAGGAAGTCTCATGAAGGATCTATTCCAAAAAAGTGTTTCACACGTCAAGTTGTTTACTGTCGTGAAACACGGATGTTCCTTATTAGAGCGAACCTTGAGAAAATATGATAAGCTGATGTATGTTCTTTGAAATTGGAGTGGCCACTCATCTGACTCGACGTATAGACTTTCGACAGGGCTTGTTCTAAATGCGCCAGTGGCCAGGCGGATATCAAGATGGTGAACGAGGTCTAACATCTTTAGCACGCTCAGGGCGGCAGAGTGACATACTACCGCACCATAATGTAATCTTGATCGAACTAGGCTTCTGCAAAGATTCAGTAAATACTTCCTGTCGCTACCCCATGTCGTATGGGATAGGATTTTAAGTAAATTCATAGTTTTTAGACATATTGCTTTAAGACTTGTTATGTGCGAGATGAAAGTAAGCCTCGAGTCAAGTATTACAACTAGGAATTTGTGTTCGTTGTTCACAGGTATTTGTTGTCCGCCCAGTTCTACGCAATCTGGGACCAGACCTCTCTTACTTGTGAAGAGAACGCAAGAACTTTTGTGGGGGTTGATTGTAATCCATTTTGGTCAGCCCACTTGGACATGGATTGAGGCAATAATGAAAATTTGAATAAGTCACATCTAGCAGCAAATGGTTGTATGCACATGTCGTGGTTGATTCTTTTGGAGCAGTGGTGTGGTGGCGGCTTTAGGTACGCATCTTTAGTTATACTGATGCAATCTTAACAGGAAAAGAAATTTCATACATGCAGTTAGTTGTCGGCATTCTAACGTCAAGATACTAGCCCTTTTACGCAGAAGTTTCACGCTATCGTAGCGGGAGTAACGGGAATAAATAAAACGGAGTGCTAGGCTTTGAAATAATTCTTTGAAGTTTCTTTTTCAGATAAGACTGATGGGGGTTCCAAACTATGGTGCTGTTCTCAAGAATGGGCCTTACTAGTCTTATAGGCGTTTAGTTTTACATGGGGGGTGCAGCTGATAATTTCCGTCGGATGAATCCAAGTTGTCGGTATGCTTTTGTACATATGTCATCTATGTGGGATTCCCAACTCAATTTTTCAGTAAGTGTTACCACGAAGTATTTTGCTTCATTATTATGTGTCACAGCAGAACCTGATAAACGGTAAGTAAAAAAATGGCCGTTTTTTTCCATTGTTATGGTGACAGATGACACTTCCCTTACATTTATTTTCATATGCCAAGTTTTAAACGAACAATCAATGTTAGTCAGTGTCAAGTGCAAATTATTTTGGTCGTCTTGTGAACGAATCACAGTGCACACAAGGTCATCTGCTAATAATTTCAGTACACTTGGAGTGACACAGGAAAAACTCATTTATATAGATTTTTAAAAAGTATACGTCCTAATATTGATCCCTGGGAACACCAGAGCAAACGTCTACATTATTGGATTTGGCATTCTTTATTTCGACATATTGAGTACGGCCTGAGGTAAGCTGCAATCCAGAAAAATGTTTGAATTAATACCAATAATTTGAAGCTGCTCGATTAATTTACGATGTGGGATAGAATCGAAGGCCTTCGCAAAGTCAACAAGCACTAGCAGCCATGAAGTCATGTGTAATTTCATGTAATTGCGTAACTGTTGATAGTCACTTCCTAAAGCCGTGCTGCTTTACACATAAAAGCTTGTTGCTTTCCAGATAGATTATGACTGCTTTGTTAATTATATGCTCCGCTAACTTGTAGCAAGAGCTGGTTAGTTATAGGTCTATACATGCTTACTAAGAGCCTATTCCCATTTTTTTAACACCGGGACCACTTTTACACAAAACTAGTTGGCGGGCACGGATGCTGTTTCTATAGGTAAGGAGACATTTTTTGAAGGAGAGACAGTTGTTGCATCTAATGATTTAAAAAAGCATTGGGTAATCCATCCGGCCGAGGCAATTTCTTTTCATCAAGCTGTAGCAGTAAGTTAAGAATGCCGCATTCTGTTATGACAAGATCGGGCATGAGAGAATGGTATTCCGCTTGATTGAATTCTGAGGTAGAAGCATGAGTGAACACAGACTGGAAATAGTGATTAAAGACATTCGCGATACAGTTCTCGTCATCTGTAACGGCTCCATTTCCATTTGTTTGATCGAAGCCCCCGGCTTCGCCATGTAACGCCAGAACTGTCTTGGCTGATGTGTGATAAAATTGGTCGGCATATTTGTGAAGAAATTCCTTCCAGAAGAAATTTCCACTCTGATCATTTACGAAAGTTCGTTTATAGCATCGACGTTGCTTTCCTTTTTTTGCATTCTTTGCAACCTTCCTTTGAAGTGGATAATGCTGTATGTAATCCAAGGTGTCGTGTCACAAGTTCTTCCCATAGGAAATACATGGGCTCTTTGGTGCCGAATTGTCTATCACAAAATTCCCTATATAGTAGAGCACCAAGACCTACGTATCTTCACCCAGAGGAACACTTGCACACACACTTAGTATACTCTCTTAAAATGGTGAAAGCCTGGGATCTGTTTCAAGGTTGCACTGAGGTACGGGAAAAATGACGTGACTCAAACAAGGCCACACGCTCACAATATCATGTACAGCTGAATGAGAGATTATTGCTTAGCAAAGTTAATTATTGATTAGTGACTGGATCAAGGTGGATTTACATTAATTACATTACATTCACAGAAACGAGTTGCCGCCATTGAAGCGTCAGGGGACTGTGAAGAAACAAAAAAACTGAGAAATTACCTTAATCACCTTGAGCAGTATGGACGACACAATATGGAAATACACGGCATAAGGTTGACCGAGAATGAGGACTTGCTCAGCAAGATTAACATCTTTGCTAGTGAACTTGGTCTGCAGCATGTCACTACAAGGGAACTCGATGCTGTTCATAGACTTCCAGCTAAACAAGGAAAGACACAGCCAATACTAGTCAGGTTTCAATCTCGAAATACTAAGGAAGAGTGGCTCAAAAGAGCTGTCTCGAAGGAAAAGAAATCAACCGTGGGTTTGCATGAGAACCTTACAGCTTGCAAGACTTCAATGCCACTTTTTAGGACATAAGCTCGCATATGATATGCAACGTTGTTCTGCGCATTAAGTTATGTTCATACCGTCAGAAAAGTGCAACGCATTCCAGAATCCCCCAGACAAGGGTCAAGTAATACTTCTCATGTCAAACGTTACGTACATAACGAAGAACACTGCATATTCCTTGTGTCTCTGCATTTGAGTTACTAGTGTGAATGGTGAGAATTACTGTTTTGTTTAACACGCTAAATTCCAAGAACTTTTTTCCTTATTTCTTTTCTAGTCACTAAATACACCTACTCGGCCGTGCCAAAAATTCAATCGCTCAGGTTTAATTACATGTACGCACTCTATCAGCACTGCCATCTCACCTTGCAGTACTCCTCCAATCACTTTTCTGCCAACGCATTCCTTGCAGCTGCAAGGGTCACCCTTCTGGCTGTGTCACCCACAGCCTGCTGCGAGAGGCAGCCTCTTGTTGATGTAGGTCTTGAAGGCCCTGCATAATTTGGGAAGCACACTAGCTTCTAAGCTGCACGACTAACGAAATGTAACTATGCTGTTTAAGGATAAGCAGCGCAATTAGGGCAGCAATAACAACAGGCAATACAAGTATTCATCTGCATGAGGTTTCATGTTGTACTTGACTGTACATACATTTCATACCTGAAATGTTTTTTTTTTTTTTTTGATCAGTGAAACAGGAATACTTCACGTTTTCACTTGAGGAGCATAGACCTTGAAATCGTTATAGAAACGTGCGAAATTGGAAATTACAGTTCCTTTCACAGCCGCACCACTAATGCAGCTCATCGTTTCTTAAGTGAAGTGTTTGCATTGCGCATTTAACCTTGTAATATGACTTCCCACAAAATCCCAGTCCCCAGCAGTCCATAATAGCATGTACAATTCAGGCGCATAGGAAGTTTCTTGGTCTATTTTAATCTTTAATTTCCATACCACTGATATAGACGAACAGCCATTCATGAGTGCTCAGCCAAGAACCACATTACATGATGTCACGCAAGTATTGATTTGGCTTGACTATATGTATCTGTTGTGTGACATGGCATTTGCATAAATACATTTGTCACATTCACCTCATAACAATTTCACTTTGAATTTGTGGAAGTTGTCCGAAATTACTTTGCCATATGAAGCTCTGCCAGTTAACAAAGGTGACATTGGCCCCCTAGAATACACTCCTAGCTTCATACATAGGCAAGCTTTGTTAGCAAGCCACTAGATAATCGCACATGCATGACTGAAGTTTGTGCAATATTTGTTCAAACGTGCAATGAATACATAGCATGCAGGCATGCATTCAGTGTGCTGTTGTAGTTGCCTTCATTCAATTTTTGCTACCTTTTTGTGGGCATCTCCCATGCCTTAGGTTTGTCAACCCACCAGTGACACTACAAACCCTCAAAGAGGTTTTCACAGTGACCTTTGTTCCGCTCGCCAGTTAAAATCATTCATGGCTATGTTCTTTATTCATGTATTGCCACATTACTAAATATCCAAACTACGTAAACCCTACAGCATCGAGATGCAGTTATTATGCACAAGATACGTAGCATTACCATTCAATAACAAGAGTATCCATGAAGTATGCATTCAGTTTGACTTCACCACTCCAACTAAAACTGAAAGCTAAACGTTCTGCTCCTCAGGTGAGTGTGGGTGAAACATGAAGTTGCCTAAGCATGCACGTAACATATAACATAGCCACTTATTACCAAGACTGTTTATTTATTTATTTATTTATTTATTTATTTATTTATTTATTTCACGTACTTTCAAGGCCCGAAGGCGTTACAGAAAGGAGTGGAGTCAAAACAAGAAGTAATGCAGTAAAAAATAAAAAAAATACAAACAAGTATTAACAAAAAATTAACAAAAGATATTAACAAAAGGCATTCTGAACGGCGGTTTTGAAGTTAGTAGGGTCGGTGATGAGTGCGATTGAGGTGGGAAGGCGATTCCAGTCCGTGCTTGTCCTGGGGATGAATGAGTCACTGTACCGGTTAGTACGGCACAATGGCACCCCGATTTTAAGGCTGTGGTCAGTGCGGGCAGAAATATATGACGGAGGGGTAAGAAGGGTCTCTTTTAAAAGGGGGTTCAAGTGAAAAACTTTGTGAAAAAGAGAGAGACGGGAAGATTTGCGGCGTGACGAAAGATCAGGTAAGTTAAGAGTTCGTTTCATTGAAGAAATACTTGCATAGCGAGAATAATTAGATAATATAAAGCGTGCACTGCGGTTTTGAATACTTTCAAAAGTAGAAACTAATGACGACTGCGTCGGATCCCAAATGGCTGAAGCATATTCCAATTTGGAGCGAACTAAAGTTTTATAAAGAGTTAGCTTCAGGGAAGAAGGGGCAGAGCTAAAATTACGGCGTAAGTAACCAAGCATGCTATTAGCTGCTTGGTTACTGTTACATTCATTAGCCAGACGTCTCACCCAATTGCATTTTACCGTGTGGCTGCAGGTGATATTTCCCAACTAAACTGCCTTGTCAATACAAATGCTTGGACCTTTGCCAAGCGTCTAGTGATCAACGGGTTTATAGTGGTGCATTAGAGATATCCTGTTGCATAGAGTTGATCCTCAAAAAGGAAAGATTGAGGATTGGGTTATCAAATGACATCCACAATGGTGGAAGCAGGCTTGAGCATTTTGGAGCAGCTCATGGAGCAGTAATAATGCCATTCCGGAGCAGCTTTGGAGCACGAAAGTTATGTTTTGGAGCACAAAAATTGTGTTTTGGAGCATGTTTCTAGAGTAAAGTACTTGTAATAATTGCAACTTCACACTGACATACAAAAAAACGCAAAGAAAATCATTTTATTCAGCATTCAATTTGCTTGTTAGAATTACTTGTTAGATTCCAGCGTGGAATCTATCATTCTAATGCGCTCAAGCACCGCCGGTTGGAATTCACATCAACGAGCAAAACGTTTCCAGTTTCCACTTTGTCCATGTCCTTCGATTTTACTCCTGTGCTGATGAGTTCCTCGGCACTGGTAAGTAATGCCTTCAGGGTGGATAGACGGCACTGCAGGGTGGCCTTTTCCTCTTTCAGCTTTTTTTCTTCGCTGCTTTCTGTCAGTGGCTCGTCACATTTCCGTTTGCGTGATTTTGATTCTTCTTCCATTTCAACGCGTTTGCGATAACCACTGTACGACTTTCCAACACACTTCAGGAGATCTCTAGTGATTGGCACCTTTGTGACGTCACCCCCATAACGCTTCAAGTGTGCTTTCGTTTGACGAAGGCTTGACACTTGTTATTGACAAAGAGGCTCGATGGTGAAGCGCCTGCTTGTTTTCGCTGAATCCTCTCTCGCAGTCTGCGTTGCCATGCGGCAAGGAAAGAACAGCCCTTACGAGCCTTCCCAGTCTTGGGTATTTGGGTTCGCCAGTGGGCATTTTTAGTGCAAACACATTAACCCAGTGTTCAACAACATTTGTTGAAACATCCCAGTCAGAAATTTCGCAGCAAAGGCACAACCACTCATCAGTTAGACATGATACTTCGCTGGGTGGCATGACTTGTGGGAGGGCATTCGCGATGTAGCGCAGTGACGTTGTGTAGTGGTCTCCTACTACACCAGGCTTCAAAAATCTACTGTGGAACAGCACTTTGTTGTCCAAAGGTAACCTTGAGACGAGGTACTTTGTGCAGGATATATAGAAAGCTCTGGTCTTGACATAGAAAGCCTTTTTCTGAGTTGATGTCCAAAGCTCCATTTCTTTCTCAGTATCTAAGCCAAGCTCAGGTTTCACTTTCCAGTTAGCTTGCGATTCAACTTGAACATTCTTCAAATGGAAACCAGTTACATCTACAAACGACTCCTGCCGCAAAAATCTGCCCATCAGCTGTTTGACCACAGCAACTATTTCATCATAAAATAAATGAAGAAGAGGCTCTTTGCTCTGAAACAAGGTTTGAAACTTGTCAAAGAGCTGGGCGGCATTCTGAACAAAAAGGAGTCGTGCTCGGAGCGTGTTGTCAGAAAATGCAGATGCGAGGCGATTGTGCCTTATAGATGAGGATTTTCTTGGTTCTGCAGCCTTGGAAAAGAAAGACTTCAAAGCATCATACAGCTTAAGCACACGCTGTATACTTGGTAATAGTGTCAGCCACCTGCTGCTTACGTGCCGCAGGAACTCCAGCTGTGGCAATCCAAGTTTCTGTTGGAGATCCTTGATGTCCGCATGTCTTGTGATGTCCGCATGTGTTTGTAGAATACTTTGCAGCGGTTTTTTTTTTCTCGAAAGTTTAGACTGCACACGAGACAGCTAAATACTGCCCAGGGGCATATTCTCAACATTCCATTTTTTATGTCGGATCCATTTGGTCCTCTGGCACAGGTTGGGTGACGAAGCCGCAGCTTACAAGCATTTGTGGATAGCAACTGGACCGCTGGCTCCTGTAGAGCGAGTGGTCAAATGCCACAAGATCAAATGGATCCAAAATGACCAGTGGAATGTTAAGAGAACACAGCTCCAGCTCACGTGCGGCCTTACACCACCCGGCATGTAAAAGTACAGTAAAATCTAGCCAATTCAGCCTTCAAGGAAATAGCAACCATGTTAAAATTATCTGAAAGTCCAAATTATCGAACGGCCCTAAAAAAACTGATGAAAACAGTTTGCATCACAGCAGTTTTATAAAATGAACACCTGGAATATTGTTGCAGTAAATTTGAGATGGAAACAAAGTGACCGCGACAATTTTTTGCAGTTTGGTCAAGTTTTTTTGCTTTTTGCACACTGTCGGGAACGTCGTACAACTGCTCCAGAATCATAAGCGCCTCCGCGGCTCTTTTCGCAGTGTGAGGCAGTAGCCGTGGTGCCTATTCACAAATGGCCCCATCACGATTTGAGGATGCTTCACCGCATGAACTCTGACGGCAGGTTCACATGGAAGCGACTGAGCGATTAAGCGGCGCGTCGCAGCGAAAATTTCGAACTTGTTGGAACCTCGTCGCTCATCGCAGCGGCTCAAAACAGGCTTTCCCGCTGCGGCGGCAGGATTCGCTAGCATTTTCGGTGGCATGTGAAACAGGCTTGAGGTGAAGCGTCCTCAAAACCCGGCGGTTTAACATACTCGAAGAGCGGAGAAAGCACGTGGACGCAAGAGAGAGATGCGTAGACGTTAGAACGCCGTGACCTGGCCATCCCAAAGTGAACATACAAAATAAAACTACACGACCCGTGACGCGCAATGTCCGAAACGGAACGACTGGACGATGCGCACGCCCGGTGGCAGCGGAGGGATGGCTTGAATTTAAGAGATGCAAAACTGAAAATATGCAGCTGATTTATACTTCGGCAGTGGTGGACTACCGATAGACGTCGCGCCTGCCATAGCACACGCGCCTGAGGTGTGCGGGCATCACTGTTCCCTACACAGGTTCGGCGAGGTCTATTAGGTCAATCACTGACGTCGCGGGTGGTACCTCGAAGCGGCCCCGCCATAATTAACCAGTGCGAACCTTCTCATGTTCGAACTAGCGAGCGTCCGACACCATAGGCTATGGGACCGCGCTGCTATTTCGAATTATATGAGAAAACGGGGGTCAAATAATCGAGAATTTAGTATGCTCGACAACCTGACCTGATGACAAGCGAGGACCAACAAATACAAGTGGCACTAGCTTGTTTCCTACTGCATACCATATATCACGAAAAATCAAACAATGGCGCCACATTTTCGTCCACTGCAGCTACAAGGCATGACCACCCAGCTTCGCTTTTAGACAATCCTGTCTGCGCTGCCCTCAACGCTGAGAATTTAAGTTACATAACTGCTATAATGTAGCATTTTCTAGATTCGGTAGCTTCAATACACTTACTTTTGCTCATGTCCAGGCTTGCAGGCGACCAGCATCCAACGGCAGCAGCTTACAAACACAACACCAAACAGCTTCGCACGAAGTATCGGATCGGATTGGATCAGATCGGCTAGCCCACAGTGAGAGGAAAAATAACCCATAGGCTTCGCTAAATTTGACGGTAAAACATCGAAGTGGCCGGCGCGGCGGAGTTATGGCGCAAAATTGTGTTTTAGAGCAGAATGGCTTGCACAAGAACATGCATTCGATTTTAATTGCGCATCCAGAGCTACAGTGCAGTAGCAGAAATAGTTCAGTGAATGGGCATGCATTCATATGTGAGAAAGCTCGAAGTAGCACAAAAAACCGCAGCTAAACGGCAGATAGCACAGAGCAGCCAAACAAAGCTACGGAAGCTTTGTTTCGCAATACAGGCTTGCATATGTTGTGTGTTGTGAGGTTGACATTACATAAGAGTGCATTGTTCTCTAGAGAATGTAACAATAAGACATATGTTGCAGTGCCTACCCAACAATTTAGCCACACAAAACAATATGTTGGTGTCTCCTTGCAGTGACACAAGCAGCACGGAGATTGAGAGCACACACATGCAAGTAGGAGTCGCATTAGGGAAGCACTAGCAAGTTCACATGATGTGCTGTCATTGCGACACCTCACCCAAATGCGGGTGCAAACATCGCGGGACGTCACCATGGCGAAACAGCACTGGATGATACCTATGCAAGAGCAAGGTTGCAGCCAACCTACCACTAGGCATGCAGTCCATTTGAACAGTATGTGAAACCAGCTGTCATTCTGCTGACCGAGAGGCACCAGCCAGACATGCATGCCTGTGTCGAGTCACACCTGCACCACACCAGATGATCAGTCGCCGAAAAAGTATACAAACGCTGCATTGGCGTGTTTAGGCTGGGCCGAAATTGACACAATAATCACATGCGAATTGCTGCCTGTGCAAAAAAACATCGTTTTGTGCCAGTGAAGGCTAGCCATGTTCACTTACAATTTTACTTACATTGTTACTGTTACTTACATGTTACATGTTACTTACACTTACATGTTACCTACAAGTGACAACCACACTATGGGTTCATTAGACTGTCTACACGTATCGCATGCCTGGCTTTGACACAACCTGACTCTTGCGCTCCCAGTGCAATTGCATCCAGTGCTGCTTCACAACACTACCACTTATCCTCACATATTCTTGTCGTGATGGCGGCAGTACATTGTATTAGCAGCAAGGCTGAATGACTGGTGCTGCACGCTAGTAGAGTGAAAGTAGCAGCCTCGCTCTGTCGGTTACATCTCTGCATGTTTTCAGGACAGCAAGTGAGAATGTGACAGCACGGTTTGTTAGGTAGATGTGTAGGAAAGCGCCCAAGTTTGGATGAAAGTATCAGTGCTAGTGGCATTGCATGGCCATGTGTTTTGCCGTCTAAGATGACTACACGTTCAGCAAAACTCTGCCTTTCACAGTAACATGTGTAGAAGCATTGCTGACGAAACATTTTTATTGCAGCAAACTGGTGAGTTACAGACGCTGAACCACCAGGTCAGCAGACTAGCTGACACAATGGAACAGCAGCTGAGGCCCATTTCAAAGTTGGCCACAATCATGGCCTCGTTTATAACGAATGGAACCCAAGTTTAGTGTTGATTTATAAATAATGTGTTATCCTTCC
Source organism: Dermacentor albipictus (assembly GCF_038994185.2). Lineage (NCBI taxonomy): Eukaryota > Metazoa > Arthropoda > Arachnida > Ixodida > Ixodidae > Dermacentor > Dermacentor albipictus. The sequence continues at coordinate 211,257,344 of NC_091822.1, read as the reverse complement.
ATATGTCAGAATTAAAAGTTCTTAAAAATACCAGCATACGTTTGAAGGTTTATTAGTAATGTAGTGTGGCAATCTCATGGTTACAACTGACCGAAGTTTTTTTTCAGCAATTCTTGGAGCAAGTAACATTGGGTGTTGGAGCAGTTTGGAGCAGACAAAATTCTATTTTGGAGCAATTTGGGGTAGAGAAATTTATTTTGAAGCAGTTTGGAGCGGGCCAATGGCAATTATGGTGGAATGGAATGTACAGGGCACTTCGAAACCACAATGAAATATAAAAGACCAACACGAAAAGAACAATAAAGTATGTCAACAGGCAGCATTGCGCATGTTTTTCTGTATAAAGGTAAGAGCATTGGTGGCACTATGATGGAACTATATATTCTGGTGCCAACGCTCATAACTGCAATGTTATTAAATCATGTGGTCCAATCAACGTGGTAACACACTTTCTGGTTCACCATATGTCACTGCAGACGCAGAGAGCCGCGATCAACCCCAGACTGGTGAAAGTTAAAGCTATTCCAATCTGTTTTTATAACAATAGCAATTACATGGACACTGTAGGCACATTTCTGCCGTCAGTGTTGGTGTGATGTTCCAGATAAATTGCAGGGGTGATAACGACATCGCCATGCACTGTATGCTGTAAAGTATGTGCAAGTCAAAGCATGTGAGGATGAGCCAGCGATGCCATTTGGGGAACTCAAGATGTATTCAAATATTATAATTACAACCTCCCAAGTGGCCGCACATGCCCCGACCAGTTGCAGGAAGCGCTGAAAAGTCCACTGTTGCGAGTGCGAAAATTCATGCGAGAGGCACGCTGGCTTGGTGTGCAACATGTGAACGGTTGTAGTCTTTTTTTGTGTGTGTGGAATTCGCTCTCTGTTCGCGGCCACTGCCGGAGCACACATATGCCGCAGTCATTGTGGTGTAGCATGGCACAATTTCCTCCAAATTTATGTTTGTGGCACAGTATGGTACAGGAATGTGCCTTTCTGTCAAGATGGTGCAATCGACAAAGGAGTCCCACCCTTGCAATAATCTTGTGAACTACCATGCACTTCCAGTGCTTTTCAAGTGTGGAGAGGTAGTGCACAACTTTGTTGTGGCATTGGTGTATTGAAAAAAGCCTATCTTTAATCTAATTCTTGCACCCTCACTGCCAACACATCATGTATACTTCGTGTAGATTACACAAATATATTCCAAAGCTATAAATTCCATGGTCCGAGCAGCTAAATCCTACGCTCAAGCTGAAAGGAAATAGTAATGAGGTATTGCGCACTCACGCTTGTTCGTAGTACATACTACGAGCATGACATGTCGAAGTAAACCTGTTTGGTCTCCTCAGACGGAGGAGAAATCTCATGTCATATTAACGACTTCCAACACAAATAAATCACAATGTGTGTCACAATGTAACGTATGTAGGAAACAATATGGAAGTATCCAACAACAAACTAAAAGAAACACGAGGAATATGGCCAATCGTTGAAGGAGGACAAATTATATGAAAAGAATTGTGGCACAAAACCAAGTGAACAAACACAGTCACAGCAGAGGCGACAGAACATGTCTTCCAGTGCATACAGAACAACAAACTGTTGCCACAAACGTTGCAGTGCATACCTTTACGACTTATGCTATCGAAACCTAAACTGTGTGTAATAAATAATTCACATGGACATAAAGGAGGTGGAAACTACGAATTGGCATATAAAGTGCATGCATTTTTGGTTTCGGTCATGAGTCAACATGACCTTGCAGAAGCACATGGAAATACATGGTAATAAAAAGCTTTTCTTTGTCAGCCATTCCACAAAAATCAGACTTTCTGTCACAGCGATGCGGGTGAGACTTTGAGATACGCTTGATATCGCAACATAGCTCGTAACATAACATTTAAGCAAATGTGGTGACTGGCTAATTCCAAAACGCACCTAAAAACAAAAAGTTTCGTGTGATGCGCCCCACACTGCTTTTTTAAACAATGCTTCGTTTCCGTTGCTTCATTTCCGTTGATAAAAAGTTGTACTTTTTAACAGACATAAAGCTAACAGTTCAAGTTCGTACAGGTGTTGGAAACATGCTGCCAATTTAATATTGCACATCACAAAGCTTACTGAATGTGCAGCAATGCTACATACAGTGCACCACATGTTTGAAGATCATTGTTGTGTGTCACTCACGTACATACAAGTGTGTTGTGTTACACATTTCACGTCATGGTGAACCTCTTTCAGTGAAGCTTTCCGAAATTACATGTTAGCGGATTTATTATAACATTTGTCCCTAGGTTACACACAGGTGCCATTTTTCTCGCAAGACCACAATTTCAATTTTAAACACATTTCATTGTGATTCCTTTGACGGTTAACTCAGGCAAGGCACTTGTACAGTTTGCATGTACTTTAAAAGGAAGCTTTGGTGTTTAAGTACATTAGGATGTTTACATATGCAAATGCCGTTGACATTACAGGGTGTCTACCAAGTTGACATTTCCAAATTCCCTGAGTTTTCCAGGTTTTCCCTGAGCACCTTTGCGAAATTCCCTGAATGAGTCAGATCTTTGTTTTATGTCAAGACAGGCTGACACCACGTTGCCCGATGCTGTCACTCTCTAGTAAGCATGCTGAAACAAAAAAATGACTTAATCCAGTTTGAACAGTAAGGAGTAATATATATTTTATTTAAAAAGAAAACAGAAGGAAGGTGTTAGTAAAATGCACAGCGAAAGAAATGGTAAAGCCCATTCCAAATTGAGTCGAACATTTTCAAATACGAATGAAAAGGAGATGCATACATAAGTAAATATTTTTTTAATATCGGCTATTTCTATCAACTGATAGCAAGCTCATCTGTATGAGGTCCTGAACTTTGTCACAACTAAGGTTCTCTCTCAGCAGCTGGGAAGTCAACCTCAACTGTCCTGACATACTCTCAGCCCGTACACAACATCTCAGTGTTGGGTTTCACTGCGTAAACAATTTATTTTGGTTTGGATGAGGGACACCTGTGTCTCAGCATCAGCCATCACTTAGCTTTTTAGCTCAAGCTCCTTCAAAAAGGTGGCGGCACCCTTCCTTTCCCGTTAATTCCTCAGTGCGTCGGTCCTCTCTGTTCTCATCCTCCTTCTACCACGCTTTCACCACATGGATCATCTGAAGCATCCTCTTGGTCAGTTGTACAGTCAACATTTGATTTCTTGGACTTCCGAGGGGCCGCAAAAAAAAAAAATTGAAAAAAAACGGGCAGTCTGAAAAAAATTAATGCATGTCTTTAACTGCCTTTAAGGGCTAAAATTACCACAGGCACGTCTCAAAAAGCTCTGAAGGCCTGCCAGTACGCTTTTTAGGCATATCAGGGCTTGTACTGTGACAGAAGACGACGTGCACGCATGTGTAATTAAGTAATGTATACTGTGTGCCGCGACAATTGCCCCCTTCCCACGCTTGTTATGCTTCACCGCCTAACACTAGTGTACCGAAGCAAAGCTAACTTTCGCAGACTGGCATTACGCAACGCGCTGTGCTCTGCGAGCTTCAAAGCCAATCGCTAGGATTACAAAGGCGGAGTCGGTGCCACTGGTGATAGCGGCGAATTCTTTCAATGAAAAACACGGCACCGCACGGCAAGAAGCTTAATAGCGAACATAGAAGCAGCTAGGCCTGACGTTGCCGCGGTGGTGGTTACGGATTTGCGGATTTGCCTGCGAGAGTGCCGGTTCGAGGCGGCGAGATAATCAAAATAGCGGCGGTGGCGGCTTTGATTAATGCCATTTCAGACCTGCAGTCGGGGCAATATACATTGACTATATGGAGTACGTGGTGGTGCCGCAAAACCGTGCAAATTATCAGGCATGTCCGAAAAATCGGCCGTCTAGAAAATCGGTCGTTAACTACTCTGGCAATACATCGTGCCGATGACACGGCGTCAATGACGATTCGTTGCGATTCCTCTGTTACTGGAGCCAGCATTAACACGACTTTCGTTCCCTTTCAATAAAGTTACAGCTAATTTTCCCTGATGGAAGCACAAATTCCCTGAGTTTTCCCTGAGTTTTTCCAGACTGTTCAAATTCCCTGAGAATTCCCGGTTTTCCCGGTTGGTAGACACCCTGCATTAGTGTTACCAGTGGGATGGCATAATTGGCTTAGAAGGTCATTGCTAATTTTAAATTGCGAACCAAAGCCAAAAGGGGTAGCTGCTTCATATAACGTTGGGATGACTCGGAGATGTCACATCCTACACTAACTCAACATAGATACCTACAACGCTTCTTAACACACCACATATGGTGCATGCGCTGAAAAAAATCCAAGCTGATGATATGTCCTGATGTCATATGAGAACTTTTGTAGGTAACTCGAATTAGCCTTCATCGATTGCTCAAACAGAGTTAGCACTGCAGCATCGGTAATTAACGCTTAACACCTCCCACTTTCTTTTTTACAGTTTGATTACCCAAGCTTACTTTATGCATTGGCTTAATCTCTTTCTCACCCATTAAAGGTACGGGGCGATTTACTCATGCCTAAATGCTGCTAAGAAAGCAGTTGCTGCTCAACAGTACGTCATCTTGTGAAAATCACTCAAAATGACATTCCCTGTTAAATCACTGCTAAAGCTTGTGGCATTAAGGACATGCTTTTTATACATGCAACAAATATCTGCATTTACACATTACCAGATTTTTTTAATGGCTGCTGTTTTTGTAGTTTCCTCTTTCATCCTTATAAATCTTCTCAAGAACTTGGACAGTGCTTCGGCACCGTGCCTTAAGCAGACTGTTTCCTGTTACCACTAGAATCAACCTTCATTGCATTCTTTTAGACGTAGCTCTTGTTTCCTTTCTCAGTGTGGAAAAAAATATTTCTTTTTGAACCCCGACTTCAATGTGTGCAGTTAGTAGTTTTTGTGCACAGATTTTATAATTAGCTCTGTCTTTCCGTGTCACTTCAACGTTAAGGCATTCGTGCAGACCAGCACAATAAAGGTATAGTGAAAGTGCAGACATGAACAAAGTGCTGGTTTCCAACAAACATTTATTTTAAATGTGAAGCATACATACACATTGAAAAAAAAAAGATAAATGAGCAAGTGTTGTGGGAACTTGTAATTAACAGTTATGTCCTTGAACCTTTATAAAATACAAAAATATCTTCAAGTTTACATGATGAGACATGAGAACGACCAAAATCTAATTGCTAGTGCCACCTTCATTGAGCAGCATCCTGTGCACTAAGTGAGATTTATTTTATATACAGCAAAGGTGGTGATGTGAACAGAGTACACAATGGTCTAGCTGGTCATGTCAGCGTTCACATCCGAAAGAAAGAAGGGGAATAAACTTTATACACAACATTCACAGCCATTTTCGTCAGGCCACTATCTGATTTGTCATCATGAGAGGGTGAACAAGAACAAAACATAGCCCGCCAGCACCACTAGAATGTAAACTGATTCTCCTACAATAATGTGTAGTTGGCACCTTGATGCACTAATCAAACACTATTTCACAGTGCTGGTGCTTGGTAATTTCATTTGTGGGGGGGGGGGGTCATTTCACTTAATTTATTTCCACCTTAAAGGCCCGAGAGCATTACATAAGAGGGGGGGGGAGGCATAGAGGAACATATGACACGGCTACAGAGGTACAGTATCAGTACAGTGAAGTACAGAGGTACAAGTGTAACAGCAGATACAAAAATAGAAATAGCTAAAAAAATACAGCACAAAAGTGCAGAGATACAACAGCCTAAAAATACAGCAGTAGATTTCCATACAGCAAGAGCATGAAACACATTAGCTATGCATGTACAATGGAATATGGCTGATTAATTTTTTCCGGAATAGTTCGCTGTCAGTGCATGAGGCTATGGTATCGATCGGGTAGACTGTTTCAGTGGGTTATTGCTTGAGGAAAGAATGAGGTTAGCATTGATGAAGTACGGCTGTTAAGTCATGCTATGGCGTTGCTGTGGTTGATACGGGAGGAAGTTCGGCGTGGCGGTCTTAAGAGAGGGTGTCTGGACTTTGGGTGATAATAAAAGGCTTGGCGCTGCATGAAACCCGGAGAGCGGAACACCTGTGCATGTTTCTAGAATTCCACAACCAGCATTACCGTAGTAGACAGAGACAACATATGGATGACAAAGTTATTAGGAACATGGCAACGCATACTTCACAAGCCTGCTACTTTAGCCATTCCTCTAGATGTGAATGCATTTCTAGCTAAAGTTTGGCAATTTCACACTCTCCCTACTTTTCATATTTGTGTTCTATAAATGTCATTCTAACTTGTCTAGTATCATTTTAATGCACAGTTACAAACTGGAACATCCTTCTAATCCTTCCAGGCTTCTGCTAGTTATTTATTTTGAAGACGTTTGTACTTGATTCACTCAACTTCCAATTGACAGACAGCTGGCTTATGCAACCTGGCACAATCAGGGCCCAATTTTCAGTGAAGCTGTTTCTTTTGAGTAGTTGCATGTAAGATTTCAGTTGCCAGTAATTAAGCCACACACCATAAAATATTGGCCGCCTACGACTTCACTTTCAAACATTGCCTGTAAACAGTGCATTCGAGCGCTTTCTTCCTTTTTTAGCAAAATGCTTCACTCACAAACATTTCAGTTAGCATGGATATGAGCCGCTATTAGTCTCCCCATTTTCAACAAATTTAACTTGTATGGCTGTTATAGTTCTCTCAGGAGAGCAGGCTAAATTATACATTCGTGAAACACACTTACGGTACTTAGGTGCACCGGAAGAATTTAGTGCAAAGGCCGCAATTAACCCACACACTTTAAACTTTGCCTAAAAGAACAGATTCACGTTAACGCAGCTCTGCCAGACCGTCAGAAAGGCCATCTGTTGAGTCTCGTGAACGAATTTGCGGACTGTTTTTCAACGTCATCCAAAGTGCGGCGCATGTCCATCACAAAGCGCCGCATTATTACAGACGATTCTGCACATCCTGTTCGTCAGCATCCTTACAGAGTGTCTCCAGTGGAAAGAGAAGCGACCAGGCATCAGGTGAAAGAGATGCTCCAAGACGACGTGATCCAGCCATCTACAAGTCCATGGGCTTCCCCTGTACTGTTAGTCAGAAAGAAAGACAACACACTACGCTTCTGTGTAGATTACAGAAAGTTGAACCATGTCACCAAGCGCGATGTTTATCCATTGCCACGCATCGACGACGCATTGGATCATCTACAACATGCCAAGTTTTTTTCTTCGTTGATCTTAAATCCGAATATTGGCAAATTGAAGTTGATGAACAGGATCGTGAAAAACAGCGTTTGTGACACCTGACGGGCTTTACGAGTTCAAAGCTCTCCCCTTCGGTCTCTGTTCCGCACCTGCCACCTTTCAGCCGATGATGGATACCGTGCTTGCTGAACTCAAGTGGCAAACTAGCCTCGTATACTTGGACGACGTCGTGTTCTCGAGCATGTTTGACAAACATCTCGCCTGACTTGAGTGTCCTCACTGCGATCCGTACTACCGGCCTCACCATCAAGCCTGGAAAATGCTACTTTGGGTTCCAAGAGCTCAAATTTCTTGGCCATGTCGTTGGTCCTCAAGGCGTCCGACCAGACCCCGACAGGCTAGCTGCCGTCGCCGAGTTTTCGCCACCCACAGACAAGAAGGCTATCCAACGCTTTCTTGGTTTGTGCGCATATTATAGGTGCTTCGTCGAGGGATTCTCGAGAATTGCTGAGCCTCTGACACGGCTTACACGCGACAATGTGCCTTTCATTTGGGCGGACGAGCAGCAGCAGTCATTAAATGAATTGCGCAACCGTTTGCAAGAGGCCCCAATACTTGCTTATTTCGACGTAGACGCTGACACTGAAATTCATACTGACGCCAGCAATGCGGGTCTCTGCACAGTTCTTGTGCAGTGCCAAGCTGGTACGGAATGCACTATTGCTTATGCAAGCCGCAGTCTCACCAAGGCCAAGAAAAACTACTCAACCACCGAAAAAAAAAAGCTTAGCGGTTGCCATTAGTAAATTCCGACCGTACTTGTACTGTAGACCCTTTAAGGCAGTCAGTGACCACCATGCGCTGTGCTGGCTTGCCAACCTCAAGGATCCTTCAGGCAGACTAGCCCGTTGGAGCCTGCGCTTACAAGAGTACAACATTACAGTTGTCTACCGATCTGGAAGCACAGTGACGCTGACTGTGTCACGCGCACCACTCCCTACAAGGTCATCTGACCCTGACCATGACTCGCCAATTGTCGGCGTTAGACACACCATAAAAACGGTGTCGACGTTATAGATGCCATAAAAATGACTAAACACCAGTACGCTGACCCTGAGCTGCTGCCGCTGATCGAGCACCTTCAAGGAGTTGAAGGTGTTCTACCCCACACGCTCGTGCGCAGCTTATCATCGTACTACTTGCATAACAATGTCCGTTACAGGAAAAACTGCAGAAGCAGTCCCAATACGTACCTCCTTGTCGTGCTGTCGGCACTGCGCCAATACATTTTGCAAGCCTGCCATGATGAGCCATGCGCGGGACACCTGGGATTCGCCAAGACATTAGCAAAGATACGACAAAAGTATTACTGGCCCCGGCTTTATTCTTCTGTGCAACGGTACGTGAAGACCTGCCGCAATTATCAACGCCGCAAGAAACCACCAGTTAAACCGGCTGGCTTTCTCCACACTGTGGACCCTCCTCGAGCACCGTTCCAACAAATAGGAATGGATGTACTTGGGCCATTCCCAGTAACTTCTTCGCGCAACAGATGGATAGTCGTCGCTACCAAATATTTAACCCGGTACGCCGAAACCGAAGCTATTCTGCAAGCAAATTCATATGAAGTGGTCAAGTTCTTTGTACGCCACATCATCCTACAACATGGTGCACCGTCTGTTCTCGTCACCGACCGCGGTACAGCATTTACAGCTGAACCTATGCAGGACATTCTCCAGCTGATGCATAGCTCTCACCGTAAGAGCACTGCGTATCACCCTCAAACCAATGGATTAACGGAATGTCTGAACAGAACGCTGGCTGATATGCTCTCCATGTATGTCGACGTAGAGCACAAAACGTGGGACGAGATTTTAGCCTATGTGACTTTTGTGTATGACACTGCTGTACAGGAGACTACACAGTTTACGCGTTCGAACTTTTATACGGGCGTCACGTCAACACTTGACGCCATGCTACCTCTGGCTGATAATAACAAGACCGGCGAACATGTGGAAGAGTTCGTGCAAGGAGCCGAAGAGGCATGCCAGCTTGCTCGACATCGTATCCGGAGTCAACAGCATACCAACACCCTTCGATACAACCAGGGTCAACGCGACGTCCATTACAATACCGGCACCTGCGTGTGGGTCTGGACGGCCATTCGTAGCCGTGGACTCTCGGACAAGTTGATCCGCTAGTATTTTGGTCCCTACAAGGTTACACGCTGCCTCAGTGACATGACCTACAAAGTTGTCCCCTGCAGTTCTGACCCCGGTGCGCTCTGTCGTAGCAAAACTGTAAACAGCGAAACTAACTCTTTACTGGGTGAATCTGTGCCTAGAAAAACAGGCTACACTCAAAGCACAATGATAGCGGTGAACACAGTTGGAGATCGTAAAAAATCTGCTCTGCCGGTCAAGCGCGTCAGCTTTTATACACAAGTCATCAAAGGTTCTGAATAATTTCTGGTGCTCGCGTGTCTTCCTGAATGGTCTACACAATTTTCGTCGTATATTCAATCAGGTTACACAAACTACAGTGACACAGACAGCAGACACAACCATCAGTAACATTCGAGAAACTTCTGATACATGCAGGCACCTCCAGCACTTAGACAGTGAAAAGCGGTCACCCCCAAAAAATAAACGAGCACATGTGTCAATATCAACTCAGTGAATGTTCTAGTTCCCCAGGGACATGAAACTGCACACATTTTCAAGCCCTCATAGTTCATCTAACATCTTTACTGCAAAACTACAATACACCACTCCCAGTATATTCACCTTTCTGACATTCACTCAATCACATTCATGTAAATTCGGAAGGTCTGCAATATAGAGGGTACTTCCCACACTCATCCTCACACATATCTTGTCCACTTCGCTAGTATGTAAAAGCACAGTCTCCTCAACTCCCGTTCTAATGCAGAAGTGTAATACTTATTTATTTATTTATTTACTTATTTATTTATTTACTTATTTACTTATTTATTTATTTATTTATTTATTCATTCATTCATTCATTCATTCATTCATTCATTCATTCATTCATTCATTCATTCAAAATACTCACAGGCTCTAGAAAGGAGTATTGTGTGAGGGGGGCATGTACAGAAAATGAAGGATACAAAAAAGCAGCTCATGCATCACAATGGGTAACAGTTTCACCGGACACAAAGAACTAATGAGAAGTATAAAGTTACAAATATAAGGCCAGAAAAATATTGCACAGTATATGCAATCTATGAAGGAACATTGAAATGACGACTAAAAGGGTGACTAACGAAGTACAAGGCAGCGAATAAAACAGTTAGGAAAACCAGAGCAGTACTTGGTCTTTGAAGGCTGCAGTGTCATGTAATGCAACAATGCGATCAGGAAGATCATTCCAGTAGCTTATGGCACGTGGAAGCACTGATGAATTAAAAGCCGTGGTTCGGCCAAATGTGTGCCTAAAGCTGTGGCTATTACAAAGACGACGGGATGTACTATGTGGTTCGGTAAGGGGAAGGGTAGTAGGATGCTGACTATGAATTATTTTGTGGAAGAGACAGCAAAGCTACCTTCCTTCACAGCTCTAGTGTTGGGAGTGATAGCGAGAACTTCAGGTTAGTAACACTAGTCTGTCGGTCATATATCCTGGTTATAAAACGTACCACGCGGTTCTGAATTCATTCAAGTGATTGCATTAGATAGGCCTGATGCGGTGACCATATGGGCGAGGCGAATTCAAGTTGAGGACGAACAAAAGTCTGCTAGGCTAGTTTTCGAGTGGTTAAAGGGGCATCTCGAAGATTACGCTTCAGATAGCCAAGAGTACGCAATGCTTTGGCGGTCATTTTATTATTGCGAGTCTTCCAGCAATGATTGACAGTGAGGTATACGCCAAGGTACTTGTATGAAGTCGCATGCGCACAAGGGTTAGAATTTAGTGAGTATGGGAAGGCTGAAGGCGTCTTTTTGCAGGTAAAAGTCACAGTTCTGCATTTGTCAAGATTCAGCGTCATTTGTCACGATGTGCACCAGTTAGTGATTTGATCTAAGTCGTTCTGAAGTTCAAGGTGTTCAGAGGGTGAGCTATTTTCCGATATATTATGCAGTCGTCTGCGAAAAGTCTAATGGTTGAAGTAATGTTAGACGGCAGGTCATTGATGCAGATTAAAAACAGTAATGGACCCAAGACGCTGCCCTGGGGAACACCGGAGGAGACATCAGTTAAATCGGATTCATATCTGTCGACGACAGTGAACTGCTAACGAAATGACAGGAAATTATGCAACCATGAGATCACTGAAGAATGTAAGTGCAACGACGATAGTTTAGCTATTAAGCGGGAGTGTGGAACACGATCAAATGCCTTGGAGTAGTCCAAAAAAATGCAGTCAGTCTGGAAACCTTCATCCACGTTAGAAAAAAAGTTCACTGGTGAATTCTATTAACTGCATGTCACACAAATATCCCTTCCTAAATCCATGCTGGTTTGGGAAAAAGAAGTTATTGCATTCAAGGTAATGTGCGATGCCTGATGCGACGATGTGCTCAAGAAGTTTGCATGCAATACAGGTTAGAGATATCGGGCGATAGTTACTGACATGATTTCTGTCACCAGCTTTAAAAATAGGAATAACTTTAGCGATTTTCCAATCATCAGGTATTTCCCCGGTAGACAATGATTGCTCGAATATGTTACAGAGGATAACGCTGGAATGATTTACGGTGTTCTTAAGTATTTTAGAATTTATGCCGTGAAGGCCACAACAAGTTGATAAGTTTAGGTTATTGATTAAAGATGCAATACCAGTAGCAGTTAGGTTTATAGGTTCCATGTACTGATAGAGGACATTGGTTAGCTGTGGAATACTGGAATGGTCTTCATGAGTAAAGACAGATCTAAAGAAAGTGTTGAAAACAAATAGACACTCTTGTTTACTTATGGGTGCCCCGATGTCGTCTTGAAGTAATATATTAGCATCCCTGTTTTTCGGTGATATGGTCTTCCAGAATTTTGACGGGTTATTCTAGATAACAGATTGAAGATCACGTAAATAGAATGTGTGTTTAGCTTTGCGTACAGCTTGACAGTATTTTTGATCAGCTGCTTTATGGTTAAGCCATGAATGTGGGGTTCTTAATTGTTTAGCTTTCCTAAATAAACATTTCTTCTTGTTTTTTAGCGTGCGCAAAGACCTGTGAAATCAAGGCTTTGATATGAGAACAAGGTCAGTTAATTTTTCTTTAAATAAAGTCCAGTTTTCATTGACCGGTCTGCCAGGAAAAGTAGGAATATATGTGCGGCAAAAGTTTTCTAAACCGAGGTTGATAGCATCGTAGTCTCCTTTTTTATAATCTAAGATTTGTTTGGGCCATGTGATACGCTGATAAAAAGAGGTAATTGTAAATTCGAGAAGCAGATGGTCACTAAATCTTTCACAAAAAGACACTGGGCTGATAAACTCGAGAGCAGTCGTAAGGATCAAATCCAAGATGTTATCACCGCGGGCAGGTTGATTTATTATCTGGACAAATGAAAAATCTAGACTAAACTCTATGAATTCATTAGAGTTGGTAGAACGAGATGTTAGGTTTTTCCAGTCGATGTCAGGATAGTTGAAGTCACCCAAAAGGAAGATATGAGCTGTTTGGAATTTCTGTTTAATTTCACTAAGGTTATCGGTCAAGTCTGAAATGAACGAGCTCGTATGATCTGGTGCTTTGTAACATAACCCAAGTAGGCATTTGTGCGCCTGTGAAGGAATACAAACCCACAAGATTTCCAGTGGGGAGGAAACATTAACATGAAAATGTACGATGTTTTTTCATGGCGACTAGGACGCCACCACCCCTTCTGTTGGTCCGATCATTCCGGTGAATGATGTAATCCTCAGTGTCAAATAAAACTTCGTGATCAGCAACATCTGAGTTAAGCCACGTTTCTGTTAATAATAAGATGTCAGTACTATTGCTTTCTAAGTGAGAGCATAGTTCAGTGCGCTTGGGGAGAATGCTACGAATATTAGTGAAAGATACTTTAAGCTCCGATGGTCGACTACAAGCATTTGAAGCTCGCGTACTAATATCCTGTGGACGTGTTGCCGGGGCGCGGTTGAGCTATCTGGAAGACTGTATCACAGTGTTTGAAGCAGAATCATACGTGTATACCTGTTTATCAATCCTCAACTTTTCAACGTTAAGCTTGAATGGCATCTTTTTAGATTTAGCATAGTCAAGAAGATTTTTTCTGGCAATGCGTGTTTGAAGGGGGAAATCCTCACGCACGGCAAAGCCAGTGTCCTTGAATTTATAGCCGTGTTCGAAAACACATTGACCATCTTTAAAGGAGGTAAATTTAGCTATGATAGGCCTATGTTTATCTTCATGATACTGGCCGAGGTGGTGGGTGCGTTCAATTAGTGAAGACTGCAGATTGATACCAAGATGATTCGTGCAGAGTGCTATAACTTTTTCCTCAGCTGTACACCATGACTCTGAAGCATCCTCAGAAATACCGAATAAAAGCAAATTTGATCGTCGCATTCGGTTTTCCGCGTCTTCACAGCGGGAGTGTGGTATCCTTAGTTTGTCCGGTAAATTACAAGCCAAAATAGATGAGCTGAATTCCAAAGTGCTATGGGCGTTTTTAATCTCCACAGAGTCAACTTCAATTGCACGGATTCTTGCAGAGAGCTGCCTCAACTCGACATCTACAGATGCCTGCCAGTTCTTTATTGCGAGCAGGTCATCCTTAATTTCATCTTGTCCGGATATAATCTGCTGAACTGTTGCTAAGACCTTCGCCAAAACGTCATCATGCTCAGGGCCTGGATTTGTTTCAATATCACCAGACATAATTCTGCCAAAACATGTACACCCAAAAATGAAACAGGAAGTGTGGCTCAGGTATTAATGCCAGTGTCTTGGTGTACTACTCGATTTAGTCGCTGGACTCTGTGAAAGTATCCACTCTTGTTGCATTTCTTTCTTTATGTTCAAATGCAGGCCGCAATTGGTCGTAATGCTGCGGCATCCACAGCACGAAATCCAGCCATTGACAAACATAGGTCTACATAAGGTCTACACAAGTGAGTGTAGCGAATGCCTTGGATGGTGGCGAGAGCGGGCCAACAATGTAGATGTCAAAGTGATAGAAACGGGCATCACAGAGACGAAAGGAGTGCATTGGCGACTTCGTGTGTTGCGTCCTCTTGGAGCGCTGACAGTGAAGGCATTCGCGTGCCAAGCGGCGCATATCAGAGTACACTCAGGTGGCATGCTGGGTGGCACGAACTAGGGGATGACTTGCATGGTGTAGGTTATCAAACACTTGATGAAGGAGTCGGAATGGAATGAATGGCAGTGTTCGACTCCTTGACATGTTGCAAGTGGTAGTGACTGAAGGAAATGGAAAGGGGACGTCTGGAAGCACTAATGAGATTGCAGAGGACCAGAGGTCCCGAGGCCCAATGTCTAAGTGCTGCGCCGTAGCAATTTCTTCAATGTCAAGTGTTGCCGTGGATATTGCGTCGATACAGAAGGCATCTGCAGCTGCGTTGACCGGGCTTTCAATGTATTGTATGTGCACGGTGAACTCGGACATGAAATTGAGGTGCCACCAAAGGTTGCGGGTACAGCTCAAGTTAACAATGGCAATCGGAATCCAGCTTGCAGTTATGGCTGGTTTGCCCATATCTTCAAGTGGGTACGACTGCCACCAAATGTTGTGGGTTCGAGTGTTAACTTCTCATGGGCAGTGCCGATTCTACCTCCGAGGAAGAATGGCAGAAAAAGCTAGTTACAGCATGGGATTCCTTTCAAGGATCCCCTGAGCGAGCTGCCGGTACGTGTCCATGCACACGCTGACATATGCTGTTAAGTACGTTGTTAGTGCACACATCAACAATGACGTCAAATCTAGCTAACACGAGACATTTAAACTGATCAATTATCTCTATTTGTTTGGAGTTAAATATGATGCTATTGTGTGGACAAACTGCTTTATATTTCAGCTGGAAGATTACTGCTCGTGTTTTTTTTTTCATTAACATGCATATGATTAGATTGTGACCATTTTCCCAGCGAAGTTATCGTCATATTGCACCCTTGTACGAGTTCATGAATGTTATGTCCAGATACGAAAATGCTTGTACCATCTGCATATATTATGAATCTGGCATTTGGGTTAATGTTTACAATGTCATTAACATAAATGTTGAAAAGTAGTGGTCCTAATATACTGCCTTGTGGGGCACCAGAATTAATTGGTTTTATTTCCAAGTATGATTATGTATGTTGACAAGTTAATATTTTATTAGTTTTACAGCCTGGCTTCATATCCTGAAGTACCATAGCTTCTCTAGAAGTAACGCATCATTAACAAGATCAAAATCTTTTGAAAAGTCAAGAAATATTCCCATCACAAAAGTTGTTTTGAAATTGTGACAGAATATATCCTTTTTTTAACAGCACCAGTTCAGTAGATTTGTTTTTCTGGAATACGAATTTACATCTGGTGAGCAAATTGTATTTATTTATAAATTTAGTAAATCTAGAATGCCAAATTTTCTCTACCGTAGAATCCCGAGAAATTCCCCACGCCCAAAAGATAACCCACCCCTAACTAAGGTGCGAGCTTAGGCATGATAAGGCACCAGTCAGGCATGATAAGGCACCAGTTGTTATCTTGGTAAGTGTTTGGAGTGCACTCATAAAATCATTAGAGTGCAACACCATCTTAAATTCTTCTAAATTCTTAAAACCTTAAATTCTTAAAACCTTGTTAAACTGTACCTCCTTAAACAGTAGTTTCGTTTTAAAAGTAGTAAAGTGAAATCCCTGACTCAGTGGCCATTGAACATAATGCATTTTGTATCTGCATAAACCGTACCAGCTTATTACGTATGTATCAGTTAACACGCAGTGTTTCCACTTTTCATTGCACAACCACAGCAGTTTGTCCCCATCGGGCAGGTTGTAAGAACAAACCTCACAGATCAAAACAACGGCCTTCAATCGTATTGTCTGTTTGTGAGTGAAGCCACATCAACATCATTTCGGTGTCGTACAGGCAAAGACTCGGGCCATGCCGAAGCTCAGAAAAAAAGCAGCAGGTGCTCAGCACAGAAGAAAAATTACGACATTCGACCCACTAAAGCATATTCTAGTACACTGTAAATACAGCTGCCCTGGCCATTCCGACAGCGGTGACAACAGCCAAGAGTGGACCCAGGGGCACCGGCCACTTAGCAGGAGCATGGAAAAGTCCAGTGTAAAGAGCACAAAAATTAAAAACTGTGCGCCAAGCGCCCTCGCACGGCGTGCGAAATGTGAACGGCTCAACTCTCTTTACGAGAAGAATCCGCTCGCTGTTCGCAGCCAGCACTGGAGCACACATGCCAAAGGCGCTCTGGCACAGCGTACAGAATTTGATCAATTTTCCGTGCTTGGCACAGGAGTCCCACCTCTGCTTTTTCAATGCCTTGCACTGCGAAGGCTACGGTACGGTGGGGCGTGCCCACAATTGTCACCTTTGCATAAAGCTCAAGTTTAATTTTTGATGTTAACGTAGACACCGCGACTTTCAATTTTGGTGCCTATGACGCAGTAAACATAAGCAAAACGTGGTTGTCCTGAGGAAGCCACAGTGCTTTTAGCCAGTGGACGCGTAACGGAAGCCTGCGGTGGTCGCTGTATCTACGCTACGTAGCCGACCACAACAACCAATAGCAGTCGCATATAGGAATCTGCTTTATTATGAAATAAAGTGTAAGCCTGCCTCCTTAAGAGAGTAAGGAGGCAGGTTTCTGTTGAAAAGAGAGTGTTCGAGAGAAAGGCGACTTCGTGGTCTGCTTGCAAGCTCCACGCACCACATACGACAGTAAAACTTGGTAGCATATGCTGCTGTGTACGTATCAGCCAACGGAGTATGTTATTTCACCAAGCTCGACGGGTGGTTCAGAGCCCCTTTAATCTATGTGCTACTGCTGCTATGAAGCTTGATCCTGAGACACTATTAAACACTCACTCATGTCACAATATAATAACGTACCGACAAGGGTACCAGAAAAGACAGGTACCATATTGAAACATTTCATAACCAAGTATGATAAGTGTTGCATAAAGGCAGGTGTCATTAATTTTGCGATAAGTGATCACTCGCCCATTTTCAGTGTCCCAGGTTAACATTTTAAAGAAGCAGGACTAATCTTACTTGTAGCGAGACATAAATCCTGCCACACTGTCACAATTCAGGGACTGGTGCAATGTTGTAAATGAAAATGACCCTGACGCAGTTTATGAGCAGTTTCTGTGCAAAGTTAAGTGGATTATGAGAATTGTCTTCCTTAAGAAACCTCTAGTAAGTGCAGGAAACATACAAATCTGTCAATGAATTATGAACTGCTCAACAACATAAGAAAAAGTGACTAGATTTAGAGAGCATTTCTTCAAGTAAGATGTACCGACGGCCTGAAAACTTGTACAGCATTTAGAAACCCCGTGAATAAGGATAGTGACATAGCAGAGAAAAATTACTATACTCACCTAACCAGCTCTTCTGCAGGAAGATCTGAAGAATTCTGGAAAAAATTTAAATCAGCAATTGGGCATATACCTCCACTTACTTAATTATTAAAGGATGGGGCGTAGTTTAAAGGTCTCGAACTCTGCTACATTTAATGATAATTTTGTCTCTTTCACCCTCTTGTCTATGAATAGCAACATACCAGCAATAATATTTCCTAATGAGCAGACCATTTTCTTAGGCTGTGTTAATGAAAGTGAAATAGTTTCGTCTTTTATGAAACCAAATAACAGCAAGTCTATTGATGCATCAGGCATACAAATAACATGAGTTACATATATTATTGACATTAATTATAGTGCGCTAGTTCATATTTTTAATACATGTCTTGCAACAGGAAGCTTTCCACGTAAAATGCATTATGCAAGAGTCGCCGTAATATACAAGAAAGGTGACAGAAACGAACCTTCCGATTACCGTCCTATTTCTTTTTGGCAGTTGTTTCAAAAAGATTAGAGAAAATTATACTTAAATATTTCAAATCCTTCATTGAACATAAAATTTAATTAATTTATTTATTTAAAATACCTCACAGGCCCATTTAAGGGCATTGGGTAAGGGGGGACACAAAGTGTTTCAACAGGAGCAAACAATATAAATATCAATACAGGCATTCACAAGATAAGTAAAGCAACGTTCAATAAATGTTTGTCTAGGCTAAGCTTTAGACAGCGTAAGAACAGTAATATCCTCATACACACAAAAAATACAAAAATTCAAGTGTGAAAAACAGGGAAGGAAAGCAGGTCAATAACATCCTTATACGATGTTCCTACAGGAAGCTTTGCAATTCTTCGCGAAAAGCGCCACAATTTAAGCATGCTATGTTATCAGGAAGACTGTTCCATACAGTTATGACACATGGCAGTGCTGATGCGTTAAATAACAGTGTATTGCCAAATATGTGCATGAAACTATGGCTATTGTTAAGGCAGCATGATGCACGCGCTGGTACTTCAAGCGGCAACAGATGAGTTCGTTAACATTCGTTAACCATTTCCTCTCGCTGCCCCAGGATGTGTGAAGATAAAATTGTCAGTAAGTTCGTTGTTTTTATGCATTTCGCTTTGTTATGTGTAGAATGAAAGTAAGTTTAGAGTAAAGTATGATGCCTAAAAACTTCTGCTCTTTGTTCACAGGTATTTGTTGCCCATGCATTTCCATATTGGGATCCGCAGCAAGAACTTTCTTCCTGGTGAAAAGAGCACAAGAACTTTAGGGGGGGTTCACTCTAAACTTATTTTCGTCTGGCCACTTAGAAACTCTGTTCAAGCACTGTTGTACTTGTCTCTAACAGACTGTAAAGTTGCAGGATTTGAAACCTATCTGTATGTCTTCTACATAGATGGAACAAAAAATAGCTGGTAGCAATGACGCACAAAGCGAATTCATATTAACGACAAAGAGCATACAACTGAACCCACCTCCCTGAGGTGCCCCAATTTTCTGTATGAATGCACACAAGAGTGCATACCTATTTTCAGCCGGAACGTACGGTTGTATAGGTAGCTTTCTATAATGTTTAACATAATGCCGCAGATGCCCACCACCAACAGGTCGCGCAGCATTTTGTAACGCCAAGTTGTATCGCGTGCCTTTTACATATCAAGAAACACAAAGAAGGATTATTTATGTACGAAGGTGTCACGAATGTTTGCTTCAATGCCCATGAGATCGTCCGTTGTACACCGTCCTTCTCTAAAACTGCACTGATATGGATAAAGAATTGTTTGACTGAAAAACGTGTAAAAGGTGATGGTTTAACATTTTTTTCAAAAAGTTTGCAAATGCAAATTGTGAGGGCAATTAGGCAGTAACTTGTTGCTAATGTGGGGTCTTTGCCTTGTTTTAAAATCAGGTCAAGGGATTCTTTACCATCTGTACCGTGTGCATGAGCAGTGCTTGTAATTAACCTTATGTTAAAAACCAGTATATTGTTGCAAAAATAGTATAGCACAGGCCCCTTTCTTTCCACAAATATGGGTTCCTCGATGCGGGGGAAGCCTTTGTGCGGAAATAACCACAACAGTGCCTCGGGCATGTTCTCCCGCCCAGCCAACGCTGCCGTACCTGATGGTCACTTCATGCACGTGTCGCACCCTCTTCTCACGCTCGGCTGTATGGGACGTGAAAAACTGATTACTTTTGGGCAAATTTATTTTTTATGCGGAGTATTTTCACCACCATTTTTGGACTCTTAAACTCTGGCCCTTATGGGATCCTGTCGGCCAGCCCGATGGGTCGAAATAGGCCATTGGCGGAGAAGCCTGCACCTCCCGCCGACCCGTGGGTCCCTTGAATGCTGCGGAAACTCGTTTAAGGAATGGTCCGGGAAGTTTTGGAGAGAGCAAGGAGACAGCAGCACACAGGCGGGACTTCACCACCTGCCGGTCAGGCATGCCGTCGACGATCGGTGTGTCATCGTTTTGTATTTGATATGTGTAGAGCATAAATCTAAATGTTAAGTTAATAAACCTAGTTATTCAAATGGCACTTCTCATCTTCGTACCTGCGGATCTGGCCTTGCCCCTGCCTGAACTCATCCCCTCTCATTGTTGTCTCCCTAGTGAGCTGATGCGTCAGAAAAGTAACAACTGCGTCACTTCACTACAACATTCCCTAGATGTCTAAAAAAGCTAAGGTAGTTCCTCTTCACAAAAAGGGTGACAACGCTAGTCTATAACTATCATCCTATATGTATTTTATCTTCAATTATTGCAGTGGTAGAAAAGGTATTGCTTTACCGTATTAACAACTACCTTAAATTTAGCTTGCTGAAACCTAGTCACTTCAGTATAAGTTCAGGAAGTTCACCTAACTTGGCTTTGCTAACATCAACTGATGATATTATTATTCACTTGATCTCGGGTACATGTGAGCTCAGCCTTTTAAGACTACTAAAACATTTGATACAATGAACCATAATGTTCATCATCAGCAGCAGCAGCCTATTTTATGTCGACTCCAGAATGAAGGCCTCTCCCTGCGATCTCCAATTGCGCCTGTCCTGCACCAACCAATTTGGTGCTGTCATTTGTGACAGCACCAATTTCAAGCTTGCTGTTCAAAGTGCCTTATAGTTCCCTCATTATTTTTTTATTTTCGTTCTGCAAATAATGTACTTCACCACTCCTTTCTGTTGTGCCTGCCGGCCTTGAAAGTATGTACAATAAATAAATAAATAAATAAACTAGCGCCCGTGAATTTCCCAATTTCATCGCCCACCCCTCTTCTGCCGTCCTCGACTGTGCTTCCCTTCCCTTGGCACCCATCCTGTAACCCTAATGGTCCGCCGGTTATCTAACCTGCACATTAGGTGACCTCTTTCTGTCTCGTAACGTTATGCCTAGAATTCTTCGTTACATTGCTCTTTGCGCAGTCTTTAACTTGTTCTCAAGCTTCTTTGTCAGTCTGCAAGTTTCCACCCCATATGTCAGCAGTAGATAAAATTCACTGATTGTACACCTTCCTTATCAATGATAATGGTAAGTTTCCAGTCAGGAGATGACAATGACTGCCGCATGTGCTCCAACCTATTTTTATTCTTTGAATTACGTTCTCATGATCAGGGTTCCCTGTGATTAATTGTCCAAGGTAAATGTACTCCTTCACAGACTCCAGAGGCTGACTGACGATCCTGAACTCTTGTTCCCTTGTCCGGCTATTCATGAGTATCTTTGTTTTGTACATATTAATCTTCAGACCAATTCTTACTCTCTCTGTTCAGGTCCACAATCATTTGTTCTAACTCAACTCCAGTGTTGCTGAACAAAATATCATCTGCAAACTAAAGGTTGCTGAGATACTCACAGCCGATCCTTACTCCTGAACCTTCCCAAATTAATAGCTTGGATACTTCTTCCAAGGACGCAGTGAACAGCATTGGAGAGATTGCGTCTCCTTGTCTGGCCTCTTTCTTTATAGGTATCTCCCTGCTATTCTTGTGGAGAATAAAGGCGCCTATAGAGTTTCCAATATATTTACGTAAGCGTTCAGTACTCCTTGATTACGTCATACCTCTATGACTGCTGTTATCTCTACTGAATCAAATGCCTTTTCGTAATCTATGAAAGCCATATAGAGAAGTTGATCATACTCTGCGGATTTCTCAATTACCTGATCGATGGCATGGATATTATCCATTGTAGAGTATCCCTTCCTGAAGCCAGCCTGTTCCCTTGGTTGGGAAAAGTTTAGTGTTGCTCTTATTTTATTGCGAGTTATCTTGGTGAATATTTTATATAATACTGGGAGTAAGCTAATGGACCTATAGTTTTTCGATTCTTTAACGTCTCCCTTTTTGTGGATTAGTATGTTTGCATTCTTCCAGTTTTCTGGGACCCTTGAAGTTTGATCTCTATAGATATGAGTATCGCTTCTGCTGTATAAACAGGAAGCTCCCCCATCGGTAACAATCTTCACAGCACAGCCGTACCTGAGTAAAGTGAATGTAGGGACACACACTAGATAAGAAAGGATTGGGAGACCTTGATGATGCGCTATAGTACTGTGCATGCACATTTCCCAAGCGTCACCACATTTTTGGATATGATTTGATTGCAAAAGTGCCCTTTTAAAGCTAAAACTAGCTGTCTACAGCATTACTGGCCCCTTCAGGTCGCCACTCAAATGAAAAAGATGTTGGTTGTGCAATGGCTTGATCATTATCGACAAAGCAAGCTAGTACGCGTGTTTTGCTAAATCTCCCGTTTTTTTATCATTGTGCACTTTTATTTTCATGCAGAATAAGTGGAGGCCATTCCATCGTAAACCGCTGCTGCTATGATCTGGAGACTGTACAGGCATCGGAGGCTGCTTGGTTGTGCGTGTGTGTGTGTCTGGTGGAACTTTAGGAATCTGCTATGCAACGCCAAGGCATGTTTCGTGAACTAGAGGCAACTACTCCATTTTTTTTTTTTAACTTGGTACAGTGCAAGTGCTGGATTTTTTTCATGGCATTGGAACGATTCTGCCTGTCATCTGCATCGTCAAATCACTTGCAAAGTTGTGCTCTTCCTAGAGTCCATCAATGTGGTTTGTGCAAAATTTGTGTGCAGGAACTTTTTACTGATTTTTTTTTTACGTCATGGCCATATTCTATGTTGGTGAAATTGCTACCGCAGCAAAGCCATGGCTTTATGAAACATGTTATTCTTCTCTACAAAACTTCTGTGCAAAAGCCCTACATTAGACACAAGATCTTTTTTACCTCAATATTTCAGAGTATTTCTGTTAGTCCTGTATGTGCATCTACCTGTCGCCTCATTGTTAGCATAAACGCACCAGTGCGTGGTTCGTACACAGTGCAGTGCACAAGCGGCAAAAACCAAATGCATGTGTGAAACGCTAAGGTAGTTCATTCCGTGTGAGCATTGCCCAAATTTCTCTGGACAGAGGCAGTTGGCTTGCCAGGAATAAATTCAACTGTTTCGCAATCTTGCTCATCTGCCCAACACTGGATGACACCTAAGAGACTGTTTCCTCTTTGTCCTGGTGACAGCTTGCGAAGGAAGGTGTCAGGATTCATGACTGCATATGGTGAGTGCATGGCTTTTCACCGAGATATCACTTGGCTTTACATATTTTGGGGGGAAGTACAAAGCAGTGATTTTTCTTTAACCATTGACGGAAGCTTTGAGTACATTGAGGTTGTTATAGGGTGATGATTTAGCAGCACTAAAGCCAGCTATGAACTTGAACACACTAAACAAGCTGGAGTTGTTTAACTTGGCCAGAGAGTTGAGCCTCCAAACTGCCGAATCGAAGAGAAAGCCAGAGATCATTGAGGCGATCAAAGCAATCGGGGCAGACGATAAACTGAAGGAATGCTTATAGAGCAGTACACGTAAGGAGGAAGAGCGTAAGCGCCTAGAAGAAAAAGAGCTCGAGCAGGCAGCATTTGAGGCTAAAGAAGAGTGCGACCATGCTGCACGCGACACAATCGAAATATTGAGATATTGAGTTTCTGAAGGCTGAAAATACTGAAAGACCTAGCACAGAGGCACGAGAAAGCGAGCGCAGAATGAGACTTGATGGCATCCGACACAGTAGTAGGGGAGATAGGTCTTTTTCTAGCGCAGTTTGAGCGCGCATGTGAGGAGGAAAAATTTGCAAGAAGCACGCGGCCGCAACGCTTGCTTAAGTTGCTGCCACGTGAGGTAGCTGATATCATTGCCCGCATGGGGAAAGAAGCAGAGGACTCTGATAAATTCAAAGCGAGTCTGCTTAAAAAGTATAGATTATCAGCAGAAGCATTCAGGCGAAAATTCAGGGAACTCGAGAAAACCAAAAGTGAGTCATACTCAAATTTCGCATACACTTTTGGAGGTAAACCTGAAAGAATGGCTCAGAGAAGAGAGTGCACTCCGCGACACAGAAAAGACAATGCAGTACGTTGCATTAGAACAGTTCTTCCGCCAGCCACCCGAAAACATCAAGTATGGGGTTCAGGATAAGCCAGGTGTGGACACTCACGAGAGCGGCCGATCTCGCTAAGGGGTATGTAACTCGCCGTGCGTTCGAAGACGAAGAAGCTCCTAAGGAGATGAATAAATACAGTCCCGACAAGCCAGAGCGATGGTCAAAGTTGAGTCGGTACAAATCAAAGGAAAGGTCAGATTCGGTGAAAAATAGTGACAAGAACAGCAAGGGAAAGGAGGAGTCACCCGACCAGAGGGCAGAAAGGCAAAAGAAAAAAGCTTTCGAGGCAAAGAAACAAGTAGTTTGCTACAACTGCTAAGAAACGGGGCATATCTCCATGGGGTGCAAAAATCCCAAACTAGTGTTGATGTCACTAAGTAGCAACGAGGAAAATCTGAAATTGCTAGAACCGTACATTCGAGACCTCATGATAAACGGCAAACCGTGTCGGGTACTTCACGACTCAAAAGCCACAATGGATGTGGTGCACCCGTCGTAGGTGGAGGAAGGCCAGTTCGCGGGAGAATGTGCTTGGATAACGCCTGCTTAACCTCCGCTGCGGGTCGGCCCGGCATTGCACTATCTCCGGGATCGGCCCATGTATGGGGAGTTTTTTGCTTACCACGCCAACACGAACATTTCATTGGACGGTAGAGGTATACCGCTTCGCCGTAATAATACCAATTTTCAAATGAGGCGATTGTGTTTCTCCACTTAATTATTGTCCAATCTCCTTAACCAGCACTACTCGTAAATTACTTGAACATATCATACACAGTCAAGTCATCAACTTCCTTGAAGAGCATAACATTATTTTCAAGCATCAGCACAGTTGTTGCGAGGGCTACTCATGCGACACCCTACTTCCCGGATTTATTAACGACATACACGCTGGGTTTCAAGTTGATGCAATACTTTTATATTTTTCTAAGGCATTTGATCGCATTCCAGACACTAGGTTGTTACTTGAATTTTCACAACTTAACATTCACTCTAATATAATTGCATGGATCATCAATTTGCTCTCATCTAGAATTAAGTTTACATCAGTTAACAATTCTACCTCATCTTATGCTGATGTTATGTCTGGAGTACCACAAGGCAGCGTACTTGGACCTTTACTCTCTCCAATCTATATTAATGATTTACCCAGGTACATGAGGTACAAAATCAGACTATTTGCAGATGATTGTATATTGTATCAATGTGCAACAAGTAACACTTGAAGCGGTATGAGCCTTCGAATAGAAGATGAAGAAGCGCGAGAACCGGGAGACAGGAGAAGAGAAGAATGAAGTGGGAATAAAAATGTAGACAAGATGGACGCCAGTTCCACAGCAATGCTTTACGTCTACTGTGTCCTTTAAATAGGAACGCTACATTATTTTGGCGCAGCCGACAGCGAACTCCAACATGTGGGTGAGATTTTTCCTTGAGGAGACCTCCGCGGACAAGATCATCTTTTCGAGATACCAAGCTGAAGATGAACCAGCGGTAGAACTACCTCGCGAACTCAACTCGGCAGAACTCATGAACCTGGTTTTAGAGAAGGCTTCCATGGACCCTGATGAACTACGTCGGAAGGGTGCTGTGAACGTGAACTTGCCTCTGGTGATCTTCGACGAATTAGTTCTTCAACCGATGCGTCGACAGGACTCTGGATCACAGTCGTCGACGGAAGAGGTGAGCCTCGTTTTGAAAGCACTTCGGCTACAACAAGAACAGATTTCGCAACAAAACCAGCTGGTGACATCGCTTATAAGCTCTTTAAACGCTGAGAAGTCAGTGACTAAATTTGTAGAACCCGATGCATTCGACGGCATGTCATCAAGTCCAGAAGGTTGGCTTGAATTCTATGACTATGCTGCTGGGAAGAACAACTGGCACTCTAATGAGGACAAGATTACTAACATGCGTAGTTACTTAAGCGGTGTTGCACGGAAGTGGTATGATTTGCACATTATTGAAGAGGCTGGCAACTCTTGGAATCAGTGGAAAGAAAAATTCTTGACGACATTCCGAAGCAACCCAGTGCAAAGGTGGGACGCCGCGCTTAATTTCAAATTCAAGCAAGGCTCCCTCGTCGAGTATTTCTTTGACAAATGCCGCCTTTTAAAGCTGGCCGAGCCTCTGCTTCCTCCGTCTGCCGTAGTAGCACTAATAATGCACGGTCTGCACGCGCAAGTCCTGAAGCAAGTGCAAATACGGTCACCTAAAACTATGGACGGGCTCCTGGAGTGCCTTCACGACATATCATTTACTTCAGAAGAAAATATAAACGCTAGCTCAAGCGGTCGCTTCACACGGTCCGGCGCGGATTGGTCAAGCCGTAATCAGCGAGAACCGCGCCGCCTTGCAGGCGGCACAGAGAACTTGGGTTGGCGCGCTCCCAGAGGTCGGGTGCATAACGTCGACAGCGACCCCGTTCCCCTCCTTTCGGACGCTGAAGAGGCTCCGACGACAACAAAACTGATAAACAAGGGTGATCAGTCCGACCCGATGACCACAACTGAGACTGTTTATTTAACTTGCTCTAGCCTACTTCACATCCCTGTCAAAGTGGGAAACAGACATATGATGGCTTTGGTTGACAGCGGTGCCTCTGTGTCTATAATTAATGCCAAGCTGGTAGATGCAAGTCACCTGCATAGTGGAAGAGTACTACGGGTGCAAGGCTACGACGGAAAAGTGACAATGCGTAATCAATGGGCCTCAGTAAACATCGAGTTCCAAGGTCATCAAATAGAGAGTGAAGTACTGGTGATTGAGGGGGTGACGTATGACTTTCTGCTATCCAGACCAGATATAAAGAAACTAAAAATCAACGTTTACTGGGACGATGCTGTTTTAGTGGAAGGACTATCAAGGCAAGAGACACAGCCTGATAGAAAAGATAACCTGCGAGTTGTCAAGTGCGCGAGGGATATTGCAACGACCTATCCTGAACTGGTATGCATAGGAAGCTACCCACCAGCGATGACGTCACACAAGGTGCCTTTCGAACTAACCGACAAGACTGTCATCCGAAAATCGCCTTATAACATGTCAAGAGAGCGCAAGATATGGTTGAAGAAGGAATTGCAGGAGATGCTAGACGCGAATATAATCCGGCCTTCGGTGTCACCTTTCGCCTCTCCCATAACTATTGCGCCGAAAGAAGATGCAACTTTCAGACTGTGCACAGATTACAGGGTTCTCAACCGCCAGACAGAGCTTATACCATTTCCCATGCCGAAGATAGACACGATTATAGATGAGACAGGTGGTTACCGATGTTTTTCACGTATTGACTTGTGCAAAGGTTTCTGGCAGATCCCGCTAACCGAAGAAACAAAAATGTACACTGCTTTCATCACGCCCTTCGACCTGTACGAGTATAACCGGCTTCCTTTCGGCTGGAAAAACTCACCAGCATGGTTCCAGAAGATAATGAACGAAGTCCTGAAGCCTTTCCTAGGTGTCTTTTGTAACGTGTACATCGACGATATTATCGTCTTCTCCAAAACAGAGGCAGAACATCAGGAACACCTGTCCCAGGTATTAAATGCCTTGAGCTTGGCACACCTCAAGGTTAATTTTAAGAAAAGTGCGTTCTTTCAAAGAAAAGTTATGTTTCTTGAAAGAGTCTTTGATGGGACTACCAAAAGCACGAAACAAGAGTCCGTTGAGAGGATATCCCAACTGGTAAAACCATATGACGTCCACTCATTGCGTGTGTTTTTGGGATTAGCAGGACATTTCAGACCTTTCATAAAAGACTTTGCCATAAAAACAAGATGCCTCACGCGCCTAACGCAGAAAGCAGTTCCATTTGTGTGGGATGAGGAATGTGAGAGAGTCTACCGTGATCTGGTGCACAGAATCTCTGCTGACCCTATTCTACGCATACCAGATTTCACTTTACCCTTTGAACTGAATACCGACGCCTCACATTATGGAACAGGTGCAGTCTTGTACCAGAAATGTCCAGAAGCATCCGGCCGAGAAAAGCGACACGTAGTAGGCTACTACAGCTACACCCTCAAGCCACCTGAAGTCAACTACACCACTACTGAAAAGGAAGCGCTTGCAGTCCTTAAAGCAATTCAGTACTTCCGTACGTACCTAGAAGGTGCGAAGTTTACTTTGTTCACCGATCACCAGGCCCTCACTCATCTCTTGAATATGACCCAACCTAAGGGACGTATCGCCAGATGGGTGAACTATTTGCAGCAATTTGATTTCACCATCTCCCACAGACCTGGACCCCTTTTGACTGATGCAGATGCATTGTCTAGACTGATGATACAGGCCGAACAATCTGAAGAAATCAATGAAGTAAAATTGTGGGAAGGCACTGAACAATTGATGTTTATGGAAGGTCGCTATCAAGTCCCGCCAACGCTGATTTCAAAGGTTCTTTATTTGTACCACGATAGCCCAGAATCTGGAGGGCACGACGGATTTTGGCGCACCTACAACAAGCTAGTCAAGAGATTTACGTGGCCTCACATGAAAGAAGACGTCAAGCAATACGTTCGTTCTTGCCACCTTTGTCAAGTCAACAAAGTGAAATATAAGCAGCCTACGGACGCCATGATAATACCTTGCCACTCGAACGTGCCTTTTGAAGTTATACACCTTGATTTTGCCGAGCTGAATAAGAAACGAGAAGGAGTCCGAAAAACGCAAGCTTTTCTTCTGGCCATAGATGAATGCACCAGGATGGTCGCGGCACGGGCAGGAAAAGAAGATGCGAATAGTGTCATCGCCCTTCTCGAACGGGAAATGTTTAGGACAACCAGGACGATTGTATGTGACAACGGTCCAGCGTTCAAGAGTGAAAAGCTAGCAAGATGGGCTCGAGACCATAATATATCAATCAAATTCTGTGCGCCATACCATCCCGCAGCGAATGGGCTTGCAGAGCGTGCTATACGAGATGTAAAACAATACATCAGGATGTACGATAGTTTCCCTGGTGGTTGGAAATGCTCTTTAGAAGCAGCTGTACGACATCACAATCGCTCCTACACCAGTGGCTTGGGATGTAGCCCGCAGTTCGCTTCTTCAGGAGAGACCCCTATTCTTCAGGCGGACCGTGAATTGGGGCTGTTAGAAAATCTCAAGATCGTCGAGGAGAGGAAACAAAAATCGCAGGAGGAGAGGTACCGTAAACGAATGAAACAAAATTTTGACAAGAGACATTGCTTAGATATCCCAGACATTCAAGTCACCGACCTCATTCTAGTTAGGAAAGGAGTAAGAGGATCCAGTGCCAAATTTTATGGTCCTTACTCTGTGACAAAGACAGCCACTCAGAAAGGAATATTGAAGACAGTGTGGTACATTGGTGAACGGGGCGCAGTTGAATGTGCTTCGATTGGAAACGTTTTCAAGTATTACCGCAGGAGGGGTTAGCAAAAGAAACCTGGAAGGGTGAAGCGGTATGAGCCTTCGAATAGAAGATGAAGAAGCGCGAGAACCGGGAGACAGGAGAAGAGAAGAATGAAGTGGGAATAAAAATGTAGACAAGATGGACGCCAGTTCCACAGCAATGCTTTACGTCTACTGTGTCCTTTAAATAGGAACGCTACAACACTCATAGCCACTTAGTAAAAACTGGCCTAGAAGTGATATGTGCATGGTGTTCCAATTTCTTAATGCCATTAAATATTTCCAAAACTAAACTCATGTCTTTCACTAATAGACCACCTACTCCCTCGATAACAACGCTGTGTAGAACTCGCCACAACTTACAAGTACTTTGGTATCAAGCCCAAATGCCATCAGAGCGACGGCTCTGAGTGACAAAACGAGCCATCGCGCGAACAGGTCGGACATTCTTTTCGCTCGACTGCTCAGTTATGGAAATCTATAATACATCGCTCGTCGCCCGGAAGTGCTATGAGCGACTACGAGTTCAGAGGGTGTATATGGATGACAGCGCAAGTAAGAGAGAAAAGGTGATAGGAGAAACTCGTTTTCCCCCCAACAGGTTGAATGTGCACAATGCCCTCTGGAGCTCCATGGCCGTCGTCACTTTAGCTGCTTGACAGCTGTAATTATCCGTGACTCCCCGCAGAAGCACTGCAGAAACTACAGCGCTTGCCTTTCTACTAACGTGCATGGCCAGATGGGACACAGATAGAACTGTAGAGAGGAGGAGAGGGAGAAGAGGCAGTTCCAATATAAAAGAGGGGGGAGGTGATGTGTGAAGGCAAGGAAACAGGGCGTCTACCAAGTTGGCCTTCCCAAGTTCCCTGAGTATTCCAGATTTTCCCTGAGTGCCTTTGCAAAATTCCCTGAGTGATTCAGAACTGTTTTATGTCAAGACAGGCTGAAACCATATCGCCCGATGCTGTCACTCTTTAGTAAGCATAAGAAGAAAATTTTTAAAAAGAACTTATGCCAATTTGAATACTAAGGAGTAGTGTTTATGTTATTCAAGAAGAGAATCGAAGGGAGGGGCTAGTAAAATGCACAGCAAATAAAGTGTCTTCTAAAAAAAATTTCAAATCGAGTCGAACACTCTCAAATACGAATAAAAAGGAGATGCATACAGAAGCAAATATTTTCGAATATGAGCTATTTCTATCAACTGATAGCAAGCTCAGTGGTATGAGGCCCGAACTTTGTCACAATTGACATTCTCCCTCAACAGCTCGTAAGCCAACCTCAACTGTCATGACATACTCTCAGCCTGCGCACGACGCCTTAGTGTTGTGTTTTACTGCTTTAAAGAGTTTATTTTGGTTTGGATGAGGGACACCTGCATCTCGGCATCAGCCAACAGTTTGTTTTTTGAGCTCAAGCTCCTTCAAAACGACAGCAGCACGCACGCTTCCTTTCCCGTTCATTTCTCAATGCATAGGTCCTTTCTGTTCTTGTCCTCCTTCCGCCACTCCTTCGTCCCACGGACCATTTGAAGCATCTTCTTGACCAGTTGCACAGTCCACGTGCGATTTTTCGAACTCCCTAGGGGGCTCGAAAACATCCGAAAAATCGGCCAGTTAGAAAAAATAAATGCATGTCATTTGCTGGCCATAAGGGCTCAAACCGCCACAGGCACATTCGAAAACACCTTGAAGGCCTGTCGATACTGTTAGGAACGGCCTGCTCAGGTGCAAGTTTTGCTAGCCAGTTGCGACAGCGACGGCAACCTTTGCTTGGAACGCCACCATTACGCTCTAGCCTCGTCGCCATTTTGACTAAACGCGGTCGGCGAATCAACTATTGTTACTGAGCCCGCCACCGCCCACCGGGTGGGCCGCAAGCGGGGGAGTGCCCGCGGGAACGGCTACTGATGCCTCTTCCCACGCGCCATTCGAGACGCAAGACAAGTCGGCCACGCTGCGGGGGTAAGCTCAGAGTTCTGCGAAGTCCGTGTGACGTCGGTTCTGGACCGTGAACCTGTGTGTGTGTGTGCGTGTCTGTATAAGCCGTCCCGCGGAGAGGCGACTTGTTTACGATAGCTGGACGAACGTTTCCGTCACCTTGGAATCGAGGGTGGACCGAGTGCTCATAAACCGCTGTTGTGCGGATGCTCGAGGAGTTTCTCAAGCAGTCATGTTAGATTGATGCACTTTTCTCTCGCAGTCATGTTAGACTGATGTACTTTCTCTCGCAGTCATGCTAGACTGATGTAGATACTGTAAATAAACCCACATTCCTCGTTCTCGATGAGAAGCAGTCCTTCCCTTCAACAACGTCCTCAGCCTGGATAAGTTGGATGACGGCATATCAGCTACCTTCTAATTCAGGGGGCACGACATCGTTTTAGACATGGAGCATTCACCGATGCTTCTGTTCCAGGTGCACCTACTTCTGCTGGCCCTGCCGCTGTCTACCGCATCATGTACTACTCAGGAAGCAGTCAGCACGCCAGCAACTAACCGCTCTGTGGAATGCCCGACATCGCCAAAGTTGGGATTCATTCCGGCCTGCTGCTGGCAACGAGGAATATCAAGACGACATGCCGGCACTAGCAGCACAGGATACGCAGCTTATAAGCAGTCATTCGGCGCCGCCCGGCTGGGGCACGACATCGTTTTAGACATGGAGCATTCACCGATGCTTCTGTTCCAGGTTAGTTACCTGAATGGTTGTTCTTGCCTGAAGAGCAGCAATCGCTGTCTTTTTGTGGTGTCGTGCCCCAGCGAGCTGCCACTTGCAGTACGGAGCAGTCAGTACGGTCAGTCAGTACGGAGCGGTCCAGGCAACTGGAAGCATCGGCAAACGTTAATCGTTCTCTTCAAATCGTGCAGATTCCGGGGCCAATTCGCTGCTGGTTGTACAGTCAAAAAACGACCAGCTGTTTCATCCAATCAACGATATCAGCCCTCATCTTCAAGATTGCCACCATGGTAGCTACCGACTGCGCCTGTGTCATGGAATGGCGCTCTGATCGTCAAATCATGGACGCCCCCTCGCATCAGCTATAAAAGGAGCTGTAACAAGTGCGACAATCGTCAGTACGGAGCGGTCCAGGCAAATGGAAGCATCGGCAAACGTTAATCGTTCTCTTCAAATCGTGCAGATTCCGGGGCCAATTCGCTGCTGGTTGTACAGTCAAAAAACGACCAGCTGTTTCATCCGATCAACGATATCAGCCCTCATCTTCAAGATTGCCACCATGGTAGCTACCGACTGCGCCTGTGTCATGGAATGGCGCTCTGATCGTCAAATCATGGACGCCCCCTCGCATCAACTATAAAAGGAGCTGTAACAAGTGCGACAATCGTCAGTACGGAGCGGTCCAGGCAACTGGAAGCATCGGCAAACGTTAATCGTTCTCTTCAAATCGTGCAGGTAAATCAACTTGGATCTTTTCATAATAACCCACCAGAAGTGCCTGGATCGCTCCGTGACTGCTCTTTTAGCGCGTTTCTTTGACTGTCTGTCAAGTGCGAATTGCCTTTGATAATGATGGACAAGCCACCGACTACAATTAAGGAATTGGCAAAGTTGCTTACTGATCTATCAGGCAAGGTTGACTCGCATGGATCTACTCTGAGAGATGAGATGCAACAGATAAGGGAATCCCTTCATTTCTTGAACTCTCACTTTGAAAGTTTCAAGGCAGCAGTTGATGCTATGAAGAAAGAACAAGCGTTGCTAAAAAAAGAAAATAATGAACTACGAAGTAAGCTTGAAAGCACCCGCTATGAAATAATTGAGCTGAAGCAATATACACGACAACAAAATTTGGAAATCAAGGGACTTCCCTTAAAACGAAACGAAAACCTCGTCGAAGTATTGACATCTGTTTGTCAAAAGCATGACATTTCTGTTAGTGAAACAGACTTTGACGTGATTCGTGTTCCCAGTAAAGATAAGGATCGGCCAAATGTTGTAGTTAAGTGCATGTCTCGTTCCATTCGTGAACGCATAATTAAAGGTTTCAAAAAGAAAAAGATAAGCCCTCAGGATTTTGGATACGATGGCTCAGCGAATGTGTACATTAACGAGCACCTCTGCCCCGAAATGAAAACACTATTAGGGAAAGCTATCACCAAGAAAAAGACAAACAACTGGAAATTTTTCTGGGTAGCAAACGGAAAAATTCTCGCCCGAAAGGCTGAGAATGCACGTGTTGTCAATATTCGTAATGA
This sequence comes from Dermacentor albipictus, assembly GCF_038994185.2. Lineage (NCBI taxonomy): Eukaryota > Metazoa > Arthropoda > Arachnida > Ixodida > Ixodidae > Dermacentor > Dermacentor albipictus. The sequence goes on along the minus strand of NC_091822.1, from coordinate 211,223,526 downwards.
TAACGACCTATCACTTATTTGTTAGTTTTTTGCATTAACATGGCTACCATAGTTCAGTCTGCTAATGACTTCCTGAACAGTTCCTCCTGTTATACTTTAATTCATTGTAATGTGCGTAGCTTGCTCAGAAATATTGACAATCTTTGCTCTCTTCTGTCATTACATAATTTCCCGTTTGATGTTATTGCTACCTCCGAAACATGGCTGCGTTCAGACGAACTGTACCATATACCCGGATATGCATTCTTCTCCACTCCTCGAAGTACGGGAACTAGGGTGGCGGCGTTGCACTATTTGTGAGGTCTTCTTTATCGTGCTCAGTCGTTAAAGAGTACTCTTACTCATACGCGAATGAATTTGATATGCTTGTTGTGCATTCTCAATGCTTCGTTGCAGCGGTAATTTATCGTGCTCCTAACAAGAACAAATCAGCTTTCATGCAACATTTTGAACATTTATTAGTTTATTTAACCAATTTAAATAAACGAATAATAATATGTGGAGACTTTAATATTGATGCTATAAAGGAACATGACAGCGATTATTTTAATCTTCTTAGATCATATGGGTTCCATAACGTCATTAAAACCCCAACACGTATAACTTCACTGACATCCACACTGATCGATCATATATTGTGCAACTTTAACACCGATTCAAGCTGGTGTAATGTTTATGATTCAGCTGTAACAGATCACTCTGCTGCTGCCATCTTTTTTCATCGATCCACTCATTCTCAGGGCCATTCTCATATTTCTCATCGAGTTAACTATCCAGTATTACGTGAATGCCTTTGCTCTTTAACTATAGATGTGCAGAAAAATTCAAATCAGCAATTTGACAGTTTCAGCAAAGCGTTGTGTGATGCATTAGCGCAATCGTCAAGCACCTTCGAAAAAAGGTATTATAGCACTCCTATCTGTCCCTGGATGACGAAAGGACTGCTAAAATTAATTAAAGATAAAGACTTTTGGCACACTAAAGTAAAGTCACATAGGGGTAACAAATATTATGAACAAAAATTTCGTATAGCTCGAAATTTAGTAACTAGCGCTATACGTATTCGTAAAAAAGAGTATTACACAAATTTAATAGTACGTAATTCTGGTAATTCAAAGGCTACATGGCGCATTATCAACTCAGTAATTAAGCCATCGGTTACAGAATATACAATGCCAGACTTGAAAGTCTTAGGAATATCTATGGAATCCTTAGTCTCGTCGTTTAACTCGTACTTCTGTACGACTGGCCAAGCAATATCTAATAACGTACCTCTTCTTTCAGCCATTACTTACCCAGAAGGGACAACAAACTCGTTTGGTTTTGTGGACATTGCAGCGGAGGAGATAGTGTCTGTAGTTAACGGCATGCCATTCAAACATTCTACTGGTCACGATGGCATATCCATAGTGGCCTTAAAGCATTGTATTGATATACTGTGCATGCCATTAGAAAAAATATTCAATCTCTCTTTCTATACTGCTACATATCCAGATTTACTAAAGATCGCTAAGGTTATTCCAATTTACAAAAATGGGGACCATAACTTATTAGAAAACTACCGTCCTATATCCGTCTTAAGTTGCTTAAACACCGTCTTTGAAAAACTTATCGCCCAACGAATCACTTCATTTCTTGAACGTGAATCCATTTTATCTTATTGCCAGCACGGTTTTCGAGCTAAAAGATCGACAAGCACAGCGGTACTAGCTCTGTCTGACTACATAAATTCTAACTTGAACAACAACAAAAGTGTCCTAGGCATATTTCTAGACGTGAGGAAAGCGTTTGACACTGTGGATCATGACATACTGCTAAATAAGTTAGAATGCTTTGGTTTCCGAGGTCTAACTCTTCAATTTTTCCGCAGCTATCTCAATAACAGAAAACAACTAGTTTCCATTGCAGATACCAAATCCCACGTTTCTGACATTGTTACAGGGGTCCCACAAGGGTCAGTACTAGGGCCAATATTTTTTTCTTTATTTGTAAACGATCTTCCTGATACCTTAGAAAACTTCTCTGCTGTGATGTATGCAGACGACACTGTTCTACTTTGTGCGCTAGACTCCTTGAACAAAACATTTCAAGTGGCTAATAATGAACTTCGGAGTGTTAACCAGTGGTTCGCGTCAAATAAGCTAACTCTGAATATCAAGAAAACTAAGTATATTCTCTTTACTTCTTCGTGGAAAGCACCACTAAAAGACTGTCATTCGCTTTCTCTAAACCATAATATCCTTGAGCGGATGAGTTCAATTCTATACTTGGGTGTCACACTAGACGAGCATCTTCACTGGAAGCCTCACATTGCATTGCTGTGTTAAAAGTTGAGCAAGGCTTGTTTTATGCTGTATAAATGCCGTTATTACTTCGACACTGCCACTCTGAGAACAATTTACTTTAGCATATTCCATAGCCATCTATCCTACTGTATTGCATCTTGGGGTCACACATACGTTTCATACGTTGAACCTATCATACTTCTTCAGAAAAGGGCCTTGCGATTTATGACTTTCTCGGACTACAATGCTAAATCATTGCCGCTCTTTCAAAGTTTAAATATACTGCCTTTTAATTTATTACTGAATCTTAAATCTACATTGCATACTCATAACAGTATAACCACTAACTGTCCTTTGAGTGTATCACATTTTTTACATTCTAGAAGCAATACACGCAGTGCTCTTAAGGGAAATTTTCTCTTGCCAAAAATGCATAATGTATATGGAAGGCGAAAGTTAAGCAACACTGGAGCACTCCTATGGAACAGCTTACCAACAGAAGTAAAACAAGCAAAATGTTTTTCACTATCAGTGAAATTCCATTATCACTCATTACTATTATCTGCATAGTTTTCATCTGGATTGTATACACATGTTTACCCTTTTCACTTGCACTGTATAATTTACTAAATACAAATTCCTTTCTGTCGGTTTCTCGTAGCTAATAGACGTACCCTGCCTTGTGTTCTAATTGAATGTTCATGTATATATGACTTACTTATACTTCTTCGTATTGATGTTAAGAATGTGAATTAATAACTAGCATGGATCCCAACTAGCCTTGAGCTAGGGATCCAGATGTCCTGTACAACATTTCCTGTGTACTTTCCTATTTTGAATAAACTTCAATTTCAATTTCAATCAAACGCTGTAAGAACTTGTAGTGCTTGTTCATATGTCGGGTACGCTTACTTCTTTCTGGAGACGTCGAATCAAATCCTGGTCCTGTTGACCTAGCTACCATTTTGGAAGCGTTGCGACGTATCGAAACTGGTCAAGATGAAATTCGAAATGACCTGCGAGCCCTTAAAAGTTGGCAGGCATCTGTCGATGGTCAACTGAAACAGTTATCCATTAGGCTTCAGACTGTTGAGGGTGATCTCGAATCGATTAAAAGTTTTGGCAATAGGTCATCATCCGAGTCTCCTGAAGAATGCCATGCTATCTCGAGGCAGCTTAAAACAATAGAGATGCGTTGCGAGGATGCCGAAAACAGACTTCGGCGGTGTAATTTACTCTTCTTTGGCATCCCTGATGATCGAAACGAATCATGGCCATCATCCGAATCTAAAGTTATCAACTTGTGCAGTGAACACCTTGGCATCACCATAGAACCCACCAAAATAGAACGCGCACACCGCCTTGGCCAGTTCAACAGAGAGAAGAACAGGCCAATAATTGCTAAATTTACGTTTTTTAAAGATAAACAAAGCATAATAGAAAATGGCTACAAATTCAAAGGCACGGAATTCGCTGTTCGCGAAGATTTTTCGCTCCAAACACGCATCGCCCGACGCAAGCTCATTGCCTTCGCGAAAACCAAGGGCGTACCGTTGAAGTTAACCCTCGACAAACTGTGAGTAGATAACACTACTTACAAGTATGACTCGCTTTCCGATACCATAGTACCAATTTCGCGATAGCTAGAACTTAACCCGATAACATGCGCGTCTGACAACCCCTCTGCTGCGCAACATACACACACCGAGCCTTCGTACCTAGCTTCATAATTTACTAACATTCGTAGTATAATTTCTAAGAAATCGTATCGTACTTGGAAAATAGTAACTGTGATATTTTGGCACTAACGGAAACTTGGCTCTGTGGCGGCGTGAATGACAGCGAAGTTTTTTCTGATACGGAGGACTATGTTATTTATCGCCGAGACAGACATAATCGAAGGGGAGGTGGTGTCTTGCTGGCAATAACGAAGCACATCACTTCGTTTATAATACCGACACCCTCCGCTATTGAGATAGTGTGGGTTTGTGTCACATCGACACTATCAAAGTCAGTTTACGGAGTGCGTTACAGGCCTCCTGACAGCACTGATAACTTTGTTTCTAACTTGCGTGAGAGCCTTACTGCTTTTCATTCTAAATTCCCTAAAGCTGATATATTCATTCTTGGCGATTTTAATTTCCCGGACATAGATTGGCCTAACTTAAGAGGCAATTCGCGTGCATCTAATGACTTTGTCCAGCTCATCCTTGATTTTTCTTTTGAGCAACTAGTCCTCCAACCAATGCGCATTACTAACGTCTTAAACCTTGTTCTAACAACAGCACCTAATAGAGTTAGCACCATTTCAATCACTGATGGGTTCAGTGACCACTCGTTATTAGAATTTACAGTTCGCACACCTTCATGCACACGTAATCTAACAACAAAACGAATATTTGACTATAAAAGAGCAGACTATAATGCCATTAACCGAGATTTACAAAACTTTTCATCTAGATTTATCGCAACATTTTCTCAACGATCAGCCAACAAAAATTGGTGCCTGTTTAAGGAACAACTGCTAGGTTTAGCAAATAAATACATACCTCAGATCTCATTTCGCACCAACTGCTCCAAACCATGGTTTAATAAAACTTTGAATGCGTTAAAAAACAAAAAGAAACGTTTATACAGTGCAGCCAAAAGCGTCAACACGTTAGGTTCGTGGAATAAACATAAAGCCTGCGAAAAAGCCTACTGCAGTTCCCTTCGTCGTGCAAAGCATAACGTCTTTTCCGATGACCGAAATTATCCGAAATTATCCGAAATTTTCGAGTAGTTCCGGATTTGATGGCATCAACACGAAAATCCTAAAGAATACAGTAGTCCCTTCCAGTACAATCCTTAGTTACATATTTCAGCAGTCACTGTCAACAGGGGAGCTGCCGAATGATTGGAAAGTTGGCAAAATCATACCCATTTTCAAGTCAGGTGACAAGAGCGATGTGAGTAATTACCATCCAATATCACTAACCAGCGTTCCCTGCAAGTTACTCGAACACATCATTTTTACTAATGTCGTTCATCACTTAGAATGTAATAACTTCTTTTTTAAACATCAGCATGGATTCAGAAAAGGCCTTTCATGTGAGACACAACTAATTGAATTCACTACGGATCTTTTTCAAAATATGGACGACAATGCTCAGACTGACTCAATATTCATCGACTTCTCTAAAGCATTTGATCGCATGGCTCACTGTCGCCTCATTTCTAAACTCTCGTGCTTAAACCTTGACGACCTAACAATTTCTTGGATAAGAAACTTTTTGTCTTTTCGAAAGCAGTCCACTGTCATTGACCAGTACTCTTCCCCTTTCAGTAACGTAACATCAGGCGTACCTCAGGGAAGTGTCCTTGGACCCTTACTCTTCCTGATTTTCATCAATGACTTGCCATTAAACATTACATCCCGTGTTCGACTATTCGCAGATGACTGCGTTATCTACCGTCAAATCCGCTCCCCCGCTGATCATATTGCTCTTCAACGTGACCTTCAATGTGTCACTAACTGGTGTCTGGATTGGCAAATGACCCTAAACACTAACAAATGCAAACTGATGACATTTACTCTCAAAAAGTCCTACTCCATTTTCAGTTACTCACTTGACAATAGTATCGTCGCTCGCACGTCTTCATACAAGTACCTTGGAATTATTCTAACACCTAGCCTTTCATGGTCATCCCACATTGTGAAAATAACGGCTAAAGCATCGCGCACTCTCGGATATTTAAAACGTAACCTTCGCAGCGCTCCCTCCCTCACAAGAAAGATAGCCTACCAAATATTAGAGCAACCGCAGCTCGAATTCACAGCTTCTATATGGTCACCTCATCAGGCATATCTACTCCATCTTCTCGAGTCGATCCAAAATCGTGCTGCACGTTTCATTGCCAGAGATTATAGCCCATTTTCGAGCGTAACTAACATCAAGCTGTCGTTGTCGCTTTCATCTTTGGAATCACGCAGGAATATAGCATTACTTTGTCTTCTGCACGAAATCATGCATAATGTACGCCCATCTACTTTACCACTCGTTCGTCCCTCCCGCACATCTAGACGCCTGCATAATCATCTCAGTTTCCAACGCATCTTCGGTCACACCAATGCATTCAACTGCTCAGCTTTGCCACGTGCAATTGCACTGTGGAATGGTCTTCCTGATAACCTCGCTGACATTAATGACCCATTAACCTTCAGACTAAAAATCACTGCATATTTGGCTAGTACTTAGCTAAAAACTAGTATCTGTTCAGTTTTGTTACTTTTAACTTCATTGTTATTTATTTATGTAAGCATTTGTTCTAAGGTTGTTTGCTTTACTGTATACTGAAAAGCTAACACCTGTTCGTTTACCTTCCTTGCTTTTTATCTTTGTTTACTTCGCATTCTTTGTTTATTATTTGATTCTTTTTTTGTTCATACTTATGTAACAAAAGCTATGTTTTTGCTCCGCATTTGTTATCTGTACCGCCCCCCTCACGCAATACTCCTTCTGGAACCTGTGAGGTATATGAAATAAATAAATAAATGCCCGACTCCAATCTTGACAACGAGTTACGAACGGTGGGATTGAGCCCACAATCCTGACAATACACGTATTAGGCATATCAGTGCTCGTACTGTGACAAGAAATACCGGGTGCACGCGTGTGTAATAAAAGGCCTACATGCTGTGTCCCGTGGCAACAGCTCCTTCCCACGCTTGTTATGCTTCACTGCAATACTTTTGCGTATGCTTCACTAAGTAACATTTCAGTAGAGAGGCGAAGCTGACTTTCGGGAACCGGCACTATACAATGCACCGTGCTTTCCAAGCTTCTAAGCCAATGGCGAGGGCCGCAAAGGCGGAGTCCGTCCCATTGCTGACAGCAGCGAATTATTTCAATAAAAAAACACGGCACCCAACAGCAAGAAGCTGCATAGAGAACGTCGCCGCAGTGGTGGTTACGGCTGCCAGCGCATCTGCGTGCGAGAGCGCCGGTTCGAGGCGGCGAGGTAATAAAAATGGCAGAGGTGGTGGCTTTGATTAATGCCGTTTCGGACCTGCGGTCACGGCAGAACGTCCGGAAAATCGGACGGCGAAGAGTTCTTGCGTCAAAAATATTGTTACGTAGGAAGACGCAGACGAAAAGCTATGTACAAATATATTTACAAGGAAAATACGCTGCGCTTGGCCAAGAGGCGACAGCCCGCGCAAGCTTCTAACCGTCGTCGTCGTCTTCACACTGCTGGCCTTTCGTGATCGCACATATTGTGCCGTAGCACTACCCCCGGCTGCAAAAGCGCCGTCCCGGAGCGACTAAAGATCGGACTCGGAAGCAGTGTAGTAGGCCTTGAGCCTACTGACGTGTACGACATCACTAGATGCCACAGGAACGGACGAGGTTGAGCCCACAGGAGCAATTTCGTAAGTCACAGGCGTCACCTGGCGCAGCACGCGGTAGGGCCCTGTGTATCGCGAAAGAAGCTTCTCTGAAAGTCCGACGTGACGAGAGGGCGACCACAGGAGCACGAGCGCACCAGGTGAAAACTGTACGTCACGATGGCGGGCGTTGTACTGACACTGCTGAGTGGTCTGTGAGGCCGTAAGTCGAGCACGGGCAAGCTGGCGTGCATGGTCGGCGAGGGCGATGGCGTCGCGCGCATACTCGCTTGTTGAGACCGCAGCAGGAGGAAGTGCCGTGTCTAGGGGCAAGGTAGGTTCGCGACCGTACAGTAGATAAAAGGGAGAAAATCCGGCGGTGTCGTGCCGGGAAGAATTGTACGCAAATGTTACGTAAGGAAGGGCAATGTCCCAGTCGTGGTGGTCCTTGGAAACGTACTTGGCCAGCATATCGGTAAGAGTACGGTTTAACCGCTCTGTCAGGCCATTGGTTTGAGGATGGTATGAAGTAGTCAGTTTGTGTTGAATGGAACAGGAACGCACAATGTCAGCGATAACTTTCGAGAGGAAGTTTCGACCACGGTCAGTAAGCAGCTGTCGCGGGGCGCCATGAAGCAAGATAATGTCACGCAAGAGAAAGTCCGCGACGTCAGTGGCGCAGCTGGTAGGGAGAGCCCGAGTGATAGCGTATCGGGTGGCGTAATCAGTCGCGACGGCTACCCATTTGTTCCCAGAGGATGACGTGGGAAAGGGACCGAGCAGGTCTAATCCAACACGAAAGAACGGTTCCACAGGGACGGTGATCGGCTGGAGATGACCGGCAGGTAGCACCTGAGGTGTCTTCCGACGCTGGCAGGGATCACAGGCAGCAACATAGCGTCGAACGGAGCGAGCGAGACCAGGCCAATAGAAGCGGCGGCGGACGCGGTCGTACGTGCGGGTTACTCCAAGATGTCCTGCAGTGGGTGCGTCATGCATCTCAAAGAGCACAGTCTGTCGTAGATGTTGTGGCACGACAAGAAGAAGATCAGGGCCATCAGGGAGGAAGCTCCTTCGGTACAGAATGCCGCCCTGGAGGACATATCGGCGAACGGATGCGTCGGTAGGTGTAGAGCGCAGACGCTCGATGAGTACTCGCAGCGATAGGTCTCGGTACTGCTCATCGGCGATGTTAGCGAAGGCAGACACTGAGAAAATGCCGTCGGCGGTACTACTGTCGGCGTCGTCAGGCTCGTCTACCGGGTAGCGAGACATGCAGTCAGCGTCCTTGTGTAGTCGGCCAGATTTGTGGGTGACAGAGAACGAATATTCTTGGAGGCGTAAGGCCCAGCGACCAAGTCTTCCTGAAGGGTCTTTCAATGAGCATAACCAACAAAGCGCGTGATGGTCTGTGACAACGGAAAAGGATCGGCCATATAAGTATGGGCGGAATTTCGCAACCGCCCAAACTAGGGCCAGACACTCACGCTCAGTGATGGAATAGTTGCGCTCCGCAGGTGAGAGGAGCCTGCTGGCGTAAGCGATAACACGGTCGTGGCCACGCTGGCGTTGTGCCAGTACTGCTCCAATTCCGTGACCGCTGGCGTCAGTACGGACTTCGGTAGGCGCAGAAGGATCGAAATGGGCCAGAACTGGAGGCGTTGTGAGAATGTCGATTAGATGAGAGAATGCAGAAGCCTCGTTATCGCCCCACTGGAAAGGAGCGTCTTTTTTCAAAAAGTCGGTTAGTGGTCGTGCTATGGCGGCGAAATTTCTCACGAAACGGCGGAAGTACGAATAAAGGCCGATGAAGCTGCGCACATCCTTGACACACTTCGGAACAGGGAAGTGCGCAACAGCATGGATCTTGCCTGGGTCCGGTTGCACTCCGTTCGCGTCAACGAGATGTCCAAGGACGGTAATCTGGCGACGGCCGAATTGGCACTTCGATGCGTTGAGTTGCAGACGGGCTCGCCGAAAAACGTCCAGGACTGCTGAGAGGCGCTCGAGGTGCGTAGCGAACGTTGGGGAGAATACGATAACGTCGTCCAAGTAGCACAAGCACGTGGACCATTTGAAACCGTGAAGAAGGGAGTCCATCATGCGTTCAAAAGTGGCAGGAGCGTTACATAGGCCGAACGGCATCACCTTGAATTGATAAAGACCGTCGGGTGTTACAAAGGCAGTCTTCTCGCGGTCGAGATCGTCCACGGCAATCTGCCAATAGCCGGAGCGAAGGTCAATAGAGGAGAAATAGCGAGCACCGTGGAGGCAGTCAAGGGCGTCATCAATCCGAGGTAGGGGATACACGTCCTTTTTGGTAACCCTGTTAAGGTGCCGATAATCCACGCAAAAGCGCCATGAGCCATCCTTCTTTTTTACCAGCACAACCGGTGACGCCCAAGGACTACATGACGGTTCAATAATGTTCTTGGCAAGCATTTTGCGAACTTCTGCGTGAATAACTTGACGCTCAGCTGGGGACACTCGATACGGGCGGCGATGAATAGGAGGGGCATCGCCGGTATTAATGCGATGTTTGACAGCTGTAGTTTGGGCCAAAGGACGATCGTTAAAGTCAAAAATATCGTGGTAGGAAAACAGAACGCGGTAGAGTTCACGAGCGTGCTCGGAGGGCAAGTCGGGGGCAATCATTTTCCGTAAGTCAGCGATGGTACAATTTGGCGACTGCGATGGTAGAGGAGTATCGGATGAAGTGTCGTCTACTGCAATGGATGCTACTGAGTGATCCTCGAATGAACAAAGCTGGGCCAAAGACATCCCACGTGGCAGCACTTGTGTCGTCAAGCCAAAGTTGACCACTGGCAGGCAGACGCAATTCGCCGTAATAGATAAAATTGTATGGGGTACTGTGATCCGTGTGTAAGGAGGACGTCTTGCATAGGAGCCGCGATGTAGTGACCGTCGGGGACTGGTGGGGATGACACTAGGTCAACGTAGGTCAGTGCCGAAGGTGGCAAGCGAACGAAGTCGGCGGAACTTAGGCGACTGGGGTGGGGTTCAGCAGGATCCAGAACAGGCAGGTCAAGGCGGAGAGTACTGGCGGAACAGTCGATGAGAGCAGAATGTGCGGAGAGGAAGTCTAAGCCGAGGATGATGTCGTGGGGACAGTGGGCGATGACTGTGAATAGCACGATTGTTGAGCGATCGGCGAAGGAGACGCGGGCGGTACACATACCAATTACCGGGGCTGATCCGCCATCGGCTACACGGACAGCAGGCGTCGTGGCGGGCGTGATAATTTTCTTGAGCCGGTTACGAAGGTCAGCGCTCATTACGGACAATTGCGCTCCAGTGTCTATGAGAGCAGACACAGAAACACCGTCGACTTGCACGTCAAGAAGGTAGATGAGTGGGCAAAGTCAGTAGAGGATTTGGCGGCGTAGGGAGCAATGCAGCGTCACCTCGAGGCGCTGCATCGTTTAGTTTTCCGGCTGGGAGCGGCGTCCGAAGGGAGTCGGCGAGTAGGAGCGACGGGGCTGGGGAGAGCGAGATTGTCGTCGTTGGGGCGAAGGCGAACGAGAATAGGGGCGGTTCGTTGCAGGCGAATCAGTGGCGGCATTATCGGAGCGTGCGGCATAGGGACGAGAAGGGCCACCTGAGGCGCGAGAGTAGGCAGTATAAGTAGACCGGATCGGGGAACTCCAGCGACTACGACAGTACCGAGAAATGTGCCCGATTCGATGGCAGTGGAAACAAATAGGCTTGTCGTCAGCAGTGCGCCATTCAGATGGGTTGCGGAAACGTGGTGTGTAAGAAGATGCGGGACGGGACGAAATCGAAGAAGCCGGGCACGCGGGTATCAGGGCGATGGGCCGAGCAGATGGTGTGAAGACCCATGTTTTCAAACTCCTGGCGGACAACTGCCTGGATCAGTGAGACCGTGACTGCAGAAGTGTTGGTGGGACTGGAGTCGAAGGCAGCCGGATAGGCGGCCTCGATCTCACGCCGGACGATCCTGGTAACATCGGCAGTGTTGTTGGGACGAGAAGCGTCGGCACAGGAAGATGTCGCTGGGGTGTTGGGCAGACGGGCAAACTTCGGGTCAATACGTCGGCTTTTGGCGAGTTCCAGGCGGCGGCACTCTTTTATAACAGCATCCACCGTGGCTACGTTGTTGCAAACGAGCAAGTTGAAGGCGTCATCGGCAATGCCTTTGAGGATGTGGGAAACCTTGTCTGATTCAGTCATGTGGGTGCCAACTTTCCGGCACAGAGCCAAGACGTCCTGAATGTACGTGACATAGGGCTCCGTTGACGTCAGCACACGGCCGGAAAGCGCCTTCTGCGCGGCAAGTTGTTGACCGTAGGGGTTGCCGAACAAGTCTCGAAGCTGTGTCTTAAGTGAATCCCAACTGGTGAGCTCATCTTCGTGCGTGCGATACCAAACTCGAGGTGTGCCACCGAGGTAAAAGACTACGTTGGCGAGCATAATAGTAGGGTCCCACCGGTTATTGCGGCTGACGTGTTCATACAGGCTGATCCAGTCGTCGACGTCTTCCCCATCGTGGCCCGAGAATACGCCAGGATCACGGGGAGCGGGGAGAGTGATGTAGGTCGGCGAAGTGGCAGGAGGTGTCGGAGCCGGCGGAGTTGGGTTGTCGTCACCGGGAGCCATGAAGGAAGGCTCGACGTACCGTCCACTGCGAAGCTCCGTGACGAGGTACAGGGAACGTCCACCTCCACCAGATATGTTACGTAGGAAGACGCAGACGAAAAGCTATGTACAAATATATTTACAAGGAAAATACGCTGCGCTTGGCCAAGAGGCGACAGCCCGCGCAAGCTTCTAACCGTCGTCGTCGTCTTCACACTGCTGGCCTTTCGTGATCGCACATATTGTGCCGTAGCAATATCAAACGTTCTGATACACTGACTCTGTGGGGTACGTGGTGGTGCCGCGAAGCCGTCCAAATTGTCGGGAATACGGAAAGTCGGTCGTTGACTGTACACTGGCAGCTCTCCATCCGACAACAGGACATCAAAGACGATTCATTACGATTCCTGACTGTTACTCGAGCCAGCATTACTTTCGACCCTTTCAATAAAGTTGCAGCTAATTTTCCCTGATAGCAGCACAAATTCCATGAGTTGTCCACGAGTTTTTCCAGACTACTCAAAATCCCTGAGAATTCCCGGTTGATAGACACACTGGGAAGCACCACTATTACACACAGCAGTTGCGGGGAAACAGGATTTAAGTTCAAGATACGGTGCAGTACGTTGCTGCTATTTCTGAAAAACAAACGCCATGCAGATATGTCAAGCGGACAAATTACGCAGGGCGTGCTGAAGCACAGCCGCATTAATTAAAGCCTGCAGGGTCTGGGCAACACTACGGAGCGGTCGACCGTCAAATCAACAGTTCTGAGCCCACCGCGGTAGCTGCGCGGCTATTGCAATGCTAGAGGTCGTGGCCGGATGTGGTCCCAATCGCGGCAGCCGTATTTCGACGGGGGCGAAATAGAAAACTCACGTGCACTTAGATTTTGGGACATATCTTAAAGAACATCACGGTGTCAAAATTAATCCGGAGTCTGCCACTACGTACGGCTTGCCTCATAATCCGAGTGTGGTTTTGGATTAAAGTACAGCCCCATAATCCAATTCGATTTTAATACTTCTGCCACAATGCGTTCCATGTGAGAAAAATGGCAGCGCTCTACCCTCTGAGAAGTTATAAAATATGGCGCACAACTACGCGTCAAGCAAACACCCCTCCCTGTGTGTTCTGTGTACTACGCAGAAAAATAGCAGTGGTGCAGGCAAGGTAACGTTTAACATCAACTCACTACTCTCGTGTTAGCCTAAACATTGAAGAAATTAAGCTTTAGCCGTCAACATCACAAATCAAAGAATCCGGCACGGAAAGCTTTGCTTTCATCGATTCCCACAGTGCGTGCATGGGATCTGTATAGTTTTTTTTTTACCTTTGGGACTGTGCTAAAAATCCGCAAGAAGCTGCAACGATAACAACGATCCCACTGCGGCTCGAGGCCGCAACGAGGTGCTATGACCAGGATGTCCAAGCCCAGTCCGTCGATCCAGCAGATCTCGGCAGCCCTCGAAAGGCAACGACCGAGCGAAACCGGAGGGAGGCTGACACCCCAAAAGAGGGGCAGGCGCGGTCCAAAGGAAGTAGTGCGGCCGCGGCCGAAGTAGAGACGCCACACACCGCGAAGACGTCATGGCCGCGTCACGGTTACGCCTCCCTAACAGGGGAAGGCTAACCGTTCTGCAGGCATTCATAACAATGCTTCTTCACTCACTCACCCTTGCCTCCACTAACCATACTCTCGGACTTCTTAAACATAAGTTAAAAGAAGCCCCAATGCATGTTAAGAAACTAGCATACACCACATTAATCCTTCGCAAGCTCTCCCGAGCCTATAATGAAGAAATATGCGCAAGCAGTGCAGTTGAAAATGAAATACGTGGAGTGCGGAAAGTAAAACTTGTAAAATGGCCATGTACTACAAAACACGTCAGCAAATTTCACTAACATACAACGAGAGATTCAGACCCAGAATCAAAGCTACATGTAAACAATATCGCAGCTATTGCTGAAACATTCGTCGAGTGCAATGTACAAGAGACGTCAGAAAATTTCTGAAAAATCTAACGATCGACAGGCTGGGTATGGAAATTATCGCTGACCACAGTATAAACGCAAAACGCAAACGAGCTCACCCTTCCGGTATTGCCTGCACTTAGGGCTTACATCAAGCAACCAAAATAAATGACCATTTCACAGACATTAGTAGCCGTCATTTATTAACAAGGAGAAATATGGCTGTGGCTTAGCTCTGGGTAAAGCTGGTTGAATTGCGAAAGCAAAGTTTCCTGGGCACGTTGTAACCTTTATATCATTCTTGCTAGCTTGCTTAGCTTTCGCCTTATAATTAAACGTTTCGAAGCAGTAGAGCAACTAGATTCAGATGTAGACTCTTCGTCGGTAATTTCCATGGCGAGAGTGATCAACCAACGCGTAGCGCACCGCTATATATCCCAGTGAAGCCGCCACCGAGCGAGCGCAAGGCGAGGTTGTCGTCGCGACGCATGCTCGGGGGCCACTGTACACGCCACGAGCGGTAAGCAAGCCGACGTCACGCGTCGTCATAGCAACGGAGAGAGCTGACGTCACACCAGCTGCTAAGCGCCGCGCCGGCTCTGGGGGAGCCACGGCGTGGCCACAGCATACGCGACGAGCGGTTAGACCTGGCGTAGTATTAGACAGCTTTAGTTACACGTACGTAGAGGCTTCACGTACGCAAACGTGAAGAGCCTACGAACCTTACGTGCACGCTATCTGAAACGCTTTTAGCTACACGTACGCGACGCGCGCCAAGAGGGACCTCGTAGCTCCATCTATCGGGAAATGTGAACCTGGCGATAGCCAATTCAATCCTGTCGCCGTGTTTCGATGCAAGCGGTCTTCGCGTGCACGGCCCGCTATCGCTTGTTTGTGATATCGCGAAACTCCCGCGCGAAGCTGTCTACGTGGGCAACAAACGCACGCAAAGAATTGAATCGCACGTACGTCCGTGAGACTAGCGCGCGGCCGCTACGTTCTACTCGTGCGCACTGCTTACACGTAGAAGCTCTACGTACGCAAAGCCTCTACGTACGTGCAACTAAAACTGTCTATTGCTTTCGCAATAATAAATATTTTAGAAAGTCGGGAAGCCTGCAGCAGAGGAACAGCGCGAAACAGCTGCTCCGAAACAATACGGCACCCTCCCTCCCCACGAAACCGGCAAAAATGGCGGCGAGGTGGATGATTCCGGTACGTCTCTAGTTTCACGCTCGAGCTCGCGAGGGTAATGGGCCCGGCGTCAAGCATCAGCTGATCAACTCAACAAGGTCTTACTCTTTATGTTCGCTGAGGTCGTGCACAATTACGAAAACCGCTACAATACCCGCCTCTTGTTTAGATGAAGCACGATAAATTGGGCGCGAGTTCGGAGAGATGACAAAAGGGCAATAGCTTCTTTATTTAAGTGCTTAAAATTATGCTCTTTATAACTCGAAGAGACAATGAATAGAGCAGTGAACATATTTCATATGTACTCACATTTAGAAGCCTTGCTGTGCGTTCTCAAGGTTTGCACCGGCGAACCGCATGGGCAGCCATCTCAACTCCGCACAATATACCCTCAAAGTTTCGTCGACGAACATCACAAGACAAGAGTTTTGGAACACATCGATATGTAAGCTGCCGAAGAACAGGAAGCAGCTTGTCTTGTCGAATCGTCCAACCGGTCCACGACCAAATCACATGACGCAACCGTTGCGCGGCAAATTTATCCCTCCGCAAGACCATAGTAACACAAGGGGAGAGAGGGTTAGTAGCGACCGCCAGGCCCGGCGTCTCCGCCGCTTCTGCAAGCACCGAGTGCGCGCCAAATCACCGGCCTGGCTCTTAAGTGCCGTGTGCAGGCGTTGTCTTATTGGTTAACTTGAGCCACGAGATCTGCCGCTTCGCTAGTCGCACGAAGAGTTTAAAGGAAGGCGCTGCTCGCGCCAGTGTTACGCCAGTCCTTGAACTCGGTGACCGTGCCAGCTACCTCGGCTTTGGCGAGAAAAGGCCGACTCCGCACGTTTTCGTTTCGGTGGGAAAAGGTGATTATGGCGTGAATATGCAGAAGTAGATGTTTGATGGTGACATTGAGCGCTGTTTGATTGCTGAATATTTCCAATACATCCGCGTTTCTTTCTTTCTTTTTTTCTTTCTTTAATGAAAATAAAGGAAAGAGATGTAGTCACCCTACAATGATGACGCCTACTCGTTTTCGTTTCGACTGGCGCGTTCAGTTACTTAATGCGTCACTAGTCACTGTGTTCGTTCTATAGAAAGTGCGATAGCAAGGAAAATTTCTGTTTGTACTGGCAAAGACGTAATCGGGAGTACGTTCTTAAAACAAATTTACACTCTTTGGGTCGTATCTTGCCACACAAGAATAATCGTCATCTGTCTTGCTTGCGTTTCCTTTCTTGAAAACGCTGTGCTCGCTACTTTCCTGTCGATAATGCTCTCATGGTGATAACGCGCATGCCGTTCGTGACTTGGAAGGGCTGGGCTCACAGCGTTTAAGAAAGGAAATGCGGACGAGAAAGATGACGATTATTGTTGTGTGGCAAGATACGACCAAAAGGGTGTAATTTTGTTTAAAAATCTATGCACTAGAAAACAACTATTAATTGGTCTGTTGTGTGTTGTAATATCTTCGAACTGGCAACGCTCAAAGTGTGCGCGACGGTGTGGCCGCTTCCTTTGGTTTTATCCCGTCGTATTACCTTTGTTTGTTTTGTGTATGCAGGGTTTTTTTTTAGGTGCACCAAATTTTTAAGATTAGAAAAACATAAATCACGGTAACGTTATGTTTGCCTTTCGAGTGTATGGACTGGCGGCCTCATACAGAGCAATTTCCGCACTTACGTGGACAATTAGCGAAGTTACGCTAATTAACTTAATTTCTAATTATCAACGATAGGTGGCTACAGCAAACCAGTACTTTGGGGCCCATCCCCGACACTACCTATACTAGCAATCAAATTTTGAATAGCGGAGTTCATTTGGGAGCTACGCGAACGATTATTTCCGCTTGGCAGGTTCCTTGAAACCGAAACTGGCTGGAAAAAGTGCGTCTGTGTCGTCGATGTGCCCCCCCCCCTCTCCCTTTCGTCACGTCTCTGAGGTCACCGCTGGTCCGGCGCCGCAAGTAGCTTTCGAACGACAGAAAGCTGAGCTAGTTCGTAAGGATTCATAATGCAAAATGTTAATGTTGCTTTCACTGCTCCCAATAAGCTAGGTAAGATATGCGCTGCCGTACAGAATAAAAAGGAGCGGGTTAAAGGCAAAAAAAGAACAGATATTTGTCCAGTGAAGCACAATAAGAACAACAGTTTTACTGAATGTCGTATGGGTGTGGTTTATCAAATTCCCCTTAGCTGTGGCCAGTTCTACGTAGGGCAAACGGGACGGTGTATCAATCAGAGGCTAATGGAGCATAAGAGGTCGTTAACCGGTGGATCGCCTTCTAATCTTTCGCTACATTGCCGAGATTTTAACTGCAAGCCAGAGTTAGATGAATGCGCGATACTGTACAGGCATAAGAATGAAGATACGCGTCTTATGGTAGACGCATGGCATATCTATAATGGTGGAAGTGCGTGCGTGAGTCAGCCTTCGATTACTTTACATAAGGAAGAGATTAAGTGCCTTAACAGTTATCTCTCACGTAGACCAGCACGTGTACCCGATTGACACGTGGTGTTACCATTCCTGAGCATGCGCAGATGAGTTTTGTGTCTTCTTTCATTTTTCGCGTCAGTGCTCCCTTCAGTTGATAGTCGGCGTTCGTGTTGTCCACTTCTCTACTCTTGTGTCCTGTCTGCACGCCTCACTTCTATTTTGCATTAAGTAGCTTTCGTTATGCTTTCGTTATCTCCTTGCTGTCTGCGGGTTTGGCCTAGCGCTTCAATGCCAGCGGGCCGCTAAATTTGCTTCGTCATTCCGTTTGGCGCCACGTGTGTGTCCATGCACTTCCACCGACGAAATGCCGTTTCAGGCTGTGGATGAAAACGACGTTTAATCAAAATTCACTTTCTCCGGGAAAGCTATCTCGAACGCGTGAGCGCGATTTGTGTAAATGAAAACGCGCAAACTAAAACAGATATGAACATAACTCACCAAGTGAAGGGGAAAAAAAGAAAGGAATACTACTACTGCAGCAAAGACAACCTGCTCAATGAACCCGGAGTTTAGTGCACTCAACAAAGCTTTAGTCCTGGAAGCCACTGCTTCCAGGACTGCTTCCAGCAGACATACGTATTTCACACACACATAGACACAAAGTGTTGTTCCAATCACATGCCTTTAAAGGAACTGTTCAAAATGATGGCCATTCGTGGCAACACACATCATCAACCTATCTTTCATGCAATCAAAGACTCGCTTGAGCATTGCAGGTTGAACTGCAGCACATGCAGCAATGATCCTTGCTTTGAGGTCTTCCACAGTGGCGGGTTCAGTGGCGTAAACATTCTTCACGTATCCCCAGAAGAAGAAATCTAGAGGGGAAAGGTCTGGAGAGCAGTAACAGTGACTTTGAAGTGGGAAAAGAAGAGATAAGTGCGGTACCGTAACTGTCTCTCGCTTAGGAGGTCACCTCAACAGTACTGCACGGGGGAAGGGGAATAAAAGAGTGAAGAGAAATAAAGATGGAAGAGAGGGACGAGCGTTAGGCCGTGAAGAAAAACAAACAAAAAGAAGCGTTAAACGGGGCCTATGGCCGCGAGTAAAGGTTCGAGGACTCAAAGAACTCAATGAGAGCTGGAAAGGCTCCTTTGAGTAAAGCCGAAAAATCGCTAGGAACTAGGAAGTCCTCAGGACGGGCTGTGGGGAGTCCTATGCGTCGATAGGAAGCGATTAGGGTTTCTCGAGCTGAGCTGTAAGCCGCACAGTCGAGAAGGATGTTTGCGAGAGTTTCATCAACGCCAGCAGTGCAGTTCTGGCAAACGGAACTGACTGCGCCTGAATGGCGAGAGATACGCTCCTCTGTGTTGAAGCAGCCAATGCGGAGTAAAAGGGCGCTATCGGCCCGTGAGAGTCCCAGTTTTGGTAGCGGCCGGGGTGGAACGCCAGCGGCGAAGCGATTGTCAGGGTGTTTGCTTCTGACTGCATTTGAGACCAGTTGGCGTGCAGTGTCACACTGAGAGACGAAGTTGGTATAGGGCCAGTGGCGTAGCTAGGTCGTCTGGCACCCGGGGCCCATTGGTGTTTGTCACCCCCCCCCCTCCCCGTTTGTAGTTGAGGAAGGCGAGGATATCGACAATTTCCGGCTTTCAGCAGCAGTACAGCCGCCAAATTCCGGATCAAGCTACAGAACAGGTATTCGGCTTTAACACAGGAAAAGGACCTTAGTGTTGAATCAATGAACGACAATCTTGTGGGCATCATTAAGGAGTGTGCAATGGAAGTCGGTGGTAACTCCGGTAGGCAGGATACCAGTAAACTATCGCGGGAGACGAAAGAGCTGATCAATAAACGCCAATGTGTGAAAGCCTCTAACCCTACAGCTAGAACAGAACTGGCAGAACTTTAGAAGTTAATCAACAAGCGTAAGACAGCTGACATAAGGAAGTATAATATGGATAGAATTGAACATGCTCTCAGGAACGGAGGAAGCCTAAAAACAGTGAAGAAGAAACTAGGAATTGGCAAGAATCAGATGTATGCGTTAAGAGACAAAGCCGGCAATATCATTACTAATATGGATGAGATAGTACAAGTGGCTGAGGAGTTCTATAGAGATTTATACAGTAGCAGTGGCACCCACGACGATAATGGAAGAGAAAATAGTCTAGAGGAATTCGAAATCCCACAGGTAACGCCGGAAGAAGTAAAGAAAGCCTTGGGAGATATGCAAAGGGTGAAGGCAGCTGGGGAGGATCAGGTAACAGCAGACTTGTTGAAGGATGGTGGGCAGATTGTTCTAGAGAAACTGGCCACCCTGTATACGCAATGCCTCATAACGTCGAGCGTACCGGAATCTTGGAAAAACGCTAACATAATCCTAATCCATAAGAAAGGGGACGCCAAAGAGTTGAAAAATTATAGACCGATCAGCTTACTGTCCGTTGCCTACAAACTATTTACTAAGGTAATCGCAAATAGAATCAGGAACACCTTAGACTTCTGTCAAGCAAAGGACCAGGCAGGATTCCATAAAGGCTACTCAACAATAGATCATATTCACATTATCAATCAGGTGATAGAGAAATGTGCGGAATATAACCAACCCTTATATATAGCTTTCATTGATTACGAGAAAGCATTTGATTCTGTCGAAACCTCAACAGTCATGGAGGCATTACGGAACCAGGGTGTAGATGAGCCATATGTAAAAATACTGAAAGATATCTATAGCGGCTCCACAGCCACCGTAATCCTCCATAAAGAAAGCAACAAAATCCCAATAAAGAAAGGCGTCAGGCAGGGAGATACGATCTCTCCAATGCTATTCACAGCGTGTTTACAGGAGGTATTCATAGACCTGGATTGGGAAGAAATGGGGATAAAAGTTAATGGAGAATACCTTAGTAACTTGCGATTCGCTGATGATATTGCTTTGCTTAGTAACTCAGGGGACCAATTGCAATGCATGCTCACTGACCTGGAGAGGCAAAGCAGAAGAGTGGGTCTAAAAATTAATCTGCAGAAAACTAAAGTAATGTTTAACAGTCTCGGAAGAGAACAGCAGTTTACAATAGGCAGCGAGGCACTGGCATTCGTAAGGGAATACATCTACTTAGGGCAGGTAGTGACTGCTGTTACGTTTCGCCTACGACGCGCGGTAAAGCCAGCGCGGATGCAACGTACGCCGGAGCTTCGTCCAAGCGGCGGACATTTTGGCCCGTTCGGAGCGGCCGCGACGCATCCCCGCCGAGCGCGTCCCGGCATGTTTCAGTGCCACGTGTCTTCGTGTGTGCGTGTGTGTGTGTGTGCCCACGCTTGTCAAAGCGCGGCAGCTGGGGAGAGGAGCTCCCCCAGTGTGAAGCGAGGAGGTCTGACCGGCGCCGGCCCGGCTGATGCGTCACCTCCTTGTCCCAACGTGTCTATCAGTCCGTCCGTCGCCGCTGTCACGTGGTGTCATCTCGTGACCTTCCTTCTTGCCCGCGACGCCAAGAGTATAAGAGCAGCTGCCCCCGGACGCCAGGAGAGAGGCTCCGATTTCTTCTGTTGAGTAAAGTGCTCTCCCGTCTCTCTACTTCGGTCGACCTGACCGCCCGCTCTTTGCGATGCTAGAATAAACAAGTTGTTCTGTTAGCAGTCGCCTCATGCTTTGCTGGGACCTTCGGATGCTTCCAGTGTGCCCCAGGCCACCAGGCCAACGCTACCCTTGGGGCTTGCGACCCATTTGCAACAACGGGTGTCAGCACTGAGGTTCCGACAGCTGGTGGCAGCGCTGAGATTCCAACAGCCGGTGCCATCGGTGCGGATCAAACATCTGGTTGCCAGCGGTGAGATCGCGACAACGGAGGCCAGCAGCGAAGATATGCGGTTGACTGTATGCTGAACAGCACAACGACCATCCGGGAGCAGTGCAACGAGCCCTGTGTGATGACTGGTTGCCTGCAGCGGACCGACTGCGCTGAATTCTTGGTTGCGAGGTTTGGTGAGTGCGGGACTTTCTTCTTCTGAGTTTTGCCAGGCTTTTGTTAGTGTCAGAAACAGAGCTGGTAATTGGGGTTGTCGTTGCTGCCGGGTTAGTTGCGGCAAAACAATAGTAGGCAGTAGAGAAAGCAGCATTCAGAGCAGCCATGGATTTGAAGTCGTTGCGCAAACCGAAATTGTTGGAGCTTGCAAGAGAGTTGGGTCTGGATGTCTCGGACAAACTCAGAAAACCAGAACTGCTAAGGGCTATTCTTCAGTTAGGAGCTGAGGATGACGAGCTGTCGGAATGCCTTGAGACCATTGAGGAGAGGGAGATGGCAAAAAGACAGGAACGCGAACTTAGAGAACGAAAAGAGAAAGATGAGCTTGAACGTAAAGAACAGAGAGAGAGAGATGAGCTTGAACGAAAAGAACGAAAAGAGAAAGAAAAAGAAGAGCGCGATCATGCTTTGGAAATGAAGCGTCTCGAGGTAGAGATGGAACGCGCTCGTAATGGAAGTCAGGCACACGGTGCAGGAGAACGAGTATTGTTCAAAATGACTGACCTGATGCGGCCGTTTAAGCTTGGAGAGGACATTGGTTTGTTCCTGGTTAACTTTGAGCGAACGTGCGAGAAGCAGGGGTTCTCTCGGGAAACGTGGCCACAGCGCTTGTTCACTTTGTTACCCGGCGAGGCGGCCGACGTAGTCGCTCGCTTGGATAGAGAGGAGGCAGAGGATTTCGACAAAGTGAAATCGAGTCTGCTAAAAAAGTACAGGCTGTCAGCGGAGGCGTTCCGTCGGAAGTTTCGAGAAAATGAGAAGGGCAAAAGTGAGTCATATACAGAGTTTGCCTACAGGCTAATGTCAAACATGCAGGAGTGGCTCAAAGAAGAGAAAGCGTTTGGTGACCACGAGAAAGTTCTGCAGTGTTTCGGGCTAGAACAGTTTTATAGTCGGTTACCTGAGAACGTGCGGTACTGGGTCTTGGATAGACCAGACGTTAGTACGGTGGCTAGAGCCGCTGAGCTAGCCGAAGAGTTTGTGACGCGTCGGGCTCGCGGAGCTAAGGACGGTCAAAAGGGTGAATTTGGCTCCAAGTTTGAGAGGCCGAAGTTCACGCCCATGAGAGCAAAGGGGGACACACGTAGTGCGGATGCGAGTGAAAGCAGTCCGACCGAACGTAAGGAGACGGCGGCAACCGAAGCCGAACGCAGAAAGCGGTTCGAGACGAGGCAAGCGCGCGTTTGTTATACGTGTCAGAAGCCGGGTCATTTTTCGGCGCAGTGTCCAGAAACAAAAACAAAAGTCGTGTTTTTGTCGTTATGCAGCACTGACGAGAACATGAAGCTTCTCGAGCCTTACATGCGAGACCTCCTCGTGAACGGGAAAGAGTGCCGAGTGCTTCGCGATTCCGCAGCTACGATGGATGTAGTTCACCCCTCTTACGTAGAACCCGATATGTTCACGGGCGAGTGCGCATGGATCAAGCAAGCCGTGGAAGCTCATGGCGTGTGTCTGCCTGTAGCAAAAGTGCTTATTGAAGGACCTTTCGGAGCACTTGAGACGGAGGCCGCAGTGTCATCTATGCTGCCCCCTCAGTACCCGTACCTATTTTCGAACAGGTCCGATCACCTCCTGCGCGAGAAGGGGCTTTTGTTTGGTGAGGCTAGCGTTCAGGCCTTAACCAGATCGAAGGTTCGGGAGCTCGCTGCAAAGGCGGTAGTTGCGGGGCCGACGTTGTCGAACGATGAGAAAGGGTCAGAGGCGCAGCAAGCTGATATTCAGAGCACGCCCGAACTGAATAAAATTGAGCCTGTAGCGTTAAAGGCACCAGGTACTGGAGAGGAAATTCCCGATGCGGGAAAGTTAGAAGAGCTATCTGCAGATTTGCTCATCGCGCCTACGTCAGACGGACTTAATAGGTTGCTAAAAGTCAGCCGGTCGGCTTTGATAGCCGAGCAAAAGAAGGATGGCAGCCTAGAAAACATACGCTGCATTGTCAAAGAAGGTATCGCCAAGAAAAATGCTCGCTTTGTGGAAAGAGGTGGGGTCCTGTACCAGAAGTATATAGACCGCAGGGGAGTGGAGTTCAATCAGCTGATCGTGCCTCAGTGCTATCGTCAGGATCTGTTGCGCTTGTCGCATGGGGGTTCGTGGTCCGGACACCTAGGAGTTAAGAAAACTAAGGACCGTCTCTTGCAAGAGTACTATTGGCCAGGGTGTTTTCGGGACGCAGACCACTTTGTGAAGACATGCGACACCTGTCAGCGGGTGGGCAAACCAGGGGACAAATCGAAGGCGCCGTTGAAGTTGGTACCTATCATTACAGAGCCTTTTAGACGGCTCGTTATTGATACAGTGGGACCTCTGCCGGTAACAGCCACGGGGTACAAACACATTTTGACTGTGATCTGCCCAGCGACAAAGTTCCCTGAAACAGTGCCGCTTAAAGAACTCAGCTCAGTTGAGATAGTCAATGCACTACTGCCCATATTTGCGCGAGTTGGTTTTCCTGCGGAAATCCAATCAGATCAGGGCACAGTGTTTACTAGCGCTTTGGCGACAGCCTTTCTCGAAAGGTGCGGGGTAAAGCTGTTACACAGCTCAGTGCACCACCCCCAGTCGAATTCCGTTGAGAAGCTCCACTCCGTCATGAAGCACGTGTTGAGAGCTTTGTGGTTTGAACAACAAACTGACTGGGAGCTGTTTCTGCCTGGGGTGATGTTTGCATTGAGGACCGCGCCGCATGCGGCTACGGGGTTTTCGCCAGCTGAGCTAGTGTACGGTCGCTCGCTGCGATCTCCGCTTCGCATGCATCGAGACGGATCACTGACCTCTCCAATGGCTGCAGACTATCTCTTTCACAAATGGCCGCCTCCTGCACAGGAGCCTCGCTTTGCAATAACATTCCTTTGAGGTGCGTTACAAAAAGGGGAGTCTCAACGGTAACGCCGATGGCTTAAGTCGAAGCCCCTAACGTGGGAATCAGCCTCAAAATTGTTTGTTATTGATGTTTTTCTTCTTGAGGCAGGATTTTTAACATATTGCTTTTGTGTAGTGTTTCAAAGTGATGATGTGCTTTCTAGTGCAATTTTCCGATTTGTGGACGCGTTCTGAGTGCTGCTAGAATACTGTAAGGAACTATGCAGTAGTATAAAAGGGGAAAGAGCCTGGCATGGCTTAGTGAGGGTTGTGCCGTGCTTGCTGACTGAGCGGCTGAGTTTCGGCGCAGTTCTAACGCTTGCTGGGAAAGAGAACAAAAATGGCAACTCTCCTGAAGTCACTTTGCAGTGTCCTGTGTGAACCTGAACGTGAGAACGAGGCCTTCTCGGTGCGCTGCGCTCAAGAAACGCCGAGGGACGACCGACTTCGGTTATGAGCATCATCGAGCGACATCCCTCCGGACAGCGGATGCAGTCCCCTGACCATCGGGATCTCCCTCCCCCGGCGGGGCGGTCTGTTACGTTTCGCCTACGACGCGCGGTAAAGCCAGCGCGGATGCAACGTACGCCGGAGCTTCGTCCAAGCGGCGGACATTTTGGCCCGTTCGGAGCGGCCGCGACGCATCCCCGCCGAGCGCGTCCCGGCATGTTTCAGTGCCACGTGTCTTCGTGTGTGCGTGTGTGTGTGTGTGCCCACGCTTGTCAAAGCGCGGCAGCTGGGGAGAGGAGCTCCCCCAGTGTGAAGCGAGGAGGTCTGACCGGCGCCGGCCCGGCTGATGCGTCACCTCCTTGTCCCAACGTGTCTATCAGTCCGACCGTCGCCGCTGTCACGTGGTGTCATCTCGTGACCTTCCTTCTTGCCCGCGACGCCAATAGTATAAGAGCAGCTGCCCCCGGACGCCAGGAGAGGCTCCGATTTCTTCTGTTGAGTAAAGTGCTCTCCCGTCTCTCTACTTCGGTCGACCTGACCGCCCGCTCTTTGCGATGCTAGAATAAACAAGTTGTTCTGTTAGCAGTCGCCTCATGCTTTGCTGGGACCTTCGGATGCTTCCAGTGTGCCCCAGGCCACCAGGCCAACGCTACCCTTGGGGCTTGCGACCCATTTGCAACAACGGGTGTCAGCACTGAGGTTCCGACAGCTGGTGGCAGCGCTGAGATTCCAACAGCCGGTGCCATCGGTGCGGATCAAACACTGCGGATCCGGATCATGAGACGGAAATAATCAGAAGAATAAGAATGGGCTGGGGTGCGTTTGGCAGGCATTCTCAGATCATGAACAGCAGGTTGCCATTATCCCTCAAAAGAAAAGTGTATAATAGCTGTGTCTTACCAGTACTCACCTACGGGACAGAAATCTGGAGGCTTACGAAAAGGGCTCTACTTAAACTGAGGATGACGCACCGAGCTATGGAAAGAAGAATGATGGGTGTAACGTTAAGGGATAAGAAAATAGCAGATTGGGTGATGGAACAAACGAGAGTTAATGACATCTTAGTTGAAATGAAGAAAGATATGGGCATGGGGGGACATGTAATGAGGAGGCAAGATAACCGATGGTCATTAAGGGTTACGGACTGGATTCCAAGGAAAGGGAAGCGTAGCAGGGGACGGCAGAAAGTTAGGTGGGCGGATGAGATTAAGAAGTTTGCAGGGACGACATGGCCACAATTAGTACATGACCTGGGTAGTTGGAGAAGTATGGGAGAGGCCTTTGCCCTGCAGTGGGCGTAACCAAGCTGATGATGATGATGATCTGTACGGTCGCGAACCGACCTTGCCCCTAGACACGGTACTTTCTCCTGCTGCGATCTCAACAAGCGAGTATGCGCGCGACGCCATCGCCCTCGCCGACCATGCACACCAGCTTGCCTGTACTCGACTGACGGCCTCGCAAACCACTCAGCAGCGTCAGTACAACGCCCGCTACCATGACGTACAGTCTTCGCCCGATGCGCTTGTGCTCCTGTGGTCGCCCTCTCGTCACATCGGACTTTCAGAGAAGCTCCTTTCGCGATACACAGGGCCCTACCGCGTGCTGCGCCAGGTGGCGCCTGTAGCATACGAAATTGCTCCTGTGAGTTCAACCTCGTCCTCTACTCTGGCATGTAGTGATGTCGTGCACGTCAGCAGGCTCAAGGCCTACTACACTGATTCTGAATCCGACCATTAGTCGCTCCGGGACGGCACTTTTGCCGCCGGGGGTAGTGCTACGGAACAGTATTTGCGATGACGAAGAGGCGAGCAGTGTGAAGACGACGACGACGATTAGAGGCTAGCGCGGACTGTTGCCTCTTGGCCAAGTGCGGCGTATGTTTTTGTAAATATACTTGTATATAGCTTTTCGTCTGCGTCTTCCTACGTAACAATATTTTACAATGTTGAGCCAAATGGGAACCTGTGCCTCTTGGTATGGATCGCTCATGTTCTCTAAGCGCTCGTCAACACAGCGGCCTGACTGACCTACATACACCTTGCCACATGACAACGGAATCTTGTATAGCACAGCGATGCTCTGAAATCTCCGAACTTCGTGTAGTTCTTTTCACAATCTGGTTTTTTACTTGTTTTAGAAATACGGTTGCCCAACATTGACAGTTTATGAGGAGTAGAAAAGACTACCGGAATTTGGTATCTAGTGGCGACATTCTTTAGATTGTGAGCCACTCTATGGCAATACGGCACAACTTCAGACCTCTTTTGTGTAATACAGTTACTTTTGTGCCACTTCCCTTTCCGTTTCTGAAGCAATACCTCAGAGACTGACGTCACCACCACACTTGGTTAACCGGCAGCCTGCAGCCTATTTAACTGTGCAATTAAACTCTGGTTCGCAGTGCGATGACAAGATTTCATTAACGAAGATTCTAGACACATCAAACGAATGGCGCGTTTTTCAATCTTTTGAGTGCGCAGACGCATAAGGTAGAAGCTCCTTACGTGCACGTGGCCAGTACATCCAACAGGCGTGACCTGTTTTTAAGGATAGCTGCAAATCTAAAAACTGGAGTTTACCGTGAAGTGTGAAAGTTAGACATTTGCCATTGTCATTGAACAGAGTTAGAATGTCAGCTACGGTAACGGAGCATTCGTTGTTAGTCTGTTTTATTACAACAAGAAAACCTTCACCATATCTAAAAATTTGAACCGAGTCATTGTTTAAAGCACTCTTAAGAGCGCGGTCGACAAACGATGAAAAATATTACAAAGAGCAGGCGACAAACATGAACCAATACAGACACCATTTTTCTGAATAAAAATCTTGTTTTCGAACCGGATAAAAGTCGCACTTAGATAAAATTCGAGAAAGGGGATGAAATTTTCCGAGGACAACCCGGTTGCATTAAGAAAATCTACCTCACCACTTTCTTAGATGCCCGTCATCACACTACGAAATAGCTCATCGTGCGGTATTGAGTAATAAAGATCTTCGGCTACTGAATGGTTGTTTTCCAGAAAGGAAACAACGCCGACGGAATTCTTTATCCCATAAGGATAATCAATAGTTAAATGGTTCAACTGTTTTTGCAAAAAGCGGGTAACCAAAACCTGCCAACAGTTGTTTTCAGTTACTATTGTATGGAAAGGCACAACCGGTTTGTGCTTTTTTGCAGTGAAAAAAACCTCTAGAGCAAGCACCTTACATTGTTTGACATCTTTCACAAGGTTGGTGAGGCCTATGCTTTCCAACAAAGAAACGGCTTTGCGTTTTAGCTTTTGAACTTCTTGTTTGCCAGAATTAAGTTCTTGTCGACAGCCTGAATGGCTTTTTTGTTGAAGACGGCAGACGGAGCTATCACGAAACCGCCCTGTTTGTCACTCAGTAACAACCGAAGTTCATTCTCTCTAAATAAAGATACTGCTCTTTTTATCAGAGCTGTCGATGGTGGCGCGTTCTTGGTGACGGTCCTACGAAGACAATCCACTCCATGGAGGAACCACTGCTCCTGGTCCTCTAGTCCACTTTCCTTGCAATGTGCCTGTTCAAGGCCAGTAGCTCGTGTGCAGAAATTCTTGGTTCCGTGCTAAACTTAGGCCCATTCTTTAACAATGCAGCAACTTCGTCAGGAAGCCTTACGTCACCGAGCAGCTGAAATCCAGCGGTGACAGCTAGGTTGCGTTTTTTTCTTCTGTTTTGATGAAATTGCTACCACTGCAAAGCCATGGTTTTGTGAAACGCTATTATTCTGCTTCTGTACAAAATTTGTGTGTGTGAAACCCTTACAGTAGATGCAAGATCTTTTTACCTCAATATTTCAGAGCATTTCTGTATGTCCCGTATGTGCATCTACATGTCGGCCCATTGTTAGCATAAACGCACCAGTGCGTGGCTCGTACACAATGCAGTGCACAAGTGTCAAAAACCAAGTGCATGTGTGAAACGCTAAGGCAGTGGACAGAAGCGGTTGGCTTGCCAGGAATCACTTCTACTGTTTCGCAAACTTGCTCATCTGCCCAAGACCTATGCTTGCAAAGAGCATCCAGAATCATTTGTTTGTGTCTGTAGGCCACCGTCTTAAGTGGCAAATTCACTGTTGCATAAATGCCATGCTTACTGTAGCCCTGCTGTGAAGTGTCCACAATCTGTCATCCTTGCATGGCTGTGGGAATCCCAGCCATTTCCTGTTTCTGATGACAAGGAATGAAAACACTGCGGCACATGCCTTACCAATTGCCATCCAGAAAAACCCTCAAAAGACCAAATAAATATGTTCACTCTTTTTATTCTGCGATTGCGGCTTGCACTTACCACGAAATATACGGCCATCACTGAAGCATGCCATGCATAACCGTGCATAAAACAAGCTGCTCCTGTTGCATTATGCTAGTGTCGTATTCCGTCATGCTCCATTTGTGAAATGAACAAATTTTGGCCTATTGTGTGATAACGTCACTGTAATGTACTGTTGTGGAAACACATGCTGGTGTGTTCATGCTACCAGTGGGGATGCTACTTTGGACCTTACTGGAAATTGTCAAGGCCAGCCACCTACTGCGAAAAATGCTGGTCAGGCCTCTCTCGTGCCTTTCTTGTGCTCGTGGTTATACTGCGCTTCGTCAGGAAGCCGAGCGAGTACCTGAAATCCAGCGGTGACAGGTTGTGTTTTTTTTTTCTGTTTTGATGAAATTGCTACTACTGCAAGGGAAGGTTCTAGTCATTTTCCTGCATCTTTAATGTCGCTTCCAGTGAAGTGTCATTATTCTTATTTGCACAAAAGAAATTTTCTGTGAAGTCCTTTTGATGGGTACATCTACAGTTTTACAAGGTAAAGTGCTACCACAGTCTATACGTAGGTTAACCATCTTTTTGAGACTGGCTGAGACTGGAGACTAGCTGTCTCATTGAGCCAATGAGACAGCCAGTTTGTTTTTTTGCATTACGTGCATTGCTGTTGTTGCAAAGATGCCATTTTGTGCCTTTGTGCAAAAAAGTGTGCATAGTGATAGCGCCAGATATTTGTTGCTCTATCGTACTGTTCGTTTAGTTATATTTGTGATATCACAGTTCAGATGCCAATGCCGTCAGTTTATTCTTGTCATTTTCCTTCACAAAACATGCTTACATCACTGCGTTAATTTGATAATTATAATTTGTCTTCATGTTGAGGTCACTTCAAGACGCATTTATAGTTTCCCTGTACTGATCTTGTTAAATTTAACATACACTCCTGCGGGCATCTTTTGTGATTTTCATTTTTTTTTGTGGGTCCTTATGGACTTTTCTTTAGTATGTTCTGGCACAGGTCATGTTTTGCTGTGCCAAGCACACAAGTGTGTTCTTACAATATGATTTTTAAATAAAGATCCGCTGTTTATGCGGTTTATGGGCAAGTCTATGCCTCAGTAAGGCTATCATAAAAAGCTGAGCAAGTTTTATTAGAAGGCTTATATGCATAATTTGATTTCACATTGATGCAGCTTAATATCTAGAATAACTTTGACTATTAGAGTTGATACACAATGCCTTTTACTGTGCATAATTGTTTTATTCTGTGCATTTGGAAGCTGCCCATATACATTTCCGATACCTGTGTACCAGTGGAACTTACATTAAATATGTTGAATGTGCCAGTTTGCAACATATGCTTCTGTTGCAGATGTGTCCACGTATGTGTCCACCTTTGCAACCTGCACCAGTAAGATGGTCCCCGTTGCTTTGGGGGTACTTAATTACTTGTGAATGCAATTGCACCTTAAACCAAGTGCAGTATCGTGCGTGTAACTGGTACATTGGTTTTCAGGTAGAGTACAGCTTCTAAAGCATCGAAAAAGCCGCAGTATGAGCAAGGTGACACACAGACAAAACTGAACAATGTATAAATAGCGTATTTATCATGGATGCTCTCTCGATATCTCATGGACGTTTCTGTAAACAATGTCCACATTTAAAATCCCACAATTAAATGTCCCCAGGATGTCCATGTCCGGATTGTTTTATCCAGCGGACATTGTTCGGATATTTAGTTGAAAACGTACATTATTTCATGTCCGACGGACGTCCATTGAACGTATTCTTTTTTTGCACAGGACGGTCCCTCCGATATCCAGCGTATGTCATTTGGATTTGTGGGGATATCCGGTGGATGTCCAAACGCCCGGCGCTAAACGTCCATCGGGTGTACTGTGGATTATTTGTGGTCTTTTGGGTTGCTGCGATGCGGGAGAAACAAGGGCAACGACGGGCCGATCCGACCTAGTTGGCCAGAGAGGCCGAAGCCAGAGGTGGCGACTACGCGAAGACCCAGAATACGCCAGTCGAGAGAGAGCCAGGATCGGTGCGAAGCATCGGCGATTACGCCAAGACCCTGCAGTGCCGGACGCCGAGTATGAGCGGCGCCGAGCTCGTGCTTCAATCAGGGGTGCGAACGTTCAGTTTCAACGTGAGTTGCTCTCGTTGGAGTTTGGACATTCCTGCCAAGTATGCGATCGACTGTGGTTTGACTCGAACCTATCAACGCTCAAGACGGTTTGGTCTGTCGAGAAAGGTGCACAAGACCAGCTTCGCTGGTTCAAACCTCGCGCGACCGAGTGCGAGCTTGCCCGTTTTTTTCTCATGACTTACCATCCATACTAAAAATAATACTCATTGCTTTTGACGTGCGGTGAACTCTAGCATTCGCGCTGGCATCAGTCTCACTGATTCTAGTGGCAATCCTATCGCCGATTCAGATTGCGCTCAACTTCTCACTGATACATTATAACAGTTTTCACTCAAGCAAACGCTAACTCATTGCCTACATTAAATGGGAATCAATATGCAAGAGGTATTGATCAGTGAGCCTGGTGTTTTATCTCTACTAAGCAAGTTAGAACGTCACCTAGGGCCAATCATGTAGGCTTCAAAAATAAAATTTTAAATAATACATCGCATAGTATTAGTTCCATGTTAACGGCCCTATTTTCCCTGTCATTATCAACTGGCTGCATTCCTAATTACACGCATAGCTAAAATAATACCCATATTCAAATGAGGTGATTGTGCTTCTCCGCTTAATTATTGTCCGATCTCTTTAACCAGCACTATTCGTAAATTACTCGAACATATCATAGACAGTCATCAACTTCCTTGAAGAGTACAACATTATTTTCAAGCATCAGCACAGTTATTGCGACGGCTACTCAAGCGACAGCCAACTTCCCGGATTTATTAATGACATACACGCTGGGTTTCAAGTTGATGCAATATTTTTACATTTTTCTAAGGCATTTGATCGCATACCAGACCATAGATTGTTACTTGAACGTTTACAACTTAACATTCACTCTAATATAATTGCATGGATCACCAATTTTCTCTGATATAGAATTAAGTTTACATAAGTTAAAAATTCTAACTCATCTTATGCTGATGTTACGTCTGGAGTTCCACAAGGCAGCGTAGTCGGACCTTTACTCTCTCTAATGTATATTAATGATTTACCCAGTTGCGTGACGTCCAAAATCAGGCTATTTGCAGATGATCGATTGTGTATTGTATCAATGTGTAACAAGTAACACTCATAGCCACTTACTAAAAACTGACCTTGAAGTGACATGCGCATGGTCTTCTAATTGCCCTAATGCCATTAAATATTTCGAAAACTAAACTCGTGCCTTTCACTAATAGACCACGAATTCCAACCACCTACTCCCTCGATAACAACGCTGTGTAAAACTCATCACCACTTACAAGTACCTTGGTATCAAGCCCAAACGCCATGAACGATTCTGTGCGCGGCAGCCTTGAGCGACGAAACGGGCCGTCACACGACTGATCACTCGTTCTTTTCGCTCGATTGCTCAGTTCTGGAAATCTACAATACATCGCTCGTCACCCGGAAGTGCTATGAGCAACTAGCCAATAGCACGAAGCCGGGACTGATTGTACACCAATCAATCAAGCCCTACCGATTCGCATGGAACGAGCAAACGACTAGATTTTGATTTGTGCAAGGATAGGAACCTACTGCAGCACCTTCAGAGATATATTACGCTGCTCCTTACACTGCTCCTTGATACGTGCAAGGGTAGGAACTTACTGCAGGACCTTCAGAAATATTTTGCGCTGCTCCTTACCGTCAAACACGTGAACTTCAATTAATAAAGCACGGTCACGAAGCCAGCTTCGGCGCAACTGCCATCATAACGGCAACACCAGGGAGTCGTCGCTCGAAGTCTTCATCTAGCATGGTGTACGACTTGCAGGCGACGAGTGAACGCAACGGCTATCTCCATCGCGTCACTGTCAAGCACAATATCGCTTGCAATCTTCATTCAAACTTATCGTGGAATCGTAATTATTTTTCACCCTTGCTTCCACTAGCCGTACTCTCGAACTTCTTAAACGTAACTTAAAAGAAGCTCCAATGCATATTAAGAAACTAGCATACACCACATTAATCCGCCCCAAACTCTCCCGAGCCTATAATGAATAAGCATGCTCTCGCAGTGCAGTTCAAAATGAAATAAGTACGTATGGCTTCAACTTCTACGTATTGCGAGGAAAGCAAAACTTGCAAAATGGCCATGTACTACAAAATACGCCAGCACATTTCACTAACATACAACGAGAGATGCAGTCCCAGAATCTAAGCTACTTATCTGACCAATATCGCAGCTATTGCTGAAATGGTCGTCGAGCGCAATGTACAAGAGGCGTTAGGAAATTTCAGAAAAATCTAACGAGTGACAGGCCGGGTATCGCTGACCAGAATATAAACGCAAAACGCAGCACGTGGTCGTAAAACGCAAACAAGCTCACCCTTCCGGTATTGCCTCAACTTATGGCGTACATCCAGTAACCAAAATAAATAAATAAATAACAGGCCTTTTCACAGACATCAATAGCCGTCATTTATTAAGAAGGAGAAATTTTATATTTTAAAAAGGTGGGAAGGCTGCAGAATAGGAACAGCTCGAAACAGCTACTCCGAAACATCCCTTGGCAGCATGCAACAATATGGCACCCTACCTCCCCACGAAACCGGCAAAAATGGCGGCGAGGCGGACGATTCCGGTACGTCTCATCCTTTCCCGTTTCACTCTCGAGCTCGCGAGGGTAATCGGTCCGGCGTCAAGCGTCAGTTGATTAACTCAACAAGGTCTTACTCTTTATGTTCGCCGAGGTCGCCCATATATTACGAAAACCACTACAATACCCGCTTCTGGTTTAGATGAAGCACGAACAACTTGGCGCGAGTTTTGGGAGTTGACAAAACCGCAATAGCTTTCTTTTTTAAGTGATCAAAATTATGCACTTTATAACTCGAAGAGGCAATGAATAGAGCAATGTATACATGAGTTTCATATGTAATCACATTTAGAAGCCCTGCTGTGTGTTCTCAAGGTTTGTAGAGGCGAATCGCGTTCCTTCTTTCCCCGGGCAGCCGTCTCAACTGTCCGCACAACATACCCTCTAAGTTTCGTCGACGAATAGCGCAAGGAGCACAAAAGTTTTGTGATACATCGACATATAAGATGCCGAAGAACAGGAAGCAGCTTGTCGAAATGTCCAACTGGTCCACGACCAAATAAGATGACGCAACAGTTGCGCAGCAAATGCACCCCCCCCCCCCACCTCCGAGACTATAGTCACAAAAGAAGGGGAAGAAGGGGGAGAGGGTAACAGGCAACCGTCAACTCCGCCATCTCCGCCGCTTCTGCGAACCAGTGCAACGTTTATAGATACTTTTTTAGTTCCGTATCTCTCCGCCTCGCCCATAGAGAAAAAGCGGCCTGTTGCGATTCTCGCCACCGTGGCGCTGCGGTTACGGGTTGCGCTAGGAGCGTGAGCGTCGTCTGCTAGCAGGCAGCGTTCCGCTGCGGCATCTCAGGTTCTCACCAATTCTGGCCGTCTGCTGCAGAAGAAATAACTGTTCTCGGGAAGGTGCTCGGCATTTTTTTGCGGCTATTCCAGTTCGCAATTTATTTGAAACGGGCCGTATTGTGCAAGGAGTAATGTGTACGCCCAGGTATTTTGAGTGGTGGCGGAAATATCAAGAATAACAGCGTTTTAAATGAACGTTCGCGCATCAGTGGCTGTCAAGCGTGCACACGAATTCGCTACCCATGCCAATCGCGCGAATCTATTGCAGCACGTATAATATTTCCTCACAGCCGTGCGGAACAACTCTTTTCTTTATGATACGCGCAGAGATCCACGTAGCTGAATTTATGCGCCTCAAGAGCTGGCTGCCCGTTTCAGCGACTGCGCAACTCGCAACCGTCGAGTGCTAACTTGTATTCTTCCATCCGAAATTCTCCACGCTCATTCTACTTTAAAGAAATATTCGACATTGGCTTGCTCAATACATGTGTATCGCGATGCACACGCAGTACACAGCGATTATATGAGCATGATCTATGCAGTAACTGTTTTCAAAATGGGAAAAAGAGGAACTTTATTAACAATGGCGTTCACAAGCTACATTGCCTTGGTGAAACTTTTGCGGTCACGGTTCTATCTAGACAAGTTTTGCTTTCTTTCGTTCCTTTTGTGCACGAATTGCACTGTCATTTCATGTCTGATAGTGTTCTGTAGCACTCTGGACTTAATTGTCAGCCGCAAAAGCAAGCACACCGATCCAGTCAGGCGGGTATCTATGGCCGCGGGCTGATTTTGCTGCCTGTTGCATGACTGCTGTGCGAATGGCGACCTTCTGTACTTCAGGTAGGTCTTGCACAAGCTCGTCAAGGGATGTTGTGAACGTGTCCCTCAGCTTCTCGCTGAGCCGCTTCACTTCCCGCTTTTTGCGCTCACGTGCTGCAGTGGCGCGAATCAATCGCTTCCTCAGCACACAAGCTGCGACAGGGACCTTCCTCCTTGCTGGCGTAGATATCTTCTTCTTCAGGCTCTTAATCAAAGTGACGCACATATTGCAGACACCTTTGTCTGCGTCCGTCAAAACTGAGCAGTCCTTGTGGAACAATGTGCTTCCAACTTTCACCCCTGCTCTGCTGGTGGCAACATCACTGCAAGAGCAGCCTAGGCAAAATTGTTTGTTGTGTACAATCTGCAGCAGGGCTTCTAGATCTTGCAGAGAACGAATCTCTACATCAAAAGACGACTGTCGGAGCAGCCTCCCGTTTGCGTGGACAACATAGGTGATATCGTCCCGCACAACGACGCTCTTCGGGATTGTGTACGCCCCCGCTTTCATTCCGGCCACGTAAAAAAAAAAAAACAATCACCCGCCGTGGTTGCTCAGTGGCTATGGTGTTGGGCTGCTGAGCACGAGGTCGCGGGATCGAATCCCGGCCACGGCGGCCGCATTTCGATGGGGGCGAAATGCGAAAACACCCGTGTGCTTAGATTTAGGTGCACGTTAAAGAACCCCAGGTGGTCTAAATTTCCGGAGTCCTCCACTACGGCGTGCCTCATAATCAGAAAGTGGTTTTGGCACGTAAAACCCCAAATATTATTATTAAAAAACAATCTGCCGACGCTGCCCTGGTTCTTCTTCGAGTACTGCTGTTGTCCAGTTGGCTGGGAGCCGAACTGTCGCACTATTCTCGACAATCTGAGCAAAATCGGTGCACTGCAGGGGAACAGGCGCCTCTTGGTTAGTCAGCTGCTCTCGTCGCTCCGTGGGCAAGTGTGCTTCGTTTGTGGTCACATCGTGCGTAGATGCTGCAGCTCTCTTTTTCGGAGACCGCCGCCGAGTCTGCCTTCTCGACAAGTAACTGGGAAGGTTGGGGAAGTTAACGGGGACTGCACCTTCCTTCAATGCCCAGTACGCCCGGTCGATCTCGACTTCACCGTTGATATTGAGCTTAAACGTCTTCGAAATGTCCGCTTCGTCAAAATAAAGGTCACGAACCTTGCACGTTTTGCTCAGCTCTTTGTCCGCGCGGGGAATAGCTCTTTTCCATTTGCTGAGAAGTTCCGGATCCGATGGCGGTGCAAAAAGTGACGCTTCTGAGTGTTGCTTTTGTACCCGCTCGTACAGCCAGGTGCGTAGCAGGTCGGCATTGCGCTAAGCCCAGCATATCAGAGAAAACACACCGTATCGACAGAGTTATGAAATGCTTCCGTCCGCGGCCGCACTGTTCGATAGCCCCACAAACCGAGCGCACTGCAAGGTCAAGGTTCTCGCACAGGGGTGAAGACAAACGCAGGCTAAAAGAATCGTGCACAGAAAACACGCAACTGTGCCACAACTTTTAGTTCAGCCGACCGGCACACGCCGTCAATGCTGCCGCCGGCACCGCGCAACCCTAAAGCCCCTCAATCTCCCAAAGTAGCGCCATTCACTTCCCTCCTCCTCCGCTCGGCGCGGCCTCGACGGTGGCGCCGCTGGTGGTGGGCCTGCCGTAGCAGACGACGGCTAACACGCTACGGGAGGAAATCCGCGGAAAAGTTCGTTCGAGTCCTGCGGAGCAGTTTTTTCAATCTAGATCTTGCTTCGTCAGTCGGTAACGAAGAATGTCGTGTCGGATTTGCGGAAGAAATAGAGAAAAGCACCATTATTCAAGGCGTATTTAAGGCGTAAAGCGCGCGCACGTTGAAAGTTCGTGTTGCTGAAACACGACACAAGCACGCGGTGTGCTCAGACACGCGAGTAATTACCAGAGTTTCAGGTTTTGACAGTGCGAAAGTATGTGCACGTGGTTTCGTAGGTTAATTTACGTACCTGCAGGATGCTTTTGTTCGGCCGGCGCGTGAGAGATTCCGACTGTCTGCGGTCAGCAATGCCTGGCAGCAGGGCCGTTTCTGTTCCGCGCCTTTTACAGATGTACGTAGCTCATGCACAGGTTTTGGTGGCCATGAGCAACGTTTTCACACATAGGCGGTATAGATAATTTTAACAACGTACCAGCATATGAAATTGTTATTTATTTATTACAGTGCAAATGGTTAGAATTTGATAGAAAAGAAAGAAGGAACTTGATGGGACAACTGGAAAGAGGTTCAGAAAATAATTATCCCCCTCCCTCATTGGCACCAGCAACACTTTTGTTGAAGTGCTAATTTTATCTCTGTATACTACGTGCGTCTGTATTCTTTTGCGTTGTAAGTTTTCACAAGGAAGCAGTGTTGCGTTAACTGGAACAGTCAAGGCACACAAGACAGAAGAAAAGTTGATTCTTGGGTTTTACATCCCAACACCACGATCTCATAAGGCACGCCATAATGGGGGCTCTGGATTAATTTTTTTTTTCAGCTGGGGTTCTTTAACGCACCCCCAATGCACTGGACACGGGCCCGTTTTGACACGGGCGTCAAAAGAAGAGGTTGGAGGAGCCGTGTCACTTCACAAAGCCGCGCGTTCTTTGCCACTTGCTCGAAGTCAGCCCGCCCGATCTTGTGAATCCACACTTTTCTTCGTTTTGCGTTGCGCCCGGCGGATGGTAAAACAAAAAGCTTTTTGCCGTCACTGGGTCTGTTGTGGCAACCGTAGGCGCAGCAGCACGGCATCGCAATTAAGCACTCGGCCCTAACACATTGTATAAAACTACCGCGCTCCTTCAAACCGCCTGCCGTACTTCGTCGCGTAGGCCCAAGAATGGGGGTCGCAGGCCCAAGATTGGGGGTCGCAGCGCGCTGGAAAGAAAAGATATACGAAAGCGCGGCGCCTGCTCTGCGCCGGAAAGAAAAAAATATACAAAAGCGCGGGGCCCGTTTTCACGTGACACAGATTGGCCAATGGGGGAGCGGAGGAGGCTGGGGCGACAGGAGGAGTGGAGGAGGAAGCGCCTGGGTGAGCGGGGTGGCGGAAAGATCTAAGAATGGCGCTACTTTTGGAAAATTGAGGGGCTTTACGCAACCCGCGACCGCAGCGCCCTCTCAGCGCCTAGGAAGAAATCACGCCCGCCTGGGAAGGCGCAGTTCCGGAATTAAGAAAGTATCTATAAACGTTGAACCAGTGTTGCCACGACACATTGAAAAATAGTAGATTTTTTCGCGAAAAATCAGTAGAAATCAGTAGATTTTAATTTCAATTTTTGCACTCAGTTTATGAGCCCACGAATTCAGCGCTTATATTAGTACTCTGTAGAAGTATTGTAGCTTCAAGGAAATCATAGAGTTTCTCACTATAACACTTAGAAGGTAATCTGGCGCCACCGTCTATGGGAGTTTCTTAAAGGGGCACCATGCCGTCATGGGAATGACGGTACAGTGTCTAAAACGTGGATATGGCTACGCAAATAATGCGTTCTGAAAGTAAAATCTTCATAAAATGTTTCCATTCACGCGTATTACATCTTTACTCACCCACGATCCATGGCCAAGCGAAGAAAAGCAAGAACAGACGACGAACTGTTTCAAAGCGAGCGCGAACCTTGTCGCCTGTCCTCCAACTTTAGCGGCCCGCTGATACTTTTTACGTAACGTGTAGTCGTCCACACAATAACAAGTTCTCATAGTTAAACAAAACATGTTTTCGCGTAATAATAAAGCTAAAACAGCTTTTAACGTGCTGTTCTAGTAGAAAATGAATCACTGTGACAGACGGAACGATACTTGCCAAGCGCGTCTTCAAGGTGTCCTGTCTCTACGAGAACGATGCCAATCCGAATCCACAACATACCGGCATTCCCATGCATACCACAGCGCAGCAGCGCCAGATTTCCCTCTAGGTAATGTAGTGAGAAACTCTATGCAGGAAATAGTTGAAAAATTGACCCCGAGATTCTTAGCGATACTTTTGAAAAACCCGGGGATGCAGAGAGCCATCGTCAAGCACGAATTTAAAAACAGCGAAGCCCTCCGATGGCCTATTCAAAGGCGTCAGATGGTAGTTAGTATCTGAAAGCTTTAGAGTATAGTATCTTCCAGACAGGGGTAATTGGAGATCGCTGGGAGAGGCCTACACAGAGGCCTCCGTGCTGCAGTGCACATAAAAATAGGTTGGTCATGGTGATGATGATGATTATAATGGTCGTTTCATAGTTGTGGAGTTCGGTAGTGCACCCACTTTCACAAATTCACCGCCTCACCGTTTCCCATAGAGCATAGAAACTCTATGCCTTTTCCCCACTTTGCTCAAAGACAGAGGTAGCGCCACGTTTGAGAGTCTGGAAACGGAGGAGTGTATGTTAACCTCGGATCCAACCACATTTTTTTTTCTCTCGCTAGGTGGCATCACATTAATATAACCTCTGTAACGTCTATAACCATCCATCCATCCATCCCCCGTACTGAAAAAGTTGCAGATTTCGCTTTCGTTTCACTAGAAAAGCAAGAAAATCAGCAGATTCAAGCGCTTTATCACTGAATCAGCAGAAAATTTAAAAAATCAGTAGATCTACTGATAAATCAGCAGCCGTGGCATCACTGCTGCGAACACTGGGTGCGCGCCAGGTCATCGGCCTGGCTGTTCAGTGCCGTGTGCAGGCGCTGTCTTATTGGTTAAATTGAGACACGAGATCTGCCGCTTTGCTAGTCGGACGAACACATATTGGCGGCGAGGAGTTACGGAGTCGCCATCTATCGGAAGCGCCTCGCTGGCGTAGTATGAGGGATCACGTGGCGCGCTCTTCATAGGTTTTGCTGTCAGCGCTCACTGAAAACACCACGCGCCAGCTCTCCCAGACATTTCTGTAAGTACTTTTGAAACGAGAGAAGTTTTTACTGCCCAAATAACAATCTTGGGCAAACTGAAAGCACAGAATCGTTTACAAACGCGATCTCTTTACCGAATACGTACAGTGAACGCCACTGCACGCGGTCGCCGCGATGGAGTCTCCCGAACCGGTTTCTTGCGTGAAAGGTGGGTAAACGCTGAGAGAAAACTATGTGAAATATGTTCTTATAGTGTTTGTATAACTAAATGGAGCGTAATAGGACGAAGCCTCAATGCAGCGATCGCGCAGATTCGCAGCGACCGACTGCGCGTCTGCATGCTTGTCCGCGCACTGTTTCGCTTTCTCCACGTGCGCGTTTTCGCACCGTGCCATGATCTTTAGGCCGCAGAATATGAGCATTTGACAGTATACAAGCAACCACTGCTGCGTGGGCGCTATCAGAGCTGTTCAAAAATAATTTCATTGTAGAGACTTCGACGCCTACAGGGAGTGATGTGCCGTCGCGACGATTAAATATTTTTTTTTTCTAAATTCGTTGAACTTTCAGTATTATTTCTCGAGTTGCGTCGCACTGTATGTTTATCGGTGTTCTCAGCGTGCAACTTCCTGCTGCTCCTTTTTTGTAATCCAGTGCATTAATTCATAACATAAGCATGACCAGGAGGAGGAATAAACATTTATTGTAGAACCAGCACTTTATGATGGCCGGGCCTAAGCCTCCCACGAAGGGACGTCGAGGGCTTGCCTCGCCGCCGCCTCGCGGGCGTGCTGGGTCGCCCAGGTTTGGTCGTCGAGGGCGGAGCTCCGCAGAGCCTCATGCAAACTCGACGAGAGAGTCGATATGCCATGCTTTTTTTAAATGTGCTTCTTACCGCTGCCTTTCCACTCCACTGAACTTACCAGTATCTATAGCATCGACAAGTTCATAGACCAAACCATCATGACATTAGTCGAGCAGCGGACTGGGGTGAGCGTCTCAGTGCGCGTTTTCAGAACATCGCAGACCGGGCGCCGTAGCAGAAATCTTCCTCGCGTCTGTGCTTGCTGCATACCCGAGTTGTAGCCGATGACTGTTTGCCGGTTTTATGTTTCGCGAGCCAAGCTTCACACAGCTTCTTGTCCTGCGGCTACGTGTGAATAAGGCTGACACTGGCCTCCGTTACGTGCGTCCGGCCCTGCGGCACCGAGCAGTAGCCTACCATGTTGCGCGCCTTCAAAGGCAGCCACTACCTATTGTAGTGCTTTCAAGCGTTTTAAAGGAGACACTCGGAGGGGGAAAGTTTCGCCACTAAATGAGGACCGCAGCGTACGAGGGAATTTAAACTCGTTTTCAGCTCGCTTCGGCGCTCCCGAAGCAGCCGACGCGGCCGCTATGTCCACGTGATCCCTCCTAGCACGTCACGCCGACGGTGGCGCCAGCTTTTCCAGTGGTGGAGCTCGAGGCCAATATGTCGGCTTTGGCGCGAAAAGGCAGACTCCGCGCGTTTTCCGTTCGGCGGGAAAAGGTGACCATGACGCGAATACGCAGAAGTAGATGTTTGATTGGTGAATATTTCCAATACATCAGTGTTTCTTTTTTTAATGAAAATAAAAGAAAGATATGTAGTCACCCTACAATAATGACGCCTACTCGTTTTCGTTCCGACAGGCCAGTTCAGTTGTCTGCACTAATGCGTCACCAGTGACTGTGTTCCTTCTATAGAAAGTGCAATACCAAGAAAAATGTGTTTGTACTGGAGAAGGCATAATAGGGAGTACACTCAAACAAATGTACACCATTTGGGTCGTATCTTGCCACATAACAATAGTCGCCTGTCTGGCTCGCGTTTCCTTTCTTGAGAACGCTGGGCTCGCTACTTTCCTGTCAAGAATGCCTTTCATGCTGATAACGCGCATGCCGTTCGTGACTTGGAAGGGCCGGGCTCGCAGCGTTAAAGAAAGGAAACGGGGACCAGAAAGATGACAACTGTTGTGTGGCAAGACATGACTTAAAGGGCATAATTTTGTTTAACAGTCTGTGCACTAGAAAACAACTCTTAATTGTTCTGTTGTGATATCTTCGAACTGGCAACGCTCATAGTGAGCGCGACGGTGTGGCCGTGTCCTTTGGTTTTATCCCGTCGTATTAGCTTTGTTTTGAGTATATTTGTGTGCGTGCGCGCGTACATATTTGACAAGCAGTACACTCACCGCTGGAACAGCGATCGGAGATCGTTGTTCGGGCGCGTTAGTTCGTTTAAGGCCGATCCATACGACGGACCAAATCTGCGGACCGATCGGTCACGTGATACGACGCCACGGCCCGCCGCGGTCCGGTCCGGCACATGCACACGGCGCACCGCCATAGCAGAAGGCAGAGCAGACCTATCAGCTACACTCTCGGCCACAGTGTTATCATTGCAATCATACCGGCTCGAGTCCCACAGAGCCAGGAACTGCTCAACGAGGGATACGAAATAAAAAACCTCCTCGTCACTCCAAGAGACATAGTGTTTAAAAAAATATATCTGCTGCACGCACGTGTAGGCGGAACGGCGGACAACACAACACCAGTGCAATGCATCTGCAATTTCGCGGATATGTGGTGGCGATCCAAGATATGCACCGTGCCAGCTTGCTGATTGGCTGAAGGAATATCCCGTGAGGAGCGTCACAGGAAGGGCTCTTTCGTAAACGTCATTTTGACGATGCGTGACGTTGCGATGGGCTGCCATTGCTGAGATTTTCCGCCATAATTTGCGGTGCGTCGAGCCGCGCGAATAATGCCAATGAGCAGTCATATTCAACAGCAGCCGAGAGGAATGCGTATCGCCACATTTTCCCCGTCGTTTGGCGCCATGAAAATCTTGTTCATAACGCGTGCTCATGGTATTTGCATCGCTCTCGGGTGGTGTTGGCATTTGCGTTTTGGGCCATCATTTTTTAAAAGAACGCGTTTCTGCGAAATAATATAGGTTGGACATAGCAAACTTTCGACAATGTTGTCCACTTTTCTCTGCTGCGTTCTAAGAATACCAGAATAGCGCGCTGGGGCGCTATTCTGGACATTC
This sequence comes from Dermacentor albipictus, assembly GCF_038994185.2. NCBI lineage: Eukaryota > Metazoa > Arthropoda > Arachnida > Ixodida > Ixodidae > Dermacentor > Dermacentor albipictus. The sequence goes on along the minus strand of NC_091822.1, from coordinate 211,179,696 downwards.
CGTCATTTTCTTCGATGCGTGACGTAGACGCGACGCGAATAAAATGGCGCTGATGGCCCCATTTTGCTTTCGTAACGTGACGCCAACTTGACGTTTTGCCTAAGAAACTGAAATGAAGGCACTGAACGTAAGGTTCTCGGTAAAGCAAAACAGTTTTCCTCCGCAGTAAAAATAAAGCAGCTAGCTCAAAGCGCATGATGATTTCGTTTAAAACGCATCTCGCTTCCGTCGTCTGCTGCGTACAAGCCGTCGTCTGCTGCATTAGCTAGGATGCGTGTCCCTGGGAAATGGAATGAGTCATCGTATGTTGGCGCCAACAAACTTGTTTTCTTTGAGACAACATACGCGACCTACCAGTGGTGATGCGCGCACGTTCTAGGCCATGTTATCGCTATCTCGTGAAACGCAAGTGACTCAGCCCGACTCGGCTGGCTGAGAAACGACCGAATATTACCGATAGCGTTGCGCGCGCCAGGGATCTCCACTAGCGCGACGCAAGCGCCGGCGCTGCCATCTCTTGTTCACTTCGCTGGTTAGTCGCACCGCAGGCGGATAAAACCCCTTAACCTTCGTAAAGTAGTGACACTCTCCTCCTCCGCTTCACTCCTCCTCGTTTCTCCTCTCTTTCACGTTCCCTTCTCGACCGTGGCGCAGACGACCTTTCGCAGAGTGAATGCACGCATAGCAAGGCACTCGCTTTCCGTGATATGCCCGCCATTAATCAGGCGCGAGGAAAAGGACTCGACGAAACTCCCTCAGTACGGCGAATTTCGGCTAATTATTTTCTACCGCGCAAATCGTCTCGCCCCATTTCCCGCTCCCTTTGACGCGTGGCAATTAGGGCGCGGGCACCACTTAATCATCAAGAAAGAAATGACACGGCCAGGCGCGCGCTCGCGGTGGTCGGTGAAAACGCACATTCGAAAGCAGACTTTTCGTTTTTCTCCCACCACGCAATGCGACTATACCCCCCCCCCCCCCCCCCCCGGCGTTCACGTTGGCTTTCGCAGCTCCGCGTAACTTCGTGTACAGCATAGAATTTCTAGTCGGATGGTTATACAAATTCAGCAACGGCAACTTTTGTTTCATTTTTTGATAACTATTTCTTAAAAAAGAATCTGAAGGAGTGTTAACGCTATGCGTTGACGACTGTGAATGTATCGCGTGCCCTACAATTAGGTACGCAACATTTGTCAAGGGCGTGTCGCAAGATCTTGTTGCGAATGGGTGCAAACAACACGTTTACGATCGAATGACAACATCTTGACTTCCAGCAAGCCCTCAGCCTAGAGAATCCCCGCCGCCCTTAGCATGTGAATTCGCGGCGCGTATCAGCTATGACGTACAAAAGCTGACGGAGGTCACTGCACTGAAGGTTTGAAAGTGCATTACAAGCTACAGTGCCACCAACGTGTGTGCTTGCCAATCTAAGCGCGTGCAAAGGCTCAGAAGTGGGCACTGGTGCTATTATGTTTCTCGTGTCTCAACATTGACAGAAATACCGCGGCCGATCATCGAGTCGGGACTCTGCGTACACAGGAAAATCAAATAAGTTTTTAGCATTCGTGCGCGAAGCGGGAGCGCGATAACAATGCTTAACTCACTCTCAAACATGAACATAGTGGGCTTGAGTAATTTTCTTCAGGTTAGTGACTTATCACGAATAACACTTCATCGTGCGTTGGTTCGTCCGTTCACTAAGTGACGTACTTGTCGCGAACCGAGTTGCACTGAGGTGCATGCATTGAGGACAGTTGCGCGCTCCCTCCGAAGTAACATTTGCGATACATGACTTTATATAGTGAAGTCGCGTTCGCGCAAAGAATCGCCCCACCATGACGCGGCCGAAATTGCCGCAAGTGAAATTGTTTTACCTATAGGTCAAAATGATATGAAACGGCATTCGAGTTGCAAGTTAACAGATTATTTGCAGCATAGATGCATTACTGATTTGCCTTTGCAGTCACAAGTCCGCGTGCACCATTCATTGTCTCATTGCGTAAATAAACGCACCAGCCTAAGAGTCCTACAGCAAGCGCGTCTCAATTAGGCACAGTGACTGTAGAAACTAACAGTGGAATGAACGAGCAAGCGAACGACTATATACGAGCGCGCGAACTAAACGAGCGTGCGAAGGAACGAGCAAACGACTAAACCAGCCAGGGAACGGGCGGGCGACCGTACGTTTTCTTTGCGAGCGCTCCACCGCCGCATCTTAAGCTTCGCACACTTTAAAGCTCACGTGAATTAGCACATACGTCTCAATTACCTATGATGCTGTCGCTCGGCAACGAACGCACCGCGTAACACGGTTTCGGGAGAGCACGCACGCTTTTCATCGGTGCCTCTGTATCGCAAATCCACCGGGCGACCGCCAAAGAGGAACACGAACAAGTGAGGCAAACAAAGCTATTCTATCTAAAGAAGGCTAGTAAGTAACCACAAAAGGCAGAGAGTTGCTCTCCTGAGGCGCTTTCATGATCGAGACTGAAATTTTGTCAAAAGGACTGCGCGGAATCTTAAAAATTTCGTAATCATGTAATAGCACGAAACCTCGCGTGCCCGCGAACTCAAGCCCGTTGACGTATAAGACGATTAAGCACACCAAATACGACTAACACGACCACGTAGTGCGTATATAAACAAAGCAGACGTTGCGTAAAAATCGTGTTAAAGCGTGCGTACAAATGACAACATGCACAGTGAACTGTGCAATATCTACTACGTTACTGCCCGCAGCACAATACTCAAGCCTGGCACATACTATACTCTGAGAGACGCACAACTTACCTCACATAGTCGCGCGGAGGAAGCTGGTCGGAAGTTCTCCCTCCCGATTCGGTGAAGCCATGTCTTTCTTCTTAAGCCGTCGCGCTTACCGGACGGTATCGCGAACAGATTCTTACCTTTGCTAAAACTATATTGGCATCCGAACGCGCAGCAGGTCATCGTCACAGAAAATGACGTGAAGCGACGCCGCACTTGCCACAAAACATCCTTCAAGGCGTTCACAAAATCAAAACAACACAGAATAGGGATGGAAGGAATGGCGCGCCGACAAGCGCCGCTTCTCTAGCAAAAATGGCACTGAAGCGTGACTGTAAACAAACGAAGCCGGCGCAAGGGGCCACGTGATGCCATTAGGCCAATAGCGACGCGGCGTCGGCTTCGGCCAGAGCAGCTCGAGGAGGCGGCATTCTTCAAAGCGTCGCACTACTTTACGAAGTTTAAGGAGTTTTACAGGCGGAAACTTCAAGGCGCCGCCTTGCGTACATTTCTTTTTATAAATTAGAAAGACGCCGTTGTCATAACTTTTCATTGTGCGAAAAGGCATTAATCTTGATTACAGTACAAATGCAGCAGTGAAAAGTGGACAACATTGTCGAAAGTTTGCTAGGTTCAACCTATATTATTTCGTATAAACGCGTTCTTCTAAAGAATGATGGCCCCAAACACAAATGCCAACACCACCCGAGAGTGATGCAAATACTATGAGCACGCGTTATGAACAAAATATTTTCATGGCGCCAAACGACGGGGGAAATGTGGCGATACGTGTTTTTCTCGGCTGCCGTTGCATATGGCTGCTCATTAGCATAATTCGCGCGGCTCGTCGCACCACAAATTATGGCGGAAAATCTCAGCAATGGCGGCCCAGCGCAACATCACGCATCGTCAAAACGACGTTTACGAAACAGCCCTTCCAGTGACGCGCCTCACGGGAGATTCCTTCAGCCAATCAGCAAGCTGGCATGGCGCCTATCTTGGATCGCCAGCACAGATTCGCGAAATTGCAGATGCATTGCACTGGCTTCTGCATGCTACCGCTCACATTCTTTTTGAAGCGCTAACGTGACAATGTAGCTGTCAAGGAACAAAAGACGTATTAGTCCATAACATTTGCAGCTCCACGTTACGTTTCGTCATCTTGATGAAAACGCAAAATTGCATTTTTCAATACTTCCGCTTCCCGGCACAGATTTCAAAGCACGTGACCTCTCGACAGCTAATCAGAGAGTAAACATGGCGGATAATGGCGGCCGTGCATGATGCAGCTGTGCAACCTCTATGCGTGTCGAGAATAATGCCCCTAGCTTGCGGCTCAGCAAAAGCCAGCCGTTTCATATCCGCCGTTCCACCTACACGTGCGTGCAGATGATATATTTTTTATACACCATGTCTCTTGGAGTGACGAGGTTTTTTTTTATTTCGTATCCCTCGTTGCGCAGTTCCTGGCTTTGTGGGACTCGAGCCGGAATGATTACAATGATAACACTGTGGCCAAGCGTGTAGCTGGTTGGTCTGCTCTGCCGTCCACCGTGTGGATGTGCTCTGCACCGGACCGGACCGCGGCGAGGCGTGACGTCGCATCACGTGAGCGATCGGCCCGCAGACTTGGTCCGTCGTGTAGATCGGCCTTAACCGAACGAACGCGCCGAACAACGAACTCCGATCGCACCCCGGATGCTTTCTACGAATTGAGCAACAACTTTTGGCCTGTTGCTCCATCGACGAGCGCAACCTCTGTTATTTCTTGGTAGTGTTAAGAATGGCGAGCTGCAATGCAAGATTGCCACCCAGTTACGACCGGGGAACAAGACACGCATCCCCCACTCTCCGTCGCTTCAGCTAGGATGCGTTCGATGAAGCGGGCTTTGTGCTGACACCGCCGCCATCCTCCAGCCCCATCACCGTTGTGACGGAACGAATTCGGCGGGCGAACTATTGTGCCCGAGCTCCCCAGCGCGGACCTGATCTGCTACGCATGAGCAAGCTGCCGCGGGAAAGCCGTTTTTTTGTTGCTTCCCACGCGCCTTCCGGGACGCAGGACAACGAGCTACCCACCATGGCTCCGAGCTTCCCGGCACGGCGCCTCTCTGACGTCGGCGCCGGACATCGGAATGTGTGTGCCTCTGTGTGCGTAAACTGTTCTGCGGGGCAGCGGCAAGTTGACAATGAGTAAACGAACGTTCGCGTCGCCTTGTATCGCGGGAGGACCGAGTGTTTAAAAACTGCTGTGGTGCGAATGCTGGACACACTTCTCTCGTGCAGTCATGTTGGACTGACACTCTTTTTCTCAAGCAGTCATGTTAGACTGATTTAAATACGGTAAATAAACCCATATTCCTCGTTCTCGATGAGAATCAGTTCTTTCCTTCATCAACGTCCTCAGCGTGGATAAGTTGGACGACGGCATGGGCCAGCTACCTTCGAATTCATGCCGGACTCCAATCTTCACAAAGGATCACGAGCGATGGGATTGAGCCCCCAATCCTGACAGTAGCTGAAGCAGCAGTGTTATTTATTCTAGATTTTGCAGGTGATTGAAATAGTGACGGCCACGTGGCTGCTATTTCAACTTGCGCGATTCGCGTTGTCTTGATAAGCTCTTTAGCGGCCGCTGCGACTTTGCTTCTGAATTCCTTCTCCATTTCTGTTGTCAAATGTTGTCTATACAATATTGTATCTGTACATATGTCTTTGCACGGGAGATTATAGATGCTCTGCAATCTATTAAACTCCTTTTCTACAGTTTTACAGCGAAGTTGTATACCTCTACCGTCCAAGGAAATTTTCGTGCCGTTGTGGTAAGCAAAAAACTCCACGTACGTGAGCCGATCCCGGCGATAGTGCAATGCCGGGCCGACTCGCGGCGTAGGTGAAGCAGGCGTTGTCATTGCCTCACATGGCACACCGCATCGTGGCAGAAGTATTGAAGTTGAATTGGGTTATGGGTTTGTACGTGCCAAAACCACAATCGGAATATGAGGCACGCCGTAGTGGCGGACTCCGGATTAATTTTTGCACGGTGATGTTCTTTAACGTGTCCCAAAATCTAAGTGCAGGTGCATTTTCTATTTCGCCTCCGTCGAAATGCGGATGCCGCGGTCGGGATCAAACCGCGACATTTAGCAATGCCATAGCCGCAAAGCTACTGCGGCGGGCACAGAAGTGTCGATATGCTGGTTGACCGCTTCCGTAGTGTCGCTTGGACCTTGCGGTGCGCTTTAATTAATGCGGCTCTGCTTCTGCACGCCCTGCGCAATTTGTTCACTTGACATATTTGCATGGTGTTTAATTGTCAGAAATAGTAGGAACTACTGTGCCATACTTTGAGCTTAAGCTTATCCAGTTTCCCCGCAACCACTGCAGTGACGCCCATGGAGCTCCAGAGGGCATTGTGCAGATTCGACGCGGTGGGGTTCAAACGAATTTCGCCCGTCGCCTTTTCTTTCTGACTTGCGGCTGTCATGTATACATAGGTTCTGAACCACCCCCCGACGTGGTGTGCCACACAACAGACACCGCAGCAGCAGTAGTGGTAAAGTCGAATGAGAGGCAAGAAAGCTTCGCTTTAAAACAGTAGCAAGCTCAAAGCATGTAGAAGAAATATGCAGATCCCACGCACTGTGGCAATCGATGTAAGCGATGCTTTCCGTGCTGGATGGTTTGATATACGATAATTAGCGGTGATGTTGACGGCTAAAGATTAATTTCTTCAACGTTTAGGCTAACACGAGAGTGGTGAGTTGATGTTAAACGTTACCTTGCGTGCACCACTGCTGTTTGGCGTTCGTGCCGGCTCTGGGCCCAATGCGAGAAACACGGCGTTCCTCGATCCCAAGACATTGCAGCCGAATGGCTTTTTTCCGTAGTGGCGGTTGCGCGTCCATCAACGTCGCTTCAAGGAAAATTGTGAAATCATTGCGCCACTGCTCCCATGAAATTGTCGCACCTCCAGGAGTCTCCAGGAAAGGCGGTAATGGTGGTAGTCCGTAAGCTGCGATCTCGTAGGGGACGCCCCTTGGAACAGCAGCAAGCCAGGTAAAGGAAAACAGTCCGTCGCTAGCTTGCTAACTTCACCGACTGCGTCAGATTATGGTGACGCGAAGCGCCGAATGATAAGACGAGACTCTACATTGACGAGGAACCACGTAACTCCATTTATTCTGATGGCAATCGCTTATATACAGATGACATAATTGACAGCACTCCCTGTACAGAACAGAGTTCACTTTGAGCCCGTTTTCGTCTGCCCACTTAGAAACTTTGTTCAAGCACTGTTGTACTTGTCTGTCACAGACTGTTCGGTTGCAAGATTTGAAACCTACTTGTATGTCGTCTACGTAGGTGGAATAAAAAATAGACGCTGGTAATGATGTACGAAGCATATTCATCTGAACGACAAAGAGCGTGCAACTCAGTATGCCTTCCTGGGGTACCCCAGTTTCCTGTATGAATGCACACGACAGTGCATTACCTATTTTCTCCCGGTATGTACAGTCGTGTAGGTAGCTTTCTATTATGTTTAACATAGTGCCGCGGATGCCCAGCGTCGACAGCTCGCGCAGGATTCCGTGACGCCAAATTGTATCGTACGCCTTTTCCATATCGAGAAAAACTGATATGGATTGCTTATGCACGAAGGCGTCGCGAATGTTTGATTCGATGCGCACGAGCTAGATGGTCGATTGTAGACCCTCCTACTCTAAAACCACACTGATATGAATCAAGAATTTTGTTTGATTCAAGGAAGTGTAAAAGACGGTTTATCATTTTTTCAAAAAGTTTGCATATACAACTTGTGAGGGCAATTGGACGGTAACTTGTTACTAATGTAGGATCTTTGCCTCATTTCGAAATCAGAATGACAAAGGCTTCTTTCCATGCGTTAGGGAGGTACCCCGCAGCCCATATAACATTAAAAAGTGCGAGTTACTTGAGTATCGCTGGGGAGGTGTTTATTCACGTCGTACGTGATCCTGTCAGGTTCAGGTGCAGAGCTCTGACATGCAGTCAAGGAGGCTCTTAACTCGACAATGTTAAAAGGCAGGTTATAGGCTCCGTTCTGTCTGCATATGCGGTCGATAGCCTTGAGTTCTGCTACTTGTTTGTGCTTTAGGAATACATCGGAATAATGTTTAGAACTGGAGATGCGCTGAAAGTGTTCACCAAGAGCATCAGCTTGGTCTTCCACGCTGTTCGCTTCATCGTTCACTCGAGACAACGGATGAATTTGTTGTCCCTTTAGCCTGTTCAGCCTATCCCATACTTTGACTTCTTGAGTATACAAATTTATACTTGAGAAAAATCTCTACCAGCTTGCCCTCTTTGCCTGTCGTCGTGCCCTTCTTCCCTGTGATTTAACCTGTTTAAGTTCTATTAGATTTTCGGCTGTGGGACATTCACGTAGTTTGCCCCAAACTTTATTTTGTCTCTTTTGTGCCTTTCTACAATCTTCATTCCACCAGGAGATCCGTCTTTTGTATGAAGTGCCTCTTGTTTGAGAAATGAGCTTTTCAGCGGCGTCATTGATAAAAGCGGTAAAGTATGAAACAGCATGGTCTATACTAAAATTATCTATAAAATCCCATAGATAGGTGGATTCACTACAACGTTCATAGTCAGCTGCGGCCAATTTCCAGTGAGGGAAGTGCGGAGGGAAGTCATGTTGATTTACCAAGTTCAACGTAACTGGGAAGTGATCACTTCCGAATGGATCTGTAATTACACCCCATTCTAAATAGGGTAGAAGCGCGCGGAGCCGATCGCCAGGTCTATTGATGAATATGAATTACGATGTGGATTATAATATGTTGGTTCTTTCATATTGAAAAGGCACGCATCGGAGGTTAAAATGAAATTTTCAATGAGTCGACCTCTCGTGTCGAATATAGTCTCCCCACATCGTGTTACGAGCGTTAAAATCTCCCACGAGTATGTAAGGCTCGGGTAGACCAATGAGGTTATTTATTTCACAATAATCCTAAAGGCCCTCTAGGGAGGGTATTACATAGGGTAAAGGTTACATCGGTGAGGCAAAAAGTGCATAAATGTAAATAAAATACAAAAACAAAACTGGGACAAAATTACAGTGCATCAACGCATAAACACAGAAAAAACAAAAAAATAACAATAGTTATCAGTACAGCAACATTAAATAACTTCGTGGAGACTTTGGTTATCGGCGCATTAAAAAAAGTGTTTTAATGATAAAAGTGCTTTTTTTAATATGATGGTTCGAGGGTATATACGTGGAACATACAGTGACTAATTGATTAAACAAGAATGGTCTGAACTGACACTGCCTCAAGGGGTGTCTGAAGTGTGACGTGCCGACAAGCTTTGGACTTGGCGGTTACTATGGCTACACCGCCGGAGGCATTAGCCTTGTCCCGGTCTTTTCGGAAGATGTTGTAATTAAGAAGAAAATTTGTGTTCGTAGGTTTCAGATGAGTCTTGAACACACAGTAACTTTGGATTGTGTAGCAGTTCCATAATTTCGTTGAGGTTGTGAAGAAGTCCTCTAACATTCCATTGTAGTATTTGTGTTTCCATTATAGTAAATGTGTTTGGTGTGTGTTTAAGAGACAGATTACCTCATGGGCCCTTTCCAGGCGCCATGACGCAAGGTTTGTCTTTTTTTTTGGAGTGATTGCAAGAATCGCGCCGCTCCTTAGGCGCTGGTGGCGCTGTTTGGATCGTGTCTATCGTCCCTTACGAAGCGTTGAGCACGCGCTTTTGCGAGCGGTGTTTGACGTGAAGGCCTCGTCTCGGTAGAAGAGAGCGTTGAGGCCACCTGCCCGCTGGTCGATGGCCCCTTCTGCTGGGGAAGATGGCGTCACTGCCGGCTCACTGCGTGTGCCGGACAACCGCCGGAAGCCGTTGTGTCGCTGCCCCCTGACGCGTCACATTGGCAAAGGTGTTCTTTGGTAGGAAGGATACCCGCCTGCGTGCCTCCTTGAAACTTATGTTTTCTTTTTGTTACAATTTCCTTTTCTTTTTTTTTTCAGAATGGACACGACCGCGCGTATGCAACGTGCTCCCCATCACAGTTTGCACGGCGGAGAGATTTTTTACAAGATTCAGAGATGTGCTCATAAACACTGCCTCTCGCACAGGTTTGGCAGCCTTGGCAGCGCTGTGAACTGTGGCCGAAAGGCTTGCATTTGAAACACCGCAGGGGATTTGGAATGTATGGCCGAACACGAAGCTTGACATACCCGGCCTCGATGGAGTCGGATGGAACACTTGTGCCAAAAGTATCAGATGTTTGGTCTGGATTTCTTATTGTCACGCCTCATTTTATTTCAGTTAACGTTGATGACGTTCTGCTCACTGAGGCCATCCAATGTTCAGCTTCAGCTATCTCCAAGTGATCATCATCTGAGACTACGCCACGGGTGGTATTCATAGTTCGGTGTGGGGGTTACCATTACTCGGACGTCCCCAAATGAGACTAGATGTGGTAGCTTTTCATATTGTTTCTGGTTGCGGTGCTCCAAGAGATCACTGCTTGCCATCCTGGATGCTTTATAGCCTGTACCAAAACTTCGGTGAGACACTTAGAAACGAAGAACGGTGAAATTGTTCGCACTGGTTTATCTGGTTTTTCAGAATGAATGACATGAAAACGGGAGATTCTTTTTGCTGACCAAAAACCTGGAATACTACATTGGTGCGCCATCATCTTTTCTGAGGGTGATCAGGGAGTGGGGGGAAGGAACTAGCCATAGAGGAATGTGTATACTTTTCGGCAATAACGCCAGTCACCCACCATGGAGCCCTACAAGGGCTACAGAGACTAAAAACAGGTCCTGCAAATGCCAGATGTACATTATTACTATAACCAAATATGAAATAATCTAGTTTGGCTATTCATGCAAGGTTATAACCCTTGCTGCCTGGAAAAATTGGAAGTAAAATGAATTAAGCCAGGAGAAGACAGGAAAGATGGAAAGTGAGAGAACGACGATGGCTGGTGGCAGAGAGACACGAAATGGCAACTACCGATTTCCTCCAGGTGGGTCAGTCCGGGGGTGCCGTCTACGTGAAGCAGAGGTCAAAGAGGTGTGTTGCCTTGGCCAGGGGTCCTGAACGGTCCGAACACCCGGCATCGGCTCAACCCCCAGGGTCCCCTTTTCCCCGGACACGGCTAAGCCGCGTACAGCTACACGCGGGAGGGTGCAACCCTCGTGTGCTCGGGTACGTGGTATCGCAACACACCAAGCGCCTGCCGAGGCAGACGCCCTTGCGGGGCTAGGGAAAAAAAAAACAGCTTTGGAGTACCATGAAGCAACAAATTTCAGTTGGCGCAGATTGATACGATTGACGAACATTCCCACCACTCAGTCACGTGATGCGCGGTTTGCGCTTGTCCATCCCGCAGCGGATGACAATATATGAAACTCACCTGTCATCAAGATGGGAGAACGGTTTTGCAGAGACGTGGAAAGCAGAACTTCTTAAGCAAAAGAAGATTGCCATGGCACACTATAAAATCAAGACCCTCACTGGTATTCAGAACATACCTTCCCTATTTCTTCAGCGTTCAGAGGGAAGAAAGCTGAAGAAAGGCACCCATGTACAAAAATTGTCGCCAGCTAGCAATATTCTCATTATGCCACGAGAGTAAGCCCCTTGAGCGTGTGTAGCACCTGGCTTTCGTGCACGAAATTTGTAGGCATTAAAATTAATGTTGAATTCTTTTATATTCAACACAATATTCGGCTTTTGATATTGCTGTTTGGTATACACGCACCCCAATTTATTTTACGACTTGGGCGAAGTTAGGAAGCTCAATTTTCCATACACCATCTAAGCAGTAAATTATCCATTTACTAACAACATGCACAAACCAGAGCACTAATGTCAAAACGCATAGCCTTTGAAACCTTCCAAGCAGGATATGTAGTCAAAGAACTGCTGTGAAACTGGACAACACACAAACAGGATGCCAGTGGAAAGATTACTCAGGAAAGAAAGTATGCAAAGTGTATACATGCTTCTTGTATAACGTACTGAAGTACACACACTGCTTCTGGGAATCTTACAGGCTGCCTGAGGAGCTAGGCGATGTAATGCTCTCCCTGATCAAAACGGCCTAAGCAGATAATGCGAGCTTTTTTCTACCATATTATAAAGTGCTTCTCAGCTCTCGAATTTGACTTTTCCGGAATGCCTTATCAAGAACATGCTTGTAATGCTTTTATAATCATCATCAGCCTGCTTTATGTCCACCACAGGACGAAGGCCTCTCCCTGCGATCTCCAATTACCCCTGTCCTGTGCCAACCAATTCCAATTAACGCCTGCGAATTTCCTAATTTCATTGCTCCACCTAGTCTTCTGCCATCCTCGACTTCCTCTAGTTCATGTCACCTTTTCCTTCATCGTAACAATATTATCCTGCTTATCTTTCAGTGCATACATCTTGGTTTGTCCTATGCCAAGCATCTTTCTCACTGATTTCAGGCTTCGTCCATACTTTTCAGCTTCTTCAGTCTTTCTCACGTTATGCCTTCGAATATTAGACAGAAAGAAATCCGTACTTTTGTTGTGTCCACCGAAGAGTTATCATAAATGCAACCAAAACAGCACAACAGCAACCTGTGGCACAAAGAGCATTAATGCACTAAGAGTGCAGCACTAGAACAATATAGAATGCACTGTTGAAGCAATGCACATTGTTTCACCTGTAATGCAAAGTTTATTGGCTCGTGGAATATGAGCAACAATCTTGAGTAGGTATCAAGGCTTTTATGACAAGACAGCTGTAGAGGGCAACAGTCATGGCAAAAATGGCATTGAACATACAAAAATATGCATATCCTAAAAGGGAATTACTGAAAAGGCAGTATTCCCGTAATAATAGAAGTGCTCTGAAAATTCCCATGGAATGTAGATGCAGTCTCGTCCCCCTTGCCTCACTGGAACGTGATGCCCTGTGCCAGGGGCAGCTCCTTGCTGTAGTTGATGGTGCAAGTGGAGCGACGCATGTACTGCTTCCATGAATCACTGCCCGACTCCCGGCCACCACCTGTGTGCTGCATGGCATGGGACCATGGTCAGTCCCACCTCCCAAAATGCCTGCATGCTGAGGCTAGAACCACTTGTAGGTCAGCTGCATCTTTTGCAGCATGCCACTTTGTGCTAGAGTTCTATAGCAAGACCTAAATCTTAAAGGGACCTAATTCTTAAAGAGGCCTAAACCACCTAACACAGCTGCCAGTTGTGCTACATATAGCTCGAAAAAGGGTCACCTCATTGCCACAAGCCACTCGACAATCATTTAGACTATGTAAGTGCACAAAAATGTCCTTGGCTGCACAGAAAAGTCTTGAAAACTTCATATTGTCAGCATTTGTAATATTAGATGAAGCAAGCCGAACAGTAATGTAAGAAAAGACTCATTTCAAATTCTGTTGTGAATGGCTCACTTTCGGGACAAAGCTGCTGTTGCCTGCTGAAGTTTTCCCTCACCAGAACAAAAGTGGCCACAATCTTTAACAGCATTACCTCCAATTAGTTACACACAGAAGCATATAAAATATCAATAGCACTATCAACATTATCCTACATTCGAGGACTGTAGCAGCAGCACTTAAGGAACACGGACACAGAAAGAATGAATAGACGTGGACGCAACTGCACTTTCAGCTAATTTCTTTATTAGAATTCCTGCGCTTTTTATTTCGTCTCCGCCTCTCATCTCTTATCTACCTGAGGCTTCTCTCAAAAAGGTGACTTCTTTTCTTGTCAAGGCCTCTGACGGTGTGCTTTACAGATTGCATTCCTGTTTGACTTATCTGAAATGCCTCAAGAATCTCCCGTGTTAGCCTATCATCGTTCCTTTTCAGGACTTGCACATCATGAAATTTGGTGTTGCACATGCATACTTGGCTATCTTTTTCCTTCTTGTTCTTCGCAACGTTTGCAGTGCAGGGCTAGAATGCTGCCAGGGGTCCCTAAGTGACATGCATGCTCTCTGGTTCAATCATTCATTAAGGCAGCTTCCAGCTTGCCCTATGTATTGTTTTCCACAGGACAGTGTCGATGGAGCCTCTCGACGATGCCGTTAGATGCAGGATGGTAAGCAGTTGTGTGAACGCACGCACAACCCAGAAGGGATGTTACAGACGTGAAAAGTGCCGATTAAAATTGTCTGCCCCTATCATGGTGAACGTTCATGGCCCACCAAAACAGCTCAGGTAGACAGAAAGGTACAAGCAACTGTCTCCGCCGTAATGCCAGGCATTGAAGCTGCTTCCGGCCACCGTGTGTACCTACCAATGATCATCATCATCAGCAGCAGCCTATTTTATGTCCACTGCAGGATGAAGGACTCTCCCTGCGATCTCCAGTTACCCCTGTTCTGAGCCAACTGATTCAAGCTAGCGCCTGCGAATTTCTTAATTCCATCACCCCACCTAGTCTTCTGGCGTCCTCGGCTGCGCTTCCCTTCTCTTGGAACCCATTCTGTAACCCTAATGGTCCACCAGTTATCCAATCTATGCATACATCACCTGCCCAACTCCATTTCTTTCTCTTAATGTCAATTAGAATATTGGCTATCCCTGTTTGCTCTTTGATCCACACCGCTCTCTTCCTGTTTCAACATTATGCCTAACATTCTTTGTTCCATCACTCTTTGCGTGGTCCTTAACTTGTTTTCGAGATTCTTGGTGTACCTATAAATGCACGTAAGAAAATACGTATAACAACGGCATGATGGCAAAGGGCCAACAATGTCCAAATGAATGGCGTCGAAATGTGCATAGGGAAGAGGGAATTTGCCCAATGGAAGCTTGGTGTGTCATTGCACCTTGATATGTTGACATGATGTACAAGTCCGGACCCAATCGCGGATATATCAGCTTGTATGCGCAACCAAACGTAACCTTCGGTGATAAGGTGTTGTGTGGCACGCATGCCTGGAAGGCAGATTGAGTGCAGTGTATCAAACATAGCCTGACGAAGAAGAGCAGGAACATAAAATGCGGGTACAGTTCGGTGAAACACCGCACCAGAATGTGGCGTCATGGTTGGGGAAGTTTACTTGCTCCGAGCCGAGGGATGTAGAAGATCGGAGTCCTGGAAGGTCATTGTTGGATGTTTGAGCTGCCGTGAGTGAAGACAAGGAAAGGTGGACAGAACTTCTTGTGGTGTTGATGGTAATATGACAGTGTCCGCTGCCCTGTTAAGGCTGCCTTTGACGTAGCATATGTCTTTTGTGAATTCAGCAATAGACCTTTTTCCATCCGTGGTGTTGCATCAGTGCATTCATGACCCCACAGAACTTACGGTCAGCCATTTTCAAAGTACAGTTAGCCAAGAAAAAAAAAGTATTTTATTGCATAGTATAATGTAGGCACATATTGTTGATGTTTTCAGATATAAAAAACGTGCGCCATATGTCGAGCTCATGTATATGCATTTTTTGTTGCACTGAACACTGCAATTCCCTTGTCAAACACTCCTACTCTGCAACAGAACTGGTGCCAGATGTAAGGTCCTATAACTTTTTAGGCTATTGCAACTTACGTTTCCCAGAGTGTTGAACTAGAAGTCTTCTGGGAACTATGTTTGTAAGCATGAAAAGGGTCTATAAAAGTAAGATTCTGAAGCTCTCTAGGAGTATGATGATGTGGGGTGTTTTGTGGCGCAAGGGCCAGGTTTGGCCAAAGAGCGCCATGACAAGTGGTAGTGTTAACGATGTATTATGGAAGATGTGACTTGGCTGTAAAGTGGCCTAAAAATAGTCGCTGTAAAGTACGTAAAATCTACGCGCTATAAAATTATGGCGATGACTAATGACGAATACTATGAACTTATCCATCTTAAAAGAATGATGCATTGTTTAAAATATGCGAGATGTTAAATTGCTTACAGGACTACTGCCTCGCCAGAGCCCTTGAACCACAAGGGCCTAGAGGCACGTGCAATTCAAAATAATTATCGCAGCGGCATCCTCTGGAGAGAGGAAGCGCTACGAACGTGTGGGGCTAATAACATGCAACACAACATCTTTCAAAAAACCTAGGACGGCGTGGTGTCAAAGAGTGGTTCTGGACCAAGTAACATAACAGGATTAAGGGGGATGTGGTGCCGGTATGCTAAGAGAAAATGTTTTTTTCTTTCGGATTCGGCTTCCCGACACTCCAGTAGGACGTGGAGGACGGTCAGCCTCTCCCCGCATCTACCACAGGTTGGAGGCTCGTTTCCCGTGAGTAAAAAGGTATGTGTGCCAAAAGTGTGTCCTATTCTTAGACGGCAGAATAGGACATCTGTCCGGCGGGATTTTGTTACAGGAGGCCAGAAACCTAATTGTGGCTTTATTACAAGCAGTTTATTATTTATTTCTTCGTCCCACATGCGATGCCAGTGGTTTCGTAGTTTCCTTCTTAAGAAAGGCTTCAGGTCTGTGACAGGGACCGAAGCAGTAGGATTAACTGCATGCAATGAAATTGATGTGGCCATCTTGTCGGCTAGAACGTTTCCCTCGATGCCCCTATGTCCAGGCACCCAGCATATGATCACATGTTGGTTAGATATATATGCTTTGCACAGTGCGGAGTAGAGTTCATAAAATACTGGATTTTTGTGATTACCGAAAGACATCAAGGCCTTCACAGCACTGAGGGAGTCCGCATATATAACTGATTTCTGGAGTTGTGATTTATTTATATCTGCGACCACATCGGGCTTTATCGGGCGACCACATTTGTTAGGCGGCCAAATGTGGTCGCCCGATAAAGTACACGTGTCAATATGCTTTACGGCCGACAGCAGTACGTAGGCCTCAGCCGTAAAGATACTAGTTTCCGGATGCAGTACGTCGGATTCCGAGAAGCATGGACCGACGGCTGCATAGGACACCCCGTCGTGTGACTTTGATGCGTCTGTTTGATGTCTCCGTGCAGGAGTACTTGTGCTAAAGTTCCCGGAAATGCATCTTGATTTCAATCTCTGGAGCATGCTTTGTGACTTCCACGAACGATATATCACATTGTATGAGCTGCCACTCGCAAGGAGGTAGCAGCTTGGCTGGATGCATTAGGCGAAGCTCGAGGAGTGGAACGTGCATTTCTTCACTAAGCTCCCTCACACGCAGCGAGAAAGGCTGTCTTACGGAGGGACGATTGCGAAAGAGTGTAGCATATGTCATGTCATTAATGGTATTAAAACAGGGATGTTGAGGATTTGAGTGGACTTCAAAAAATATGTTTGGCTGAAGTACGTTCTCTGCAGATGAAGTGACCACTCATTTGATTCTACATATAAACTTTGTATGGGACTCGTTCTGAAAGCACCAGTGGCCAGTCGGATTCCTAGATGGTGGACTGGGTCTAGCATGTTTAGTGCGCTCGGGGCAGCAGAGTGATAAATCACGGCGCCATAGCCTAGTCGTGATCGAATGAGGCTTTTACAGATATTCATTAAGCACTTCCTGTCACTACCCCACGTAGTCTGGGATAGAAGTTTGATTATGTTCATTGTTTTTAGACACTTTTCTTTAAGATACTTAATGTGGGGGACGAAAGTGAGTCTGTAGTCAAGTATGACACCTAGAAATTTGTGTTCTTTGTTTACAGGTATCTGTTGTCCACACATTTCTAAGCAGGGATCCGGAACCAGGCCTCTCTTCCTTGTAAACAAAACACAAGAACTCTTATGAGGATTGATTTTGAATCCATTTTTCTCTGCCCACCCTGACACCTTGTTCAAACCATGCTGTACCTGTCTCTCGCACACTGCGAGGTTACAGGATTTGAAACCTATTTGAATGTCGTCCACATAGACGGAATACAAAATGGCCGGTGGTAAGGAAGCACAAAGTGTTGTCATCTTAACAATAAAGAGTGTGCAACTGAGCATGCCACCCTGGGGTACACCGGTTTCTTGTGTAAAAGGACCTGACAGCACATTGTCTACTTTCACCCGGAAGGTACGATTGGACAAGTAGCTTTTTATTACGTTTAGCATATTACCATGAATGCCCATTTCTGACAAATCTCTCAAGATTCCGTAGCGCCAGGTCGTATTGTACGCCTTCTCCATATCGAGGAATATCGATAAGAACTGTTTATGTACAAACGCGTCGCGAATATGTCCTTCAATACGTATAAGATGGTCGGTTGTACAGCGCCCTTCTCGGAAGCCACACTGATAGGGATCAAGCATTTTGTTTTGTTCAAGGAACTGGATTAGTCGCCGATTTATCATTTTTTCAAATACCTTACACATGCAGCTTGTGAGGGCTATCGGGCGGTCACTTGCCACTGAAGAAGGGTCTTTCCCTTGTTTCAAAACAGGGACCACAATGGCTTCTTTCCACGCCGTTGGAAGGTACCCTGCGTCCCAGATGGTGTTGAAAAGTGTAAGTAGTGTTACTTGCGTGTCATTGTGCAAGTTTTTGAGCATTTCATACATGATTCTATCGGATCCCGGTGCAGAGCTCTTGCATGCGCTCAAGGCAGCTCTCAACTCTGCAATACTAAAAGGACGGTTGAACGGTTCATTCTGCTGACACTTTCTTATGAGTGGCTTGCATTCTTCTACTTGTTTGTATTTGCGAAAGGGTATTGAATAATTGGTGGAACTCGACACGCTCTGAAAGTGCTCCCCAAGTGAGTCTGCCTGATCTTGCAGTGTGTCGCCTTGTGTATTTACCAGTGGGAGTGAATACGCTGGTCGACCTCTAATTCTATTTACCCTGTTCCAGACTTTGGCCTCATCTGTAAACGAGTTAATACTCAATAAAAAGTTCTGCCAACTTTCTCTTCTGGCCTGCCTGCGAGTTCTCCTGCCTTGTGACTTTACTTTTTTAAAGTTGACAAGATTCTCTGCAGTGGGCGAAGCGCGTAGCAACCCCCATGCTTTGTTCTGATTTCTACGTGCGATTCTACATTCATTGTTCCCCCACGGGACGCACCGTCTGCATGCCAAGCCACTTCCTTCAGATATGCATTTAGATGCGGCATCTATTATGAACGCTGTAAAATACTCCACAGCGGCATCAATTTCTAGAGAAGACATATCAGCCCATGAGATGCTAGATAGAGTTCGAAATTTCTCCCAGTCGGCTGTATCTATTTTCCACCTAGGAGCTTGTGGGGGAAATTCATTTTCTTTGGATGTTCTTAGCAGTACAGGGAAGTGATCGCTCCCGTAAGGATTGCTTGTAACTTCCCATTTGAGTTCGGGCAGTATAGACGCGGAAACCATATACTAAGATCTATTGACGAAAAGGATCTGTTTGCAAGAGAGTAATATGTGCGTTCTTTCTTATTTAGAAGGCACGCTCCAGAAGAAAAAAGGAACTGTTCAACGAGACGACCTCGCGCATCGTACGAGAGTCTCCCCACAAGGTGCTGTGTGCATTGAAATCGCCAAGAACAACATAAGGTTCTGGCAATTGATCTACATAGGATTGAAATTCATGTTTTGTAAATTTGTAATGTGGGGGTAAGTAAAGAGAGCTAATGGTGATGAGTTTGTTTAAGAGAACAGCTCGAACCGCCACTCCTTCGAGAGGCGTTTGTAGCTGTAAGGGCACATTCACACCGGCGACTTGAGGAGGTCGCGCGACCATTTGCGACTCGCAATCAAAAAGCGACTGAAGGCGACTGATGTTCACACCGGCAAGCCCGGCTGAGCGCGACCCGCAAGTCGCAATCCCGGAGATTATCGTTCTCAGCGAGAACTCTCGGAATCTACGCAGAATTTGAATGCGACGCCGGAGGAGGCCGGATGTAGACACACGAAAGATCACTTCCGGTGCGCCGCTGATTGGTTTATCGGTTTTGCAACCACGGTCGCGCGACTGAAAAATCGCGCAGAGAGCGACTCGCCCAAAATGGTCGCTTTTCGAGAAAGGCGACCTTTTGCGACCATTTGCGACTGGTCGCAAAGCGACCAACTTGGTCGCGCGACCTCCTCAAGTCGCCGGTGTGAATGTGCCCTAAAAGTTGACACGCAATGCCCTTATGGATAACAATGGCGACACCGCCCGATGATGCGACGGCATCATCGCGATTTTTGTGATAAGTTATGTACTGTCGGAGAAAGTTTGTGTGTTTGGATTTTAAGTGTGTTTCCTGTAAACACAGCACTTTTGGATTGTGTTTTTGGATGAGTTCCTGCTCATCATCAAGGTTTCTAAGAAGACCTCTGATGTTCCATTGAATTATTTGTGTATCCATATTTAAAGAAAATTGGTGCTGTGTTTACGGAAACGGAAGTGATGCCTTAGGTTACAGAGCTCTTTCGAGGCCCTGTAAAGGGGGTTCTGCCCTTTCTGGAGCGTTCGAGGGAGCCTCGCCGCTCCTTAGGCGCTTGGTGCGCCTTGAGGACGGGTGTAGTGTCCACTGCCTCTTGTGAGGCGCCGGACACGTGCTCTTGCGAGCGGGAAATTACCAGCGAGGGTCCCGCCTTGGAGGGATAGACCCCTGCGCCCACCAGCCCGGAGGTCGATGGGGCTCCCCGAGGGATTTAGCTGCGCCGGCCGTTGCCAGCGCTGGAAGGGGCCGGGGAGGTTGGGGCAGCCTCGGCTGCACCCACCTTTGGGGTCGGTGGCCCCGTCTGCTGTGTTGACGGAGCAGTGCTAGCTGCAACCGCCGCGGGGGCAGATGGCGTTGCTGCCGACTCACGGCTTGTGGGTCGGACAGCCGCGGGAGGCCGTTGTGACGCTGCCCCCTGACGCGCCACTTCGGCAAAGCTGGTCTTAGGTAGGTATGCAACCCGCCTGCGTGCCTCTTTGAGCTATATGTTTTCTTTCACTTTGATCGTTGCGATTTCTTTTTCTTTCTTCCAAGACGGGCACGACCGCGAGTACGCAGCGTACTCGCCATCACAGTTCACGCAGTGTGGAGCGTTTTCGCATGTTTGAGAGGTGTGTTCTTGGGCACTACATTTAGCACAAGTTTGGCGGCCTCGGCAGCTCTGCGAGCTGTGGCCAAAGCGCTGGCATTTGAAACAACGCAGTGGGTTTGGCACGTACGGCCTAACACGGAGCTTGATGTACCCGGCCTCGATTAACTCGGGCAAGATACTTGATCCAAAAGTAATTATTAGGTGCTTCGTCTGAATCTCTTTACCATCCCGCCTCATCTTAATTCTTCTGACGTTGATCACATTTTGTTCACTGAAGCCCTCCAGGAGTTCCGCTTCAGTCAGCTCAAGCAAATCATCATCTGACACAACACCACGAGTGGTGTTCATTGTACGGTGGGGGGTTACTGTTATGGGGGTCTCCCCAAATGACACTAGTTGCGGTAGTTTCTCATATTGTTTTACATCACGGAGCTCCAAGAGGAGGTCGCTGCTTACCATCCTCGACACCTTGTATCCTGGACCAAAAACATCAGTCAGGGACTTTGAAACAAGGAATGGAGAAATGTTTCGCACTGCTTTGTTTGGCTTTTCGGAATGAATAACGTGGAAGCGGGGAAAATTCTGGGTTTGGCGTCCAAAAAACTTCAAGACATCTTCGGCGCGCCCTCGTTTCTGAGGGCGATCAGCAAGGGAGGGGAAAGAAGTTTCCATGAAAAAATTTATACATTCGGCAACAGCGCCGACCGCCCACCACAGAGCCCAACGAGGGGACGTGGCAGAGCTTGCATACAAGTCTGCACGACGCCAGTCGTACGCCGTCACTATAACCGAATATGGTGTACCCAAGGTTGGATAGCCACACAGGGTTAACCCTTGCCGCCAGGAGAAAGGAAGTAAAAAGAAGAGAGAAGGAGACAGGAAAGGTCAAAAAGTGGGAGATAAAGACGAAGATTCGAGGAGGGAGAGCCAGGAAAAGGCGACTGCCGATGTCCTCCAGGTGGGTCAGTCTGGAGGTGCCGTCTACGTGAAGCCGAGGCCGAAGAGGTGTGTTGCCTCTGCCGGGGGGCCTTAAAGGTCCAAACACCCAGCATCGGCTCAACCCCCAGGATCCCCTTTTCCCCAGACACGGCTAAGCCGCGCACGGCTACACGCGGGAGGGTCCAACCCTCGTGTGCTCGGGTACGTGGTGTCGCAACACACCAAACGCCTGCTGACGCAGACGCCCCTGCGGGGTCTCTAGGAGTATAGGTGGCATTGTGGGAACATAAAGCCGTAACAAGTGATTTGTGGCCAGTAAGAATTATAAATTGTCGCCCTTCCAGAAAGTACCTTAAATGATTCACTGCAAGGTAGGCTGCGAGGAGCTCCCATCTGAAAGTACTGTACCGGCATTCAGGGTAGCGTAACTTGCGGGAAAAGAAGCAGATGGGGGCCCATGCAGCATTAATCCACTGAAGACCTGCTCCCACAGCTTCCGTAGAAATGTTAACCATAAGGCTAGTGGAAGCGGTCTGTGAAGCGTGATGCAGGAGGGCAGCTTGTGCAAGTGCGGTCTTAACGACAGTGAAAGCTTGATCAACGACCCTGTCCCAAGGAAGACTCAGCTTTTGAAATAGAAAGAAGTGCTTCAAGAGGCTGCACCAACTTGGAGCATGCAGGGATGAAATGGCAATAAAATTTTATGAGTCCGAGAAAATGTCGCAAGCCACATGTGGACTTTGGTGGCGGATAGTTGATGGCCTGAACCTTATCACGCAGTGGAGTGAGGCCATGATTGGTGATGTGATGTCCGAGAAAATCCATCTCCGGAACTCCAAACTGACATTTGTCAACTTTTGATGAGATCGTAATCATGAAGTAGAGTGAAAAGTTGATGTAGATGTGCTTTGCGAGTTTCAGCATCGCTGCTGGCGACTTAGTCTCTAAAATGGCGAAAGGTTTGAGCTGCATTGCGCAAATTGAAAGGCACGCGTCAATACTCAAAAAGGCCACATGGGGTAGTTATAGCCATCTTTGGAATGTCGGCTGGCTCAACGTCGATCTGGTGATGTGCTTTTCGAATATATTGTTCTGCTGGTTAAAAAGGCAGTGCAATCCTGAATATTGGGTAGCAGGTGTTAGTAGGGAACAGTGACCGCATTCAGTGTGCGATAGTCACCACAGGGGTGCCAGTCATTCTTCTTCTTAGGAACCATATGTAGTGCTGATTACCGACGGACGAACAATTTTTAGTTGCAACATATGCTTGAATTTATTGCGGGCAACTTGAAGTTTATCAGGACCGAGTCAGGTGGGACGGCAGTGAACAGCGGGTCTGTGGTAACAATACAATGGGTTGCAGTGCGTTTAGGGGTTTTATCTAACGGAGACTGTGTAGTAATCTCCGGAAACTCGTTGAGTAGAGCTGCATATGGTAAGGCGGGCAATTTGGCAGAAATAGGGTTGAGAGCAGCAGCGTACGACAGAAAACCATTGACTGACAGTATCGTAATGTTATCCGCTAGGCGACAGTGGCTCATGTCCACAAGCAGATGAAAATGGCTCAAGAAATCAGCCCCTAAGATAGCATAGCGGACATCTGCTATCCAAAATAGCCATGGCAACCTTCTCTTAAGACCGAGATTGAGGCTAAGAGACTTCTGTCCGTAAATTGTGACGACAGAAGAGTTCATAGCTTGCAGGGGGTGTTGACTTTGCGCGGAGACACCGGTCAGCTTTGGATGCAGGAATTATGCTGACCTCTGCACCAGTGTCTACCAACAAATGCAGTCATGCGGTGCGGTCGGTTATATAGAAAAGGTGGCTTGATGTAAGGCCATCATCGCCTGTTGCTGTTACTGACGACTGGCCTGAGCGTTTCCCGCGTGCCACGAACAGGGTGTATGAATGTGTGATGTTTAGTGACGCAAGGGCCAGGTATGGTCAAAGAGCGCCATGCCAGTCTTAAGCTCGGGCCAAACTCCGACGAGGCCTATTCAAATACATGTAAAATGCAAAAACGCTTTTCTGAGAAACCCCCTGGACAGTCTTAACGAATTTTGTTGCATTTTAGAGAGAAAGCTAAATTCTAGTGATTGTTGGAAGGGGAATTGCAAGTTAAGGCCTGGATTTTGTGAAAATAGTTTTTGAAAAATTCGGAAGTTCTAAAGAAATAGATGCACGAAGTTTGTAAATAAATAGCTCTGCATTAAAAACAGATATCGCAGTTCTTTAAATGGCATCCATTAGATAATTCAAAGCAGACAAATTTGATATGTGAATTCATATCTTACGTGAATTTGTTACGTTTTGTCCATATTACTGATTTTTTTTTTACATTAATGTGTAACATCAATTTTGTCTACCTTAGATGTACTATCTGATGCAATTCACAGAATTGTGTTACGATTTTTTCTTGCCAAGTTAGAAAGTTGTAAACTTGACAGTTTCATTTTCTGATAATTTCCGATTTTTGACAATTTGTAATAAAATTTTCCGATCTAAATAAATGTGTAGCGCCTACCAAAGCGTGAAGCAGCTCCTCTGTATGGGGCAATGGGAAACTGTCTGGAACAATAGCTTTGTTCGGCTCTCGAAGGTCTACGCATATCCTGATGCTACCATCTTTCTTGTTAACAACAATGGGGGACACCCATTCAGAAGCATCGATCGCTGAACCTCTTCTTTGACGATGTCAGCAATTGAGGCCACTTGATGCTGTGACCATGGAAAGAGCTTCTGTGACCATGGAAAGAGCTTCTGCAGTTCCTCGCAAATGACTACTGTGATGGTCTACTGCAGGTAGTCGCTGCCAAGTGCTTGAACATTGGTATGGTTTGCGGTCAACAGTCTGATTATATTGCCTTGTCCTCATATTGAGCTTCTTCTCAATACCTGTGGCCTCCAAAACAAATTCGGCAAGAGCCTTGGGTGCGTTACGAACCAATCTGGTGAAGAGCTCTTGCTTTACCCCATGCATGAGGAACCTATTTTTTTTTTCAGACATATCCGGGTCAGCATGGCGGAAACGGGCACGTCATCTCCTAGGTGAAGATCACTATGGTCTCGTTGGGTAGGTGTACTCGGGCTTCTAGGATAGCTTCGGCCCTTTCCTTGCACACGATGCTCGTAAATGTCCGCAGGAAGCCACTACGGAACAGGTTACATGTCAGGGTCGACTCCCGGTTTTAAAACCACATTCTGGCGGTGTCTTCTAAGGTGAAGTATACATGCCGCAGTTCCTCATCGGAGTACCAGTTGTCGAAAGTCGCGATTCGTTCATAGGTCTCCAGCACAGCTTTGTAAAAGGTGCAGCACAGTGCAATACAAATCAGCAGACAAAGCCAAGGGGCTCACCTTCTCACCACCAAAGGCGCCGCCAATCTCTGCTCCACTTGTTGGAATGTTAATGTTCACAATACCGCAGTCCGAGCCCTTTGGTCCCAGCCACTATTTCATGAGAAATACAAAGAAACAGTCTATTGCATGGTGTCCAGCAAGTATTTGTAATGGATACTGAGAAAATTTTTTCTCTAGCACATCATTGTAGGAATGTGAGAGGAATGATCTAGAATGCAACCTTGGCTACCCACCTTGAAGACGTTGGCAAGGTTGGCAGTAAAGAGGCTGCTGGAGAGGCCCTGCTCCACCTCATTGTTCCATGCAATGGCTTGGTCCACACTGTCGCATTTGAGAAGGTACACGATGGGGGCAAACGTCTCCCGGTGAACAACAGGTGCATCATGTGGCAAGCCAGTCACAATGGTGGGCTCCACAAAGTAGCCATCCCTCTCCACGCGCTGCACGAAAGGAGGCACTCACACAGGGAACGCACCACATACACAGTGGCCATTCAATCAGATCAGAGGGTTGCTACAAAGGAAAGGCACAACCCGAAGAAAAATCTAGTTTGCTACACTGGGGGGCATAGGAAGATCACTTCTGTTCACAGCAGAGGGTAACAGTGCTAGAGCCGGTTGCACAGGTTTGTTGTCAGTAAAAACTGCAACAGTGCATTCGTAGCTTTCTGTTGTGGCTGCTTGTGAGGCAAGTTAGTTGGCTTAGTGTAACCCTTTCTTTCTTTGCTCCTACCATTGATAGCGAGCAAATATCATGGGCATCATTCGTCCAGCGATCAGAATTAGTGCTATCGCATAACACAAACAAGCGACAACCTTTGCTTAGATCACCTTTGCTTAGGTTTTTAATATATTTTGTTTTGTAAGCACACCATATGTATTCAAAACTAAAACAAGGAAATTGACAAATTTAGGTTTGCTTGAACTTGACTGGATAAGTAGCTGGAGCACAAGACAGACAGACAGACAGACAGACAGACAGACAGACAGACAGACAGACAGACAGACAGACAGACAGGCAGACAGGCAGACAGGCAGACAGGCAGACAGGCAGACAGACAGACAGACAGACAGACAGACAGACACAGACAGACAGACAGACACACAGCATGGAGACATATAAAGGTGCAATATAATGTTCCGGCCTTTTTTTTTTATAACATTTTTATCCTTACGTTGATAAGGCGATATTTTCCTAGTGGTTTCCAGTAGTCTGAATTCACGCTAAACAGAAAGTCTTAAGCTAACCTGAAGAACAAACAAAATTTTTGCATAAGAAAGTGGTAATAAGTTTTGTTTGCAAGAAAATAATGTAAAACATACTTGAAGATTGCACAACACGATAGAGCATGGTACAACTAATTTTCAAAACAAACCACTTGCCAGAGAAATAGTGAGAAATAGCAACAACAAGTGACTAAAATTATGAGAAATGTAAAATTTGTATTCAACTACAATGCCGCTTGGTCGACAGTGAATTTAGCAAATGAGCCCTGCAATCATGATTTCCAGAGCTGCATAGACTCATTTACTCACTGAGCCATGAGCTAGTGTCCCTGCTTACAAGGGCTGTGGTTATATCAAAAGGAATTTTTTTATTAGAATTACGCTCTTTGATTTTCCATGCCAAAACTACCGTACGATTTATGGGGATGCTCGACTCTCCCGTGTCAGTAAACTTCGACTTGGGCTAGTTGGCATGACATTGTTCTGTTTATTGCACTATACTGTTATACAAAAGACAAAAAAGCATGTGTACATCAGTTTATTTTGTCCTTTGCATACCAGTATAGCGCAGTAAACAGAACAATGCAACATGTCCCCAGATGTTTTTCCTGCATAGCTCTCGCATCTGTAACACGCATTCCCCACGTAGCTATGAGCCGCTGGCAGTCTGTGTAGTTGCAGAATAGTACGAGATGGAGCAAATGTTATGCTGTCAACACCACCTAAAGGCAGGACTTTAATCAGGTGCAAAAGGAAGTAGCCTCTTGCTCTTTGGCTTGGAGTCGATGGAGGCTGCACACTTGTCGCATGCCTATTGGCATGCTCTCTGGGAGCATCCAGTGAGAGGCTTCAATGCAGAGCGCCAGGATCGACGAACACGATCGTTCGAATGTGCCACCATTCATTTGGCTGTACATGTGAATGATTAGGTGTTGGTGTCTGGCATGTAGTGAACACATTCACTTAATATCCTGTTGCGGTCAGTTGGACTTCCTCATTTCATTAGTACCCATCATGTTTTATTGGTAGCGATTTGACTAGCTGGCATTGGTGTATAGAGGGCGGAATAAATGCTCAGTAGACCATAAGAAAGGGAAGTGCCTTTCTGTTTTCTTCACTGCTAAAATGCAAAAGCCAGGCGTTCTATATAGGACAACCATGAGTGAACACAATACTTGGCAGAATTTGATTAGCCAGCTTTTAATTAAGATGCTTAATTCTCTTGTTAATGACCTGTTTGCGACTGCTTATTCAGGTGTTACACACTTTCTGCAGACTGCAGAATTTTCCAATAGGGTACTTATTTTCCGTGGATATTGAGGATTTGTTTTATGCTGTCCTGCACAATGAATTGTTCTCCCATGTCAGAAATGGCATCGACGAGAGTGACCCTATTGCCTTCCAAAACGTTGTAGGCATATCGATGCGTTTTTATCTCTTCAAGCTTTATCTAAAAGTCACCTTCAATTTCAATGAAAATTTTATGTACAGGGTCGTACACTCTTAGGGTGAACACGGCTCACCGTGGCCGCGCTCCGCGGGGCAGCAGTGCGTCCGGCGCGGCGGCGCATCAAAGCGAAGCAGCGCAGGCACACACGGACCTCGGGGAGGCGCTTCGCATCATCTGCTACAGTGCTGGAGCACGCCGCTCTGGCTTTGCTGTAAAGTACACTTGGCTTCACCCACAGGTGACTGAGTGCCAGAGGCGCAGTCGCGGGAAGGCGCACTTCACTAACTGGAGCTTTTTCCAGCTGGTTCGGTCTACAGCTTGTGAACAGCCTGCTTAATCAATATACATTACCAGAAACGAGCTTCTCACCACATAAATCACTTAGCATGTTTTTAATAAGTGATAAGGGTAAAAATAGTCATTTTTTCGCACTCTTTATTAGGCTGGGGCTATTTTATTTTACTCTCGCAGCACTTGGTGGAGTGCATACGGAGAAACCTATTAGGCGGGCTCTTTTTGGTTGGAGTCATCATGTGATGAGCCTAGCGCGCCGTTTCACACATGTCTTGATGCTAGAACGAATTTGCTTAATTGACTTAAGAGGAAGCTTTAGCTCGGGCCCAACTCCGGCGTGGCCTATTCAAATACATGTAAAAAAGCAAAAACGTTTTTCTGAGATAACGCCTGCACCGATTTTAATGAAATTTGTTGCATTTGAGAGAGAAAGTTAAATTCTAGTGACTGCTGGAAGCGGAATTTTGATTTAGGGCTCGAATTTTGTCAAAAAGATTTTCAAAAATTCAGAAGTTTGAAAAAAATAGAAGCACGAAGTTTACAAACTAATAGCTCTGCATCAAGAACAGATATTACGGTTCTGCAAACGGAATCCATTAGATCATTCAAAGCGGACAAATTTCATATGTCATTTTACATCTTCCGTGAGTTTGTTACGTTGTTTACGAGGGTTCGGCAACAGTTGTAATTACATATTAATAAATTTTTTGAGATTCATGTGCAAGATATCAAATTTGTCCGCTTTAGATGTGCTATTAGGTACAATTCACAGAATTGTTATATCATCTTTTCTTGCTGAGTTACGGAGTTGTAAACTTGATAGTTTCGTTTTCTAAAAATTTGCGATTTTTGCCAATTTTTTATAAAACATTGACGACCTAAATCGAAAATTCGAAACCAACAGTCACTAGATTTTAAGTTTTTCTTTTAAATGCAACAAACCCCGTCAAGTTTGGTGCATTGGTTGCCGAGAAAAACGAATTCTCCTTTTACATGTATTTAGATAGGAGCACCCGAGCTAAAGCTTCCTCTTAAGAAAACGACCGAAACCCGCAATACATTTTGCAGAAAGTTAGAGAGCGATTGTTCAATCACGCATCATCATGTTCGCCATGAATTTTACCATTAAGGAGGGCAATAATGTTACTTCGACAGCAACTAAGAAGCAATATACGTTGCTTCGCGAGTCTCTTATCGACGCGTTAATGTCGCGGGTAGGAGGGCATGGAGCGCTTTACACGACGTAGAAAAGTGCTCTCCCCGGCATAGCAACTGATTTGGCATAACGCCTCCTTTTCATCTTTCTACATCCTATAAAAAAACTAAATCCATCTTTGTTGTCACAGTTCGGGTAAAATCATCGAAGCGGTGCCGGTCCTTTGATAGCTACCTGACGCGAGAAGTCGCATTCTCATTTAGAGGAATCGTCGGTCAATTATTTGATTACATTGATTAGGTGAAGTAAAATGCGACGCCAACATTTTTTTGGTTGTTTGTCTTTTTCTTCTTGGAGTCAATGCATGCCGCATGCGAATGCTATTTCTGTCCGTTTTGAATAGGTAATTGGAGGGAAAAATCTATAATCTATATGCCTGTTTTTTAGCTTAAGTTAAGTCTCGCTGGGTAATTAAGTTGTTATCCGCTTCTATTTCATTTCAGTACTTCCTCGGAATAGGCCATATGCATATTCTCATTAGCATATAATAATTTGTTAATTGTGCGGTATACAGTATGAAGCGACACATTGCCTCTGTGTTACGCCATAGAGGTGGGCATCGGATAAATTTGAAGGGCAGGAGGAACTGATTTTTTTTTTTTTAGGGGGTAGGAGGGGGGGGGGTGAGGCTGGGCTGAGGGGGTAAAACCCAGATATGAATACTAATATGGATGAGATAGTTCAAGTGGCTGAGGAGTTCTATAGAGATTTATACAGTACCAGTGGCACCCACGATGATAATGGAAGAGAGAATCAGGAACACCTTCGACTACTGTCAAGCAAAGGACCAGGCAGGATTCCGTAAGGGCTACTCAACAATAGACTATATTCCCACTATCAATCAGGTGATAGAGAAATGTGCGGAATATAACCAACCCTTATATATAGGTTTCATTGATTACGAGAAAGCGTTTGATTCTGTCGTAACCTCAGCAGTCATGGAGGCATTGCGGAATCAGGGTGTAGACGAGCTGTATGTAAAAATACTGAAAGATATCTATAGCGGCTCCACAGTCACCACAGTCCTCCATAAAGAAATCAACAAAATCCCAATAAAGAAAGGCGTCAGGCAGGGAGATACGATCTCTCCAATGCTATTCACAGCGTGTTTACAGGAGGTATTCAGAGACCTGGATTGGGAAGAATTGGGGATAAAAGTTGATGGAGAATACCTTAGTAACTTGCGATTCGCTGATGATATTGCCTTGCTTAGTAACTCAGGGGACCAATTGCAATGCATGCTCATTGACCTGGAGAGGCAAAGCAGAACAGTGGGTATAAAAATTAATCTGCAGAAAACTAAAGTAATGTATAACAGTCTCGTAAGAGAACAGCAATTTACAATAGGTAGCGAGGCACTGGAAGTGGTAAGCGAATACATCTACTTAGTGCAGGTAGTGACGGCGGATCCGGATCATGAGACGGAAATAACCAGAAGAATAAGAATGGGCTGGGGTGTGTTTGGCAGGAATTCTCAGATCATGAACAGCAGGTTGCCATTATCCCTCAAGAGAAAAGTGTATAATAGCTGTGTCTTACCAGCACTCACCTATGGGGCAGAAACCTGGAGGCTTATGAAAAGGGTTCTACTCAAATTGAGGACGACGCAACGAGCTATGGAAAGAAGAATGATAGGTGTAACATTAAGGGATAAGAAAAGGGCAGATTGGCTGAGGGAACAAACGCAAGTTAATGATATCTTAGTTGAAATCAAGAAAGAAATGGGCATGGGCAGGACAAGTAATGAGGAGGAAAGATAACCGGTGGTCATTAAGAGTTACGGAATGGATTCCAAGGGAAGGGAAGCATAGCAAAGGGCAGCAGAAAGTTAGGTGGGCGGATGAGATTAAGAAGTTTGCAGGAACAACATGGCCACAATTAGTACATGACCAGGGTAGTTGGAGAAGTATGGGAGAGGCCTTTGCCCTGCAGCGGGCGTAATCAGGCTGGTGGTGATGATGATGATGACGACGAATACAGCACCAGAACTCTTGCCGCGGACAAGCGATGCTGTTGCCGTCATGGGGAAGTGGCCAGTCCGTGTGTTAGAAGAACACGGCCACAATAATTAAACCGGCGGGTCATGAGGCCGGCCCGGTGTAGTCTGCTGACAGCATGCCGGTGGTCATCAACGGGCTCGCCATTTGTAAAAGCCAAGCCAGATTGCTGTGGTTGGGCAGTCTACTTTTTAACTGACCATGGGCGTCAGCCCGATCTACTGCTGAACCCCCCCCGCCCCCTTTTTTTTTTGCTTAGGTCATGGTATACCCCCATCTTAGCTTAATATGATGCGGTGCAGCCAATGGTTGCTCAACTGAGTGACTGGCCGCTCACGAGTTAAAGATTCTGGGATGCCTATCAAATCAAAAGACACCAGAGGTGTTTCCATTAAACACATTTCTGAGCACTTGCATGATGAATTGCATTTTGTTCAGTTACTGGTTGCCATGGCACTTTGGCGATAAAAACGCTTAACAGTGCAGGATAATTTAATTTCCCATGTGCACTTTCGGAAACTAGTCATGTTGTGGGTACCGGAAAGAAGGAAGATGACGCATTGTAGATCTGTGCCTACAAAACTATTCTCAATGCGTTATATCGGAGATGACAAAAAGGCCACTGACAACTGAAAAGAATCGTCCAGACTTACAAGAGGGATGGAAGAATTGCGGATGCTCCCCGTAAAGCCTGGTAAACAATGACTACTGAAGCTGAATACATGACAATTGTTGCAGCGGCTGCTGCGAACCCGACCTCCACCGTTCAAGAAATTAAGAACAGCCTCAGGTTGGGTGACGTCGCTGACTAGACTATCATTCGTCGCCTCTACGCCCCAGCCTAATAAAAAGCACAAAAAATGACTATTTTTACCCTCATCATTTATACCAAACATGCTAAGTGATTTATGTGGTGAGAAGCTCATTTCTGGTAATGTATATTGATTAAGCAGGCTGTTCACAAGCTGTAGACCGAACCAGCTGGAAAATGCTCCAGTTAGTGAAGTGCGCCTTCCCGCGCCGCCGCCTCTGGCACTCAGTCACCTGTGGGTCTAGCGAAATGTACTTTACAGCAAAGCCAGAGCGGTGCGCTCCTGCACTGTAGCAGATGACACAAAGTGCCTCCCCGAGGTCCGTGGACACCTGTGCTGCTTCACTTCGATGTGCCGCCACGCCGGACGCACTGGCGCCCCGCTGAGCGCAGCCACGGTGAGCCGTGTTCACCTTAAGAGTGGACGACCCTGTACAAAGACAAGGCATTTGTATTAGTACCTGTGTTGCTACTGTGCTTTGTACCAGCATGTTAATGTGGGGGAGGTAATGAAGGTACAAGGTTTTTTTTTTTTTTTTTCAGGGCAAGGTCCGATCGATTTCAAAATGAAAAGCACAGTGAAAATCTCACAGCGCTGTACGCAGATGTGTTGCTCAGTGTCTCTCTACTATATCCGTTGAATGCGTGAGGTCCGCAGTTGTCGATTCTGAGCATGCAGTGAGCATGTGAATATGCCTAGAACAATACAGTCTCCCACGAAGTGTGAACTGCGTGTTGTCATTCGATTTCTGCATGCTGAGGGGTGCAATGCAGCCAAAATTAATCTGTGAATGAGTAATGCGTGCAGCACAACTTTCATGAATGACAGCAAAATGCGGCAATGGTGCAGGAACTTTGAAGGATGATGTAAAGATGTTCATGATGCAGGCAGGTGGGGAAGAAAGCGAGTGGCAACTGCTCTTGTTCATCAGCATCATCATCATCGTCATCATCATCATCATTATCAGCCTGGTTACGCCCACTGCAGGGCAAAGGCCTCTCCCATATTTCTCCAACAACCCCGGTCATGTACTAATTGTGGCCATGCCGTCCCTGCAAACTTCTTAATCTCATCCGCCCACCTAGCTTTCTGCCGCCCCCTGCTAGGCTTCCCTTCTTTTCGAATCCAGTCCGTAACCCTTAATGACCATCGGTTATCTTCCCTCCTCATTACATGTCCTGCCCATGCCCATTTCTTTTTCTTGATTTCATCTAAGATGTCATTAACTCGCGTTTGTTCCCTCACCCAATCTGCTCTTTTCTTATCCCTTAACGTTACACCTATCATTCTTCTTTCCATAGCTCGTTGCGTCGTCCTCAATTTGAGTAGAACCCTTTTCGTAAGCCTCCAGGTTTCTGCCCCGCAGGTGAGTACTGGTAAGACACAGCTATTATATACTTTTCTCTTGAGGGATAATGGCAACCTGCTGTTCATGATCTGAGAATGCCTGCCAAACGCACCCCAGCCCATTCTTATTCTTCTGATTATTTCCGTCTCACGATCCGGATCCGCCGTCACTATCTGCCCTAAGTAGATGTATTCCCTTACCACTTCCAGTGCCTCGCTACCTATTGTAAATTGCTGTTCTCTTCCAAGACTGTTAAACATTACTTTAGTTTCCTGCAGATTAATTTTTAGACCCACTCTTCTGCTTTGCCTCTCCAGGTCATTGAGCATGCATTGCAATTGGTCCCCTGAGTTACTAAGCAAGGCAATATCATCAGCGAATCGCAAGTTACTAAGGTATTCTCCATTAACTTTTATCCCCAATTCTTCCCAATCCAGGTCTCTGAATACCTCCTGTAAACATGCTGTGAATAGCATTGGAGAGATCGTATCTTCCTGTCTGACGCCTTTCTTTATTGGGATTTTGTTGCTTTCTTTGTGGAGGACTACAGTGGCTGTGGAGCCGCTATATATATCTTCCA
The DNA here is from genome assembly GCF_038994185.2 of Dermacentor albipictus. NCBI lineage: Eukaryota > Metazoa > Arthropoda > Arachnida > Ixodida > Ixodidae > Dermacentor > Dermacentor albipictus. Next base: position 211,145,820 of record NC_091822.1, on the reverse strand, counting down.
GTATCTTTACATACGGCTCATCTACACCCTGGTTCTGTAATGCCTCCATGACTGCTGAGGTTTCGACAGAATCAAACGCTTTCTCGTAATCAATGAAAGCTATATATAAGGGTTGGTTATATTCCGTACATTACTCTATCGCCTGATTGATAGTGTGAATATGATCTATTGTTGAGTAGCCTTTACGGAATCCTGCCTGGTCCTTTGCTTGACAGAAGTCTAAGGTGTTCCTGATTCTATTTGCGATTACCTTAGTGAATAATTTGTAGGCAACGGAAAGTAAGCTGATCGGTCTATAATTTTTCAAGTCTTTGGCGTCCCCTTTCTAATGGATTAGGATTATGTTAGCGTTTTTCCAAGATTCCGGTAGGCTCGACGTCATGAGGCATTGCGTATACAGGGTGGCCAGTTTCTCTAGAACAATCTGCCCACCATCCTTCAACAAATCTGCTGTTACCTGATCCTCCCCAGCTGCCTTCCCCCTTTGCACTTCTCCCAAGGCTTTCTTTACTTCTTCCGGCGTTACCTGTGAGATTTCGAATTCCTCTAGACTATTTTCTCTTCCATTATCGTCGTTGGTGCCACTGGTACTGTATAAATCTCTATAGAACTCCTCAGCCACTTGAACTATCTCATCCATGTTAGTAATGATATTGCCGGCTTTGTCTCTTAACGCATACGTCTGATTCTCGCCAATTCCAAGTTTCTTCTTCACTGTTTTTAGGCTTCCTCCGTTCCCGAGAGCATGTTCAATTCTATCCGTATTATACTTCCTTATGTCAGCAGTCTTACGCTTGTTGATTAACTTCGAAAGTTCTGCCAGTTCTATTCTAGCTGTAGGGTTAGAGGCTTTCATACATTGGCGTTTCTTAGATTAGATTAGATTATCTTTATTTCCATCTACTTGATGGAGGAGGCTGCAAGTAAAAGCTGCTCCAGTAGGCAGCTTGACGAGGCCCGCAGCCCCCTCTACAGAATATTCGGCAACAGCATACATGCAAGCACATATGCATCATACATACATATATACACATACACATATACATATGTATACATACATATATACTCTCATGAACCCACATACTCGCATTTACACATGCACACCCATATCCATACAGAGCCACTGGTGACAAAACCAAAAATACTTAGGGTAGCTTGTGTGGTTCTCGTGATTCTTGATCAGATCTTTCGTCTCCTGCGATAGTTTACTGGTATCCTGCCTAACGGAGTTACCACCGACTTCCATTGCACACTCCTTAATGATGCCCACAAGACTGTCGTTCACTGCTTCAACAGTAAGCTCCTCTTCCTGAGTTAAAGCCGAATACCTGTTCTGTAGCTTGATCTGGAATTCCTCTATTTTGACTCTTACCGCTAACTCATTGATCAGCTTCTTATGCACCAGTTTCTTCCGTTCCCTTCTTAGGTCTAGGCTAATTCGAGTTCTTACCATCCTGTGGTCACTGCAGCGCACCTTGCCAAGCACGTCCACATCTTGTATGATGCCAGGGTTAGCGCAGAGTATGAAGTCTATTTCATTTCTAGTCTCGCCGTTCGGGCTCCTCCACGTCCACTTTCGGCTATCCCTCTTGCGGAAGAAGGTATTCATTATCCTCATATTATTCTGTTCCGCAAACTCTACTAATAACTCTCGCCTGATATTCCTAGTGCCTATGCTTATTCCCCTGCTGCCTTGTCTCCAGCCTGCTTCTTGCCTACCTTGGCATTAAAGTCGCCCATTAGTATAGTGTATTTAGTTTTCACTCTACCCATCGCCGATTCCACGTCTTCATAGAAGTTTTCGACTTCCTGGTCATCATGACTGGATGTGGGGGCGTAGACCTATACAATCTTCATTTTGTACCTCTTATTAAGTTTCACAACAAGACCTGCCACGCTCTCGTTAATGCTATAGAATTCCTGTATGTTCTTGTTCAGCGAGTGAATAAGGCGATTCGAGAAAATCATCGGTTCACAATTTCTGCGTTGAGTTATTCGTTTCCCAAAATTTCATGGTCAGCTCTCTATACCATCATGAATGAGAGACTCCAGTGCTGTAAACTCTGTGCCAGGTGGTTTTCCAAGATGCCGACCACCGACCATCACAAAATACAGCTAATGGGCGCAGCCTTAACATTTCTCCAGCATTATCACGAGGAATATTTTTTGAAGAAAATCATCACAGAGGATGATACACGAGTCCATTTCGAAAGTGAAGAAACAAAAGAGCAAACCAACAGCCGATTCTCTGAATAAAGAAGTTCAAGCAAGCCGCTTTCTCCAGCAGAAAGTGTACGGCTACTGTGTTCTGGGATAGGAATGGTGTTCTCTTGGTGGAATTCATGTAATGTGGCATGACCATCGCTGCAGCCTCGTACAGCGCGACTCCTGAATGTCAGGCAATTCTGGATGAGTGAAGAGGAATGTTGTCATTAGGCATTCTTCTTCATGACAATGCGCGGCCACACCGTGCAGCTGTAACAAAGCTCCTGCAGCGTTTTTGATGGCAAGTGTGATCACCCACTGAACAGCCTGGACCTGGCTTTGTGATTACCATCTCTTTGCTCACATGAAACCCTGGCTAGGAGGACGAGAGTGACTCAGACGAGCTGCCGACCAGTTTACAGAACTGGCTGAAAGCACAGCCAGCTTCTATGGCGAGGGTATAGGAAAGTTGGTACCATGCTACGACAAATGTCTCAATCGGAGCAGCAACTATGTAACTGGAAAGTATCTAAATGTTCCAAATAAAACAGTTGATTTTCACTGTGGTTTTCATTTCGCAACTGATTAGACCTTGAAAAACAATTGCCCTCCTATTTAGATATGTTGATTTTTTCAGTTGCTTTAGAACAACAACCCATTGCCTCATATCCTTCCATTGTTGACAAAGCCTTAGTGGCCTTTTGCCACCTCGGGAAGGGAATGGTTTTTACTCACAAGTTACTTTCCCTAAATTCCTTGCAATTTTTAGATGTCAAAATCACCTTGCAGAAGGGTCACACCTGCTGGCTTTTTTCGCCTCTGACAAAGGTATTGCTGCCATATGAGTCAGCAGATTCCAAAACTTAAAAGGGCCGTAGCTAAACTTTGCCTTGAGTCCGCTCTTGTACGGTCGTGTCCTTGCGCAATTCAGGCAAGCTTTCAAAATCAATTGGATAGACTGTCTTCAGCTGGGTTCCCCTGCATGCTTTTTGCCACCGTTGCCGAGTCGCTCCTCCAGAAAATCAAGAGCGATGAATACAGGAAAAGGGCTGAGCAAGCACACAGAATGGCGAGGCCGGAGGTCTTACCTTATAGTATGCACTGTGTTACCCACACCTTAAGGAAGGTTGCAGACGCACATGGGGTGCCAATCATATTCTCTGCTCCATACAAGCTACCCCAGCTGTGCCCACGCATACTTTCTGATGAGAGCAAGAAACGTGGTCGCAGTAAGAAACAAGGCAAACCGTACACAAAATGTGCCACTGGAGTCATATATGAGGTCCCGCTCTCTTGAGGCAAGACATACGTCAGCCAGACAGGGCCATATGTGAATGAGCATGCGCGGGAACATGAGCTTTCACTAAAAGGTATAGGTGGAGCACATTTGTCTACGCATTGCAATTTACATCAGTGCAAGCCACGACTGGACAAGATACAGAATCTTGGAAAAAGCAGGGACATCACGGCACATTGTTAGAGGCTTATCACAGTAAAGAACAAGATTTGTTGTGCATTAGCAATAATTCAGTTTTGCTCTTGCATGCAGAAACTTTCTTAAAAGCCAGCTGCGATTGGGCTGTGGCATGATTGAAGCTTTTTGGTATGTTGCGCATTTGCCTGCGTATATACAGTAGAACGTCCTTGATACATTCCCGTTACGTACGTTTTCCCAGCACTAGCGACAAGTTCGCTGGCAAGAGGAAGAGACTGCGAACGGCAGCGCAACCGAAACTTGAAGCGTTGTTAAGATGGACTGCCGATTCGCGCGACGCACAGCTGCCTTAGAGTGGCCCCCTTATCAGTGCGCATGCCAAAAACTACGTGCTGAGGCTCAGAATCGAACACTTCAAGGCATCGGAAGGCTGGATCAACCGATTTAGAGGGCCCCTCACCAGGTCTGGCCATTTTGAGCTGACAAGCGCAGAGCATAAAATGCGTGCTAACTATTGTGTTTGCAAAGAATTGCATCGATACGCGCTGCGGAAAGGTCTGAAATTTCAATCCGAACGCCATTTTCCCTTTCCCTCGCGGTGACTGCGCTTCAAGCCGGACGATGACGTAGTCGTGTCCCTATGGCTACGCAGTCGTGTCCGCAGTGTGACGCCGCTTGTGGCGACATGCGACTTTCGAGAATTATTCAAGGCAACATCCATTATTTGTGTGATCTGTTGCTTGAATTGACGAACTGAAGTTTAGAGAAATAATAAAACACACAAACACAATGTCTGCATGGTTTTTGTTTTACTTCGCACCGAAGCAAGAGACGTACTTCTGCTTCGTCTACTTGTTCCCACGGTCGTGCAGTCACGTGCGCAGGTACCGAAACTATGCCATTTTCTACCATGTTCCAGCGCCTGATCATGCTCTGCGATCCACTTGTTCTGCCTCAGTATTCGTGTAGCACTAATTATAGCGCTAGTGCACAGTGCACAAAATCATGCGCTGCATGAAATGAAACATCACAAGAGCCCGCACACAATGCCGTCAGTGGAAATGCGCAGAGCCGGGGAAAAAGAAGAGAGAGAGAAAAGAAAAATAAAAGCGAGGAGAAAAAAAAATGAAGGTGGGGCCGTGACATTCGCATCACGTGATCCTCGAGCTCCACTACGGGAGAACACAGGGAAGGAATTTCGCTTGCAGAGGCTAGGCGGAGTGAGTGGAGAGAGTCGATATGCAGTGCAGCTCTCCTTCTGAAATCATGGGTTCATGGCACTGAACTGTTTCCATCTCGGCTATTAATGAGCCGATTTGTAAAGTTCTTGCGGCAGAACGCTCCCTAGAGAACACGTAACAACTTCCAGCGTATAACCAAAAATTGCTATGGGGCCTGGTGAGGGGTCGTTTTAGGATAGAGTCCTTTGCGGCAACATTTGGTAGAAGAGAGCTGCCTCATCAACATTGAACATATCTCTCTTCATACTTCTGTAGCAGGGATTCAACATTGGCTTTCACGCATGACGCTGCTGTTTCGTCAACGACAGACTGGTACTCGCCAGTAACGACCCTGCCTATGATATTGTGGCGCCCCTTAAATCATTATAGCCAGCTGTCGCTTGCGACAAAGCTGTCGAAGCTCATAATGCAAGGAAAGCCTCTGGCTTTTCTCTGAAGTGGTGCCCCACTCATGGGCAAATTAGCAGCCCTTGCATCCAAAAACCGCTTGAACAGGGCCTCATCCACTGCTTCAAAGGCAGGAGACTGCAGCTTCTTCCCCTACCTCTTATGCCGCGTGCAACAGCGCCAGTGATGACTTCCTTGCTGATGAGAATTGTAGAAAGTGAGGTCGACGCGACGCCAAAGTCCTTGGCCACTTGTGTTTTCTTTGTCCCTGATGCGACAGCTGCAATTATGGCTGCCCTCTGATCCAGAGTGGCAACTTTCCGTTTTCGTTTCGAGCAGCTGCTGCCATGATTCATTCTCCTGCCATGTAACTGGCAGCACGGCATAAAAAGCAAATTGCCTGGCTGACCTACACCTGCTTATGAAACAAAGCAAATGAGTGCACACAGTACGCTAACACAAGTCAGGCTTGGCCAGCTTACCTCGGCTAGCTTGGTAAGCTTAGTGTGGCTTGAAGCATTGCTGGTGTACTGCAGCCGTGGGAGATCTAAACTGCCACATTAAGAGGCCTGAAAAGCGCTGCGCATTTTGACAAATCGATACGTTGTGTACAAAGCGGGCGGTTAATTGTCAATTTGGAATGAAAATTTTTCATTATATTTCTTGATCACTATAAAACGTTTTTGTTAAAATGAAATTTTAATGATGTGGGTTTCTATGGGGACTTTCAAGGGGAATTAAGATTATTTAATTATAAACCATTATGCTATAACAAGGTTTAATATATACAGTGAAAGCTCGTTAATTCGAACTTCAATAATTCGAATTTATGGATAATTCGAACTGTACGATTTGGTCCGGCCAAGCTCCACAGAAGTCTATGTATAAAAAAGTCCGTTAATTCGAACGCGAGAAGGTTCCCTCACGGATAATTCGAACTACGCTCGCCTGACACACGGCCAGAGAAGCGCGCCTACTGCCTACACACAAGGCTGTATTGCCTCAGAAACGGAGAGAACGGCGAGAGAAGGCAAAATCGGAAAAAAATCTAACCGACGCGGGGTCAGCCAGAAGGCAGCGGCGGCTGCCGCCTCTCTATTCTACGTAACCTCCGAGACTTCTTGCCCGTTGCGAATCTCGGAGGCTTTGCAAATCTTGTACAGCTGCTAATGTTGTGTGGAGATGGCACGGCAAGCTCCAAAACACAGCGAATCAAGTACGTCGCAGCTGCGCTTGCAATCAAGAACCAACGAATGAGGGCCTTCGCCACCTTCACATGTTCAGCGTCTTTGTCTCGGCAGTCTTCATCGGTTGTGCACCTCTGTTTTCAGCTTAGGAGGTATCGGCCGTCGCGATTCATTGTGATGGTGTTAAGCCTCGGCTAACGTTCGTTTCGGTGGATATCGGTGGTGTGGCACAGTCGGACCCAGAGCTTCGACTTGAAGATGGCGTGTGCCCGTGGCACACGCCATCACTTTCTGACGCGCCAAATTTCTGACATGCCCTACTGCTTCCAAATCGCAGTGTACTGTTGCCCTCCTTCACTTTCGTTAGTTCGAACTGAAGCGTCTTCCCCTTGTGGTTCGAATTAACAAGCTTTTACTGTATATTGGATTGTATACAGCATGGAATAAACAGTCGAAATTTGGCACTCCCCTTGCCCCCTTCTGTCCTTCCTTGTTTGTGCTAAGCGGCCATTTATTTATTTATTTATTTATTTATTTATTTATTTATTTATTTATTTATTTATTCATTTATACACACTGCAGCGCAATTTGCGCTACAGCAGGAGTGGGTTAAGAAAACGTACAGAAAATGCATTGGAGTATACAGCGGTAAATACAAGTGAACACTATTAAAAGACAATTTCTTATGGTCTACTGAGCAGTGTGAACTGACTAGCCCAGCAACATGTACTTCATAATAAATGACCTTTGATTGTTTGCACAACTGTGTTGTAGTCCCTTTGTCCCAAGAGCACATTTGAGACCCCATAGAATAATTATGAGGCATGCCATAGTAGAGGACTCCGTATTAATTTGACTACCTGCGGTTCTTTAACGGGCACCTAAACTGAAGTATACACAAATGATATTGCATTTGGTGCAATACGAAATGTGGCCACAGCAGCTGGGATCGAATAAGTGACCTGAAGCTTGGCTGTGCAACACCATAGATGCTGGTTTTCACGTCGGGTGGTTATACGCGTAGCGTGCGCCAATAGATGCACCACTGGTGGCAGCCTTGCGAAGTGCGCTCAGCAAAGGAGGCAGCCGTGCACCGTAGTTTTCTACGTCGTTGATCATGCTTCTCTGTTTTATTAAAGTTTTCAGAGCAAAATAAGCAACCCCCTTCGCATGTGTGGGGTGCCCAAAGCTTCAAGGAATGTTGAAGGATTGTTGCACTTTTGGGTGCTCGAATACCGCCAGAAATGTGCCAGCGATATGGTTCTAATCATTCCCCGCAAAGCCTCATCAGTGGGAGCAATGGTCTAAATGTCATTTGCCGCTTCTCTACCACATTGCATTAGCTAGGCGGCATGACTGCACGAGTGCACCGTGTTGTATGTTAAAGCTACTGAAGTTTGCAAGAACTAAAATTGTTGGTTTTATGCGGCCCAGTAAATCATCGCAGAAGCTGTGAAGTACTCCATGTTTTTGCATGCACTTTATGTGTGGCTTCGCACATGTTGAACTGCTGCTAGTTACTTCATACGTAACAGTCGATTTTTTTAGGTGCAAGGTTTTCACCCTGCCTCATTTATAAAAGGTGTAAATCATGCTGTTTCTTATTGGAATGATACCAGGCAAGTGCCTCTTTAACAGCTTTATTTTTATCGCCCGAAGACATCTTAGGTATTGTGGTTTCTTGGGAAATGTGTTACTGCTAATAGTTGCTGCATATGGTATTTATGTTCCATTTTCGTTGAAAAGTTTGCATCACGTTTGGGAAGTCGTCACACCTCGATGCTGTCAGAACAGACTTACCACACCAAGTGAATTTTTTGTTTCATAACGTAGTCCATTTTTGCATGTGAATGTTGTACTCGACTGAATTTTCTTATTATGCTTACCCCGCAAACGAATAACACGGCCTTGCCGCCAGCGCCCATCTACTTTGGCTGGCGCTGCTCTGCCTTTAAATATATCATGTGGCACCTCTCTCTAGTAACATTCAAGAAAAAAAAAAAGCTACTGAAAAGTAGGTCAGACTTTGGCCTTGTACGTTTCCAAGCAGCTTCCTTAGGGAATGTTAAATTGCGAAAACTGCAGCGGGAATGGCAGTTCATTGACGTATGCAGCAGAATTGTAATTAGAGCCCTAACTTCCGCTATTATTAACCCCTATGTTAGGTGACTTCGTTGACTAGTGTATGCATTCCCATCAATAAATCCGCAATTACTGTTGAGGCGACTTTGATGGCACTTATTCAGCAATGTCACATGTATTCATCGGCATAAAGATCACTACTCAGGGTTCTACTCAAATTGAGGACGACGCAACGAGCTATGGAAAGAAGAATGATAGGGTAACGTTAAGGGATAAGAAAAGAGCAGATTGGGTGAGGGAACAAATGCGAGTTAATGACATCTTAGTTGAAATCAAGAAAAAGAAATGGGCATGGGCAGGACATGTAATGAGGAGGGAAGATAACCGATGGTCATTAAGGGTTACGGACTGGATTCCAAGGGAAGGGAAGCATAGCAGGGGACGACAGAAAGTTAGGTGGGCGGATGAGATTAAGAAGTTTGCAGGGATGGCATGGCCACAATTAGTACATGACCGGGGTTGTTGGAGAAATATGGGAGAGGCCTTTGCCCTGCAGTGGGCGTAACCAGGCTGATGATGATGATGAAAGATCACTACGACATGTGCAGACATTGCACCATGCGGATTTGTTTAAGATATAAGTCTGCACTGACGATGTGTGGCTATTAATGAGGTACAGAAGAAGTATTATGGCTAGGTTAGAATTAAAAAAAAAGAAAGAAGAAACGATCGAGACGATGCATTACTCAACAAAACCTAGCGACTAATTAACATAGCTACACTTTGTATAAATGGGGTTCATTGCATTTGTCTGCGGGCTGCACCTGGCACGAAGTGGATTGGGTTGTCCCAAACAGCGGTAACATTGTGTTCATGCCCGCTTCCATAGAGGACAGTGTCTTCCCTGCAGCTGCCACTGTAGAAGAAGCAGACTGGCACGCGAATAAAGGAGAAACTGCAGCCGCGAACTTCAGCCATCCCTGCCACAAAGGGTTGTCTGCTACTGCTTCTGAGCGTACTGTTGGAAGCGCCTGCCAGGTGGCACTCTATAGGCAGTGAACGACGCGTATATGGAAGATACATTAAATATATAACATTTGTTGTCCTCCTGAAATTGGTATTTATAAATCTAAGACTAAACCTTTTAGAACTGCACAAGCACACGGGAAACATGGACGAAAAAAGGCACATATACGCACATAGGCGCAACTTCTAACAGTTTATTTTGGTCCCAACACTACTTTTTATATATCACATAACCTGAGCACATCAGTGCGCAAAACTCCAAGGCACCACGAGTCAGCATTTCTACAAGAGCGAGGATGGCACACCCAGAAAATCGAATTCTTCCCTTGTCAGCGTGATCGACGCCATACTTATACACATTTCACCCATCTATTCTATTTCTTCTGCTTCTATTATCTTTCTTGTAAGCAGATTCCTATTTTGGCCAACAATTCTACAAGTGTGAAACAAAGGAACGCAACTGCAACACTTACAATGCGTCGCTAGAAAGCCACTGGCCACGTTTTGACATAACTTTGCTCATGCAATTGGCCGTTGAGGTAAGGGCCAGTTCGCCCAACATAGCTGTGACCACACGACAACGCTAAGCAATAAATTACAGGTTCAGCACAATCTACAAATTTGCTTTTGTAGTTCTTTTTGTTCAATGGCGAAAGGGCAGGGGATTCATCACGACTATATTAAACTGGAAATACTTATTAAGTGGGTGCATGTTTACAATGTTCTACTGTATACCACAGGCTGGAAGTGACCAATCTTGCTGCTTAACCCTTTCAGGGTCAATGACGTAAATATACAGTGCCTCGAACAAGTACAAAATGGTCGATGCCATATATTCACGGTGCCGTCTGTACGTTTAAAAAGCGCTTCAATTTCCTAACCTTTTCTTCCCTGGCATGTGCTGCCACTATGTGGGAATACAGGAAATTTTTTTCTCACGCCTCCCCCGCTCTATTTCGTTTCATGGTTTGTTTAAGAGCTAGTTTGCTCTGGTGCACCTGTATACTAGCACTCTCGCATTGGCATGCGTGCAGGTGGGCGGCGGTTTGGGTTTGGTTCCACAGTGGTTTCAGCTTCTTGCGCTCGTGAAACTGATGGCTATCTCGTTACTAATTGCTCAAAGGGAGACCGCCTGTCTCTTGGTCGTTTAGTGCTCACAGGAGTGCACATAGGAAGGATGCGCCGTACATGCGTATTTTTTTTTGAGACTCGCGATAACTAATTGCCCCTGGTTAGTTTAAGATGAAGATTAGAGGAAGTTTGTCAGACGTTTTGATTTTTCTACGGGCACACAGCCACACAGTTTTCTTGAGCGCACTCACCTACACAGTTCGATTACATTACGGACGTAAATATTTGTGTAAGAGCAGGAACATTTGAGACTTGCGAAATATTCTCGTGTGCGCATTTTTTAAGCCTTCAACTATGTGTATAACAATGCGTCAAATTTTTAATTATAAGTTTATTTCCTTTTTTTATTGTTGTTATTCATGAATAAACAGTACATATTATCACGATATCATCGAGCGATGCTCAAGAGAAACCGCCGTGAGAACAACGATGAAGTTGGTCGGTGCCCTTGGCGCGAGCGAGTGCCGGCCTGGCTGCCTGGCTCCAGTGTAAATAGCCTGTAGATAGGCTCTTTCATCTGTGTTTTTCCACATGTGACAATATATACCAACACAAAATATCTTTTTTTTTTCACTTTACGGTCACCGCAGAAAAATTACGGTAAATTTTTTCAAAATAAATTTCTCATAAAGATTGGAATCTGCAAAAAAAAAAGACCCTGGGCGGTCACATATGGTGAAAAAGATCGACCCTGAAAGGATTAAAGCGGTGACCACATGTATGCAATATTCAATCAACAGTGTCAAGCTGACAGACCCCATCACATTGCCACGTCACAGGGCAGGGCAACCTCATGGACGTGACATTGCAAGAAAGGTCTTGACAAATTTTCATTGTCTGCATAAGTACAATCATACACTTGTAAAAATATTGCAAACATGCCACAAGGCTAATTTTTTTGCCAAAATTTATTAGAACCTAGTTTTATTCTGCTGACATCCGACAATAAAAATGCGTTCCAGGTCACCAGAGTGAAATGCTGTGGTGCCCATCTGGTAGATAAAAATCTAAACACTTCTGCAGGTTTCAGTGGCATCTCAGGCCTAACGGCATCAAAACAACTGATCTCAATAATAGCCATAAAGCATCACTGATACTTTGTCCTCAGCGAAAGATGAGATGAAGCGATGGCTGATTTTACCATTTATTTCTTGCCATCACAGTGGAGAGCAAGTAGCAAGAGCCAATTCAGATCAAAGCGGGCAAACTTGTTGCTACCATGTAGTTATGCAATCACGTGGTAACTGGCAGAAGCTGCTGCATGCACTTCCGGGCAGCAAGCCGAGTTTTTTGGCTGGCCAAAAACCAACATCCCTAAAAGCGATCATGAAAGATTGACCTCTGCAACGAAAAAACCTGTCGCTTGTTGCCACCACTTGCCGCCGTCACTCAAAAATTACGTGCATGTGGTTGTACCTTCACAGACGCACAAGATTGCCAGGTGAAGCATGCTGGTATGACCTGTTTTTTTTTTTAATCACTCAGCTATGAATGCTATAAACTTCCAAAAAACAAAGAAAACTTAATGTTATCGTACAGCTTCTGAAGACGGTAGTCAGAAAATAATTGCTTCCTCACCTTACCACCACACTCAATGCGGCCACCAGACTTGACAGCTTCAGCAACAGCTTCCAGGAATTCCTCCACTGCACGCTCAGTGTGCAGGGGGCCACATAAGGTTGATGAGTGCAGAGGGTCACCCAGACGAACCTGGCTGTAGGCATTTTTGAGTCTCGACAGTACTTGGTCATATACCTGCGCAGTTGATGCAGTGCCAGCACTTTAGTGCCCCTGATTGTCAAACAAGTGACAACCAGTCATGTGTTCCTGTGGCAGTTATGAATAGCAGCAAGAATGCCATATATATTTGGTCACATTGAACATGGCATGCATTACAACACAGATGCACTCACAATGTTGCAGTGTTCTTTAACCCAAAATGCTATAGCCAGACAGGCCCTTCTATCCAAGTACAGTAGTTATTCATCTGTACTCAGGGTGTCTACCAAGTTGACATTTCCAAATTCCCATAGTTTTCCAGGTTTTCCCAGAGTGCCTTTGCAAAATTCCCTGAGTAATGCAGAACTATGTTTTATGTCAAGATGGGCTGGAACCATATCGCCCGATGCTGTCACTCTTTAGTAAGGTTCATGGTTATACTGCGCTCAGTTTTACACAGATGATGTTAAGGAAGGACAGGACGTGGACGGACGTAGCGCAAGTTTCTACACTAAATGGTAAGGATATGAAAATTCTTTTTAAAAGAAGCGACTTAATCTAATTTGAATACTAAGGAGTAGTGTTTATGTTATTCAAAAAAAGAATAGAAGGGAGGGGTTAGTAAAATGCACAGCAAATAAAATGTCTTCGAAATAAATTGCAAATCGAGTCATCATCATCATCATCATCATAATCAGCCTAGTTACGCCCACTGCAGGGCAAAGGCCTCTCCCATACTTCTCCAACTACCCCCGTCATGTACTAATTGTGGTCATGTTGTCCCTGCAAACGTCTTAATGTCATCTGCCCACCTAACTTTCTGCCGCCCCCTGCTACGCTTCCCTTCCCTTGGAATCCAGTCCGTAACCCTTAGTGACCATCGGTTATCTTCCCTCCTCATTACATGTCCGGCCCATGCCCATTTCTTTTTGTTGATTTCAACTAAGATGTCGTTTACCCGCGTTTGTTGCCTCACCCAATCTGCTCTTTTCTTATCCCTTAATGTTACACCTATCATTCTTCTTTCCATAGCTCATTGCGTCATCCTCAATTTCAGCAGAACCCTTTTCGTAAGCCTCCATGTTTCTGCCCCATATGTGAGTACTGGTAACACACAGCTGTTATACACTTTCCTTTTGAGGGATAGTGGCAACTTGCTGTTCATGATTTGAGAATGCCTGCCAAACGCACCCCAGCCCATTCTTATTCTTCTGGTTATTTCAGTCTCATGATCCGGATCCGTGGTCACTACCTGCCCTAAGTAGATGTATTCCCTTACCACTTCCAGTGCTTCACTACCTATCGTAAACTGCTGTTCTCTTCCGAGACTGTTAAACAATACTTTAGTTTTCTGCAGATTAATTTTCAGACCCACCCTTCTGCTTTGCCTCTCCAGGTCGGTGAGCATGCATTGCAATTGGTCTCCTGAGTTACTAAGCAAGGCAATATCATCAGCGAATCGCAAGTTACTAAGGTATTCTCCATCAACTTTTATCCCCAGTTCTTCCCACTCCAGGCCTCTCAATACCTCCTGTAAACATGCTGTGAATAGCATTGGAGGGATCGTATCTCCCTGTCTGACGCCTTTCTTTATAGGGATTTTGTTGCTTTCTTTGTGGAGGACTACGGTGGCTGTGGAGCTGCTATAGATATTTTCCAGTATTTTTACATATGGCTCATCTACACCCCGATTCCGTAATGCCTCCATGACTGCTGAGGTTTCGACTGAATCAAACGCTTTCTCGTAATCAATGAAAGCTATATATAAGGGTTGGTTATATTCTGCACATTTGTCTATCACTTGATTGATAGTGTCAATATGGTCTATTGCTGAGTAGCCTTTACGAAATCCTGCCTGGTCCTTTGGTTGACAGTAGTCGAAGATGTTCCTGATTCTATTTGCGATTACCTTAGTAAATACTTTGTAGGCAACGGACAGTAAGCTGATCGGTCTATAATTCTTCAAGTCTTTGGCGTCCCCTTTTTTATGGATTAGGATTATGTTAGCGTTCTTCCAAGATTCCGGTACGCTCGAGGTTATGAGGCATTGCATATACAATGTGGCCAGTTTCTCTAGAACAACCTGACCACCATCCTTCAACAAATCTGCTGTTACCTGATCCTCCCCAGCTGCCTTCCCCCTTTGCATAGCTCCTAAGGCTTTCTTTACTTCTTCTGGCGTTACCTGTGGGATTTCGAATTCCTCTAGGCTATTCTCTCTTCCACTATCGTCGTGGGTGCCACTGGTACTGTATAAATCTCTATAGAACTCCTCAGCCACTTGAACTACCTCATCCATATTAGTAACGATATTGCCGGCTTTGTCTCTTAACGCACACATCTGATTCTTGCCTATTCCTAGTTTCTTCTTCACTGTTTTTAGGCTTCCTCCGTCCCTGAGAGCCTGTTCAATTCTATCCATATTATAGTTCCTGATGTCCGCTGTCTTACGCTTGTTGATTAACTTAGAAAGTTCTGCCAGTTCTATTCTAGCTGTAGGGTTAGAGGTTTCCGTACATTGGCGTTTTTTGATCAGATCTTTCGTCTCCTGCGATAGCTTACTGGTTTCCTGTCTAACGGCGTTACCACCAACTTCTATTGCGCACTCCTTAATGATGCCCATGAGATTGTCGTTCATTGCTTCAACACTAAGGTCCTCTTCCTGAGTTAAAGCCAAATACCTGTTCTCAACAATGCAAGCTTGATCCGGAATTCCTCTAGTTTCCATCTTACCGCTAACTGATTGATTGGCTTCTTGTGTACCAGTTTCTTCCGTTCCCTCCTCAAGTCTAGGACAATTCGAGTTCTTACCATCCTATGGTCACTGCAGCGTACCTTGCCAAGCACGTCTACATCTTGTATGATGCCAGGGTTCGCGCAGAGTATGAAGTCGATTTCATTTCTAGTCTCACCATTCGGGCTCCTCCACGTCCACGTTCGACTAACCCGCTTGCGGAAAAAGGTATTCATCATCCGCATATTATTCTGTTCTGCAAACTCTACTAATAATTCTCCTCTGCTATTCCTAGAGCCTATGCCATATTCCCCCACTGACTTGTCTCCAGCCTGCTTCTTGCCTACCCTGGCATTGGAGTCGCCCATCAGTATAGTGTATTTTGTTTTGACTTTACCCATAGCCAATTCCATGTCTTCATAAAAGCTTTCGACTTCCTGGTCATCATCACTGCATGTAGGGGCATAGATTTGTACCACCTTCAATTTGTACCTCTTATTAAGTTTCACAACAAGACCTGCCACCCTCTCGTTAATGCTATAGAATTCCTGTATGTTACCAGCTATTTCCTTATTAATCAGGAATCCGACTCCTAGTTCTCGTCTCTCCGCTAAGCCCCGGTAACACAGCACATGCCCGCTTTTTAGCACTGTATATGCTTCTTTTGTCCTCCTAACCTCACTGAGCCCTATTATATCCCATTTACTACCCTCTAATTCCTCCAATAACACTGCTAGACTCGCCTCACTAGATAGCGTTCTAACGTTAAACGTTGCCAGGTTCAGATTCCAATGGCAGCCTGTCCGGAGATTCTCAAATACAAATAAAAAGGAGATGCATACAGAAGCAAATATTTTCGAATATGAGCTATTTATACCAACTGATAGCAAGCTCAGTGGTATGAGGCCCGAATCTTGTCACAATTGAGTGTCTCTCTCAACAGCTCGTAAGCCAACCTCAACTGTCCTGGCATACTCTCAGCCCGCACACGACGCCTCAGTGTTGTTTCACTGCTTTAAAGAGTTTATTTTGGTTAGTATGAGGGACACCTGCATCTCGGCGTCAGCCAAGAGTGTTTTTTGAGCTCGGGCTCCTTCAAAGAAGTGCTCGCATACTTCATTCCCCCTTCATTCCTCAATGCGTCAGTCCTTTCTGCTCTCGTGCTCCTTTTCTCGTGCGTTAGCACTACGGACCATTTGAAGCATACTTTTGGTCAATTTACAGCCAACATCCAATTTTTCGGACCCCCTAGGGGCCACGAAAACTTCCGAAAAATCGGGCTGTCCGATAAAATAAATGCATGTCTTTTACTGCTCTTAAGGGCTCAAATCGACACAGGCACATCTGGAAATGCTCTGAATGCCTGTAAGCACACTTATTAGGCATAGCAGTGCTCCTACTGTGACAGGAGAGGGCGGGTGCACGCATGTAAAATTAAGGAATACATACTGTGTCCCGTGACAATTGCCCCTTCCTAGGCTTGATAAGCTTCATCGCAATACTTTTGCTAATGCTTCACCGTGTCACACAACTGTACCGAGGCAAAACTTTCAGGAACCAGCATTATGGAATGTGCCGTGCATTCCGAGCTTCGAAGCCAAAATTATTGCTGACAGCAGAGAAATGAAGAAACACGGCACCGAACGGCAAGAAGCTTAATAGCGAACGTCAAAGCAGCTAGGCGTAGCGCTGCCGCAGTGGTGGCTACGGCTGCCAGCGGATCTGCGTGCGATAGCACCGGTTCGAGGCGGCGAGGTAATCAAAATGGCAGTGGTGGTGGCTTTGACTAATGCCATTTCGGACCTGCGGTCATGCAGACCGTTCATAAAATCGGACGGCAAAAAGTTCTTGCGTCCGAAATTTCAGATGGTCTGATACATTGATACTATGGGGTACGTGGTGGTGCCACGAAGCTGTCGAAATTATCGGGAATCCGGAAAGTCGGTTGTTGACTCTACATTGGAAACTCCCCCAGTCGACGACAGGGTGTCAAAGACTATTCGTTACCGATTCCTGTCTGTTATTTGAGCCAGCATTACCGTGACTATCGACCCTTTCAATAAAATTACAGCTAATTTTCCCTGATAAAGGCACGAATTCCCCGAGTTTTCCCCGAGTATTTCCAGACTACTAAAAATCCCAGAGAATTCCCAGTTTTCCGGGTTAGTAGACACCCTGGTACTTTTCACGATCTTCTCCCTTGAAGCAAGCAAATCTCCAGCTTTCTGTCACGTACCCGACAGGCTGGTCACTTTCCTTCATGGCTTCGGGTACTTGTAGGAAATTGAGGTAGCATAATTTTCAGGCTACATAATTATATATGCAACCAGGACTACAAGTGCTGCAGTTCTTGCTCGTTACACTTGCTTACAGTTCCTGCAATCTCGAATAATAATGGAGCTGTGCTGGCTGCACAAAGAATAAGGCCATGATGACTCCCATTGAAAACTCAAACCTTGGGGTGGCCACTGTGATGCAGCAGATGGGCACAGCTGCTGGCTTCAAGGGACCTGCAGGATCAGGCTTCCGCATGAGACTTGCAAACCTCAAAGCCATAGGCATTACAGTGGTGAAATACGTCTTGCAAAACAGTACTAATTTGGGCAGGTTGATTGAAACTAGAGTACTAGTAAATAGGCCCATTCTATTTTGTCTTGTCCCATGTGCAGTAACTCAATTCACCAATATGTCCGCATTAGAAGTACTTGTCACCTTTAGGGCTACATCCACAAGGCAGGTGTTGCTGACCTTGCAAGCCTCCCAGATGCTGCAGCCTTGAGCACCGATAGACTGCACTGACAATGTGTTTCCATGGACATCCTGGCCTTGTGAATCTGCGGCCATTGTTCTGAATGACAAGGTCTGACAGGAGCCGATGCAGATAAAAGGTGCTTGCTCCTTGCCACTATCCATCATTCAACCACAGTTGCAGTCCCAGGTTTCGCGACCCAAGTGTAAATATGATGAGCAAAACGAGAACGAAGTAAAAGCGGGAGCCAACATTTCAACAAGTAGACTTGTCTTTTCAAGGCAACATATGCTTTTCTCGGCACAGTATGTATAGGTAGGGTTCTTCTAAAGGGGAGAGGGGGAAAGGCAGGTGGGTGTGGCAATGACGGAAGGTGTGTTTGTGGTGAAGGTATAGAATTGAGGATAAAGGGGTGTTATGCACAAGGCTAGTGACATGACCATGTGCACTGCACGCCCCTATTATCTGCTCTGCTGGAGGCTGTGGGCTATTGTCTCTCTGAAAGAAATAATAAAAGGAGCGACAGAAAACAGTGCTTGTGAAAAAAATACTGAAATGGAATAAATATATAAAATTTTAGAAAGAAAGAAAGGGAGAAAAGAACTCCGAACTTTTGGCACTAGTACGGGAACATCATTTGCCCCCACATATGTGAACATTTTCATGGGACAGCTTGAAGCAGACCTGTTAAAATCCGAGCAGTGAACCGTGCTAAACGACAGGATGAAGAGGGGGACACAGCGCACAGCACTGACTAACAACTAAGTTTCTTTATTCTTTCAGTCAACATATATATACTCAACTGCTATCTCCAAGTGGTAGAGTATATATATATATATATATATATATATATATATATATATATATATATATATATATATATATATATACATGCAAAATCTTACCCTTTGACACCCCACACCTATCTGCGTTACATTGATGACATATTTATAATATGGAAACACAGCACAAGTGTGTTAACCGACTTAATTAGCCATTTCAATCACTTCAAATCAATCTAGTCAAATCAACTGCTTCGACAGACGTCTGCCAATTTCTGCCGTTCTTGAGGTACTGGCGTCGGTAGCTTCTGGTTCAGGACCAACAGGCATAGCGCGCATGTGTGCCCAGCACTTCCACCAGCTTGTCACGAGAGGAAAAGGCAAGCAGTCAGTTCCAAGCAAATGGTTGTTTACTGTTCGTTTGTGCAGAACTACGACACACACATATTTGTCCTCGGCTTCCAGCGTTACTAGCGTGTGGCAATATACTGCTGCCAACGCTCCATATACTCATTACATTGCTGGCCACCTTTCCTGGCTCCAGTTTTTGAAAGCTGTCTGCTGTTTACCGCAAGCATAGGCTTATCGTAGGGGCTTTCTGTAGGGGTGTTTGAATATCAAAATGCTGTAATATGGATTGAATATTAATAGTTAGCTTCAAATACTGAATTGAATATTGAATAATGATATGCACATTCATTTATTACCAAGTTTAGTTATTTTAGCCTGTTGAAACATGCAATTACATTGTCTAGGTTAAGAAATTAGGCAAGTAAGCTTTTATACTAAAAGATTGCGTATTTGACTCATGTCAACGTGGAAAATTAATTCCCAGTGGCTGTTGTCGACTTACTGCATTACTGGAATGTCGATTACCTGCGAGATCTGTACTACTATTTCCAGGTTTACCTCAGGCATGCATTGTGGCAGCAGATTGGCCATCACTATTTTCTGAAATGTAACAGGCATGCGATACACTGCACGAAGGTGAAACATGGGCATTTGGCGGGAAGCTGGCATATTTGCATAGTGAGACTGCGTAAGCGGGCATCACTGCTGAGGATCAGCCCACTCAACCTATACTACTGGAAAGAGCATTACAATTGCAGTTTTGTTCTTGCCCACCCCTTTTCATTGAGCTCTAAACACGCCCACACTGTCCACAAGCACGTGCCTCTCGTTACCAAGAGGCTGGCTTTCCCACATACATTTGACATTCGGTCGCTGAGCGCACCTTACAATCAAAATTTTGTTCAAGTTAAATTTAGGGGTTTTACGTACCAAAACTATGATATTGCGAAGCAAGCCATAGTCAGGGGACTCTGGAATAATTTTGGCCACCTAAGGTTCTTTATTGTGCACCCAATGTACAGTATACAATCGTTTTTGCATTTTTGTTCTCATCGAAATGCAGCCGCCATGGCCAGCATTTGGTCCTGCACCCCCAGGTTTAGCCGTGCAATGCCGAAGCCACTATGTCACCACTAGGGGTTAGGCAAAATTTTGCCAGCAGCACGAAACAGAAACAAAATTCAGCACAATATCAGACAGATTCTTAGATTTGATAGAAACAAATCCTAAGAACCGTTCTTCCTCCTGCACAACCAGTATTCGATTTGTTTTGGATATTAGCATCCAACTGAATATACGAAAATTTTTGAATGAATAGTTTCCGAGTTGAATACTGTTAAGAATGGCCACCTGCAATGCCGGATTGCCACCCGCTTACGACTATCAGGGCAAGATACCGGGAGCTTCGCCGTCAACTTCTAGCCACAGCGTGACTAAATCGACTTTGTGACGGAATGAGCTCGGCGGGCCAACTATTGTTCCCAAACTCCCCAACGCGCTACCCGGAACGGCTCCGAGTGCTACGGGGCCCCTCTGACGTCAGCTCCGGACATTGGAATGTGTGTGCCTTTGTGTGCGTAAACCGTCCTGCGGGAGGCGGCTAGGTTGCGTTGACGAAACGAATGTTTGCCGCCTTGTATCGCCGGAGGACCGAGTGTTTAAAAATGGCTGTGGCTTAGGTAAGGTTAAGCCCAGGATGCGAAGCATACTAGCCTTTATTTTAGTTGTTGAACCACTGTTTAGCCTGGTGAACTGCTGTTGCTTGGCTATATTTGGTTCGGCTAGACGAAGAAACAACTCATGCATTACTTCTTCGCCTTCAAGAGTGGAACGCGACAGCGTTCCCGTCGACCCGCCAAGGGGTGTAAGACAATGGGCTACAGGGCAGCGACTACGCGCCCCGCATTGGACGCGGTGAGCGTCGAGCAAAGCAGCGTTCGGCGCGGCAACGAAATGTGCGCCTGAGCAAGAGATGCACGCCTTAGAAACAGCGCGTTTCTAAGGCAACACCGCATTCACTAGAGGCGCTTTTGTACCGCTTTGAAGCATTGTACTCGTGGCTCAGTGGTAGCGTCTCCGTCCCACACTCCGGAGACCCTGGTTCGATTCCCACCCAGCCCGTCTTGCAAGAGTTGAGCCAAAGCCACTTCTCCTCTGTCGTGACGTCACGGTGTCACGTGATTTCATGGTCACCGCCGCGCCTGAGGAGCTGGGTTGAGCCCTCGTAATATGCTTCGCATAAAAACTGCTGTTGTGCGGATGCTTGACACACTTCTCTTGAGCAGTCATGTTGGACTGACACACTTCTCTTGAGCAGTCATGTTGGACTGACACTCACTCTCAAGCAGTCATGTTAGACTGATGTACTTTCTCAAACAGTCATGTTAGACTGACTTAAATATTGTAAATAAATCCATATTCCTCGTTCTCGATGAGAAGCAGTCCTTCCCTTCATCAACGTCCTCAGCGTGGATAAGTTAGACGACAGCATGGGCCAGCTACCTTCTAATTCATGCCGGACTCCAATCTTGACAACGGATCACGAGCGATGGGATTGAGCCCCCAATCTTGACAATACAAATAATAAAAATATAATATTCCATGCTATTTTATCAACCCCCAGTTTCCTGCCCTCGTTGCTTGCCCGGAACATGACGCCGGGCAAGGACAACGACAGGTGCACAGCGCGGGCTAAAGCCATAGCCCGGAAGCTGGAAGAGAACCCCAGGGTCCTCTGCGCAGATGCCTCGCTCTGAAAACACAGTGACCGTGCAGTGGTGGTGGTTACGTTGAAAGGCAGGCTGATCGTCAGCGCGTCCCTGAAGACAACAGACCCTGCAGTTGCCAAAGAAGCGGCCGTGGCCCTGGCACTCGCACAGCCAAGCGTGGACACCATGGTCACCAACTCAAAGACAGGCTACGAAAGCTTCCGCAGGGGGGTCATTTCCTCCGCGGCCTGAGCCATTCTATCCAAGTGCAAGCCTCCGGGAAGAGCCGGGTAGAGCTCGTGTGGATTCCTGCTCACTCGCAGGTAGCAGGCAACACCATCGCCGACTACCATGCCCGAGAAATGTCAATCCGGGTCGAGCACGAGCTGGAAGAGCTACCGCACCCGGTTACCAGCTTTTGGGACATTACCTGGATGAACTGAGACGAAAGGTGCAGACTGCCAGAACCGCACCCCAAATTCACCAGGCAACAACAGACGATCCTGCGTCAAGCGCAGGTGGGATTGCTTGCGCATCCCGTACTGATGAACCGCATAGACCCTGCGGAACACGATATGCTCTGTCCTTTTTGCAAAAGAGAAAAGGGCACCCTGCCGCACGTCTTGGCAGAGTGCACAGAACTCAAGACACCTCCTCCTCTCCTTCCCACCAACACACCCAATTGCCAACCCCTTGAACGATGGGAGACTGTTATCCAGCCCCGCCCTACCGATTCAGCTCGCACTGACGGACAGGGGTCAGGAGCTGCTGGGAACATATGGGTCCTGTAACGAGAGAACCACCCCGTCTGGTGCCTGGATGCACCACTGATTTATTTCTGGCCCAATAAATGTTGATTCATCATCATCATTGCTAGTTGATAAAACGGTGGCAAACAATTTAGCAAAATATTATTGCAAGAGCAATTATATGAACACTCAAAGCACATTTTCAACATCGCCGTTGCTGTGATGTTTCGTATAAATTCCAAGGGCGATAACACTGTCACCCCGCATCGTATATGCTGTATGTGCGAGTGAAAGCACACGAGGGAAGCCGACGATCGCGGCTCAATCTGGCGCCTGCGAACGAAGAAAGTGGAGAGCAAACATGCTGTTTACCATCGTGCAAAAGGCCGTGGGGGGATGGGAGGGAGGAGGGCGGTGTTACGCTTTCGCAGCAACTGCTCATTTCGAGACCGGGCGCAAGGGGAATAGACTATCGCGGCTCAATCTCGCATGCCATACATGAAAGCAAGTGGGGAAGCAGCGCAGGAGGGGGCGAGGTGCGGTTTCGACTCCGCCAACAAGTGCGTACTTCGTACAGCCATGCGCAGTATCTTGAAAGTGATCTGCAGATGGCTCATACCTCTGTGTGCACTGTATGCATACCTTTGTGTGCACTGTATGCATACCTTTGTGTGCACTGTGTTTTTGGATCAAAAGTTGGCATCAACTTTCATGCAAGCCTTTCAGAAAAGATTACTCTTTATCGTGCAGCATGATTGAAGCCTGGATCATACAAGCGTTACGTTTGACGATTTCATTTCATTTCATTTTATTACCTTAAAAGCCCCATAGGGGCATTACATAAGGGGTGGGCATACATATATTTATTATACATCATTTTTAGAATAACAGAGCCTAAGTAAAAATAACAGAGCATAAGTTACAACGCACGCGAAAATTAAGTACATAATTCCATCTAGTAAACACATAGATAGCATATCCTGTTCATTTTTTATTCTAAAAAATGGTCTGTCAGTCTTCGCATGAATGTAGGTGCACAGGTTATGGCGGCAATTTGGTGGGGCAGGTTGTTCCAATCTGTTGCTGCGCGAAAGAAGAATGAGCCTGAAAAAGTGGTAGTATGAGTGCGAGGGCGGCCAACTTGGTACACGTGCCGAGTGCGATGTGATACACGGGCAGCGGGAATAATGTATGGTTGTTGATTAAGTGAAGTATGATAAAACTTATGAAAAAGAGAGAGAGTTGAGATGCGACGGCGATCAGCGAGTGTAACCAGTCCGGATTCTTTTTTCAGTGATGACACGCTGACATCATATGAATACGTTGAATGAATGAACCTTATGGCACAGTTTTGCACCGATTCAAGTGCGTTGATTAGATATGCTTGATGAGGGCTCCATACGGCACATGCATATTCGAGTTTGGGTCTGATTATGGTCTTGTAGGCTAGTAATTTCACATGCGTGGGTGCTTGCTTTAAGTTTCGTTTTAAGAAACCAAGAGATTTATTAGCAGATGAGATGACGTTAGTAATATGTGTGCTCCAAGTCAAGTCATTTGTAAGGGTAACACCAAGGTATTTATAGGACTGCGCAGTTTCTACGTCTACGTTATTTATTGTGTATGGGTAAGCTAGTGGGTTATGTCGCCGGGAGAATACCACTACTTTACATTTATTTGGGTTAAGTGTCATTAACCAGCAATCGCACCATTGTTGCAAGCGTTTAATATCCTCCTGAAGGGAGATTTGGTCAGACATGTTAGTAATTGTTTGGTAAATGACGCAGTCATCTGCAAACATGCGAATGTTGCAGGATACATGCAGAGGTAAGTCGTTAAAATATATTAAAAAGAGGAGAGGCCCGAGGACAGATCCTTGTGGAACCCCAGAAATTACCGGTAGGGAAACAGATGGACTGTTGTTAATAAGAACAAACTGTGAGCGGTTACTAAGGAAAGCTTCAATCCATCGCAATATATCGGGGTGCACGTTTGCTAGAGATAGCTTTAGTAATAGTCGTTGATGTGGTACCTTATCAAATGCTTTGGCAAAGTCTAGGAATACTGCGTCTGTCTGCTGGTTAGTATCTAGATTAGTGTGAAGATCATGAAGGAAAAGTGCCAATTGCGTCTTGCAGGAAAATCCCTTGCGAAATCCGTGCTGTGAAGAATGAAAAAAGTTTCCTGCGTCTACGAATTTCATAATTTCTGTATAAACGACATGTTCCATGATTTTGCAAGGTATGCTTGTCAGTGAGATGGGGTGATAGTTAAGTGGAGAGTTCTTGTCACCTGATTTGTAGATGGGAACAACCCTCCCCACCTTCCAGTCATGTGGTATGATGCCAGATGAGAGTGACTGCGAGAACAAGCACAAATAAGCAGCACTGATGTCTTTAGTATTTTTTAACACTTTTGAGTTTATGTTATCCACTCCAGCTGAGGATGTTAGTTTAAGATTGTCAATTAGAGACAAAATACCATCGGCAAAGAAGGTTACTGATGGCATGACACTAGTTGAGTTGTTAACTGTAGGGGGAAATGACAAGCTAGGTTCATGGGAGAAGACTGACACAAAAGCTGTATTAAAAAGATTAGCACATTCAACATCATCGACCGTTTCACCGTTCTCGTTGACTAACGCAATACTGCTTATTTCCCGAGGATTGATCACCTGCCAGAACTTTCTTGGATTAGTGACCAGCATGTTTGGTAGATCTTCGTGAAAGAAAGACTGTTTTGCCTCCCTTATAGCTGATAAGTATGCACTATGATAGTATAATAATAGTATAATAGTATATACTGAGTATAATAGTATATACTGAGATACTATGCTGATAGTATAAGTATGGATGTGGAACGCCTCGATAATTTCTCTAGGCTGCTGATCCCTGTGGCGTGAAAGTATTTTATGACAGTCTCTTTCTCTCACATGGCTGTGTGCTGGTACAGTTCAACTCGTTTATAACGAACTCTAAAGCTCCACGAAAAGTCGTTATAACAGTAGATCGTTATATATGGACTCATGCTTAGAAACACTAAAAAACGAACCGCACTGAAGGTGGCATCAGCAGTTACAATTTCGCAGCACTGCCGTCCGAAAACCAGATTTGCACTTTTGTTCTCAGTGCGTTCCCACACCTAGCTGCAGACTTCCGTTAGAAACGTCCATCTAAAGAACGAAATGCGGCATTGTATAGCTCTTTCAAAGTGGCATCTGGTTTCGTTCAACTGTTTTTGTGAAACTGCAAGCGCAGCCACCATTTTTTATTCAAGCTTGTGATATATTTTATTACCAGAGGGACATGACTATTTGGCACAAAAGAGTCAAGCATTCTATTTGGCCGGAAGCGTAAACTATGGAAACTACTGCGTCATGCCACCATTTCCCGAAGGTCTCGCAGACTACACATTGATTCTGCATGAGCAGACAAAAAGTGCCCGACTTCACATCAGATCCAGTCAGAGGGACACACTCGCCAGAGCCCTGCACAAAGCTACCACATCCTGTTCCGGACACGAGCTGGTTGCCAAGCTCATGGAGAAGTACCTTCCCATAAAGGACGGAGACGAGGAAGACCAGTTTCCTGACTACCTCGGCCCAGCCCATCCGGAATTGGATGAAGACTTCACCGTGAGGGAAATTAGACAAGCCATTTTTGCGCTCAAAGGCAAGCGTGCGCCAGGTGCGGACAGAATCGCCAACAAGATGCTGCGGAACCTTGAAGACCGATCGGATACCTCACCGAGAAGATCAACGGGACATGGAAAAACGGCAGCGTCAAAGGGCATTGGAAAACCGCCAATGTCGTCCCGATCCGCAAACCCGGCAAGGCTCCGAACGTGGACAACCTCTGACCCATCTCTCTCACCTCCTGTGTCGGGAAAGTGGCAGAGCACGTCGTCCTCAACAGATATCTAGAAGAGAATAACATCTATACTCACAGCACGATTGGCTTCCGTGCCGGCCTTTCGTCACAGGACGCCATGAAGATGATCAAACATCAAATCATCGACGGCAGTACAGTCGACTCCCGATAATTCGAAGCCACTTAATTGGAATTTTCGGTTAATTAGAAGTGAAGTGCTGGTCCCGTCAGTTTTGCATGTAATCCTATAGAAGAAATCGCTCGATAATTCGAAGTCCTCATCCAGTAATATTGTTTAATTGGAAATTAATTTTCATCCGGGATCCTCGAGGTGACCGTCATTCTTTGGTAGAATGTGCAATTTTTCAAGTGTTGCAACCGTTCCATTCTCTGCGTTAGTGTCATCGCCACCGCAGCCGCCCGCAACGCCATCCTTCTTGGAGCGGCGCGATTATTCATTGCTACGGCTGCCGTGGCCTCCGCGATCAACTCCGGCGGGAGGCGAAGCGGCTCCCGCCGGAGGCCACGCGCGGCTGCCATGCGTGGCCGGAGCTGATCGCGAAGGCCACGCGGGTGCCATAGGTGCACACAGCGCTGCATACTGGCAGTGGCGAGATTGTGCGAGATTTGTCTTGCAGCGTGCGCAGCGTATGTGGAGGCGTGTGTTGGTCGAGCGCCTTTGTGCGGGTAGCTTGTAGGCTAGGTTGTTCCACGGGCGATTCGGAATTGACTGTACCTAGACGCGCAGTTTATGGGCAGGTTGCAAGTGCTAGGCGGCGCACCGTCTTTCCGACCCCTAGCGCCATCTGACGAACAGTTGCGCGAATGTGGTAGGATTACTCACGGCGTCAGCAGCCCGCACTGCGTGTTTGGCGTCCTGTCAAACGATAGCGATGGCGCGAAACAGCGTGCCGATATTAATTTTAACCGGGTTTCTGGGAATTACAAGATCTTCATAGCTTTTTTCGTGAAAAGAATTTAGGGAAAGGAAGTCGTCT
Source organism: Dermacentor albipictus (assembly GCF_038994185.2). NCBI lineage: Eukaryota > Metazoa > Arthropoda > Arachnida > Ixodida > Ixodidae > Dermacentor > Dermacentor albipictus. The sequence goes on along the minus strand of NC_091822.1, from coordinate 211,118,467 downwards.
ATTTGAAGTGGGGCACGTCTACGACGTGAGGGAAGTGTTGAACTCGCACTGATCGGAAGTGACTGCTTGGTTTATTCCGCAAACGAAATATAATGCACCAGCGAGATGCGTGAAGCTCAGCGTAATTTACTTCGTTATCTACGGTGTGGACGCATGAAATTGTAGGCGAAATTGATTCTTGAAGATCGGCGACAGCAGACAAATCCTAGCGGGGAGCTGCGATTGCCGTGCTGGCATCGCAGCGAAGTGCAAGGATGCCGCGGTAGTTTCCCTCTACATACATGACGGCAAATACGAATCCAAAACATCTCATCCAAGAACGTGAGGCGTATGAACGACTCGTAAGACCTACCAGAGGTATTCTAACGTTGCTCTCCCCAAACACTAAAAAAAAGGGGATGAACTTACCAGTTGTGTTAGACTGCGCTGGGAAAATATTTTCGCCAAAGTTACTGGAAGTGCGATACTTTTATGTTGCGATTTTCCAGTGCGTGCAAAGGAGGTTCCAATAAATCACGTTGTCAAAAATTTTGGTGATCTCATCTGCACCTTCGTTGATATGCTGCCATGGGAGCAGAAGAGTATGCCCGCTCAGCCGGCTGCAACCCCTCCACAAATCTCTCAGCAAGCCCTAGCGCTGTTCGAATGGGAGAGGATTGGGAAAGAGTTCCACGGCTTTACTGCGGTACAGTGTAGGAACAAACTACTTTGTTTGATGCATATCCTGGTACGCACTGCAGGCAGTGGCGTAGCAAGGGGGGGGTGGGGCGTGGGCTCCGTGTGCAAGGGGCCAGTGGGGGGGGGGGTCATATACGTCTGGAGACACACAGAAATTGTTGATATCCTCGCCTTCCTCCAATAAACCCGGGAGAGGGGGGGGGACAGAAGACCTATGGGCCCCGGGTGCCAGACGACCTAGCTACGCTACTGACTGTAGGTGTCCCGTTGCTGCCATCATTGCTGTAAAAGCAAAGAATTCAGAGTTATAACGCACTTGGCATAACGCCAGAACATAAAACAGCTTATGCCGTCGGACGAGCGCTATCCAGTGATGACGCCGTTCTGCTTCATACGGTCGGCTTGGAAACCTGTAAAACTTTGTTCCTCGTGAGTTGGTGTACGTGCTGTTGCAGCCCACTACTCAACAGCGCGGGTTGCACTTCGGCATTACTCAGAAAAGGCAACAGCTACGCGCGAAACAGTGCGCATACAGGCTTTCCGAACGCAAGCGGGCCGGTCGTATCCTGCCGGTCCTGCGCTCGCCGCCGCGAGGGGCGCCCTAGTAGGCGCGGGAACTACGTTCGCAGCCTGCCTATAGCCATGGCAAACCGTGGCTCTTATCGCACGCTCGACCTGGCAACGAAAGTCGAGGTTTTTGAAGGAAGTTGAGAAGGGAGTTGCCGCCAAACAAGACATAGCGCGGAAGTATGGGATCAAGCCGAACACGCTCTCAAACTACATCAAGAAGAAGCGCACAATAATGGATGCATTTGAGAACGACAAGTTCAAGACTTCTCGGAAGCGAATGCGCACCGGCGCTTACCCAGAGTTGGAGAAGGCTCTGCTGGTTTGGATTAGGGAGGCCAGGAGCAACAAACTTCCTCTCAGCGGAAACATCGTTGCGATGAAAGCCCGAACGCTTGCAGCAATGTTGGAGATCGATGACTTCGTTTCGTCAGATGGATGGCTGACGCGCTTTAAAGATCGCCATGACCTGGTTTTCAAGAGCGTGTGTGGTGAAAAGGTGTCCATTAACCAGAAAACATGTGCCACGCGGAAGGACGGAAAGCTGCGTGAATATCTTGCCGAATACAGACCAGAAGACATCTTCAATGCAGATGAGACTGCACTCTTCTATCGGCTTCTACCAGAAAAGACCCTGACATTCAAGGACGACGACTGTGCTGGGGGCAAACGCAGCAAGGAGAGAGTGTCGGTGTTGATCGCGGCAAACATGACTGGCACGGAACGATGTCGGTTACTTGTGATCAGGAAAGCCACGAAGCAGAGATGTTTTAAAGGCATGAAGACGCTGCCTGTGGACTATGAGGCGAACAAAAAAGCGTGGATGATGGCCGAAATCTTCAAGAGCTCGATAAGCAAATTGGACCGCAAGTTTGCTGTTTCAAACCGCAAGGTGTTGTTCCTTGTTGATCACTGCAGGGCTCACGTGAATGTGCCAGCCCTGAGTGCAATACGCCTCGCATTTTTGCCTGCAAACACAATGGATGTTTTGCAGCCAATGGACTAAGGCATCATCAAGAATGTTAAAGTCCTGTACAGGCGGCACCTCCTCGAGCGCATGATTTTGTGTATAAATAGCTCCACAAAGTACGGGGTGAGCCTGCTTAGTGCCATCCACATGTTGGCGCGAGCATGGGATCGTGTGAAGCAAGAAACAATCACAAACTGCTTCAGGGCTTGCAGTTTTGTGGCAGCTTCTTCGGAGGATGCCTCCGAAATTTCAGTGGAGGAAGCGTCAACAAGCGAGCTTGACGGCACTGATTTTGGTGATGCTCTCGGGGACGTCAATTTTGAAGATTACGTCGCCGTAGACTAGGTGGTCGAAACGTGCGGTGCGCTGACGGATAGCAAAATTGTAGAGATTATTCGGCCCCAGGAAGCGACCCAGGAAAGTGACGGTGATGCTGAAGGCGAGCCGCAACCTAAGGCTGCCGATGTAGCTGCAGGCCTTGCTCTCGCGGAGCGCTTCTTTGCCACTGAAGGTAACGAGGAAGAAGCGTTCCGCCACATCTACAGCCTGCAGAACTTGCTTTCAGCAGCGCGATTCGGCAAGAAGAAGCAAAGCAAGATGACCGACTACTTTTCATAGAGAAAATACTCGATTTCGCCACAAATAAAGTGCTGTTTTTTGTGTTTTGTGCTTAATTGGAAGTTTTTTGCGGTCCGCGTGAACTTCGTATTAACGGGAGTCGACTGTACCAGGGACACCAGGGCCCTGCACAGACTCAAACCCGAGAAAGCGTTTGACAACATTCTCCATGAATACATTCTGGCCTCCGTCGCAAACCTCGAGCTGGGCCCCAGCCTATATAACTACGTCCATTTGTTCCTCACGGGGAGAAAAGTGAAGCTGTGGATCAGCGACTTTGTATCCGATGGTGTGCTCCTGGGCCCATGGGGCACGCCGCAAGGCTCGGTCATTTCGCCTGCTCACTTCAACATCTGCATGGTCAGCCTCCCGAGGAATCTGGCCCAAGTTAAAGGTATCAAACACACCATCTACACCGACGGCATCACGATGTGGTGCACCGGTGGTAGCGAAAAGCAAGCATAAAGTGCCATGCAAGAGGCGGTAGATGACACGGAGCAGTACCTGCTACCCACCGGACTCGTATGCTCCCCGACCAAATTTGAGCTTCTGCTTTATAGAAAAGATAAAGGCGGCAGACCCAAGGGCTGGAAAGTGGTTTCGGAAAGTGACATTCAGATTCAGATTCAGATTCAGATTCAGATTTATTGGTTCAGATTCAGATTTCACCTGTTCACTCGGAGCGGTGACCCGATACCCAGGGTCGACACCATCAGAGTCCTGGGTATGTTCATCGAATCACGTGACGGCAATGGCACTGCGTTGCGCAATATAATTGCAAAGACTGACAATGTTTTTCGCCTAGTTCAAAGGGTCACAAACAGACATCGTGGCCTCAAGGAGGACAACCTGCTTCAGCACACGCCTTTGTGCTGTGTCATTTCACCTACGCGGTGGCCATGCACAACTGGCTCCGAGCCAAGCGGGAAAAGCTTCATGCCCTCATTAGAAAATTTGTCAAGAGAGCCCTCGGGCTGCCCGTCAGAACGCATACCGAGGAACTCCTTCGGTTTGGTATACACAACACCATGGAGGAGATCGCCGAGGCTCAGGAACGGGCCCAGCTAACTCGGCTGTCCACCACGCCGGCCGGCAGGCGTATCCTCGAGGAGATCAGACTCGAACCCACGAAGAACTTGGCTGAAAACATCCAAATCCCCAGAGAAATAGGGTAGAAGATCGTGGTCGCCCCTTTGTCCCGCAACGTTCATCCCGTTCCCAACGCAGGTCATTGCAAGGCAAGAGCATTGAATATACTGAAGCAAATAAACAAGGAAAAGATCAAAGCAAGCTTTGTGGACGCAGCTGCACATAGACACGGCAAGGCTATTGCGGTTTCCGTTGTGGACACACTGGGCAAAGTCATCAACTGTGCTTCCGTCCAGACAACGAACCCCAAGGTGGCAGAACAAGTGGCCATTGCACTCACCATGCAAGACAGTCGAAGAGAAAGGGTGTATAGTGATTCGAAAGTGGCCGTAAGGGCCTTCCAGAAAGGCCAGGTAGCCTGGCAGGTAATTCAAATTCTGAAAGGCCCCAAACACGGTGACACCGCCATACACTCCATCCTTTGGTTCCCTGCCCACATCGGGGCGATTAAGGGGGTTCCTCTGAACCTCGAGTCTGCCCATGAGGCTGCGTGCGGCTTTACCGACCACGCTGCCCTCGAATCGGGCGACTCTCTCCCCGGACATAGAGACGCTCCTGTCACACAGACGTCCCTTAACAGCATATATCCCGAGATTTATCCGCATTGTTCTTGCATGGCCTGTGGTGAGGTTGCTACTTTGCCTCGTACGCTCTGGGAGTGCGGGTCGCTGGGCCTGAAGTTCACCAAGGAGGAGTGGGACGTGCTCCTGCGAAGTCCTGTCTTTGAGGACCAAATCCTGGCTGTCCAGCACGCCCGCGATCGGGCTGGCAGGCTAGACCTGTCAGTCCCGTTGTGGGATTAGCTGGGCGCATGTTTTATTGCGTTTTGCTGGACCCAATAAAAGTTTATCCACTCACTCACTGACTTCACACTTTGCCTGACATTGTAGTTACTGGCTTCACATATGCCCTTGCCTGAAACTAAAAGGCAATGTACGAGTTTCTTTTCAGCAACAAATCTAGACAAACTGCAGCCAAATACATCAGGAGTGCATAACGCACGAAGATAACTTCCCTATATATGCATATAGTACAGTGCGGAGTCTGAAACAGCAAGCACCATCTGTAAATAAGAAAATTTTGTCTTCTTGGAGGATTAGCCCACCTTCCTCTGTGACCGTCTATGACACATGGTCACGCCAGTACTTTGCTGCTGTCCCTGCAGCGAACCTTCACGATCATCACCATATCAGCACTGACAGTCACAGACGAAATGGTGCCATGTGTTCACACCAGCCAGTTTGCTTGTCTGCTACCTACACTCATTGAAACTGTGGTGTAGAAAGTAGTTTTCATGCTACATTACTGCTATAAAAATTGGTTCGTGTATGTGAGCAGAGCTACAATTTTTCCACACGAGTTAAAAAGCAAAAAGATTTTTTAAATAAAAAAAAATAGCCCTATGGTCTGGGCATTACAACTGGCGTGCGCCAGCCATGAAAGAGCCATAAAATTACATGATGTCACTTCGGGTGAAAAGAAATGTGATGTTCGAAAGGTCAAACAGCACTGTGAGCCATTATCAGCAATTGGCAACGCATAAACAAAGCGTCGCCAAACTGCGATCTCTTGACAACGACGTAGTAACTGCCAATCCTTCACAACATTGCATGGCAGCAGCACATGGTGCAGCGCATTCGCCGACTCGGGCAGCGTTGACAGGAATGCTTGAGCGGCCGTTATTTCCATGACAGAAGGACATATACTGTCGTTCAAAATCATTGAAACAGGCTTCATGCACGTGGTGCTGCATGGGCAATGGCACCGAAATGACAGTGACACCATTGTGGCATCCGATATCCCAACAGCGCATATGCCATGCACGATAAGTATCATGCTCACGCTGTTTATGCTGTACACCTACTCCCTGGAGGCACGCCTTGAAAGCGTATGACCTTCGCAGCTTCCGAAATCTGGATGCGGCAGTCACTCGCTCATCTCGAATGTTGCATTATCATCGCGGTTGGACTGGAGCGGTGAATGTGCTACTGTATGTCCACTTCGGTTGCGCTTCCATGGACTGATACTTCGAGTGTGCCCTATTTTTACCTTGACTTGGTTCAAAGCGTTCATTGGAACAGTACAGCAATTTAAAAAACGTTTGTTATATCTGGAAGCAGTTTCAGTAGGTAGGGTCAGAAAATCGTAAATGCACTGAAATGTCATTATGACCGATAGATCGTTATATCTGGGATCGTTATGAGTGGGTTCGACCGTATACCTATTTAAAGGGGCCTCAGAACATTTTTCTAACTAATCGCAGAATTAGCTTGCTGTTAAAGACATCATCTCACAAGTGTCATTCCACAAAAATGTTTCAGATCCTTTAAGTATAAGTGGAGTTATCGCACCGATACCTGGTTTCCTCTCTTTTCACCTCCGCTAGCGCACTGGAAGTTACACAGCGGAGAAGCCAAGAGGGCAAAGCTCTGGCCAAAAGTTCAGTGTCGCAGCAGCAAAAAGGCTTGCTGTGGCACCCTTTGGCGGCCGCGGTAGATTAGCTATAGAGTTACTGTATATGGCTAACTCTAAATATAGTCTGATATAACTCAAGCCTGCAGTGAAGCCCCACCCACGCCCTCATAACCGCCAGCCACTGCTCCTCCACGAGGCTGCAAATAGTTCAGACTTCAAACTTTCCCTGTTATCTAACTAAGGCGGTAACCCCAAAAATAAAATTATAAGTACATAATTTTGTACGCTTTCACTCGTCTATTATAGTGGAACGCTGAAAGCCTAATTCTTTATTGAAGTGAAATAAAACGCATGATTTGCTACAACTATTTATTGTCAAATTTCACTTCAGTTGGCAGAGAAGTTTCATGAGTAAAACGGGGTCAGCAGTGAAATGAACTGTGCCGCCGACTTTTGAAGAGTGAAAAGCTGAGACTACATGCACTTTGTCCATGCCTCTTGCACACCTCATCGCTTCGGCCGATGTAAAGGCTCTTCAAGAACAGCAGATGTTCCAGAGGTATCAAGTATGACGCCATTTTAAAATGGTTACATGACAACGATTTTATTTGCTTCTGTGATTAGCTGGCGGAGTAACAATCTCACACGGTCTGTGTGCCTTGGTTGTCAACTGCTGTTTTTTTTTTAAGTTGTATCATACTATAGCTACACAGCATGCCACTGCCATCTCGAAGGCCATGAGCAGTACACACAACTACACGGAATGCATAGATGAAATTATTTTTCTGTCTTTTTGAGATTGCCAACGTATACATCTTTCATTTATTTAACTCAAATTAAGCAATTATATTACTGAGAATGCTCTTGCGATCACAAAATCAGCCAACAGCATTGGTTGGCCAGCTGCTCTCGGTGCAACAACATTGTGGAAGCGAGGGCAAGCGATTTTTAGCTCTCTGATACAAGATTGTAAATTCCCTGCTGCATGCAGTGCAGTAACATTTGGTTCATGTTCACAGCAGCCTCAATGACAGACCGGCAGCATATTCTAATGCCCAAAAAGTGTTTCAGCGCTTCTTTAACACTGCATTTTAAATTAAATATTACAGTAGAACGCGACTATATTGAACCCGTTTACATAAAATTATTCTATATATCGAACAATTTCTGGACAAGGTATAGTTACAATGAGTATATATAGCAAAAATTCCGCTTACATTGAACAAAAATACCAGCGACTCCCGATATATCGAATGTCAAGCGGCAGAAAAATGCCCCCAGACGTTGGCTTTCCTTCGAGGTGGCGAGGAAACCCGGCAGCGCGGCTCCATCCAACCGCTCTCCCTACAGTGACCGCGCTGTGTTGAGCGAGCCGTCGACACCCCCCTGCAAAAAATGATCCTGGCTCACCTGCAGCGCTTGCTCAGACAGCCAATCACAGGCTCTTGTGCCCTCTTTGTGCAAGATGACGAAAGTGTGAGTTGTCTCGCTGCTTTTCTGGTTCATTGCGTGTGCATCTTGTGGGCCTTCTCCCACATTGTTGCCGTGATGAAGTGGCAGAATTCGCCTTTCATCGTGAAGCTCGAAATCATAAATCGGGTCGAACATGGTGACAAGTCGGATGTCCCCTCAGCGTGCAAGATTCCAAGGAGCACTGTCAGCACGATCTTGAAGAATAAGGGGGAGATTAGGGCTAAAGCGGCCAAACTCATGACCTGGTGCTCGTGGCACCCGATGCATACGCACGGCCGTGTACAAGTGGTTCATCCGAAATTGCTTCAGCCGTGCCGGCTTCCGCGTGCTCGGTGATGACTAAATTCTGATGAATGCAACGAAGCCGTTGCCGGTGTTGGCGAAGTTTGGAGTGAGCTGTCAGAATTTCCGGAAGCTGTTGGCGAATCACCGGTGGACGAGTTCTTGAGTGCAAATGATGGTGTCGCGACCACGGCAGAGCCCGAGAACGAAGACTACATTGCCGACATCGTACCGAGCACAAGAGAAATTGGGCAAAATGAGGAAAGCCACGCCGGTCCTTTACCCATGTCCTCGGAAGTGACTGGTGTGCTCGCACTAGTCCGGTGCTTCTGTGCGAATGCGGAAGGTGGCGGCCTCAGCTGCTTTGACTCCGACAAAGTGGAGAAGTGTGCACGTCACAGGCAGCGAAATTGCCCAAGCAGAAGAAAATGCAGGACTATTTCACGCGAAACTAAGCTATTTCTAGAAGTAAAGTGATTTTAAAAGTAATATGTGCTTTTATGACATCCACTTATTTAGCAGGCTTATATCAAATTATGCTCTATATCGAACTGATAGGCGTTCTTTTGCGAGTTCGATATAGCAGGGTTCGACTGTAGTTGCAAGTGCAGGATTTGTCGTCCCGAGTTCTGTCTGTGCACTGCCCCTCAGAATTTAGTACTATTCTCATTCTGGTATGCTCTACTTGAGTTTATGTGTCATTAGAATGTGGGTTTAGTGTACTGCTGTTTCAAAGTAGCAGCACTTCTTGCGGCAGGAGCTAGAAATGTAGTTTTTTTAAGCATCTCTCCAGAAAGACTTCTGGCCCCTTCAATAAGCATTCACAGCTGTTAAGGGTCTTGAAGAGTGGCTGCATCGCTGCCTGAAACCCCGACCAAGGCTGAAGTTTTGAAAACATTGAGTATTTATAGTTTGCAACCATGTCTGGCACTTATTACAACAGCGCCTCACCAAAGAATATTACATTATGAACCTGTAACAAGTTGTAGATTTCTTATTTCAACTTTATTCTACATGGTTCAAAACACTTCTTCCTGCCAAACTTGTCTACAGCCACACCTTTGTTGCATTCTATTGCTATCAGTCCTGATTAAGAATTTTGCCAGTGTTGATGCTTAAAATTTCACATGTTTTCAGAAGTAACTACAGCAGTTGTGGCCACCTTTGATGATAAACTTTATGTGTATACACATAAGATAGCTTTAGACCATACATAACTGTTTGGTGTGATTATGTACTTGGGAGGCATGCTTAAGTGACCATTTCAAAACTGAGCTGCAAAGCTAGGACTTATAAAGTGCTCCTGTAAATATGCAGGACCCCTGTAGTCCTGTTTCGCCTCGTCTGAGGCTGCACGTAAAAGCATTTGTGCACTTGCCTTGTGGTGGATGATGATTCGGCGCGTGGTAGTACAGCGCTGACCAGCTGTGCCCACACAGGCAAACAGGGCAGCCCGCACAAGCATGTCTAGGTCAGCGTCCTCGTCCACCACAATGGCATTGTTCCCGCCCAGCTCGAGCAGAGGACGTCCAAAGCGCTCCTGCACCTTGAGAGCCACCTGACGCCCGACGTGGGTGCTACCCGTGAAGGACAGCAAACGCACACGGTTGTCCTCAGCCATAGCGTTGCCAATGGGGGGCCCGCCAACAGTCAGTGCACACACTGCACCCGGAAGCTGGTTAGCCTGCAACAGGGCATTGCACAAGGCTTCCATAAATCAGTCCGCCTTCAGAGAAACGTGGTCGCACAGGGTTCAACCAACTGATTTTAGCTTAACCTTCAACATGACCCACCATATTTTTCCGCGTATAACTCGCTAACGTGCATAACCCGCACCCCCGATTACAACAGCCTGGAAAAAATTTGTACTTGCGTAGCTCTTGGAAATTCCTGCATACAACAATGCTCAAAGCTTTGCAAAAACAGTATCCATTCACACATGGATGACTCGTTCGCGTTATATCTTCAGCTAACGGCTGTTATACATGCAATAATTCAGTATATTCTTTTTTTTTGCTGGCATCCCAAGCCATTACAGAATCACAAAGGTTTACTAGTTTGCCTCAGGTATGTTTCTCAGTGAGTGATCATCAAACGGATAATACAGTATAAGAGGAGTACATTTTGTCGGGCAAGTGTATGTGTACTGTATATATTAATTTGTGCCTCTTTTCTAATAGATATAAAGGGACATTGCCTTTCTGAAAGGGCTCTTAGTGCCAACAACTGAATGCAAAACAGCCTGCAAAGAGGCTCTGGTTGGTGGTCTCTCGAGGGTATGGGAAATTTAGCACAATCACTTTCTTCCTTTTGTGCAATATCACAAATACACAGCTTTCTTGTTCATCACGAGAATGGTCAGTGAGGATCACTTTTTATGCACTTTTGTCTGGCCTCAGCATGAGTACAACCTGGAAAGTAGGTACAGGTCGCAATGGGGTTTTAGTCAAACCTTTATATAGAGGTGACCAGCTCTAAACAAATATGCAGCCTTAGAACAGAGAGATGATGACATAGAGCTAATGAATGAACCCGTAACTAGGTTGGCTTCAGAGGCAGCAATTGAAGTGGGAGGCAAGGCACCAAGGCAACCAGTACGCAAACTCTCCCAAGTAACAAAGGACTTAATAAAGAAACGACAAAAAATTAAAGTGTCCTACTCAAGAGATAAGATGGCATTCGCGTAACTGTCAAAACCGATCAACAAGGCGAAAATAAGCGATATTCGAAACTATAACGTGAGAAAGACTGAAGAAGCCGTAAGAAATGGACGCAGCCTGAAATCAGCGAGAAAAAAAATTGGCCTAGGATAAACCAAGATGTCTGCATAAACCCAGGTAAGCAGGGTAATATCAGCAATCTGGAAGATATAGTAAAAGCAGTGGAAGAATTCTATACTGACTTGTACAATACCCAGAGGAGTCAGGATACCTCAATAGAAACAGTAAACAGGATACAGAAACTTCTATAACTAGCGATGAGGCCAGAAGGGCCTTGCAAGACATGAAACGAGGAAGATGGAATAACAGTCCATTTAATAAAAGATGGAGGAGACATAATGCTTGAAAAACTGGCAGCTCTTTATACAAAGTGTATCGACTGCAAGGGTCCCAGGAAACTGGAAGAATGCAAACATTATACCAATCCACAAAAAGGGAGACGTTAAAGAATTGAAAAATTATAGGCTCATTAGTTTACTCCCAGTATTATGTAAAATATTTACCAAAATAATCTCCAATAGAATAAGGGCAACACCAGACTTTAGTCAATCAAGGGAACAGGCTGGCTTCAGGAAGGGATACTCTACAATGGATCACATCCATGTCATTAATCAGATTATAGAAAATTCCGCAGAGCATAATAGGCCTCTCTATATGGCTTTCATAGATTATGGAAAGGCATTTGATTCAGTAGAGATACCAACAGTCATAGTGGCATTACGTAATCAAGGAGTACAGAACGCTTACGTAAATACCTTAGAAAATATCTACAGAGGTTCTACAGCTACGTTAATTCTACATAAGAAAAGCAGGAAGATACCTATAAAGAAAGAGGTCAGACAGGGAGACAATCTCTCCAATGCTATTTACTGCATGCTTGGAAGAAGTATTCAAGCTATTAAACTGGGAAGGCTTAGGAGTAAAGATCGACAGCGAATATGTCGGCAACCTTTGGTTTGCCGATGACATTGTTCTATTCAGCAACTATGCAGATGAGTTACAACAAATGATTGAGGACCTTAACAGAGAGTGTAAGAGTGGGATTGAAGATTAATATGCAGAAGACAAAGAATGTTCAATAGCCTGGCCCGGGAGCAAGAGTTCAGGATCGCCAATCAACCTCTAGAGTCTTAAGAAGTATGCTTCTCTTGATCAGGTACTTACAGGGGACCCTGATTATGAGAAGGAAACTTGCAGAACAATAAAAGTGGGTTGGATTGCATATGGCGGACATTGCCAGCTCCTGGCTGGAAGCTTACCATTATCATTGAAAAGGAAGGTGTACAATCAGTGCATTGTACCAGTGCCGACATATGGGGCAGAGACTTGGAGACTGATAAAGAAGCTTGAGAACAAGTTAAGGACCGCGCAAGGAGCGATGGAACAAAAAGTGCTAGGCATAACGTTAAGAGAGAGAAAGAACGGTTTGGATAGGAGAGCAAATGGGTATAGACAATATTTTAATTGACATCAAAAGAAACAAATGGAGCTGGGCAAGTCATGTAATGCGCAGGTTAGGTAACCGTTGGACAATTAGGGTAACAGAATGGGTACCAAGAGAAGGGAAACGCAATCGAGGATGACTGAAGACTAGGTGGAGCAATGGAATTAGGAAATTCGTGGGCGCTAGTTGGAATCGGTTGGCGCAGGACGGAGGTAATTGGAGATCGCAGAGAGAGGCTGTCGTCCTGTAGTGGACATAAAACAGTATGATGATGACCAGCTGTAAATACTATTGGGAATGCTATGCTTTGGCCACATTTTCAAACTTTGCCTTATGACGATACTTCTAGGCCTTAAAGGGGCCCTGAAACACAAAGTTTTTAAACTAATCATAGAATGGCCTCAATATTAAAGAATGTTGTCTCGCAAATCATGCCGTCAAAAATACTTCAACTATAAGTAAGATTGTCACACCAATACCAGGCTTTATATTTTCATCTCCGTTATCGCGCTGGAAGATACACAGTGGAGAAGCCAAAAGGAGCAAAGCCCCAGCAAAAACCTCAGTGTCACAGTGGCACAAGGGCTTGTCGCAGCACCCCATGGCGGCTGCAGTAGACTGAACTAGGGAGTACACCACTGCCACCTCGTAGGCCATGCACAGTGCTAAGATGAAATTATTTTCGATAAAAGCCCCGGCAGCCACATTCCAACGGGGGCAAAATAAATAAATGCTTGTGTACTAGGATTTAGGGACCCGTTAAAGAATACCACGGTGCCGAAATGGCCATACTTGTGCACATATAATCCATACCAAGAATTTGAAAAAACTAACAGTAACGTTAGGGTGCGGGTTATACGCGAATTTCACCTGGAGATGTGGCTTCACGGCAATGAGGCATGCTCTGCCTTATAGCTACACCTCGATGCAAAGTTCTCCCCCTTGTAGTTTCAAAATCTCATTACGGGTTGCCATTTTGGCTATAGCGAATAGTGCACGGGGCGCCAGCGAACTGTTCCCGCGGTGCTCCCTTGGTCCACGCAAAGTGCTTCACGATACGGCGGTGAGTGAAAGCACCGTTGGGATTTTCGGCTAGGTCTCGTTTGCTCCACGGCGGTGCCCATGCAAGGACTGCTCTGTCTGCACTGTCATGCTCTGTTGCGTAAATGCTAGCTATGCCTGCGAAGTGATCTGATTCACGTCAGATGTCACGTGACTGATTCGTCTACTATCATGTCTGTCTTACGAATCTAGCTTTATCAGCATCGCCGAAGAAGGGAGGAAGAGGAGGATGGAACAGCCGCTGGCCGAAGATACGACGCAGACGAGTCGTGCATCCGTGAATGGACAGTTTTTGTAAAGATTTGAGCGTTATTGTATGCAGTTATTTCCAAGGCGATACAAGCAGCTATTATTTTCCCGGCTGTTGTTATTGGGGGTGCGGGTTATATGGGGAAAAATACGGTAATCCAGAGTCCGCCATTTTGTCATGCCTTTTGTGATTGTGGCACATACAGCTCCATGATTCAACTAAAGTTTAATACTTCTACCACGATGCGATATGCCATGCGAGGCAGTGAATAAGCTCAACCCTCTCAGAGGTTATGAAGTATGGCACACAATGCCTCAGTCAAACACTTCCCCCGTGCATAACGGAGATAAACAGCAGTGGTGCACACAAGGTATAATGTTTAACATCAACTCGCCACTCTCGTATTGGACTAAACATTGACAGAATTAAACATCCGCCGTCAACATCAACACCAATTATCGTCGATCAAAGCAAACAGCACAGAAAGATTTGCTTAAATCAATTCCCACAGTGTGTGGGATCTGCATAAATTTTATTTTCAAGGATTTCGCATTTCATCAACTTTCAGCATGGACAGACAGCAGTAAGACTATCGTTATAACCGATAATGCAGCAAGGGGCATTGCAGTAAGCAGTTTATTTCACCATAGAAAACATACAAAAGGTGAGAGTGCAGCAGCTTCTCATTGTTATAACCAATATATAATTAAAATCAGTATTGTGATAAGTGGGTTCAACTGTACATGCCTTTAAAAAATGTTTTGGATATAGTGCGGTACTGATGTTAGTGTAGAAATTAGACTCCACTAACGTACCTTAAAGCAGTCCTACGCTGTATCACGTTTCCAAGTTTTTCTAGGTCTTGATAGGCATATTTTTTTACAGTTGGCAACACTGCTCCATGGGCAGAAATAAATGTGAACAAGTTGTTTCTATTCGCTCTGATGTAAAATGGCATTCAGGTTTTGTAGGGCTAATGATTCGCTCCTCATTGGATCTCTTTACTTGCACCTACACATATCTTTTTTTTAATTAGAAGGACTGGCCCTTTTTGGATAATTTAAACTTAACATGTAAGGACCTTGCCTCAAATGTAGTGCTTCTTGGAAGCCTTAGAAAATAGTGAATGCATTGAAGAACACATCATCTCTCACCAAAAATGAAGATTTCAGTCCACTATCAAAACCAGCAGCTCACAGTGATTGATAACTGTATTTACCAGATACAATAGAACCTCATTGATACAATCCTGCTATGTATAATTTCGCAGCACCAACATCCTCAATCAAGGACACAATGACCCAATACAGTTAGGCTTCTTTTTTGCTGGTTCATATGTTCCTGGAAAACATGATCTGTTAGTAGCAGCATTCAGTACAGCAAACCGCGTTTGTTTGAGACCTGTTCTGGCCAATAGATCCCATGTAAACAGGAAAAAGAATACTTGCCTGCTCACCTCACATGAAAACGCTGACGCGCACTCGGTTTCTTATTTCGGTACAAGCGAATCTCATCCAGGGTCATCACATGCTGCAATCACAGCTACTGCCAACAACCGTATATAATAAGCATCTTTGCCTGTATGTTTCACAGTAAAACTGATAAAAGAACCAGTAGAAGCACATGAGAGCCCATATGAAGATGACGGGACTAGGTGGAATTTACAATGGAAAGATTGAGACAAATGACGAAAATATACCTGACGCCAGGCCACGTGGTGTGTGCTTTTTGAGAACTGTCATCCGCCCAATGAACCAACTCGCCCAAATCAAGGTATGGTCGCACGAACTCATTGCAAAAGGCCAATTTCTTACCTATTAAAAATCAACAGTGACACTATGAAAATGTGTCACTAACACACATGGTTTTTTCCTAATTATGTGGAGTGCCTCCAGATTGCAATAGTCAACACAAAACTTTTCTTCCCACAGCAGACGACGCTCATTTGCCGAAGCATTGTAGACAGTGCAGGTGCGCAGCTGTGTTTGGCAACAGAAGTATCTTAGGCCACAGGAAAATGAGGAATGAATGATTCTGGAGGCATCCCCCATAATTAGGAAAAAAAAAAAGCCACTTGTGTTAGTTGCACGTCTCTGTGCCTCACTGATAAAGAGATGAATTTCCTTAGTGCCCACTGCTGATCTTAGATACTATATCAAATAATTGGCTTCTTGCAATTGCAGTTTGCACATGCACCACGTGGTCTGCCAGCAGGTATTTTGTCATTCAAGTGTCAATCTTTCAGTTGCAAGTTCTAGCTAGTCCCATCTTCATCTGGTGTCTTATGCGTTTCTGCTGGCTTTTTATCAATTTTACAATGTACCAACTAGCCCAGTTCACCGCTTTGCTGTTTTACATTTCATAGGACATAGTTCTGTTGGAAGCACATTGCCTGCCTGCCTACGATGCCTGCAAGCACAAGCTCTGCCTGCATCGTAGACATTGTATTTCACTGGTGTCACCCCCCGCCCCCCCCCTCGATTTAGCTTCAGTTGTCTGTCACTGCTTTAAAACACTATGCAATAGAAGAACAACAATGTGCATCTAGGGTCCCTTGGGCACCACCAGCTCAATGCAAGTCTCATTATGCAATAATTCGAGGCAAGTGAGTACATCGAAACTTCCTGCAAAATGCCCTGCTTGAAGCTGCTGACCCAGGCCAAATTCGAGGACCACAAACGTAAGCGTGCCAAAGACTAAAAAATTAGATCCACGTCTTCGGTCGCTCGGGCTCAACAAACTCCACATGCATCGGCATTTTATATTGCAACACTTTGCATTACATAGATGACAATTACAGTTGAGTCAAACTTTTTAGTGACTTGGGATAGCAAATTTTGCCGGTTCGCATATTTTTTTTTTCAGATATATTTTTACAATATATATAGATGAGGTTTTACTATTAACCTGCACTATTTTTTTCAAGATATTTGGTCCAAATATTGCCTTTGTGTTACAATCAGATATAAAAATCCATGTTCACAATATTGGAAACAGCCTACCATCAGTGCAAACATTTTTCCAACAACTTGAATTGGGTGAGTTGGTTCATCTTGATTACAACTTCAAGCAGCATGAAGAAGATAAAGACAACAATCGAAATGAACAACCAATGTCTTCAGTCTTACACTCAAACCCTAAAAAGTTTTGGCAGACTGTTTCTGTTTCTAGATTGGAGTGTGTGCCAACATTCAATGCCTTTTGCAGCACTGTGGAAGCTGCACGCTTCTTGGGCCAATCAGAACAGTGAGCGCATCTTTTCTGTGCCTTGTTTTCTAGCGGCAACCACTGCAGCACACAGGGTGGCAGCACGTACAAACCCTGCAACTGCACAGTCAGACACGTACTCTGATAGCAGCGGTAGAAAATTAGCTCCGACACTGAAATGAGAGAAGGTGGAGGATTCAGAAGGAGCACTCGGCCAACGTGTAGCATGGGATAGTGGCACTATCTCTTGACTCATCTTGTAAGATACACTGTACGCTGCACTCATTGATGCTTGTCTATGCCGCCGCTTCCTTAATTACAGCGTTTGTGCACTTTATGGCCCTTCTTCCACAATGTTCAAAGCATGTTCAACACCAGCTGCATTACCGTATTTACACGATTGTAAGTTGACCCCCCCCACACACACACACTGTGCGACAGGAAAAAAAAAAAGCATACCCGAGGGCGCATTCCATAACGAAAATTTATTAGTAGCTGACATGGTCACTGGACTACTAATCTTCCCTAGTGCTGCCATCGTCATCGTTGCTACAGTCCCACAGTGCGTAGTCGTCCCGCGAAATTTCACATTTGGCAAACGACCGCACCACGACATCTTGTGGAACAGCAGCCGACGCTGAATGCACCCAACCACACGCAGCCGTCAGGGAGGCTCTTTTGACAGGCCTGGTTGGCGTAATTTCGCGATCTTCTGCCGCCAGCCACTCATACTCACGGCAGAGCAGGTCCTTAAAAGGCGAAGATCCGGGCCATGTCGCACTTCACTGGCAGGGACCGATCTCGCATTTCAGCGACATATGCCGCAAGCTTAGCCTACAGCTCCGGAAAGCGTCCAGACATCGGCACGTGGGAAATTCCTCACTTGCCGTCACAAGAGAAAATTTCGCTTCGCTGCAGTCACCACTCTCGCACCACCCGTTCGAAACATAGAACTTGCGGCCAGCTGCACAGCGATTTTGTTTCTTTGGTGTAAAGGATGGCAGCCCTCTTGAATGCTACTGTGAACGAGTGCCGAATGATTAGTGGGCCTCGAGCACTCATGACGACTGAGGAAGGATAGAAGTAGCACGTAGCCGGCAGTCAAGTGAAAAGCGTCAAACCAATGCCTTTCGTCAAGAAAGCTAAGCGCAACAGGCACAGAGAAACCCGAGAGCGGTGCCTGCTCTTCCATGCCAGTAGGTCATGTTCCATGCACTACCAATGCTCCCCGCAAGCGCCGCCGTTCTGAGGGTGCCGCCGCAAATGGAACAGCGGCGCTTCTATCAACTATTGACACCCCCTCATGAGTGTAAAACCACAAGAGCGGCGCCACTGCTCCTGACGGGTAGCGCCATCTGTGGCAGAAAAAGTCGAAACTGGGAATATCCACTGCGCATTTCTGCTGCGCCGCGCTGCAGCCGCTCGCTTTTTGTGCACGTGCAGGGCCCTCTCCTCGTTTTGCACGTGCGGCGCGTCACAATGTATCGCCTTCAGTGCGGCTTCAAAAAGATCGGCCAGCTATTTTTGGAAAGCCAACTTGTTAAAAGGAGAAAAGCTCGTCAGTCACGTAAACTCTGTGGAGCAGACAATCAACGGTAACGAGGCACAGCTCAATGCAAAATGTATTTCCCAAGTGAGCAACAACATCGTGTACGACGTGTACCTCGAGGGGAGGGTCATTCTGTCATATGTTAAAAATACTGATTGTCTATACACACTGCGAAATGAAGCCGCGCACTCTCGATGTTTTTCGTTGTCGAATATGAAGCGTACGCTTTAGTTGTTTTGATATGGCAGCCTTACAGTTGTTGTCGTCTACTGTCGGGGTCGAACGTTTGCGGCGTGCTAAAAAAATAATTGTACGGCCATGGCATCCCACTGAAAAGCCTGGGAAGATACAACACTTGCGCTTCGCCCGTTGGAGGATCACCCACTGACTTGGTGGCGAGGCAGCTGAAATTTAAGCACTGCGAAGCTAGTTGAACTGCTCACCTCGTTGATTTCGCCGGTCGCGTCATGCCTGCACTCGAGTTTTGTGAAAGTATCGCAGGCGCATAAAACCTGCTGCGCGAACGCGGTTCAGTGTGAGTGATGCAGAATTAAAGGCGCGACATGGTATCGTGCGCGTGATGTGCTCGCGTAATTAGCGCGCATAGTGAACGCACACTCGAAACAATGTGCTGAATGTTTATATTAGTAAACGTAAGCATATCATGTTGCCTTTATTTTCGCTTTATAGGGCAACGGTGCAAACTTGGAGTTAGCTTTGGAGATGCCCACCACGCCATGTTGCTGAATATTTGTAGAGGCAAGTTTGGAAGGCAGCTGCATTTGAAAAGTAGCGGCAAATGGCTTCACTGTCTCACCCTTATTTTCATTCTTTCATAGCTGCAGTGGTCGTGCCATGTAAAGAGGAATTCTTGCTTTCGAGAAGGAGATGCACTTGCAAAGCTGGCATTACGGCAAAGTGCAAGCACGCAGCTGCGGTGTGCATTTACCTCAACAATAAAGAAGTAAATTCATGCATCAGCGAGCCACAGAAATGGGGCAAGCCAAGCGGAAAGCCAAAGAGACGCCTGGAACAAGATGTCTCGGACCTTTTCCCAAATGAGTTAGAAAAACATTCATGCTGTAGAATGCACTGCTTCAGTGAAGTAACTGTGCCAGTACTGAAGGTACGAGAATTAGGGGCTCGTTACGACACACCCGCCCACGACACAGCAGTACTTCGGACCGCGCTTTCGCTTCGGTGGGGCCGCTTTTGCCATTGTGGAAAGTCAACTTCGCGCAAGAAGCCTTTTGACAACGTTCCCAGCTGGCGGCGCGACGCGCCAGTGCCCCGGCTCAACTGAATAGCGCGGGCGCGCACGTGCAGTGGCCGCCTGCAAACTGGTTGCGCCTGGCGGCGCGGGCGCCGTCTATCCCCAGTTTTGCACTGCTCGCTCGCTGGGGCAGCAGTGCGCGCTGTCGTCGCGCGCCCAAACTTGAGCTTGGGTTCCCTATTACTACAGTGAACTATATATTCTAGTTCACTGTACTATTACTTCGCGACCTGTTCACCGGCGCCGCCTCCGTAGCCGCCGATTTTTTACTGCTTGTTTAGTTCATTCTTAGTTCGCCCGACCGCCGCTGCTCTCCGTGGCGCCAGAACTTACCCCCACGCCGAGTGTGGGCTGGCGTAGCGGTAGCAGTGGCGGCTTCTTCGTTGTG
Source organism: Dermacentor albipictus (assembly GCF_038994185.2). Classification (NCBI taxonomy): domain Eukaryota; kingdom Metazoa; phylum Arthropoda; class Arachnida; order Ixodida; family Ixodidae; genus Dermacentor; species Dermacentor albipictus. The sequence continues at coordinate 211,098,422 of NC_091822.1, read as the reverse complement.
TTTTTGTGGTCTGAACACCGTGTTTCCGGCTGTTCTGATTGCTGCCCGCATACGTGCCAAGAACGCAATTACTGCTGAGAGCCTTTACATTTCATAGGCCGTAAAAATCATCGCCCGCGATGGTGTATTGCTGTGTTCCGCTCTGCAAATCGAGCGGGTGCACAGCGAAGGGTATCACATGTGAGGGCTGTCTCATTAATTTGAGGGCACCAGCCTCTCAGTCTACTACTACTGCCATCATAGCAGGCATGGACCGGGGAGGGCTATCAGTACCCTACCTTGGCTTTCGTAGGGTTCGTCAGCCGCCTGGAAGGTGCTGCATCAAGTGTGGCTCCTGTGCTTGTTAGGAGGCCAACGCCGCTTAAGAAGTTTGCAGACCTAGTGCTGCCGTCACTTATAAAAAATCCGTTGTTTGTGTGCTTGAAGGACACCACAGAGCCTCACAGAAGGGCCCAGCTAAAGCTGATTGTCCACAAGTTTATGAGGCCATTTTTGTCCAATTTTTCCTCTGATCTCACAGAAGAGCAGTACAAACGAAGATTAATTAATGCCAAACTGAAATCACGAACGGTCCTAAAAGTGTAAGAATCTGGCTGACCTGAAATGAAGTTCTGGCCACGGCCGGCTATTGTGTCTGGCAAACAAGCTTTTTTAGTCTGGTTTTATTCATTTTTCATCTAGAGTGCGTCTTGAAATGATTAACAATCGGGTGAATGCTCCTGAAAACGAGTAAGTGTGCATAGCGCGCTTTTTGTCGTAAATTGGTGGAAAGTAGCGCGGCTTCGCCCTGGGATGCTGCTAGCTACAGAGCAGAAGCAATCGTGTTCAGGTTGTACAGCTGTGCGCGCAAAAAAAAAAAAAAAGAAATGAAAAAACGCCGCTTGAGCAGCACCACAGCCGCGCCCCCCACTACAACCGCTCTTTGAGCTTGTTTTAGTTGCAAAACTGCTGCGCTGAGAATGAAAAATATTACCGCTATCAGCCTTTAGTCGGGTACAGCTTTTTGTGGCTATGCAGGGGAATTGCTACGAGCGCGATCGAGACGCTTGCTTCTGCGCTGTTCTCGCGCGCTCATGAGCCAGATTAGGCGCGTTAGCTGACAGCTCGCGCTCTTAACTACCGCTGTATACAGAAAGCTGTCCGCGATTACTGCATCTGATGAATATTAACACGTCTTGGCGGTGCATGCTTAAACGATGCGGTTTAACTCGGCCTACCGGCTACATGGTAACGCAAGCGTACTGAAGCTAAAACAAGCGTATGGCGGGCGCTGCCGAAATGAGGGTAGCTTGTGGCGCCACCTGTTGCATCGCGCCGTCCCTCCTGAACAGTCACGTGATACTTACGCGGACACGCGCCGCCATAGGAGCCGGCGTAGTGAGCAGGTCGCGAGTAGGGTGCCTCAACGGCGGCGCTGGCATCGAGGCACCCTAGTCGCGAGTAGGGTGCCTCGATGCGTGCGCCCCCCTCCGCCGCTCCGTGGAGGGTGGGGACATCCTTTGAAAGGGTCAGTGCCGCCTCGGCGAGGACGCGCGCCATATTTGTGCCCCCTCCCCGTCCCGCCTGCGTCAGTTGCACGTGCGGCGGCCTGTTTCCCGTCAGTTGCAATTTTTCTTGGCCGCAAGACGAGGAAGACATGCCGGGGTGTTGCGTGCCTGCGTGCACAAATCACTCCCGAAATGGCTGGAGAATGTTTTCATTTCCGAGAGATCCGAAAAGGAGGCTCCTGTGGACTGTAAAAGTGAAACGGGACAAGTGGCAGCCCGCCAACACTTCACGCCTATGCAGTGTAAGTACTATATTCCTTGTTTCGTTTCCGTGCTGCTTGCTCCATAGATAAGTGTACTGCTTTAAAATAATACCCAACGTGCGCGCTAAAAACGGCGTTACAGTTTTTGTAGGCATTCATTACTATTTCGCGCTTGATACTGGGTACGATCGATTATGCCAGCATATACCGCGGCACCAAGCATTGTGTTTAAAATGCTTAGCCAACGTACACTTCAGGACGCGAAGTTGTGGTCATGAATCGCATCTTTAGTGAAAAGAGACTAAGTTTCAAGGCATAAGGGACCTTGATCTGAACAGAACACAATACATGCGTGTGTTGCAGTGGCGCCCGGACCTTTATGCTCTAGGCCTCTGCCGCTCGTAATCTGTTTGCCTAACGCTGCAAATATCTGTATTACTGATTACTGATGAAAGTGAACGCGTCAGAGATCGTTACACCATAGCTTTCATCCGAGGTTCTGAAGAAAATAAGTAAAGGCGCGAAGGCCGCACGACAAATTAATGAAGTTTAAGATTTCATTTGTTGAGTACCAGTATAATGACATCGAAATATTTGGAGCTGTTGATTTTTACTTCCTTTGTGGTGATTAGCAGTTCTAATACTAGACCAGTGATTGTTTCGTACACCGTTTGGAAAATTCCGAAAACCAACTTTCCTGCACAGCAAATGCCCCTTCAACATGGCGGACCGGCCTAGAAGTTGGGTGCAGCTCTGCATTCTAATATTTTACGCCTCATACCACTTTGCTCGCACATGGCGAACAATTTGACAGGGCTCATTTCACCCTTCTCCAACAAAAGCAGTGGCTTGGCAGAACTGCCCCTAATTCGTTTATCGCGGCAGCGTGAAGGCAGGGAACCTGGCATTGTTCAGGGCATAGGTGTCTCCTTTGCTGCACCTTATTTCTAACCCCAAAACCAGTTTGGTGGCCGTGGTGAAAGGTTTTTGCAAAGGGTCATATTAGAGTGCCTTGTCGGCGAAGATCGACCTTCGTCGTCTGTCTGCAGCCTCAGCGCAGTAGTCTATGCGTGATTATTTCGTCATATGTGATAGAATTATAATAAACACATCATTAGTGTCACCGACTTGAGTGTATTATGATGTCATTGACTAATTACCCTAACGATTGTGCGTAATTACTTTGTAGCTAGTGTTACAATGAATAGAGATGACTATAATTAAAAGTAAGAAAGTATAAGGCTGGGATTAATGACTATGACAATTACTATTGCTTAAGAATTACTCAATACAAATTAATATGGCTTAAATTTATTGAACAAAATAAATATTGACTTAGAATGACGCAGAAAAATTAGACTGGCTTAAAATAATGCAGCAAAATTAACGACCACCGAAAATAAATTATCAAAATACAGATTACTTACGGCTACTCAGCAACATAAGTATGACTTAAAAGGACTGAGCAGAACAAACGATCAAAAATTGCAGCTGTAAAGGAGTTTAATGTGGTAATCGTTGATTCTTAAAAAGCGAAAGGCGTATGCTTTCGCACTTCGAATCAATCGTCTCTAAGGACTTATTTTGCTCTTACTGTGTTCTTTTTTTTCGATATGCCGTCCGCCTACTATGTTCGTTTGCCTTAGTGACTTACTTTCCTATACCAATTTCCAAAAAATTTTGCCCCTAAAAGCCGACAAAAATGGAACAGCAGAAAAGTGAAATGCTTGAAAATCCCTCGAGTATCATCACGTGGCCTTGTGTATATTAAATGTAATGTCATGGGGGCGGATTTAGTTCCTTGTGCAGTGATTACTCGACTGTTAATATTACTATTTCTTTGGTGCGCAGGCCCATTTTGTGGACAGCTGCTTCGAAAACAACCGCGCGGACGGACGAAAGCTGCTGAAAGGAAACGCTGTGCCAACCATCTTTTCGTTCCGACGTAAGTTGTACCATATGTTTCAGTAGTGATTACTTTTGCAATGCATATCACTGTTGCTGATATGTTAGTATACTGGCGCAATTGAGGACTGTAAGCGCGCATACTTCTCAACCTTACATTTCTTTACTTGAAACTGCCTTGTCATTCACGCAACTGGGAAATTATAGTGTCACCTTTCGATGCTTTTGACTGAGTCCATAAGCTCTAAAATTTCCTGTTTATTGTGCAGCTTTGGTTCCCCACCGAAAGGAGCCGAAGGAAAGAAGCACACCTGTTCTAGCATCTGCAGCCATAACAGTGGTGCCACAAGGAAAACCAGAAGTTTCTGCAGCTTTTGAATTGTCTTCAGGGTGTCATCTAGATTCTCTGCCAGTCCACTCTTGCAGTGCACAAGACAGCATGAACTGCAATCAGGAGGCAGTCTGCAATGAGTCGCAAACACAACAAGAACAAGTATGCAATGTACATGCTTCCTCCAGCTCTTGTGCCGAGCTAAAAAAGCAACTAGACGATGCAAGACAAAGCTACATGCAGCTTCAAGAAGTTCACAAGAAGGCTAACGTGACTATTCAGTCCCTAAAAAAGAAGGTGCGAAAACTAGGAAGTAAAATAGAAACCTTCGAAAGGCGAATAAAATTTCTTAATGAAGACCAAGTGCAGGCGCTTTCGAGAAGCAGCAATCAAGGGTCTACGTGGTCGCCGCAGACAATTAAACAGGGGCTGCAACTGAAGTTTGCTTGCGGAAAGTCTGGCTACAGAGCACTGATACAGCTTGGGTATCCACTGCCGACAGATAGAACATTGAATCGTCGCCTCCAGGGGTTGAAATTCTCGCCGGGAATCTTGAATGATGTTGTTGAACTCCTCAGGATCAAAGCGCAAGGCATGGAAGACATTGAAAGAGACTGTGTTTTGTTCCTTGACGAAATGGAGATAGCGCAAGGGTTTCAGCTTGACCGTGCTGAAGACACCGTGTTCGGAGGTGTGACGCTTCCACCTAAGCCAGATAATCCCGCTAGTCATGCACTGGTGTTCATGGTAGGAGGCCTCAACAACCGATGGAAACAGGTGATCGCATACCATTTTACTGGGAGCCACGTCGACGGCAGTACTCTCAAGGACTGCGTTCTCGAAATTGTCCGCCTGTGTGCAGATATTTCGCTCAGAGTCCGAGCAGTAACGTCAGATATGGGCGCATCAAACCGAGCGATGTGGGGCGATCTCGGGTTTTCCAGCCATCGGAACTCCAAGACTACGTGCTCTATAACACATCTGTCATTCAGTGAAACGGAGTTAGTTTTCAATGCAGATGCTGCCCATGTGCTCAAGAATATCAAGGGTCAGCTTCTAAACTCTATCGTGTTCACATTAAGTGATGCAACCGTCAGCGAGCACAACCTACCTTCAAAGGATGTGAAACTAGAGCACGTACGCGCTGTCCTAGAGTTCGACAAAGAAAGGGAGCTGAAGCTCGCGCCGAAGCTTTCTGAAGCACATGTTTCCTCAGGACATTTCACAAAGATGAAAGTGGGACTTGCAGTGCAATTTTTCAAAAAGACCCCCGCTGCAATCCGGTACTTGGTGAAAGAAAAAATACTGGAGCAAGAAGCCGAAACCACAGCATGGTTTTTAGAACTTTTATCAAGGTGGTATACTCTGATGTCATCGCGCCACCCCTCCGTTTCTCTTAGTCTTCAAGACATGGAGAAGCATTATGAAGCTGTCTGTACTCTCAAGCTGGCCATCAATACTTTTCAAGGCATGAATATGGGCAGCACCTCGCAGTGGAAGCCATTACAGGCAGGCCTTCTAATCACCACTACTGCTGTACTTCAACTCCAGGACATTCTTTTGAGCTCTGAAGGTTACACTTTCTTTCTAACTGGCAGAATACTGCAAGATTGCCTGGAAAACCTTTTCTCTGTTGTTCGCCTGAAGAAGCCGGTTCCAGATGCATTGGACACGAAATATGCTCTCAAAGTTGTGTGCATTAGCCAATTTTGGCGCACGTCGAAGACAACCAGCTATGCTGTCGATGATTCGGAGTATCTGGTTGATCTACTGACAGATGGCAAGTGTGAGCTAGCTGAACCAGACCCATCTGAAATCGATGATTCTGAGATACTCTTCATTGAAGAGCCGATATCTACAGAATGTAGCACCCTCTTTCATATTGCCGGATTCCTCGTGAAAGGCATTATCAAAAAGATAAGCAGTTGCGAGCAGTGCAAAACTGCTCTGCTAGGTTCGACAGACAGTCGGCATTCTTACCTGACAAGGCTAAAAGAATACATCCGGAACGGCGACAACCTGCATTGCCCCAGTGCTCAAGTAATGAGTATTCTGAAGTCGTGCGAGGAGCTATTCAAGGGAATCACTGAATGGACCGAAAGCCTTCTTACTGTACAATCTCCTTTACAGGCTGTTGTGACGTACTTGAGCAAAATGGGAAAGTTCAACGTGAATGCTTGCCAAGTGCACAGTGCAACTGTTCAGAAGCTTCTCATTTCCACCTATGCCCGAATGAGGTTACGCATTCACCTGCGTCAGCTTGAAAAGAAAGAAGTCAACGGCCGCGGAAGCAAAACGTGTGCTGCAGTAAACTTGCAGTGAAACCACAGTTTTGATAGTGTGCACATAGCTGGTGTGTACTTTTTATAACTTTTTTCTATAGTGTTTTCATATTTTTCGCACATTGTTGATGCAGCGGTGTCGCAAAGCTTTTGATCACAACACCATATTTTTTGTGGATTCTTTCAGTGATTTCTACATAAGTGTTTTGCTGTAATGAAAAAGAAATATTCAGTTAACTCGACGCGAACTTTTTAAGGCCGGAGAATATAAGAGGTTTCATAAAATATTGGATGTCGCAATACATTCCAAATACCCCACTTCAGCCTCGTTTGTGTGTGTGCGCTTTCGAAGAATGACTGCCTTCTGATAGCAGCCACTGAGGTTCTTGACTTCGCCGAAAGTGTGACATTTTATCATTTGAGTCATTCTCCTTCTATTCATAATGATTTGTGTCGTTTGGCGAGAAAAACAGCTTACTTTCAAGGAAACGCGTTCGGCACCAGTGCGCGCTCCCGAAGCGCGATGAAAGAAGTGGGCACAAATACGGCGGACTCCGTAGCAGACGACGCGGTCGTCCCCACCCTCCACGGAGCGGCGGAGGGGGGCGCGCGCATCGAGGCACCCTAGTCGCGAGTAATAAAGCCGGTCGTGTGTAAAACTCTCAAAAATTTTAAAAAACCGTTCCAAAAAGCGAACAAACATGCGGGATAGCAAAATGCTATGGGTGGGGCCATAGAGCAAACATAAAATTGTAACTACGTTGTAGCTCCTGTTGGTCTTGCTTTTTTGGCGGTGCCATGTTTTGGTTTCGATTGTAAGTCGACCCCCCCCCTTCAGATTTTCAAATTTAAAAAAAGTGGTCGACTTACAATCGTGTAAATACAGTATCTATTTCACGTAAGAGAGCAGCTTGAAATGATACCATACATGCGAGCCTGAAGATGGCATTCTCGCAAAGGACAAAGCACGACCCAAGAGGGAGCCCACAGCAGTACTGTGGCTGTGCTGACTACACATGAATTTAGTCGAAGTCAAAGCAACTGAGTGTTTGTAAACACTAAATTGAAATTAATGGCTATAAAACAGTGTTGCATTGATTTCTTTCATTCTTTGCATGTTTTTATTCGCAAAAGTGGAGAGAAACACTGCACAAAAAATCAAAGCTCTCCTGCAGAGGAGCTTCCAGACACATCTGCAGAGGAGAACACTTGTTAAGGCTATTTAGTGAAGCAACAGGTTCTAAACTATGGCACTACATCCCGATGCAAAGAATCTGCACTTGCAGGCCTCGTAGCTTCAGCACTGATTCGAGGAACTACAGAAATGGAGCATATACCGCCTGGTATTGATAACATACTGAAAAAACACATAAGCTTTGTTCACTGAAATTTAGCATAATTATTTTCAGCAGTCCTTGTCAGCTGGTCTACTGCCCACTGACTGGAAGATCGCCAAAGAATGTGGCAGCCACAGTGGGGATTGAACCCATGACCTCGGCAGCACAACGCCATAGCCACTGTGCTACGCATGACAAAAGTACACATGACAAGGAATTTCCAATTTTAAGAAAGCGTCAATATTCCCAGCTTCTGCAGTGTAGTTTGCTTTAGATTTTCACACAACTTTATATTGGTCAATTAGTACTGCACCAGGAACCACAGAAATAGACCACCTCACCTCAAGGACCTGGGCGATAATCTTTGTCACAGCAACACCACATAGTGGAGTTGTGCTGGCTGTCTTCCAGAGGAGTGTGTCGCCACAGACGAGGGCAATAGCGCTGTTCCAACCATAGACAGCCACTGGGAAGTTGAAGGCTGTTATGACACCCACAATGCCCAGTGGATTCCAGGCTTCAAGGAGAGCGTGACCTGGCCGTTCACTAGGAAGCCACTTTCCCTCAATGGTGCGCGACAGGCCAACAGCATAGTCACACACGTCAATATACTCCTGAACCTGCATAACACATAAGCGGTAAATATACTTGTGTGCAAGACATAAAAAAGTACAAGATGTTGCAAAATTAGGAATCATTTAATAATCACCAATCCTCAATTCCTTAGCTTGCATTGAACAAGATACCCACAGACTCAAGTACTGGTGAAATAAGAGCATGGATTGGCTGAAGCTTTGTCTTCAGATTTTTATTCCTTGTAGTGGATACATTTTCATGAAGTTTACTATCTACACACCATTAAAAACGTAAAGCACTATTGGTGATGCTTGAAATCCCTTTTTCTCATAACTTAAAAGCAGTTTAGCATTAAGTTATAGCTTCAGCAACTCACAGAATGTTTATTTAATAAGGTAGTCTCACCTTGTACAGCACATTTTCCAGAGACTTGCTCTGCAATGAACACTGCAGCAAATATGTGTGGAGAGCAGGTATACAGTGTTGTCTTTTCAAATGTCATTTTCGCACAGTAATCACACAGAGTACAGTTTACTGCTACAATAGCTGTACTGATTAACTGATGCTATATTGCACATTGTTCTAGCTTGAGAAATGCTAATCTTGAGGACCGTTCATGCGGCCAGGCTGCAGGAATCAATGCCAATGCAATGACATGTCTAAATAGCACCATGCGAGGACAGAAACATGAGCTTGAGTACGCACTCCAGCCTTGTCACGTACAATGCAAACGCTGCGCATAGGCACTAAAGTTGCATGTAGCTGCATTCAGCTATGTAGTGCAGATACCGCAATCAGCGCGCTTGCTGAGCGCACTGCAGCTTGCCGAGGTCAACCCCATTTGGCATGTCGTAGGTGCCGAAATCGGAAATAGTGTCATCTACATGAACATCGAAAATAGGACTTGGACAGTGCGCCCTTGTTGCTGTAAAGTGTTTCTGAAATAGTCTAGTTCAACTTCAAATGCATTGCTCGACTTGAATAAGAAGTGCTTCAAGGCTCTGTTAACCAGTTTAAGATGTATACCAAGTGTTCAGGCATGGAGCAGCTTTTGGTGCATCATCAAAGGTGGTTGTCATTTGTGTACCACTCTGCATGGTGCAAGGCATCCCAATGGTTGACACGGTGACTGACAAATTCTCAGCCAGGCTCACAGATTCTGAATCTGAACCAACTCATGACTCTTGACATGAGCTGGGAATTGATGTCTTCGATATTCTTGCCGGCATGCTTTGACAAGTTAATAAATGAAATGGAAGTACAAACTGAAACCAATGCCGTGAGCAGTGCACACTTTCTGTGCACAGTGCCCAGTGCCAGAGCAGAATAGAGCAAAAGTACCTCTCCCAAGCCTTCAGCGAGAATCTTGCCCATCTCCAGGGACACGAGCTTGCCCAGTGGCTCCTTGTAGCGGCGAAGTGCATCGCCCATCTGGCGGACAATCTCACCCCGCTTGGGGGCTGGAAGGTCTGCCCATTGTTGCCAAGCTGCAGAACTTGCAGCCACTGCAGCCTCATAGTCTGCTGGTGTAGCCTGGACCACCTCGGCGATGGGTCGAGCATTGGCTGGGCAGTAGGATGTCAGCACCTACAGGAGAGAAGCGCACATAAGACCATTCCCAAAACGGCAGGCTAGTTCGGACCAGAGAGCATGTGCTCTTGAATTTACTCTGAAAATGCTTCTGCAACTTAGTCAAACACCCAATTCATATCTGGCACAGGTATTTACTCATAATAGCAAAGCCTTTAGCGCTGCTAAGAGATTTATTAGCAACTGGCGCGAACGGGTAGCTGTCAAGCGTTCGGCGAAAGACAGCAACCACGAGCTCATGCTGGTAGCGATGGTGCTGTGGCGCAGGCGGCTACTCTTCTTCGTTACAATCGCCCTCCGCATAAAAAGGCGCCATCCTGGCGGCTTAAGGCGAAGAGACTACTATTGGGTCGTAGTACAGTAAAAGCTCGTTAATTCGAACCGCAAGGGGAAGCCGCTTCAGTTCGAATTAACGAAAGTTCGAACTAACGAAAGTGCAGGAGAGCAACAGTACACTGCGATTTAGAAGCAGTAGGGCATGTCAGAAATTTGGCGTGTCAGAAAGTGATGGCGTGTGCCGCGGGCACACGCCATCTTGAAGTCGAAGCTCTGGGTCCGAATGTGCCACACTACCGATGTCCACCGAAACGAACGTTAGCCGAGGCTTAACACCATCACAATGAATCGCGATGGCCGATACCTCCTAAGCTGAAAACAGACGTGCACAACCGATGAAGACTGCCGAGGCAAAGAGGCTGAACATGTGAAGGTGGCGAAGGCCCTGATTCGTTGGTTCTTGATTGCAGGCGCAGCTGCGACGTACTTGATTCGCTGTGTTACGATGGCGCTTGCCATGCCATCTCTGCACAACATTAGCAGCTGTAGAAGATTTGCAAAGCCTCCGTGATTCGCAACGGGCACGAAGTCTCGGAGGTTACGTAGAACGGAGAGGCGGCAGCCGCCGCTGCCTTCTGGCTGACCCCGCGTCGGTTAGATTTTTTTTTCGATTTTGCCTTCTCTCGCCGCTCTCTCCGTTTCGCAGGCAATACAGCCTTGTGTGTAGGCAGTAGGCGCGTTTCTCTGGCCGTGTGCCAGGCGAGCGTAGTTCGAATTATCCGTGAGGGAACCTTCTCGCGTTCGAATTAACGGACTTTTTTATACATACACTTCTGTGGAGCTTGGCCGGACCAAATCGTACAGTTCGAATTATCCATAAATTCGAATTATTGAAGTTCGAATTAACGAGCTTTCACTGTACGGCTTAAGGCGAGAGACGTGGAGAAGTTCGCGGCCGCGATGGCGTAGGTCCGTCGATGGCGTGAGGGGCTCTACGATGTAATTGACGGAGGACGTTTGCTGGAGAACGCGGTAGGGTCCTAGGTACTTTGCGACAAGTTTTGAGGAGAGGCCGGGTGTAGCAGCGGGTACCCGAAGCCATACGAGAGAGCCAGGCAAAAAAGTTGGGGCAGAACGGCTGGCAGGTTGAAGGGATTGCTGCTGCCGCTGGTCCTCGGTGGAAAAAGAGCGGGCAAGCTGGCGGCATTCCTCGGCATGACGAGCAGCTTCAGATAGCGGAGTACTTTCGGACGCGTCAAGTGTATATGACAGAATGGTATCGAGAGTAGTAGAAGGTTCTCGTCCGTATAGGAGAAAGTAAGGGGAAAAACCAGTAGTTGCTTGGGTCGCAGAATTGTACGCATACGTCATGAAAGGGAGAACTTGGTCCCAGTTTTAATGATCAGAGGCGACGTACATGGAGAGCATATCGCCAAGAGTACGGTTGAAGCGCTCGGTCATGCCGTTAGTTTGCGGATGGTACGCTGTACTGGTGCGGTGAACGATTCGGCATTCGTCGAGTAGTGCCTTCAAAGCATCGGAAAGAAAGGCGCGGCCTCTATCGCTCAGAAGTTCGCGAGGGGCACCGTGGCGAAGAACGAAATGTCGTAATAGAAACGAGGCAACGTCGCGGGCAGTGGCAGTCGGCAGAGCAGCTGTTTCAGCATAGCGGGTCAAGTGATCCACTGCAACAATAATCCAGCGGTTGCCTGCTGGAGTGGAGGGTAGCGGTCCGTAGATGTCTATACCAACACGATCAAAAGGCCGACGAGGGCAGGGAAGGGGTTGTGATGGATAGACTTGTCCGGGAGGTAATTTTCGGCGTTGGCACTGAGCGCAGGAGCGAATGAACTTTCTGACGTAGTTATACATGCCGCGCCAATAAAATCGGATGCGTAGTCGAGCATAGGTCTTGAAGAGGCCGGCATGTGCGCACTGAGGGTCTGCGTGGAAAGCGTCGCAGATAAGGTCACGGAGATGGCGCGGTATCACGAGAAGCCACTTGCGACCGTCAGAGAGGTAATTACGACGATAAAGAAGGCCGTCGCGAATGCAGAAGTAAGTAGCCTGACGGCAAAGAGCGCGAGATGGGGAAGAGGTGGATGGATCAGAAAGGATGCTGATGAGAGCACTGATCCAGGGATCCTTGCGCTGCTCCGACGGCATGTTGCGCAGTTCATGAGATGGAACTGTGGGCTCAAGGGCGGATAGGCAAGCGCAGTCAGCGGAGACCGGTGAGCGAGAAAGGGCGTCAGCGTCCGTGTGTTTGCGGCCGGAACGGTAGAGGACGCGGATGTCGTACTCCTGTAGCTTAAGGGCCCAGCGAGCAAGTCGGCCAGATGGGTCCTTAAGGGTAGACAGCCAACAAAGGGCGTGATGGTCGGTGACGACATCGAAAGGGTGACCATACAAATAAGGACGGAATTTTCCAAGGGCCCAAATAATGGCTAAACACTCTTTCTCTGTAACAGAGTAATTAGCCTCGGCCTTTGTAAGAGTTCGGCTCGCGTAGGCAATGACATATTCATCAAAGCCCGCTTTTCGTTGTGCGAGTACGGCGCCAAGTCCGACGCCGCTGGCATCGGTGTGGACCTCTGTGGGCGCCGCAGGATCGAAGTGGCGGAGGATAGGTGGCGAGGTTAGCAGGCGGCGTAATTTCGTGAAGGCGTCATCACAGGCGGGCGACCAAGAGGAAAGTTCTTTGTCGCCACTTAGAAGGGCTGTCAGGGGTGCACTTATGGAAGCGAAATTTCGAATGAAACGTCGGAAGTATGAGCATAAACCAAGGAAGCTTTGAAGCTCCTTTAACTTCTTTGGTTGCGGAAAGTCGGTGACAGCGCGGAGCTTGGCTGGATCCGGAAGGACACCCTCTCGTGATACAACATGGCCAAGAATAGTGAGCTTTCGGGCGCCAAAACGACATTTTTTTAAGTTAAGTTGAAGTCCCGCGTCAGTAAGGCATTTGAGAACTTGCTCGAGACGGCTGAGATGGGTTCGGAAATCAGCGGAAAAGACAACTACGTCATCCAGGTAGCATAAACATGTGTTCCATTTGAGGCCGCGTAAAATATTATCCATCATTCTCTCAAAAGTGGCTGGAGCATTGCACAGACCGAAAGGCATTACGATGAATTCGTACAATCCGTCAGGTGTTACAAATGCTGTTTTAGGTCGATCAGATGGTGCCAAGGGGACTTGCCAGTATCCGGAACGTAAATCCAGCGAAGAGAAGAACTCAGCTCCCTGCAAACAGTCGAGGGCGTCGTCAATGCGCTGTAACGGGTAAACGTCCTTGCGCGTTATCTTGTTCAGACGTCGGTAGTCGACGCAGAATCGAATAGAGCCATCCTTTTTCTTAACAAGGACGACCGGTGATGCCCAGGGACTGTTGGAAGGCTGCACAACGCCACGCTTGAGCATGTCGGCAACCTGGTGGTCAATGACACGGCGCTCAGAGGTGGAAACTTGGTAAGGGCGCTGCCGTAAAGGTGCATGACTGCCGGTATCTATCTGGTGAAAAACGGTCGATGTGCGGCCCAAACCGGAAGCATGGCTGTCGAAAGAAGCGCTGAACCTCTGCAGGAGAGCAATAAGCTGGCTTCGTTCTGAAGATGACGTGCCATCGTCGATGGAGCAGTGGAAAGCGTCGAGGAGTGACTGATCAACCGCAGAGTCACAAGTAAGTGCGCCAAGGCCCGCAGAAGTAGAAACGGCAAGCGTGTCAAAGATGCAAAAGGTGTCGACCGGTTGAACAAGGCCTAGGCATTCGCCATGAGATAAAGCTAAAGTGCAGGCTGTGGGATTGTCGACGACCATTTTCGTGACGCCATTGCGAAGAGTAAGGAGAGCAAAGGGCAGCGGAGAACATCGGCGGCGAATGAACAGCTCAGAGGGCGTAAAGAGAACAGTGGCATCAGAAATAGCGGCGCACGACACAGGCACAAGCAGGGAAGAGCGTGGAGGGACGGAATTGTCTTCGGAAACAAACAGTTTAACACTGGAAGGGTCGTTTTCGATAGGCTCGACGTCGGGAAGTGCAGAAAGTTCGAGTTCGGCGTGACAACAGTCAATAACGGCGTTATTATTTGCAAGGAAGTCCCAGCCTAATATAATGTCCTGGGAACAAGTGGGCAGCACGACGAATTCGACGGTATACAGTAAACCTTGAATGAAGACGCAAGCAGTACAGGCAGCGAGAGGCGTTATATTTTGATCGTTCGCGGTTCGAAGGGAGAAGTCGGAGAGAGGCGTCGAAACCTTTCGTAGTGTGCGGGAGAGTTCGGCGGAAATTACGGATACGGCGGCTCCTGTATCTACAAGTGCCAGGGCGGCGATTCCATCGACAGAGACTTCGATGACATTGGCTGGAGAGGGACGAGGACTTGGGCATTGCGACGTGGACGCAGTTCGTGCCTCGGGAACTGCGGCCATCAGAGCTTCGGCCACGCTCAACACTGTGGACAGTGGCACTGCGGAAGAGGCTGCTATTGCCCTAGCCATCGTACACACTTCAACCATGCCAGCACCGGATGGACCTATCACAGTGGTCACTGATTCTCAGACCGCCTGCAGGACTTTGGCACAAGGGAGGGCGACACCCTACACACACCGCATCCTTACATCATTACACCCCACAGCGTTACACAGGGTGCGTATCGTCTGGACGCCTGGACACGCCTCTCTCCATGGTAATGAACGCGCTAATGCGGTAGCCCGAGAGCTCGCTAACCGGGCGCCATTGGAAGAGCTGCCCAACCCAGACGACGCACCGACAGCACCACTGAACTACACTGAAACTTTACAATATTACAGAGATACCAGGAGACACTTCCCTGCACCACATAATTCCCTTAATCGAGAAGATGCCGTTGCGTGGCGACAGCTTCAAACTAATTCATTTCCCTGCCTCTTTTATCTTCACCTCTTCCACCTCACACAATATCCCTCATACTGTCCCTATTGTGGAGCAAAGCCCACAATATATCATTGCACCTGGGAGTGCCCACATTCTCCGGGCTACTCCCGTATTCCTTCACCTTCACCTTCCTCCTGGGAGACTGCGCTGACCAGCTCAGACCCGCAAGAGCAGCGACGGCCGATCCGGCGGGCACGCGGAGTGGCGCGGGCCAATGGGGCCCTGAACTAAGGGCTCCACCCTGCGAGGAAGTCGCCCAATCTGATGACAAATAAATGTTTTCTCTCTCTCTCTCTTTCCTGCTCGGTGGACACGGGACGACGCCGCATCGGAGAAAGCGAGCGACGACGGGGAGATGGGGAGCGGCGAGTAGAGGCGGTTGGGCGGTCAGGGGAAAAGGAAGAGGTAGGAAGGCCGGAAGGCGACGACGAAAACGAACCGGGGAAAGGTGGCGCTCGCCGGATGTTCTGAAGAGGAGGCATGCCACGACGACAATGGCGCGCCACGTGACCAGCACCACCACAAGCAAAACATATTGGGCGGTCATCGAAGGTGCGCCACTGGTGGGGGTAAGGTCCGAGTCGCAGTTGAGGATTCGGAAAATGCTGTCGGTCGGGCAGCGGCATAGGAGGAAAATGCCGGCGGTCGTGAAGCGGCATAGATGGCGGCAAAAATGTCGGTGGTCGATGCATAGAGGGCGGCAGGGGCGCTTGTGGACAAGATCGGGAAACTGCTTCAGCGTAAGTGAGAGGAGCCGTGACTGGTGGCTGCTCAACAGCTGGAGGAACGGCTTGAGAGACTTGTTCTTGAATGAAGTCGTGGATCGTAGGATGCAAAGCAGGGGGTGGTTCCTGGACAGAAGATATCAACGATAGCTGGCGGGCGACCTCTGCGCGAACGAATTCCTGGATTTTTACGAAGAGAGCAGCATGAGTGTCGTCGATTCCAAGGCTTGATAGAGAGTCGGCGGGCGGGGTGGGACGGCGGGTGTGAAGCCGTTGCCTGCGCAACTCGTCGTAACTCTGGCACAATTCTATCACTTCAGCGACAGTGTGAGGACTCTTCGATATTAACATTTGAAACGCGTCGTTCTGAATACCCTTCATTATATGTTGGATCTTCTCCTCCTCTGACATCGACGCATTCACCCGTTTGCAAAGGTCGACAATGTCCTCAATGTAGCTCGTAAAGTTTTCTCCGGCCTCTTGGGATCGTGTGCGCAAACGTTGTTCTGCACGAAGCTTTCGTACTGCAGGCCGACCGAAAACTTGGGTAAAGTTGGTCTTGAAGACCAACCATGAAGTGAGGTCGGCTTCATGGTTGAGAAACCATAGTTTCGCAATGCCCGTAAGATAAAATGCGACGTTTCTCAACTTGGTAACGTCGTCCCACTGGTTATGGGCACTCACTCGCTCATAAGACGAGATCCAATCTTCAACATCGTTGTCATCTGTGCCGGAGAAGATAGGGGGATCTCGCTGATGCAAGGCACCGGCACAAACCAAGGTGGCCGGCGCCGTTGGAGGAGCTGGAGGAGTGCGTGCGTCATCGGGCATGATGGGGGGTAGAGTGCGACTCCGAAGTTCCAGGGTGGTCGAAACCCAGCACGTCCACCACTTGCTAAGAGATTTATTAGCAACTGGCGCGAACGGGTACCTGTCACAAGCGTTCGGCGAAAGACAGCAACCACGAGCTCATGCCGGTAGCGATGGTGCTATGGCGCAGGCGGCTACTCTTCTTTGTTACAAGCGCATTCAAAAAGACAGGGACGTGACAGAGACACAGGACAGCACTATTGGATTTGCAGAATTGCGCTAAAGGCTTTGCCATTATGAGTCAACCATACCAACTAGCCCAAGAATCAGCCTCACAGGTATTTAAATGCAAATGCTTTCACTTTAAAGTGTAAATGTACATTTGCAGCATGCACTTGGCAGCTTTTTATGACTTTTGCAGTGTTCTTACCAGGGTGTCAAACTGAACTGGACAGCAGCAGAACCAAATCAAACTGATATTTTTTTCCATTGTCTCAGAGCCATCGTAACTGAGCCGAAACATTTTGGAGGCACAGGTTAAGCATAGGGTCTTGTAGCTTAAATCCTATGGGAGCAGTCGTTTCGTGCATCTATTCAGCGATACACGCAGCGTAACTGCCATGAGAATTGTCGTGTGGTTCGCCACAATTGGCTCACTCAACCGTACACTTTGCGCATAGTCAGTGTGCATTGATAGATCGTCGCTGATGTTGCGTCGTCTAGGATACCACTTGTGATCGAGGCATTTGTTTATGTTTATATGTTTATTGCAATTTGTACTTAATCTCTGGTTCTCCACGATAAAGCACAGATGTAGACAACTCAATAAAGAGGGTATGTAGACTGTTTTGTGGTGCTCTGATATTAATAAGCAGATTACAAATTTATGTAATTGTAAGCTCTTTCTGTAACATTTACATGGCATCCCTGTTTTGAGGCAGTTTGCGTGAGCGCTATGGAGAAATCCAGGAAAAAAACATGTCTCGTAATGGAATGTGTGAAAATTCAAAATTTAGGATATGAAGCCCTGGCATTCAGACTGATGGTATTTCCTTAAATACAATAAAATAAAGAAATAATAGCCCTTGCTATTTAATCTGTGTTTAATTCGAGAATTCACTGTTTGATATTGCTACGGCACAATATGTGCGATCACGAAAGGCCAGCGGTGTGAAGACGACGACGGTTAGAAGCTTGCGCGGGCTGTCGCCTCTTGGCCAAGCGCAGCGTATTTTCCTTGTAAATATATTTGTACATAGCTTTTCGTCTGCATCTTAATACGTAACATATCTGGTGGAGGTGGACGTTCCCTGTACCTCGTCACGGAGCTTCGCATTGGACGGTACGTCGAGCCTTCCTTCATGGCTCCCGGTGACGACAACCCGACTCCGCCGGCTCCGACACCTGCTGCCACTACGCCGACCTACATCACTCTCCCCGCTCCCCGTGATCCTGGCGTATTCTCGGGCCACGATGGGGAAGACGTCGATGACTGGATCAGCCTGTATGAACACGTCAGCCGCAATAACCGGTGGGACCCTACTATTATGCTCGCCAACGTAGTCTTTTACCTCGGTGGCACACCTCGAGTTTGGTATCGCACGCACGAAGATGAGCTCACCAGCTGGGATTCACTTAAGACACAGCTTC
Source organism: Dermacentor albipictus (assembly GCF_038994185.2). Lineage (NCBI taxonomy): Eukaryota > Metazoa > Arthropoda > Arachnida > Ixodida > Ixodidae > Dermacentor > Dermacentor albipictus. The sequence continues at coordinate 211,080,275 of NC_091822.1, read as the reverse complement.
GAGACTTGTTCGGCAACCCCTACGGTCAACAACTTGCCGCGCAGAAGGCGCTTTCCGGCCGTGTGCAGACGTCAACAGAGCCCTATGTCACGTACATTCAGGACGTCTTGGCTCTGTGCCGCAAAGTTGACACCCACATGACTGAGTCAGACAAGGTTTCCCACATCCTCAAAGGCATTGCCGATGACGCCTTCAACTTGCTCGTTTGCAACAACGTAGCCACGGTGGATGCTGTTATAAAAGAGTGCCGCCACCTGGAACTCGCCAAAAGCCGACGTATTGACCAGCAGTTTGCCCGTCTGCCCAACACCCCAGCGACATCTTCCTGTGCCGACGCTCCTCGTCCCAACAACACTGCCGATGTTACCAGGATCGTCCGGCGTGAGATCGAGGCCGCCTATCCGGCTGCCTTCGACTCCAGTCCCACCAACACATCTGCAGTCACGGTCTCACTGATCCAGGCAGTTGTCCGCCAGGAGTTTGAAAACATGGGTCTTCACACCATCTGCTCGGCCCATCGCCCTGATACCCGCCCGGCTTCTTCGATTTCGCCCCGTCCCGCATCTTCTTACCCACCACCTTTCCGCAACCCATCTGAATGGCGCACTGCTGACGACAAGCCTATTTGTTTCCACTGCCATCGAATCGGGCACATTTCTCGGTACTGTCGTAGTCGCTGGAGTTCCCCGATCCGGTCTACTTATACTGCCTACTCTCGCCCCTCAGGTGGCCCTTCTCGTCCCTATGCCGCACGCTCCGATAATGCTGCCACTGATTCTCCTGCAACGAACCGCCCCTATTCTCGTTCGCCTTCGCCCCAACGACGACAATCTCGCTCTCCCCAGCCCCGTCGCTCCTACTCGCCGACTCCCTTCGGACGCCACTCCCAGCCGGAAAACTAGACGATGCAGCGCCTCGAGGTTACGCTGCATTGCTCCCTACGCCGCCAAATCCTCTACTGACTTTGCCCACTCATCTGAACCTTCTTGACGTGCAAGTCGACGGTGTTTCTGTGTCTGCTCTCATAGACACTGGAGCGCATTTGTCCGTAATGAGCGCTGACCTTCGTAACCGGCTCAAGAAAATTATCACGCCCGCCACGACGCCTGTTGTCCGTGTCGCCGATGGCGGATCAGCCCCCGTAATTGGTATGTGTACCGCCCGCGTCTCCTTCGCCGATCGCTCAACAATCGTGCTATTCACAGTCATCGCCCACTGTCCCCACGACATCATCCTCGGCTTAGACTTCCTCTCTGCACATTCTGCTCTCATCGACTGTTCCGCCAGTACTCTCCGCCTTGACCTGCCTGTTCTGGATCCTGCTGAACCCCACCCCAGTCGCCTAAGTTCCGCCGACTTCGTTCGCTTGCCACCTTCGGCACTGACGTACGTTGACCTAGTGTCATCCCCACCAGTCCCCGACGGTCACTACATCGCGGCTCCTATGCAAGACGTCCTCCTTACACACGGGATCACAGTACCCCATACAGTTTTATCTATTACGGCGAATTGCGTCTGCCTGCGAGTGGTCAACTTTGGCTTGACGACACAAGTGCTGCCACGTGGGATGTCTTTGGCCCAGCTATGTTCATTCGAGGATCACTCAGTAGCATCCATTGCAGTAGACGACACTTCATCCGATACTCCTCTACCATCGCAGTCGACAAATTGTACCATCGCTGACTTACGGAAAATGATTGCCCCCGACTTGCCCTCTGAGCACGCTTGTGAACTCTACCGCGTTCTGTTTTCCTACCACGATATTTTTTACTTTAACGACCGTCCTTTGGCCCAAACTACAGCTGTCAAACATCGCATTAATACCGGCGATGCCCCTCCTATTCATCGCCGCCCGTATCGAGTGTCCCCAGCTGAGCGTCAAGTTATTCACGCAGAAGTTCGCAAAATGCTTGCCAAGAACATTATTGAACCGTCATGTAGTCCTTGGGCGTCACCGGTTGTGCTGGTAAAAAAGAAGGATGGCTCATGGCGCTTTTGCGTGGATTATCGGCACCTTAACAGGGTTACCAAAAAGGACGTGTATCCCCTACCTCGGATTGATGACGCCCTTGACTGCCTCCACGGTGCTCGCTATTTCTCCTCTATTGACCTTCGCTCCGGCTATTGGCAGATTGCCGTGGACGATCTCGACCGCGAGAAGACTGACTTTGTAACACCCGACGGTCTTTATCAATTCAAGGTGATGCCGTTCGGCCTATGTAACGCTCCTGCCACTTTTGAACGCATGATGGACTCCCTTCTTCACGGTTTCAAATGGTCCACATGCTTGTGCTACTTGGACGACGTTATCGTATTCTCCCCAACGTTCGCTACGCACCTCGAGCGCCTGTCAGCAGTCCTGGACGTTTTTCGGCGAGCCGGTCTGCAACTCAACGCATCGAAGTGCCAATTCGGCCGTCGCCAGATTACCGTCCTTGGACATCTCGTTGACGCGAACGGAGTGCAACCGGACCCAAGCAAGATCCATGCTGTTGCGCACTTCCCTGTTCCGAAGTGTGTCAAGGATGTGCGCAGCTTCATCGGCCTTTGTTCGTACTTCCGCCGTTTCGTGAGGAATTTCGCCGCCATAGCACGACCACTAACCGACCTTTTGAAAAAAGACTCTCCTTTCCAGTGGGGCGATAACGAGGCCTCTGCATTCTCTCATCTAATCGACATTCTCACAACGCTTCCCGTTCTGGCCCATTTCGATCCTTCTGCGCCTACCGAAGTCCGTACTGATGCCAGCGGTCACGGAATTGGAGCAGTCCTGGCACAACGCCAGCGTGGCCACGACCGTGTTATCGCTTACGCCAGCAGGCTCCTCTCACCCGCGGAGCGCAACTATTCCATCACTGAACGTGAGTGTCTGGCCCTAGTTTGGGCGGTTGCGAAATTCTGCCCATACTTATATGGCCGATCCTTTTCCGTTGTCACAGACCATCACGCGCTTTGTTGGTTATGCTCATTGAAAGACCCTTCAGGAAGACTTGGTCGCTGGGCCTTACGCCTCCAAGAATATTCGTTCTCTGTCACCTACAAATCTGGCCGACTACACAAGGACGCTGACTGCCTGTCTCGCTACCCGGTAGACGAGCCTGACGACGCCGACAGTAGTACCGCCGACGGCATTTTCTCTGTGTCTGCCTTCGCTAATATCGCCGATGAGCAGTACCGAGACCTATCACTGCGAGTACTCGTCGAGCGTCTGCGCTCTACACCTACCGACGCATCCGTTCGCCGATATGTCCTCCAGGGCGGCATTCTGTACCGAAGGAGCTTCCTCCCTGATCTTCTTCTTGTTGTGCCACAACATCTATGACAGACTGTGCTCTTTGAGATGCATGACGCACCCACTGCAGGACATCTTGGGGTAACCCGCACGTACGACCGCGTCCGCCGCCGCTTCTATTGGCCTGGTCTCGCTCGCTCCGTTCGACGCTATGTTGCTGCCTGTGATCCCTGCCAGCGTTGGAAGACACCTCAGGTGCTACCTGCCGGTCATCTCCAGCCGATCCCCGTCCCTGTGGAACCGTTCTTTCGTGTTGGATTAGACCTGCTCAGTCCCTTTCCCACGTCATCCTCTGGGAACAAATGGGTAGCCGTCGCGACTGATTACGCCACCCGATACGCTATCACTCGGGCTCTCCCTACCAGCTGCGCCACTGACGTCGCGGACTTTCTCTTGCGTGACATTATCTTGCTTCATGGCGCCCCGCGACAGCTGCTTACTGACCGTGGTCGAAACTTCCTCTCGAAAGTTATCGCTGACATTGTGCGTTCCTGTTCCATTCAACACAAACTGACTACTTCATACCATCCTCAAACCAATGGCCTGACAGAGCGGTTAAACCGTACTCTTACCGATATGCTAGCCAAGTACGTTTCCAAGGACCACCACGACTGGGACATTGCCCTTCCTTACGTAACATTTGCGTACAATTCTTCCCGGCACGACACCGCCGGATTTTCTCCCTTTTATCTACTGTACGGTCGCGAACCTACCTTGCCCCTAGACACGGCACTTCCTCCTGCTGCGGTCTCAACAAGCGAGTATGCGCGCGACGCCATCGCCCTCGCCGACCATGCACGCCAGCTTGCCCGTGCTCGACTTACGGCCTCACAGACCACTCGGCAGTGTCAGTACAACGCCCGCCATCGTGACGTACAGTTTTCACCTGGTGCACTCGTGCTCCTGTGGTCGCCCTCTCGTCACGTCGGACTTTCAGAGAAGCTTCTTTCACGATACACAGGGCCCTACCGCGTGCTGCGCCAGGTGACGCCTGTGACTTACGAAATTGCTCCTGTGGGCTCAACCTCGTCCTCTCCTGAGGCATCTAGTGATGTCGTACACGTCAGTAGGCTCAAGGCCTACTACACTGCTTCCGAGTCCGATCTTTAGTCGCTCCGGGACGGCGCTTTTGCAGCCGGGGGTAGTGCTACGGCACAATATGTGCGATCACGAAAGGCCAGCGGTGTGAAGACGACGACGACGGTTAGAAGCTTGCGCGGGCTGTCGCCTCTTGGCCAAGCGCAGCGTATTTTCCTTGTAAATATATTTGTACATAGCTTTTCGTCTGCGTCTTAATACGTAACAATATTGTTGAATATTCGTTTCTGTTTGAATATGAGATAAACACACTCATTGGAGACTCGACGGAGCCAGAGATGCGAAAGACAGGACTGTTCCGAATGATTCACCTGCAAGAAACCCAGGTATCTTGTTGCACAGGGGCACCAGTCTGCGTGAATGCACGGGCCAAATAACTACTGCTTGATAAGCGACAGTCATTCAGCAAGGCTGCCTCACTAAAGCAGCCTATGATATACAAATTTGTTGTCTCAATGTTTGGCAAACAAATATTTTTTTTACCACTTTACACGTATGTATCAAATAATTCAAAATAAGTTTACTTCATGATACAGCCTCCATATAAATCTTGTTTCACTTTGTTTAGAAATGTGAAAGTATTTTATATTTGATTCAGTAATGCGAGGTTGTTTTCTTCCTTTGAATATTCGTGTTTGATTTAATAAGGAAATTTTACTATTCGAAGATCCTCAGAAAAAGTTGTATTCAACAGACATCTTGGCCCATCTTGCTTAACATGTCACACAATGTGTACCGAGTTCTGCTCTGTGTCAGCACTACACACTTATTTGTTTTAATGCAAAGCATTCTTTGCCTCATGTCAGGAACTTGGCAGGAGGTTGGTAGGCAAGTAGGTCTTTCATGTCTTGCCACATTTCGGACCTCTGTAATAAACGAATTACTGACAGCGAAATAAAACCTCTGCCTTTGAGCAGAGCAGCTCAATGCTCTAACCAGCAGTGTACAATCGCACGCGTACTCCCCTCATGCTAAAGCTGGCAAGCTATTTGAGACGTTTGGCGCATACGTTCCACGAGACTTTGTAGTCAAAGTTCTCACCTTTCAGGGTCATCAAAAGAAATTATGAATATAGTAAAAATGTTTCATCTAACACATGTTGACTCGGACAACAAGAAAAAGTAACGTTTAGGACTTATCTGCAACAAATCGGCCCAATTGGGTAACCTCGATTTATGTTTTGACATAACCTATGTCAAAGGAAAATTCTACACTGACCGAAAGATGTACAATTACACACAAGCCAATGTTACAGGTATAGGCTCTGCACTAAAAGAATATTTAATAAATTATGAATTGCTTTCAGAAACTTCCAGTGTGAACGATTTATGGGTATCATTTAAAACGAAAATTTTGGAGCTAGGAGACCACTATATACCATCATGGGTTCAGACAGCCCAGCGTTTTAGAAGCAAGCCCTGGTTAAATGCAACATTACATTCTCTTGTATTTGAAACGCAAAGAATATATGAAAAAGAAACTTCCTTATTGAAGGAAAGACTGCAAGCTATTACCAAGGGATTGCAAAAGAAAACGATAGAAGCAAAGCGGATATTTTTTTAGTTTTTTAACACGTGGTTGCAAATCACCTCGAAGGAATTCTGGAAGCATGTCAGACGTAACCAGAAAGATAGGGTCTATTCAACCGCTTGAGCTAAATGATGAAATAATAATAAAGCCAATTCCTTTAATAACTTCATCACCTCAGTTTTTTCCTTGAAAGTATCAAATGAGCTACCACCCTGCCCTAGAAATATAACCATACAAGACATGGAAGAAATTATTTATTTATTTACAAATACTGCTGTCTCAGAGTTGAGACATAGCAGGAGTAGGTAAGTACGTCAAGACAACATACAATCAACATGTCACATGTAAACGAACTTTGTCTACAAAACGCTCATGTGGCAATTTTCGGAGATGAGTATGTAGGTTATTCGAGAATTCAATAGGAAATGGAAAGAAAGAAAAATTAAGCCATCTAAGTGAACAATATTCAAAGAATTGGCTCTTCGTGCTACATGTGACAAGGAGCTAACAAATGTCACAGGTACGTCGACAATGACATAAGCATGTGCAATTTTGTGCAACATTATAATCCTTTCACACGTGCGCCTAAGTGCCAACGGCTCAAGCGATAGCAGTTGAAGAAAAATTCATCCTGGTCCAGGACTCGAACACTGGGCCACCGCCTTTCCGGGGCGAACGCTCTACCATCTGAGCTAGTCAGGCAACCAGGAGATGGCAGGGCAAAGTCGAATTTGCCAACAACTCGAAGCAAAGGCAAGAGTTTGACGTAACAGTTCTGCGGAAACCCACAAGGTGGAAAGAAGTAATTGCTAGTTTCCGCAGAACTATTACGTCAAACTCTTGCCTTTGCTTCGAGTTGTTGACATGGATGGATGGATGGATGTTATGAGCGTACCCTTTGGAACCGGGCGGTGGGTTGCGCCACCAAGCTCTTGGCATTATATTGCCTAATGCCCTACCTAGGTTAAACCATGAAAAAAGAAAAAAAAAAACACTATGAACTCCCACAACCAAATTTTCTGATCCGCTATTGCAATCTGTTCTTTTGTACGTCTCCGTTTTTTGTTGTTTCCCTACTTTTATTCCACCAATCGTCCAATCACCTCTTACTAATCCTTATTGCGGACATGTTTACTTTTCCACTGCTCTCGCTGAACCCAAGGGCTTCAAGGAAGCCAGTGGTGCCTGAATCGACCGCTGGGTAGACGTCTTCACATTATAATAAAACATGCTCCATAGTCTCCCTAGCTTTACCACTGCAAGCACATGCTTCTTCCTTCGTATATCTCGCTTTATAGGTGCGTGTTCTAAGGCACCCCGATCTCACTTTGAAAAGTAATGACCTTCCCTTTGAGCTATCAAATTGTTTCTTTCCTAATTTCGTTTTTTCCTCTTAAGTAGTTACTTATGGCAGATTTCTCTTCCATTGCCGCCACCTATCAGATTATTTCAGCCTCTCTGACTTTCTGCTTGACGTTCTTTGTTGCTGTGTTGCCTGCCCTACAGGCCACATCCTTGCTGGTAAGCTTCCTAGTTCTTTTTCTCCCCTGTGAATCAATGTTTTTCCTGCACAAATACCTTAACACTCTCCCAGACCATTTACTTTCTTCCGCATTCCTCAGTCGTTCTTCATACTCAATTTTACTGCGAGCTTCCCTCACTTCAAAACTAGTCCAGCCCACATCACCGTGCACAGCTTCATTTGTAGTCTTCCCGTGAGCGCCCAATGAGAGGTGATCCACCGACCTTTGGTTCCCATCGAGTCCCGATTGTAACCCTGATTTAAAGCAAACGACCGCATTTCCAAAAGTCCTGGAACCATTACACCTTTCCACAGACCTCGGAGCACCTTGTACTTATTGTATCCCCATAGTGCTCTGTGCTTTCTTATGGCTGCCATTTATCATCCCCTTCACTGTTATTGTTTTTTCCTGTGTTTCCATTATACCGTATTTTCGCGATACTTAGCACCCCCCCTCTATTGTCGCGAAAAAATTGGGGAAAAAAGTTTGCATGCGAATCTAAGCACCCCCCTATTTGTTAGGAAGAGCGCGTAGCCAAGACCGCCAAGCGCGCTTGCTCGCTCTGTCATCGAGCCGGAGCCGTCGGAGTCCCGAGGTGGAATGGCGTCCGCGGTGCGATCTTACCGCACAGCCGGACTGCAGAGCGGGGCGGACTCGTGAGTGGCAGTGATAGTGACTAAGCATCCGACACAAGTGGTGGGCTCACTGTCTGCGCCGATCTTTCTTTCAGATGTTTGCAAAATAAAATGTTATTTCTCACACCCGTCTCGTCGTGATGTCGCAGCGAAAAGGGGGAGGGGGGAAGGGTCATTCTAGATTTTTCGAATCTAAGCACCCCCCCCACTTTGGGCATCGTGATCATGAAGAAAAGGGGGAGCTTAGAATCGAGCAAATACGGTATATTGCCTTCGTTTATCCATATACCAATGTATTTATATTCTGTTACACAAGGTATTTCCTGGCCCTGTATCGCCGCTGTCTGTTCACTGTTTTCATTGCATATTACCATAACACCTGATTTTCTAACACTAAATGTCAAACCTAAATTGTTGCCTTCCTGTCCACAGAGAAGTCCACAGATGTCCAAAGAAAGCCAGACGTTGCAAATCACTTTCCTTGTTAGCTAGCAAGACTATGTCATCCGCATAAAATAAATCTGGAAGCTGCTGCTCTACTACTGTAGCCGCCTGTTTGTATGAGATATTAAAGTCGATATTACTTCCTTCTAGAGCCCTCTCCATCTTCACCATGTACATTATAAACAGCAGTGGGGATAAAGGGCACCCCTGCCTCGGTCCCCTGTTGATATGAACTTTCTACTCGCTCTTCATCCCTTCCCATTCTACACAAACGGTATTTTCTAGGTAAATCTCTCTCAAAAGCTGTAGACAATCGTCACCTAAGCCTTCCCCTTCCAGAATATCCCACAAAATGTTGCGGTCGACGTTGTCATAGGCTCCTGTAATGTCTAAAAAGGCCACTATAAAGGTCTGCTTTCTACTTTTGATATTTCAATACTGAGTAAGAGCACATAAGTTACCATTTAAAGGCCTGCCTATTCTGAAGCCATTCTGAAGTTCCCCCCAAAATGCCATTATTCTCTGCCCATGCTTGCAGCTTTAATTTGATTGCCTGCATTGCTAACCTGTATATTACCGATGTAATGGTCACCGGTCTATACGAGTGAATTCTATCTTTCTCCCCCTTACCTTTATACATTAAATTCATCCTACTTTGTCGCCAACTGTCAGGTATTCGTCTATCTTTTAAAGTTTATTTCCACTGCTTTCACCAGAGCTTCCTTACTTTTTGGTCCTAATTCATTAATCAGCCTAACGGGGACCTCGTCTAGCCCTGTGGTTGTACGCTTAGGAATTTTCTCTTCGGCTTTCTTCCAGTTTAAATTTGTCAGCACCAGCTCCTTTTCCACCTGGTTCTCTTTCATGCTCTTTCATGCTCGCCCTGCCATCTGCTGGCTGCCTAGTTAGCTCAGACGGTAGAGCGATTGCCCCGGAAAGGCAGTAGTCCCGGGTTTGAGTCCTGGACCAGGACAAATTTTTCTTCAACTGCGAAGCTTTTCTTTCAAGGAACCCATATGGGTTTCCTTTGTAGCAATTGCTATGAATGGGTGGATGCCTCATTTCCACTAATTAATTACTTCTCTCCACCTTGTGGATTTCCACAGCACTATTACTTCAGTGTCCAGTATATTTGATCCCCTTGGCATTCTCTCACCCTTCACAGTAACCACCAAGCTGCTATTCCAAAAGTTACGGTGCTCGGAAATCCCATGGAATGCTGAAATACCGAAGGAAATGAAGCAACATGGAAGGAGCGGTGCGCTGAAGTAGCTAATCGCAGATCTATCAAGATTCGAAGATGCGTCAGGCGTCAATTAACATGAGAAATCACAAAGACGCAACTTCACATCTTCGTAGATGTCAGTCCCAGAGCTTAAGGAGCATGCACGTACCTCAGAACAGTTGATCTTTATAGCTGTTGTGCTACGGCACTCATCGTAGCAAAGTCGAACGTTGCACCTACAAAAGCCTTGACATTGCCAAAGTTGGAACTGATGGGTGATGTAGGAGTGCAACTACTGAAGTACCTAAGGAAATCATGGGCCGCCATATGTTTCTCACATGTCATGTAGTCGAACTCTACAATTGTGCTGAGCTAGATTCACGGGCAACACTACGAACTCGGACCTCTCATCAAGAACAGAGTGGCTGAGATAGCTGAAGGTACCAATAGAGATACATGGCTTTATTGCCCTAGTGAGGAAAATCCATCTCACTGACACGAGGATTATCTGCAATATTGCTGCGAGAGAACCACAGCTGGTGGCTCGGCCCAGGTTGGTTGCCGCAGTCTGAAACAACGTGGCCAACCGAACCAACTGCCATTTGCGTCAAAAGTTGAATGTGAAACTGAACTAAAAATAGCATCAGAGAAAGTTCTGCAGATACAAGAACAACATGAAGATGTCATAAACGTGAAAAGGTAGAGCAGCTTATCCAAGCTTCTATGAGTCGCGACATTAGCATCCAGATTTGTGGAAAGGACTGTGTGCCCGGACAGTGCATACCAGGCCTATAACAGTAGAAAAAAAAATATTGCCGAAGCATTTTGGACAAAGCAAGCTCAGCATTTTGGCTCCTCCCAGGAAATCAAGCAGCTGCCTGGTGGACACACTCTCAAGACACTACATGCTACGTGACCTAAATTCGTTCTTAGATTAATGACATCAACTGGGTCGACATCTACAGAAAATGCAACTTTATGATCAAGAAATATATTCTGCGATATTGCATCAGAATCATAAATTCACGAGATTGGTATTACGGAAGCACACTGTAGTGCCCGACATGGCACAGTATCAACCATACTGACGCAAATTCGTGAGTGCCTCTAGATTATTCATACCCACCAGGAGATGACAAATATTGCAAACTGCTTTCTCTACAAACGATTCCGCCCCAAGCCCGAGAGCATCGCTCATGCTCCACTACCAACACACTGAGCCACTATGTCTCGTCCATTTTAAGTGTTGGGAATTGACTACGTCAGCCCATTATATGCAAAGCGCAGCAAAACAAACTCTGTGCCAAAAGGTTTACATTGTGCCTTTTACCTGCGCAACGACTCAAGCGGTGCATCTAGAAATGACAGTAGGTCTCTCGTCTGACACTTTCCTTGCTCGTAGGGGAGTGCCTCTTATGGTGTATTCGGACAATGTGTTGACCTTCAAGAGGGCAAGCAGAGATGTGACATGGGGCGCATTATGAATGGTTCTCCATTTGCTTCATTTCTCACCAAACATAGAATATTGTAGAATTTTGTAGTGCCCAACACACGATGGTGGGGTTGGAAAGGCTAATTCGGTCAATCAAGTCAGCTCTGTGCAAAGTTCTCGGGAAGAGCAGTCTGGAAAGTGAGGAGTTAAGGACTTTACTGCTGGAAGTGGAAGCCTTGATCAATTCCCATCCTTTGACTTATATGTACTCGCAAGCAGGAGAATGGTTGCCGGTATGTCCAGCACACTTCCTGGTTGGCAACTCATTCCTCACTAATCCGGACCCCAGCTTCTGCGACACCTTGTCCTGGCCACAGGCCACGATCTCTGCATCAGTATCCGCAAAGCTCCAACCAAAGTGTGAAGGTCAACAACGTCATTTTAATGGAAGAAGACAGAAAGACATCTTTGGCCACTGACTCAAGTACTCCAAGTATATCCAGGCCATGATGGATTGGTACGGGCTTGTTACATCAAAACACAAGACAGCAAAATACTTAAAAGGCCTGTTCGCGTCCCGCATCACCTGGAGATGCCCACTGCTTTTCGGGTGGGGCAGGATGTAGAAAATGATGAAGTTAAATGCGGCCAGCCAGTGTAGGCAAAGAAAAGAAAGAAGACGCTAGAATATGTAGGTGCTACACCATGGCTCCCATCTGAGCATCTTGTTCGTTGCCATCTAAGCATCTATACATGCTAGGCACAGAGGGGAGAAGTAGTGGTGAACATTTTGCCAAACACCAAATGGAGCAGCACTGATACACAACAAATACTAGCTTTGAATGCCACTGCACACTTGCTTGCAAACGCAATGACAGGCGTCATCGATATACAGAGATGGGACAGCAGTGGAATGTTACCAAGTTGCCTTATGGATGCAAACAAGTATTATGACAAATACATCAGACAGCACAAGTTTGGCCTGGTGTGTGCTATAGACTGGTTTCTCTTGCATCTCTGGTGTTGCAGCTCTACAAGTTTATGCCAAACAAGGCATTTCCCATTGAAAATGTGTCCGTTCCTCATACTACATAAATGAAAGCTTTGCTTAAACCTATTCCCACTGTATGTGGGATTTATAATTTTTCTTGGCATCATAAGCCATGATGAGGAGGGGCGCTCAAACCCTCCGAAAACAGAAGCCATCCACGTTTCCTTACACCGCCTGAAAAGAGCCCATAAATTTTGAGGGGGTGCTTCATGAAAGGGTGCTTACACTTCAAACGCACTGCATACATTTCGAAGGGAGACATACAATCCACATGAACACTGCCTCAAAACAAACCATTAGGAAACCTCAAACAGGCTTCCAGTTACCACCACAAGCGTTTCAAACAAAGACAACAATTCTTAGAATAAAGTCTAGGATGCAGTTGCAACATGGAACAATGTCAAGCTGACATATCCCCATTGAAAAAAAAAAAAAAAGACAATCATTCAAGATGGGGCAGCATTTATGCGAGATTGCGTGCATTCATAGCCTTGACTTCCTTTTTACGTGCAAGCACAGCTGGCCAGCTCGTCAAATTGCCGGTGTTTGTCTGAATCCGCAAAGCAAGCGAATGAGGAAGACGCCAGGGCCTCCATGCTGGCTCCGATTGGTCCGCAAGTTTCGTCTGTGTATTTAATTAGCACTATGAGCAACGACAATGCAGAAATTAGAGGATAAAAATTGTTAAGCATCACACTCTTCAAACTAACACTTTGAAGATGAAGTCTGACACCTGTATGCCTGAAATTGCGCTGCTGAAGTGTTTGCTATTAATGAATAAAAAAAAAATTATGAAGAACCAACTTGCTACCATTCATGAATGTGTTTACCATGCACTGCAAGGTGGCTATTCACGGCACTATATTGCACTGTTATGAGGGGTGCTCCCCCTTACCACCGTCCCTTCAACGTACGCGGAAGCCAACCGGTACTTTGAGCAGCCCTTACTCAAGCAACGCATTCTGAACCCCATGCAGCGCCTGCCACTGCCTTTGATCGCAGATGCTGTGACCAGAGGCACAGCGTCTCAACAACATCGTCTCAAAGCACTAGGTGTCACGAGGGAAGAATGCGAGAATGCTCCCCTTACCACCATGCCAGTGGTGCCACCATACTGTTCCATGGCACAGTTGCGTGGGCTTTATCTTGAATACGATCTGCTTTTTTTTTTTTTATTCAGCATTGATTCAGACACAGTGAAGGTCTTGGATGGCAAGGCTAAAGGCAGTACATTGTCTGCCTGACTAAGGCCCTGTCACCCATACATTGCTCAACAGTGTGGTAGCATACAACATACAGATAGTATACACACATATCAATAGCGTGGATTAGACGTACATAGCATACATTGCAAACATACGTGCATTAAATACAACAATAACTATACAACTTTCTAAGCAGAAACCGTTTAGGATCAACAGAGTAATATAAACACAAAAAAACTATACATATATATATATATATATATATATATATATATATATATATATATATATATATATATATATATATATATATATATATATACAAGCACAAAATGAAACGCACTTAAAATAATTGTACATAAGACACACAAAACACCAATTAGCACAATGTCAATCAGAAAGGGAAAGCAAATATTTTTTCATGGCACTTTTAAAGCAGTTTAATGATCTGAAGTTTTGCGCGATAGTGATCGTGTTAGGATGTGCATTTATGAAGGAGGGGACTAAGTATGCTAATTGTTTTTTACCGTAGTTCGTCCTGCAAAATGGAACTCTAATATGGTCATGCCTGAAATTGTATTGGGTGTAACTTGAGAGGTGGTTTTGATAAAAAATGAGTGAATTTTTCTCGAGTTCACCTCGTATGTATATAGCGAGCTTAAGTTCGTACAGTTGATTAATTCTTAAAAGTGCATGCTTTATGAAGAAAGGTGCCGTGTGATCGCGGGGTCCAAGGTTCTCAACACAGCGAACTGCTCGTTTTTGGAGACATATCAATCGATCCAAGTTTGATTGGAATGTAGTCCCCCATACCAACAGGCAATAGCTAAGATGAGACTGAATTAAAGCATAATACAGGCGGAGTTTCAACCAAGTAGGAACAAAGTATCTAATTTTAAACAATATGCCTATTGACCTACAAATGCTAGAATGAATCTTCGTTACATGAGGTGTAAAACTTGTGTTTGGGGGCACAGTGTAGGTAGGCCAACCGCTCTAGCTTTGCGTGCGCTGTGTTCTGACTGCTCAGTTTGCGTTTAAGCGATAGGCTGCACGAAGACACTTCGTTCGCGGCTGCTGCCGCGAATTCCTCATGCCAGCGCCTTGACAGCGAGTGTCCGCAGTCATCGAGTAGGAAATGTTAATGTTTGCCTGTGCGCGCTGACACCATGCTCGGTAATTCAGATAGTATTTCTTTTCTTTAATAATGGCGACGAATTTCACGCGATACTAAACAACTTGGCTGCTTTTCATTTCAGTTTTCGCTCGTTTTCTTGTCTACCGAACGGCAACACTTAGTGCTTCTTCCTCGACCCTCTGCTCGTCACACGCACTGCCAGCGACGTGTGTTGATTCACTTGCGCTTATCTTGAAATGCCGCTTAGAAATTCTGACTGACGCCCCACTGAATATGAAGGATGCAGGACTAGCACAGACGCCAGGATTTCCTCGGAAGTGCAACGGAAATTTAATGTGTGAAAACGCTGAGCACATATTTAAAGCACTGTGCCACACACCAGATCAGGTTTTAGATTCGAGTAATCTGACGTTTTTCGCAGAAGCAATGTAGGTTCGGTTATTAAGGCGAAATGGCTCATGGACACAAAAATCGACTGACCGGCGTTAAGGCACCAAAATTCAATGGCACCAATATGGATGGTGCCACCCACAACCACTGGCGGGAGTAAACGAGTCACAGAAAGTAACAACACATTCGAATGACAATGTCAAGTAATTTAATAAATGTATCGAGAGCGTGCAGGCTCTCGCCTTCATACTATCAGCGTATGCAAGGGTGACTCACTTTTTACAACAGTTTTTACCTTGAGACTTAGAACGGACTAAGCATGCAAAATAGAATAAGCAGGAATGCACGACCCAAAGTTTCTGCCTTAAAGTCCACGCTCACGGCGGCGTGTAGCGCACGTGCGCTTATCAGAGGCGACCTCCAGAGAGGTCATGTGAGCTCACCTGACCGCTACCTCGCCACTGCCCGTCGTACACTCCGAAATTCTTCTTCGACAGGCCGAGGTCTTTGAGAAATGAGTACTCGGCTTCGTCGATCAGAAACGACGCCATTCTCCTACCCGAAGTACTACCAATGACTCTCGAAGCAGCAGTAAACTTAACGCCACGACGGACTAGCAGCAGCCACATCACGCCCACTATACTACGTTGAGTAAAGAGCCCTCAAAACCCGCGAAATGATTCGCGGAGGCATGGCAGCACTGCAGAAACCAACGCCGCATCAAAAACATCTCACAAGAATTTTCACACATAATAAAAAATAAAACGCGCTAAATTTTAAGTACTGTAGTTATCATGCTGTCTGCTGCAGTTACGTTGCTGTTCTGGATATTATTGTGCAGTACACGTCCCAGTGGCGGTCACTGATCCATGGACTCCAAGATTTGCGCGCGCCGGCTGTCTAACCAACTGCCGGCTGCTTTTCCTTCACCTGCACTACAGTGCCTAGACACTGCTACAGTATTCTAGTACACTGTAACACTGCACCTGCGCCTAGAGTGTACTAGACTATATCCGAGTGGACCGAACGGCACTCTCGCTGAGGTGCCGCGTGTGGAAAAATTTTGCCAAGGCGCTGCAAGCGAAATGAATTGGGGTCGGGACGCGCTTCGCTGCATATTCAACGTAATTTCGCTGCGGGCCTTGAGAACGATTGCGCGCGTACGCTCTTATAATAGTGCTTTATTTCCATTGCAAATTTATACTGACACATTTTTGCTACGTACACATACTTGAGGCATGGATTATACAACATGACGTATTCAATTTTGCTGTCGTTGTCAAGTGCATCGTCTGCTAGCGAGTGCGCCTTCGTTGCGCGGACGCTGGCGGACGCTCAGTTTTTCTAGCAGAAAGTCTCTGCAGTAAGATTTTTTGTGGTTTTCCTTGCATTGGTGCGCCAGCGATTCTTCTCGGCCGGTACCAATTGCAGTTTTAGTCAGGTGAACTGGTATTTTTAACATCGTTTTCTATAGGTAACACGTAACTTTTGCCACAGAAGCCGCCAATCTGCAACATGAAGCTACGTAAGAAAATGTTATTGATATCGTATCATTTGACACGCGTTTCTTATTGGTGGAATATTGATCAGGGGCAATGATCAATGATCAAAGAGAACAATATTACAGTGAAATAAGCCAGGTTCATTAACTGCGTGGCGCGAAGAGATGCAGAGGACCGATGCACTTCTAGGTAAATCTAAGAGTACATAGACATGTATATCCACGACATATATTCAAGAGAAAAGTGATCAAAGATGCTAAATGAACTGGTTGAAAAAAGTGAGAACTCCCGACTGGAATAATTGTTTCTTTTAAAAGCTGCAGCAGCCCCAGGTGAACCAATCGACTTCCCGAGAAAAGAACCCAAGACAATTATTGGACATTAACATGAACATTGTAAGGGAAAAGAGAGTGTCTGTGTACTCAGACTGAATCGGGGAGACCGGGGAGTCTTTACCAACAGTGGCTAAGCCAGAAATCTCGTTCAGGGGAGAGGGAGCGGCGGGGGGGGGGGGGGGGGGGGAGGGCTCACGTTGCAGCTCGACCGCTTTAGATCGGGTGCTCCTTTCTAAATACATGTACAAGGAGAATTCGTTTTTCTCGGCGACCACTGCACCAAATTTGACGAGGTTTGTTGCATTTAAAAGAAAAGCTAATTCTAGTGACTGTTTGTTTCGAATTTTTCATTTAGGTTGTCAATTCTTTATTAAAAATTGGCGAAAAACGCAAATTTTCAGGAAACGAAACTATCAAGTTTAAAACTCTGTAACTAAACAATAAAAAATAATATCACAATTATATGAATTGCATCTAATAGAAAATCTACAGCGGACAAAACTGATATGTTACTCATGAATATAAAAAAAATTAGTATTATGAAAATACGGCTTTTGCAGAACCCTTGTACACAACGTAACCTATTCACATAAGATACAAAGTGACATATCAAATTTGTCCGCTTTGACTGTTATAGCAGATGCCGTTCACAGAGCCGCGACATCTGTTCTTGATGCAGAGCTATTAGTTTGTAAACATCGTGCTTCTATTTTCTTCAAACTTTCGAATTTTTCAAAATATTTTAACCAAAATTCAGGCCCTAAATCGAAAGTCCGCTTCCAACAGACACTAGAACTATCTCTCTCAAATGCAACAAATTTCGTTAAATGCGATCCACGGGTAATCTCAGAAAAGCATTTCCGTGTTTTACATGTATCTGAATAGATCGCGTCGGAGTTGGGCCCGAGCTAAAGCTTCCTCTTAAACAATTTATCGAGAGATAAAATACATGAATAATAACTGCATTGGCCTTGCCAAAGATGCCGCAAACAAATTCTTGAACGCTACGCACTGTCAAAACAAGTAAAATAGTTAGTTTTTTTTATATAAGTATATACTCTTATGTGCCAAATATTGTGCGCAAAGTATATAACTGATATCAGTGCTTCCATGTTTTTGTCTATTAAATAAGTAAATAATATATCACACAAACTTTAGAACAATATCAGTTCGAAACCAGCCAAGCATTGCATGCCGCTGGTATGAAGAATGTAAAGCCCATGGAATGAACAAGTTGATAACTAATATGTTAATAAAACTTTGTCATTCAAGAACCTTGTTTACAGTCTTGCACACATGCAGCGATATCGCCGTGGTTGCTCAGTGGCTATGGTGTTGGTCTGCTGATCACGAGGTCGCGGGATTGAATACCGGCCACGGCGGCCGCATTTCGATGGGGGCGAAAACACCCGTGTACTTAGATTTAGGTCCACGTTTAAGAACCCCAGGTGGTCGAAATTTCCGGAGTCCTCCACTACGGCGTGCCTCACAATCAGAAAGTAGTTTTGGCACATAAAACCCATAATTAAAAAAAAATGCAGCGGCCAGTGAAAAATCTAAATGACGCTGTCACTTGCTCCAATGTGTTACGAAGGAGCAGCTGTCACCGGTCCTGTATCGTGAGTAATCGCACCGAAATTATAGGCGCAACAGGGATCACGTATAAAAAGCAGGACTTCTGCAAAATCTACGAGGGCGAGTCAAATGAAAGTGAGCCAATGTGAATATATGACAAACGGAGTACTTTATTTAAAAGTGGTCTCCATGAGCAATTAGACATTTGTCCCATTGACTAACGAGTCGCGTAATTCTCGTCTCCTGAAACTCCATGGGTTGCTGCTCCAAAAAGCCTGCAACTGACTCTTTCACGTCACCGTCCGACAAGAATCTGGTTCCCTTGAGCTGTTTTTTCAGTTGCCCCAAAATGTCGAAGTCGCAAAGCGAGAAACCTCAGCTGTATGGCGGATATTGCAGCGTTTCCCACTTGAATTTCGCCAGTTTTATATTAACCAAATCAGCGACGTGAGGACGGGCATTGCCGTGGAACAAGATCTTGTTCAACAAGATTGTGTCGCAATCAATATCGTGTCGATCTTCATTGCAAACAAGATCGTGTCGCAGTCAAGAACAAGTTCTTGATTGCGACACGTAGCCGATCCCGCGTTTCACAATATCGGAAAGAATTGATAGTCTCTCAAGATTTACCAAATTCTATCAATAATGGCCCCTGACAATCGAAAAAAGAAGTCAACAACATCTTTCAGGCAGAAATGACGGCCTTTGCTTCCTTGGGGGTGGTGAATTCGAATGTTTCCACTGTAAGCTTTGCCGTCGTGTTTCAGGTTCGTAGGAGTGGCACCATGGTTCGTCCCCGATCTCAATTGCAGACAAGAAGTCGTCACCTTCGTTGTGATACCGGATCAGATGAGTCAAGTCAGCGCCGAACTGCTCCGTCTTCTGGTGGTGGTTCGAAATATTGGGCATCCATTGCGCACACAAGAGCCGATAACCGAGATGTTCATGATTTATGGCGTGAACGGAACCGTGACTGATGTTCACACGCTCGGCCGGTTCATCGATGCTTATTCTCCGTTCTTGTCTCATCAGCTCACAAACCACAAATTGTGTTGCTCACAAATTCAGCTCACAAATTTTGTTGGGGGTGATTGCACGGTGGCTTTGGCCCTGTCTTGGGTCGTCTTAGCAACGTCCAACTATCCATCCTAACGTGTTTGCAACTTTCACATCTTTCTTTGAACCGTTAGCTCCAACTCTTCACAGTGGCCAATGAAATGCAATGTTCAAGGTACACGGCAGTCATACGGCGACTAATTTCTTGTTAGGAAACACCTTCAGCAGTCAAAAACTTCACGGCACCACTCTACTCAACTTCTGGAGCGTCCATTACGTCACATAACCAAGTTCAACCCAGTGTGTGAGAGCAATAAAGAACATTTATTCTCACACCTGCGTGTCACTTTTGTAAATAAGAGATTCCCCTGTGCCACGCGCATGCCTCGCAAATAATGAACCGAACCATTATTGCGCAGGGTGGGTTGGCTCACTTTCATTTGACTTGCCTTCGTACATTAGAAATGCGAAGATACAATGGAATATGCAAATGCGAAGATACAGCTTGATAAAGGGCAACAAAGTGTCACTGGAAACAAAGTTCGCTGCACGCGTATGCATAAAACCTCGCACCAATATATTTAACCATACGTATAAGTCTTCAATAAATCTACGTATCTAAGAAAAAAAGCCACTGTATATAAAGCATCAAGTAAGGCAAATAAACATGTTGCGCAATCACAGATTCACGGAATCCTAGATCCCGCCCCCATTTCATCCACTCCCCCCGATGTATCGCGCGCAATGGAAGGCGGCGCGGTTCCTCCCAGCTTTTCTCCTCTGCGCACACAAGACTGAGCCACCATCGTCGGCCAACCCATGCCACCCCCCTCCCCCATACGCTTTCACTCGCTCACACAGCATGCGGCGCCTGGTCCCGATGTTATCGCCCTTGGACTTTATACGGAACATGAGGGCGACGGCAGGAATGCGCCGGAAGTGTCCGTATAATGGCTATCGCAATAATATAATAAGAGTATCCGGCAGGTGAAGGGTCCCGCGGCCCATAGCTTTCCTTTCCGTAAAAGACGTAACAAACTCGAACTTTCACCATGCGACAATTCGCTACGCCACAGCGATGTATTTTTTTCTTCCTTTAGCGAAGTGGGGCCACCGAAATGAAAAAAAAAAATACGCGAAGGAAAATATCTTGGCCACAATCGAATGCCTACTTTGGGCCCCTAATGTGGCTACCGAAGGAATATCGAAGAAAACGTGAGACGTTCGGTCCACCGAGAACAACAGGCATACTGCTCGGTATCCTACACTGGCTGGACAAGACTTTCCGGAGATGTTGCTCTCAAGCGAACGCGGTGCAATCCATCGAGTCCCCACAGTGATGGCGGCGAGCGACCATTGTTTCGTTTTCTCGTCTGCTAGCCAGGAAGCGTCCAAAACCTCTGCTAAGCAAAAATCTTTTCGGCCAGAGAAAACCGAACGCGCACCTAAGTGCGCCGCGCGGTTGTCG
Organism: Dermacentor albipictus; assembly: GCF_038994185.2. NCBI lineage: Eukaryota > Metazoa > Arthropoda > Arachnida > Ixodida > Ixodidae > Dermacentor > Dermacentor albipictus. Next base: position 211,059,376 of record NC_091822.1, on the reverse strand, counting down.
GGGCAACACGAGAACAACGCATGCGCTCTGGGTGGCTCTGGCAGACCGCGGGTAAGGTAGCGAGAAGAAAAAAAAAATTGAAGAGGCTCAATGTGTCCTCGTGAATCAAAGTCAAAGTAGAAAAAGATAAATAAGAACGTAGCTACCTTTGCTGGCTTTAGTGTCTTGACATGGATGCTTTGGAGTAAGTGAAAAAAAAAAATGTTGATATTTTTTGTGTAAGATGGCGGCACAAATGAACCACCACAACGCTTCGTCTCATCGAACCTCGCTGCGTGCTTTGTCAATTTGTCTGATAGTGTGTTGATTTGGCTTGCGTTGTTGTACGTTCCGATGTACGACTTTAGAAAAGTGAATGCACCTCTGGCGTCAAATGTTTATAACAGCATTAAACCCACATCATCATCATCACCAGCCTGGTCGCGCCCACTGCAGGGCAAAGGCCTCTCCCATGCTTCTCCAACAACCCCGGTCATGTACTAATTGTGGCCATGCCGTGCCTGCAAACTTCTTAATCTCATCAGCCCACCTAACTTTCTGCCGCCCCCTGCTGCGCTTCCCTTCCCTTGGGATCCAGTCCGTAACCCTTAATGACCATCGGTTATCTTCCCTCCTCATTACATGTCCTGCCCATGCCCATTTCTTTTTCTTGATTTCAAGTAAGATGTCATTAACTCGCGTTTGTTCCCTCACCCAATCTGCTCTTTTCTTATCCCTTAACGTTACACCTATCATTCTTCTTTCCATAGCTCGTTGTGTCGTCCTCAATTTGAGTAGAACCCTTTTCGTAAGCCTCCAGGTTTCTGCCCCGTACGTGAGCACTGGTAAGACACAGCTATTATATACTTTTCTCTTGAGGGATAATGGCAACCTGCTGTTCATGATTTGGGAATGCCTGCCAAACGCACCCTAGCCCATTCTTATTCTTCTGATTATTTCCGTCTCATGATCCGGATCCGCCGTCACTACCTGCCCTAAGTAGATGTATTCCCTTACAACTTCCAGTGCCTCGCTGCCTATTGTAAATTGCTGTTCTCTCCCGAGACTGTTAAGCATTACTTTAGTTTTCTGCAGATTAATTTTTAGACCCACTCTTCTGCTTTGCCTCTCCAGGTCAGTGAGCATGCATTGCAATTGGTCCCCTGAGTTACTAAGCAAGGCAATATCATCAGCGAATCGCAAGTTACTAAGGTATTCTCCATTAACTTTTATCCCCAATTCTTCCCAATCCAGGTCTCTGAATACCTCCTGTAAACACGCTGTGAATAGCATTGGAGATATCGTATCTCCCTGCCTGACGCCTTTCTTTGTTGGGATTTTGTTGCTTGCTTTATGGAGGACTACGGTGGCTGTGGAGCCGCTATAGATATCTTCCAGTATTTTTACATATGGCTCATCTACACCCTGATTCCGTAATACCTCCATGACTGCTGAGGTTTCGACTGAATCAAACGCTTTCTCGTAATCAATGAAAGCTATATATAAGGGTTGGTTATATTCTGCACATTTCTCTATCACTTGATTGATAGTGTGAATATGGTCTATAGTTGAGTAGCCTTTACGGAATCCTGCCTGGTCCTTTGGTTGACAGAAGTCTAAGGTGTTCCTGATTCTATTTGCAATTACCTTAGTAAATACTTTGTAGGCAACGGACAGTAAGCTGATCGGTCTATAATTTTTCAAGTCATTGGCGTCTCCTTGATTATGGATTAAGATTATGTTGGCGTTCTTCCAAGATTCCGGTACGCTCGAGGTCATGAAGCATTTCGTATAATGGGTGGCCAGGTTCTCTAGAACAATCTGCCCACCATGCATGCTTCAGCAAATCTGCTGTTACCTGATCCTCGCCAGCTGCCTTCCCCCTTTGCATATCTCCTAAGGCTTTCTTTACTTCTTCCGGCGTTACCTTCGGGATTTCGAATTCCTCTAGACTATTTTCTCTTCTATTATGGCCGTGGGTGCCACTGGTACTGTATAAATCTCTATAGAACTCCTCAGCCACTTGAACTATCTCATCCATATTAGTAATGATATTGCCGGCTTTGTCTCTTAACGCGTACATCTGATTCTTGCCAATTCTTAGTTTCTTCTTCACTGTTTTTAGGCTTTAGGCTTTTTAGGCATTAAACCCACAAGGTTCAGCAATCGAAAATCGAAAGCACAACTTCGGAAATGCCAATGCACCTTTCACATAAGAAGTTTATGAGAACTTTACACCCATAAAGTTTCGGAATTGACATCCATGCGTTCCGCAGATTCCTCGGCCTCCGCGAGATGCCGCGGCGAGTCCGTTCGCACTTTGTGCTCGGATGGGGTTGCTTGGCGTTGTGTGACTCCCGGTGCATGGACGTTGTCGCGAAATCGCGCCCGAGTTCGCAATGTTCGCGGTGGAATGTTCTTTCAAGTGCGAAAAAGACATTCTGGACAAAATCCAGAATAATTTCCGGCTCCGGGGGTTGCTTTGGTCGGCGGTGCATGTACAGCAGGAAAACATTTCGGGGGGGGGGGGAGGGGAGTCTGAAGCCTCGTAAGCGCCCCCCCCCCCAGGCTACGCCCCTGTTTACCAATGTAATCTCCGTGGCTTGTCTGGCGATCTCCTTCAACGTGCAAGCAGGCGAGATGAAGTGAAACATATATTAGTCTAATCGAATGGTATTTGCTATTCAGATCGTATCCGACTTAAGAATTTACTATTAAAAATGACTGAATAACAGTAAGGGCACATTCACACCGGCGACTTGAGGAGGTCGCGCGACCAAGTCGGTCGCTTTGCGACCAGTCGCAAATGGTCGCAAACGGTCGCCTTTCTCGAAAAGCGACCATTTTGGGCGAGTCGCTCTCTGCGCGATTTTTCAGTCGCGCGACCGTGGTCGCAAAACTGATAAACCAATCAGCGGCGCACCGGAAGTGATCTTTCGTGTGTCTACATCCGGCCTCCTCCGGCGTCGCATTCAAATTCCGCGTAGATTCCGAGAGTTCTCGCTGAGTACGATAATCTCCGGGATTGCGACTTGCGGGTCGCGCTCTGCCGGGCTTGCCGGTGTGAACATCAGTCGCCTTCGGTCGCTTTTTGATTGCGAGTCGCAAATGGTCGCGCGACCTCCTCTAGTCGCCGGTGTGAATGTGCCCTAACGAATGTAACGAATAACAGCACTTTTGAAGCCTCGAAGGTGAGGGGCTGACGCAAGCGCATGATGACTCTTATTCCGAGTGATTGTGCTGTTGGAGAGTCGTGGTTATTGTGCAGAGGCGCATCAGTTCCTGACAGAAATAACGCACGGGTGTTAATCGGTTCAGCTCAACAAGTTACTAGCTGTCATTCAATATAAACACCCCGTTTTGGGACAGCCTGCAAATCTGCAAACTTGAATCAGGCAAGGAAAACTTTTTTTTGACACTGTCACCATGTCTGCAAAACTGCAACCCATCAAAACTAGGTGTCCAATGTGGTACCACTTTTATCTTTTTCAACGAACACAGCAGATCTACAAATATCTCTACGTGTATCAGAGGCATGTCGCTCCTTTAAATGCTTCATTATTGTCGAATTTGGAACCCCGCAAAGCGCGGTCCTCTCCCCCCTTCTATTTAACATTGCTCGCATCCCCTTAGCCCAGAAGCTCAATCTCATCCCCCACCTAAAGCATACTCTGTACGCTGATGATATTACCGCATGGACTACTCATGGCTCAGACGGGGAAATTGAGGAAACTCTACAATTAGCAGTCGACACGATCTCCGCTCACGTATCATCTATCGAACTCGAATGTTCCGTCTCTAAGTCCGCGCTCCTCCTAATTAGACCAAAATCTGTCGCTAACTCACCCATCCAAATCACTTTACAAGGATCCCCCATCTCCATCACTCCCACTCTGCGCATCCTTGGCCTCTACCTGCAGGATTCCGAACGCAATGACCATACCCTTAAAACACTCAAGGCCTCCACGCCATCAGTGTTGCAGCTTCTACGCCGCGTATCTTCCCTGCACAAGGGTTTAGACGAAGCAGACAACATGAAAGTTGTACATGCTTTTACGCTTAGCCGCATTCTGTACGCCACACCATATCTCAAGCTGAACTGCACGGAAACCTAGCGCGTGAACGCCATGATCCGCCTTGCAATTAAGGCAGCCCTCAACCTACCTCGCAGTACTAGCATAGCCAGACTCCTTGCACTAGGCATGCATAACACGCTTCCTGAACTAGTTGAGGCGCACCTTCAGACGCAGTATTTAAGACTTGCCGCGAGCGACACTGCCCGCCATATCCTCGCCTCCCTTCGCATCAACATACCCGCTAATCAGTCAACCCTTATGGCCATTCCGCGACACATTCATACACCCCTTGTAGTGAAACCCCTTCCTCGAAACGTCCATCCCCAGTATCACATCTCTCGCCGCGTAGCTCGCGCAAATGCCCTCCACAAATATTACGGACAAGTCGAGAAAGCCATCTGGGTAGACGCCGCATGTACAACGCATGAAGCTGTAGCAGTTGCTTACAACCCAACCTTACCCCGACCCCTAACTCACCAGCTTCCCTCGGGCTCTACACCTGAGGAAGCAGAGGAGACCGCCATCGCCTTAGCCTTTATCCCTTTCGGATGCTGAATACATCTTTAGCGATTCAAAGACTGCTTTGTCCAACTTTGCCAGAGGCAGAATTCACAACCCTGCCTGGAACTTGTTGAACATCCCCACCCAGAATTTACCACGCAGGGTTGAGCTCCGGTGGGTGCCGGCGGACTCTGGGAACCCCGGAAACGAGGCTGCCGATAAATTGGCCCGAGGTTTAATTTGCCGGGCTCAGGACAGCCTCGATCCGAGTTTCTCGAGGGAGCGGGTACACAGCTTTGCTGAGCTCACGCAAATACCCCGTTTGGACCGTCGGACTTACCCTCCTCCCCACCCCTCCCTGACGCACTCCCAACAGATCCTCTGGAGACGCCTCCAGACCCGCTCTCTCCCATGCCCTCAGCTGCTATCCCACTACTGTGGCATCTCCCCTACATGCTCCCTATGCGGAGACCCTCATGCCACACTCTCCCCCATCCTCTTTGGCTGTCCTGCCGATCCTCCCCCGCAGGGACAGCCCGCCATCTCAAGCTGGGAGGACTGGGAGGTCCTGCTCTCGTCTACGGACCCGACATCGCAGCTTACTGCGGTGGCTCGGGCTGCCGACGTCATGAAAAAAAGGAGCATGAACGTCTCAACGTAGTGCGGGACCATGCGGTGGTCCAGGGACCCAGAGAAGTCCAAACTCACTCGCTATCAATAAAGTTTTTCTGTCTGTCTGTCATTATTATCCTTATGATAGAGCACCGGATAACTGAAAGCAGCCGTTTATAATACAGAAGCTGCCCAAGAAGCAAAAGTGGGCTACAAGCATTACAGACTCGGCTTGACCCAGCTTGGCCCAGCTAGTGCTAAGTTAAGCTCCAAATTAGACGTCTTCTGTACAGCTTATAGTAAATGTCTTCAATACTTTTGCTGTAAGATCTGATGGAAACGTAAAAGCTCTAGTACGTTCTTAAAGTCGATCTCCAAGTCTTACAAGCAAAATTTACGCCAATTTTTTATGCGAAGCATATTACGAGAGCTCAACCCAGCTCCTCAGGCGCGGCGGTGTCGCCTTCAATGACCTTTGACCCCATGCCATGCCATACCACGTGACACCGTGACGTCACGACAGAGGAGAAACGGGGCTCCAACTCGCGCCGTCGCTCAACTCTCGCAAGATGGGCTAGGTGGGAATGGAACCAGTGTCTCCGGAGTGTGAGACGGAGACGCTACCACTGAGCCACGAGTACGATGCTTCAAAGCGGTACAAAAGCGCCTCTAGTGAATGCGGTGTTGCCTTACAAACGAGCTGTTTCTAAGGCTCAGGCGTGCGTCGCTTGCTCAGGCGCACATTTCGTTGCCGCGCCGAACGCTGCGTTGCTCGACGATCACCGCGTCCAATGCGGGGCGCGTAGTCGCTGGCGGGTCGACGGGAACGCTGTCGCGTTCCACTCTTGAAGGCGAAGCAGAGTAACGCATGAGTTGTTTCTTCGTCTACCCGAACCAAATATAGCCAAGCAACAGCAGTTCACCAGGCTAAACAGTGGTTCAACAACTAAAATAAAGGCTAGTATGCTTCGCATCCTGGGCTTAACCTTAGCTAAGCCACAGTCATTTTTTTTACCTCTGGCTTGCAACGATTCGTTCGACAACACCATCAGTGGAATGAAAACATCGGTATGTTATCGTCATACAAAAGCGCTGCGCAAAATACAATAATCATAAGGTGTACTACAAGTCCTATGTACGAGATTATTTCGCAAAGACCATCGTCGGTGACAGCGCACGTATCAATATCTGCCAATTTAAATTTACCGCGTCATCCGAAACTAAAGCCACGCCAAGGTTTCGTGTGTCCTTGATCACAATACAACAAAAACTTTCAAAATGTGTAAAGTTATTATTTAATTTGTAGAAGTTTTAATAAAAATATTCTAATGAAGTTTCACAAGCTAATACAACATTTTGCAACAGAACTGCTTGTTGGCCTAGTTGGTGCTTGCTAAAAGACATGTTTTTTGCGCAATTTAACACAAACAAAAGGAAAATACATAAAGACACACGGGAGGTGGCTCGTGTTGTCTTAATGTGTCTTCTTTTTGTGTGAGTTAAATTGAGGCAAAAAACATGTCTAATACAACATGCCGTGACCCAACAATAAGAGCGCTACTGTGGCTTGGCCGCTTCCAACACTGGCACACCCATGCATAGAGTTTCATACAATAATGCTCCCGTGCATTGCATTATTCGAATTGCATCCGCTTGACTACCGCGCTTTTTAACGTGTTCAACGGATTTGTTCTGCGCGCGCATCGCCTATACGCTGTCTTTCTGTGTTGTAGGCGCAGCTCCATTTGGGTACATGATCGAACTTTTTACCTGGTTTGAAAGGTCTGTTGCACTTGGTTTTGTTGGATACGCATCCTTTTCCTGGAATCACTCAAGTTCCCCGACCTCATCCAATCGCCGTCGCATTCCAATTATGGTGCGCCGGGGCGCGTCTACCACATTACCGGACCCATCAAACAGGTTGGTGACCCCCACCTCATGCGCCGCACGTCGAGCTATTGTCTCCCCCCTGCCCCCTGCTTGACTCGTCCCGGAAGTGCAACGGGAGGCTAGCACGGTTCCAGGTAGCTCATCTTATACCCCTGTCACACTGGGAGTTTTTATGTCATTCGAATCGAATAGCATTCGGTGCAACGAATGTCATTCGCCCCCGGAGGTGCTACACTCGAAAAATTAACGTCATTCGGTGGCGATATCAATGGCAATGATTCCAAAAACGTCGTAACTAAAGTAGAACATGGTAGGTATAAAGTGCTTGCATAAACGATCCCTATATTTAAATATATTGTTACAAGCACGGGGAAAAGGGGTTTATTTAGGCGTGCGAGAGCAGGAACGGCAGGCTACGAACAACAGGAATGGCCGCTGCACAGTCTTCGTTTTCCTCTTCTCTTCTCTCCTTGATCCCCGCGTCCCTTTTACGCGCTTGGACGTAACATATACCTCTCCTTGCAGACAAAGCCCACTGGGCGAGTCAACTAGATTGTCGTGGCGTGCATGATTTCAACCATGCTACATGCGCGACTTGTGTCCTAGCAGAACGTCTACCAGTGTTCGTGAGGCGCGCGAGAGTATAGTTCACTTCGCTGACTTTGTCGATGACAATATACGGTCCATCGTAGTTTGCCAGCAGCTTTTGGCACAAACCGCGCTTCCTTGTAGGAGTCCAAAGCCAAACGAGATCACCAGGGTGATATGTAACAGGCCGATGTCGTGCGTCGTAGCGGGCTCTGGAATTTTCTTGTGATGCCAAAGTCCGCAGTCGCGCAAGTCTCCGAGCCTCTTCAGCGAGGCATAGCGTATCGGCGACCGTAGGATTGGCGTGGTGGTAAAAAGGGAGGACAGTGTCGAGCGTATACCGGGGCGGCCGAGCATATAGAAGGAAGAAGGGGCTGTAGCCGGTTGTCTCGTGCTTGGCGGTGTTGCAGGCGTAAGTAATAAACGGTAGAACTTCATCCCGATTCTTGTGATCGGACGCAACATACATGGAAAGCATATTTGTGATTGTTCGATTAGTGCGCTCAGTGAGGCCTGTTGTTTGCGGATGATACAGCGTCGAGTGCCTGAGGTGCAAGTTACATAAGCGCACAAGCTCTTCCACGATATCCGCCGTGAATTGACGTCCCCGGTCGCTTATGATAACACCAGGTGGTTCATATCGCAGAACAATAACGTGAAGTAAGAAGAGCGACACTTCGGTGGCAGTGGCTGATCTTATAGCCGCCGTCTCGCAATAGCGTGTGAAATAGTCGGCACAGGCAATTATCCAGCGGTTCCCTTTAGATGACTGAGGAAAGGGGCCTAAAAGATCAATTCCAACTTGCCGAAAGGGTAAGCTGGGAGGCGGCACAGGTTTAAGGAGACCAGATGGGACAGTGGTTGGGCGTTTCCGACGTTGGTATTGTATGCAGCTGGCGACATACAACTCAAACGAATGCCGCATCCGGGGCCAGTAAAAGCGTTCTTGAATGCGATAAAGGGTGCGCACAGTGCCTAAGTGACCGGAGGTAGGGTCATCGTGCATAGCCTTAAGGACTGCTGGCCGGAGACGCTTCGGCACCACTAGAAGGAAGCGTGCCCCCGTGCTTGAGTAGTTCCTTCTGTACAGGAGCCCGTCACGTAGACAGTAGCTGCTGGTTGCACTTGAATGGGCAGAAGTGTAGAGTGGTTCCAATTTGGTGACTGTCCGTTGTTCTGCTTTGAACGCATCGATATCTGGAAAAGCGGATGTCACAGAAGCGACGAGATGATCAAAATCGTCTGCGTCGCAATCCATCGTGGTAAGCAGCATACGGGAAAGGCAGTCTGCGTCAGCGTGTTTTCGGCCACTCTTGTAGGCAACAGTGAAGTTATATTCCTGCAACCTCAAAGCCCAGCGCGCAAGGCGACCACAAGGGTCGCGAAGGTTCACGAGCCAGCGCAGGGAATGGTGGTCTGTGACGACTAGGAATGGGCGTCCATACAAGTACGAGTGAAATCGCTGAGCTGCAAAGATTACAGAGAGGCATTCTTGCTCTGTCACCGTGTAATTTCGTTCAGGTTTGCTTAATGAGCGGCTTGCATAAGCAATCACGAGCTGACGGTCGTCATAACGTTGGACCAAGACGGCACCCAGACCGACGCCACTAGCATCTGTGTGGATTTCTGTCGGCGCAGCAGGATTGAAGTGACGAAGGATAGGTCGGGAGGTCAGCAGGAACTTCAACTGACGAAATGCAGACTCGCACTCGGGTGTCCACTCAAATCGTGCGTCTTTATGTAGCAGATTTGTCAGGGGATAAGCGACGTCAGCAAAACCAGGAATAAATCGGCGAAAGTAAGAGCAAAGACCCAGAACACTACGAAGTTGCCTCACAGACTGCGGTGCACTGAATGCCTCAACAGCTGCCGTCTAGAGGGGATCAGGCCGGATACCGTCTTTGTCAACAAGATGACCCAGCACAAGGGTTTGACGGTCACCAAAGATGTATTTCTTGAAGTTCAGAACGAGGCCGGCGTTTTTGATGCAGTCGAGGACAATATCCAGGCGCGTATTGTGCTCATTGAATGTGCGCCCGAATATAACAACGTCGTCAAGATAGCACATACAGATGTTCCATTTTAACCCACGTAAAATGGTGTCCATGAACCTTTCAAAGGTTGCTGGAGCGTTGCACAACCCAAATGGCATCACATTGAATTCGAATAATCCATCCGGGGTTATGAAGGCTGTTTTCTCCTTGTATGCCGGGTGTATCGTGAGTATCGCGTATCGTGCTTATCGCGTATCGTGATTATCGCGTATCGATTACCTTGCGTATCGTGGCACGCAAGGCAGCAATGGCCATGCATAAAGGCCTGTGTGGCCAATCTGCTGCACCTTCATTATTTGTCCATACCTCTATCAGCATTTAAACAATGTACAGGCTGTGGTCAAAGTGAATGCAGGCATGCTTACTCTCTCAACAATGACGACAATCAAGGATGATTGCCTTGAGACCGTTTGCTGCTGTCAACATCATTTATGCATGCATTCTCTTTTTATTCTTTTCCCTATAAAAAAAAGCTTGTGCAAAATGCAAGAAGTCAGTGAGCTATAGCAATGTTATTTGATTGCGTTGGGCATGGCCCAAATGTCATTCATGTAGTGACAACCTAGTTAGCTAATGCACAGCCACATTAAAAAGTAAGAGAAGTGCATAGGCCAACAAACAGGAGCACAGTACCTGTATTTCATCTCAAAGCAAACCAAGATTATCAAGCGACTATAGAGATCTATAGGAACGCAAGCATTCAGGCCCCCTAGTACTTGAGGCCCCAACGATTGCATCCGCCTGATCTAAAACTCTCTAATAAGCTTTGCAATGACTGCAGTGATCTTGCATGTGAAATGGTTGACGTAGTTAGTCGTTTTGTATTTGCCTTTCTTAATCAGTAACTGCTTAAACAGGTACGTAACAATGAAGTGAAATGCCGGCTCATGGTGCACAATACACAAGTAAGGGAGAACATTTGTCATGCCTGCTGTAACACCAATTCCAACATGCAGTAGCTTGTAGGCAATGAATGCATGTTCATTGCATCTGTGCAACTTGCACCTACCTCTAATGAAAGAATATAATGTCTGCATTGTAGGCATTAGTTCATTAGCCCCGTGTGCGGGGCAGCACAAGAAAGTAAAGGAATGTTTGTTGCCACTTTTTATTTTCACAACCGACAGACAGTTTCTTGGGTGGAGCATTATGACAAATTCATAACATGTTCTGTGTAAATCTGCAATGCGGACATGTTCTATCATCCAATCACTTCATAAATTGTCAAAGGAATGCAGATAGCCCCATAAGCACTGTGAAACGGAACGGAGAAATTTGCAGTTAAGAAGCCATAGTGATTCACACTCTGTACTGAACATAAAATAGAAAAACTGCGTAGTGGACAATTGGGTGCACATTATCATCTGTCATGCAGATCCATATATTACAAGTAATCTTTCACTCGTTCTCGTATTGGTTACAGCTGCACGAACTTTACTGCAGCATCCTCTGTGGAGTAAAATAATATTGCAAGTCACAGCTACTTGTTCACTCTAATAACATATATTAGCCCCCAGGCTCTCCTGTATTCCTTTACGCATGCTACAATAGCATGGTTGTACTCAATCACCTCTTTCCATTCCACTGAAATGAACATGGCATATATTTGTTACCAAAATATGTTCTAAGGCATAACTGTTTATCATTCTTTAAGCCTCTGAGAAGTAAGGATGGATGTTCAGCCTTGCTGTTGCTGCATTTCATAGGTTCTAACTGACCGTTATAATTCTAAACAAGCAACGATGAAATTGTACAGTCAAGCCATACCATTAGTACAACTGAGGTATTGCTTCCCCAGGGAGTCTCACTGCCACCTCCCCAATTTCGTAAATACTTAGAGGTGTGGACAACGTACACATTTTGAAGCCAACTTCACAGCCTGTGTTTTAACACAACAAATAAACCAGATTAACCTAACAGCTCTTATATCATTCTCTTAATCATTTCAAATACTAACTAGCACACGGCATGTAGTCATATTATATTCTGTTTGTATGTTTGGTGAATTGCACAAATCATTTTTGTCGCCCTTACAGTCTAGCTGATCCTGCCTTTCTTTATAACAACTAAGCAACAACCTTACTTGGTGCATTGCTGTGAGAACTATAACTAGCTTCACAGTAGCACTGCACATGTACCCTCAGACAACATCGTAGACATGCTTCTATAGATACTAGAGGCTGGCCCCAATCAGCATAATTTTGAAACCTAGATAAACAGGGTGCGAATTCATGTGTATCAAATAAATGTCTGTTCCATTGAGAGGCTGTGTACTTGTGTGCGATATAGTTATCGATTCACTATACTTATGGCAGAAGAACAGAATACACAAAACAACAAAATCAAGTTCTATCTGAAAAGCTGCGTTTTGCCACTATTACATGCAGCAAAGTAAGACTTCAGAAAGCACAAATATGGCTTGCGCGCATCTGTGTGCATTGTATAAGAAGCAGAGATGGGCGAATGTTAATTTTTTTCAAACACAAATTGAACGAAATTAGTAAATATCAAATATTGAATAGTGACACGAGGATGCAAGTACTTGTAGTAGCAATATTTATTTACATGTATTTAGGTACATCTTAACCAACTAGTGCAAAAGAGAGCTAACTATTGGGGACAAAGGATAAGTTTGCAATGCAAGGCTACTCATTGTTATATTAAAAAATACTTGCATAATCTATCAAAACTTTAGAGCCTCGTTGCAAAGAAGCTTTCCAAGAAATAATGGCTGCTGCATGAAGAGCTTCCAAAAATGCAAAATAATTGTTATAAAAGAAAACATGAAAGTTGTAGAAAAAAATAGGACCAATGAAGGACCAATGTTCAGCGGACACATGTAAAAGTACTTGCTGCAAGGAAAACAGCACAGACTTGTCGCATAAAAGATAAATCTGCCAGATAAAAAGATATGTGGTTGGCTTTTTCACACACAAAAAAAGCCTATAGGAAAGTTTTGTGCTAATATGGTTAAAATATACTTTCGTCACCGTGCTTGCCTTTGAGAGGCCACATACGCTTGTTCACACGCAAGTACTTGTCACACATTCGTTTTTAAAAAACTTCCAATTTATATATTGACACAAAAGCCTCCTCTGACCACGGAAAAAGAATAGAATTGTCATATAGTATACATAACATGTAGAGCATCAGGGAATGTAGAGAATGTAGAGCACTATTTTCACATTATGCAAATACTCATGAAAGACAAAACTGCAAGAATCAGCATAACACTTTGGCATAATCCGTAACTGATTATGCGAATCGGATTCGGAGATGCGTTATTGCATCTGGGTACAAGGATTATACAACTTATCATTGTGGGAATAAAGAAATAAGTGGCATTGATTAACAGTATGTCATCATATCACTTCTATCTGAAAAGTGACTTTCATTTCAAGTCAAACTTGCAACTGGCAAACTTGCATTGAGCATCATGTATATGTGCCCCCATATGTGTACCTCATGAGCCGTTGCTTTAAGTTATGACCAGTGTCATGCCATTCCTGTATGTAATTGTAGTTTTACACAGTACCCCTATAAACTTTTGATCAGCATCCTTGTACATTTCCCTGTATTTGCACGCAGGCTTTCTATGGAACACCCTCTTCGCACCCAAGATAAATGCTGCAGTCAGTAAAAAGGAAGACGAAGTGACTGCGAGCCAGAACGCTATTTTTCTAGCTCAGCTACTTTCGAATGCAGCAAGCTGCCAGGAGCGTGCTCGTATCAAGTTTCAAGGTGGGAAACGATTTTTCGCTACTTTAGAAAGCACTTCCGCCTGAGAAGCGCCGACGCCACGTTCAGACGCTGCGCACGCCTGGAGGCAAGCCTAGGCGAGCTACCACCCGCCAGGCCTAACAGTACCTAAGCCCTACGAATAAATTTTTCGCCAAGCATGGACGTCCAGGTAGAAGGAGAGGAGATGTCTCCCGAGAAATTCGGTGAAGATGCCGGCTGTTGCATGATCGGCTCACAGATGTCGCGCCATTTTGGTTGACTGCTGGTCAGTGATGCTGTTGTTGTTGACATCGGGGGATATCGAGGAGAATCCAGGGCCCCCGACGGAAGAGTATTTGAAGGCCATTCTAGACAACCAGGCAGAAACCGACCGGAAACTTAATTCAATTCAAGAACAAATTGGTGTTCTCTCAGCAAGGACAGAAAAGCTGTCAGATTAACTTGTGGTAATCCAGGAGATGACCACAACAATAGATAAGCTCGAGGATACTGTCAGGCAACAGGCCAAAAAATTAGTTGAGTTTGAAAACCGTGGGCGGCGTAACAACCTTTTAGTGTTTGGTGTCCCGGAAAAGGCGAACGAAACAGAGTCAGATCTCAGGGCAGCTGTTGCAGATAACATTTTTAAAAAAGAACCAGGTGTCCATGTCACCACAATAGAAAGAATTCACCGTATTGGAAGGAAGAAGCCAGAAAAACATAGACCTATCATAATGAAATTCTCTGACAGCAGGGAGAAGGACAGCATTCTAAAGAATTGCAAGAAACTTAAGGGAAAATCTGATTATGCAAAAGAAACTGCAGACGTTAGAAAGAAACTATGGGATTCTGCCATTGTAGAAAGGGACAACAAGCAAAAGGTGTCTCTGGTTCATGATAAGCTTAAGATTGATGACCGTCTATATGCCTGGGATCACAGTCGCAACGAGCGTATTCTTTGCCAAGAACGCCGTGATAAGGGCCGCCATAGCAATCGCAACGTGTCAGGGGAAGCTTGCAATGACAAGGAGGGCATGCCTTCCTGCAGTTCAAATACAGCATAGCTCAGAATCGTTTCGTTCAATGCTCGCAGTATTCTTAACAAGGTTGCTGAATTAGAATGTCTGTTGCTATCTGAGCGACCGCACGTCGTTTGCATTACAGAAACATGGCTCAACAGTGCCATTTCTTGCGACTGCATTATCCCACCTGGCTACACAATGTTCAGGTGGGATCGGGACTCTCGTGGTGGTGGTGTGGCCATTATTGTTAAATCATCGCTGACAGCCTGTACGGTTATGTGTGACATGTCGGAATCGGTGTGGTGTAAAACCATATTTTCTGGCATGTCGTACCTCATAGGAGTCGTTTATAGGCCGCAACTACTTCACCTGATTTTCTAGATATGTTAAATACGTTTCTTTGCTCACACGTAAACAGGAACACCAGGCTAATAATGATTGGTGATTTTAACTTGCCACATATCAATTGGGAACTTATTTCGCCTGGAAATAAAGAAACTTATAGTGCCGAAAAATTATTGGATATCACATTTTTTCACAACTTAAGGCAAATAGTGAAGGAAAACACACGTAACGTCCCAATCGCAGTCATTGCTTGACTTGGTGTCCTTTCCCATAAAGTAGGCGACTATGAAATGGCAGTCACCGATGGTATATATCACAAAATCATTTTGCTGAATGTGCTTACTTGTACACCACCACCTACAAAACCTACTGTATGTGTTGAAATCAAAGACTATGCTAAGGCCGATGATACGTCTATTCTAGATTATTTAGAAAAGTGTTTCAACGAATTTGAAAATGTCTCCGAGATCGAAACAGTTGCAGATTTGTGGCAGCGCTTTCAAGCTATTATTAAAGTCTGCATAGATCAGTTTGTTCCGACCCGACTCAAAAAAACGAAGCGGAGTAACCCATGGATAACTAGGGATATTGTTCACGCGAAACGGAAATTAAAAAGGCTGCGCAAAGGAAAAGCAGATCCTAGGGAAATACACGCAGTACGTCAGAGAATAAAGGCTTTGCTACTGAGTTCGAAGCAAACATTTTTTAATCGCACTCTAAGTGATTTTCTTAAGACTTCCCCAGAAAAATTCTGGCGTCATTTAGACCGCAGAAACGAAAAAATGAAGCAAATGACGGTAGGAAATGGTGTAGTAGAAGAAAAAGGTGTTATCGCTGATGGATTAAATAAATATTTCCAATCAGTATTCACGCGCAGTGATCGACCATTTCCAGTAGATGATGGGGAATCTTTCAGCGAAAGTTCCATGGACGCTATCAACTTTACTCAGAGGGGCGTATTCCAGCAGTTGCTACAGTTAGATGACAAGAAGGCTTCTGGGCCAGGCGGAATACCTACTCGCTTTTTGAAAAGGTATGCTGAGTGGATATAATTTTATTTGGTGATTATTTTTCAGAAATCACTAAGCACCCATTCCGTGCCACAGGACTGGCGTTGTGCTGTATTTATCCCCATATTTAAAAGTGGCAATCGTACTCTAATGAATAACTACCGTCCTGTATCCCTTACGTCAGTTTGCTACAAGGTTATGGAACACGTCATAGCAAAACATATAATTATCTTCCTAGAATCAAATGGCCTCCTTTGCGCATGCCAGCATGGGTTCCGACGGGGACTTTCCACAGTGACACAGCTCATTGAGACATTACACGATTTTTACAAAGCTATGGACAACCGTGAACAAATGGATGTTATATGCGTTGATTTTGCCAAAGCCTTTGATAAGGTTCCCCACCGTAAATTACTTTTTAAACTGTACAAAGCAGGTATAAATAGCGACGTTCTAAAATGGATTGAAGATTACTTAACTAACCGCAAGCAGGCAGTTCGCGTTGATGGTTCCGAGTCTGGTTTTGTAGATGTATATTCAGGAGTACCACAGGGGCCCGTGTTAGGGCCAACACTTTTTCTGCTTTACATCAATGATGTAGCAACCGCTTTAGATAGTTCTGCTAAGATGAAACTCTTTGCAGATGACTGCTTGATTTTTGCGCCGGTATCTTGCTTAGAGGATCAGATTAAGCTCAACCGAAACCTTCAGGCGTTTCGGAGTTGGTGTGACAAGTAGGAAATGCGAATCAATTTTGATAAGACCACATACACGCATATCACTGCAAAAAAGAATATTTTTACTTTTCAGTACGATATTCAAGGCTACAATCTAGTTAATGTTCCTTGTTTCAAATATCTTGGCGTCTCTATTTCGCATGATTTAAAATGGCACAATCAAGTAGAAAGAGTGTGCTCTGCGGCACAGAAGAAATTGGGTTTTTTAAGAGCAAAACTGGGGAGGGCAACAAAAGATGTCAAACTGCTGGCTTACAGATCTCTTATTCGACCATCCCTAGAATATGCGTTAGTAGCATGGGCGCCCCATCAAAAGCTAATGTGGGCCAAAATAGAGAAGGTGCAACGCCGGGCGACGCGCTTTATTTGCTCGAAATATAGAAGGACAGACTCAGTTTCGGCGATGTTAAAGTCTTGCGGTCTTGAATTATTGGAAGATCAGTGCAAGAAGCAGAGGGTAAAAATGTTATTTCAAATAATTCATGGTGAACTAAAAATTAATAAAGAGTTGTATTTAAAACCTCCAGGCAGACTGAGCTCCCACTTAAATCATAGTGGAGCTATTCAACCGTACTTGTCCCGAACCAATGCCTTTCGTTGTTCGTTCTTCCCAGATTCAATAGAGCTGTGGAACAAGCTGCCTGCAGAAATTGTTCGCACTTCTGATACTGCATTGTTTACAAATGCAATCAAGGTTCTTTACTAAAACTGTACCATGTGGATATTGTAAAGTGTTTTTCTTTTCTTTTTTTCTCTTTTTCCTTTTTTCTGTTTGTGTGCGTGCGGCAGCTGGTTGAACATTTGAATACATGTCTTACAGTCTGTATATCGTATCTTGTATTGTATCCGTAGGACACTGTAGTGCATGCGCATATTTCTTTTGTATCTGGCTGCCTTGTATGAACGTATATGTAACATCCCTCCCTGTTATGACCCTCAACTGAGGGTTGACAGTATTTCTATTTCTAAATAAATAAAAGCCGGTCCGGCCGCTGCGCATCGCGGAATAGACCTAAGAACGAAGCCTACTCCTGCACCGGCGAGGGAGACGGTCGACAACCGCCACGACGCCCGCGGAACGTAAAACAACAAATACTCAAGGCCAGCAGAATGCCGGCTCTCCTGAGGAACGACATCAAGATCGTCTTTAGACCCAAGGGCGGCCTCAACACCGCAACGATCGGAGCAGTCAGGATTGCGTCAGCTATATACCGGGCTGCAGGAGTGTCCGATCAAGACGCCAGCGAAGACACCGTCTGCCCCAACACCCACCAAAACATCGTGGTTATCAGCACACCCAGCAGCACCAACGCAGAAAATACAGGAAGCTCGAGGTCATCAGGATCGGCGACCGCCAATACGAGGTCAACGCGTATGAAACGGCACGCGATCATACGGCCAAGGGGGTCATCTGAGGCATACCTCTCGAAGAAGACTCCAGGACCATTAACTCCAAGGTCGTGAACGACAGGAACCCGACAGCCCTGGCAGCCAAGCGTCTTAGCAACACGACCACAATCATCATCGCCTTCGAAGGCCTAAATGTGCCCACTCTCGTCAGGTACGGAGGCACTCTGCTTCGCTGTTCGCTGCACAGGAAGCAGGTCGACATCTGTCACCAATGCGGTAGGCTGGGGGCACCATATGGACGTCTGCCCAAATCCCCAGGACAAGATCTGCAGGGGCTGCGGTGGCAAGAACCCAGATCCCAATCACCAGTGCACCTCAAACTGCCGCTGATGTGGAGGGGAATACCCTACGGCAGACAAATCCTGCCGAGCAAAGTTCAAGACCCAGTATATAGTCAAGAAACGGAGATTGGAAAGGAAAAGAGCCGAAGCGGAAGCAGAACTCGAGGTGGTCAAGGAATCCGGAGAAGAGCAAGCCCCCGCCCTGCAAAAGCCAAGATCCAGATCCAGAGGCCGGGCCAGCTCCAGATCGACGTCGGCTACCGGGACCTCTCGTTCCCGTCAGCCCAGCCGGTCGAGGAGCAGAGCTTGCAGTCGCAAGTTCTGCTCCTCGTCCCGTCGCACCCCAGGACCGGGCCGAGCCAGGTCCAAATCCATCCAGGCCCTCCCAGAAAAGGTGAGCTGGGCAGACGCGGTCAAGGGTGCGCCAAGGCGCGGGGTCTACGGAATAACTGCCTCAGAACCACAAGTCACAAAGAACATAGACAATGAGATTATTGCAGAAATAAAACGTGAGCACGCCATGCTCAGGAGCCTAAGTACATCTGCTAACCCAAGAGGTACGCGAACTGAGAAAGGTCGCGCCTCCCGCGCAACCCCCTAGACCCACTCCCGTCAGTACTCCTGCTCCGAGCAACAATGGCGAGGAACAGGACAAAGCAACTCCACCCGCGAAAAAGCGAGCCGTACAAAGCCAAGACACCAGCCGCGCCGAACAGGCGAGATCGGAAATAAAAGCCATGCTTACCGAACTACAAAGTGCAATCGGCAATCTGTCTTCCGCCATATCCGGCCTCACAACCAGGGTGGTCAAGCTCGAAGAATGTGCGATGTGGGCACCATCTCTGTCGCAATCACCACAGCCAAACATGGGAACTCATAATATAAATCCCGTAATCCCAGACGTTCCCATGATGGCACCGCCCCCCGCGCACCGCTCCAGTTTCTCAACAGCTCCTTATTCAAGACTCCAGGATGGCCAGACACGATAAAGAGCTATTGGTCTGGCAGTGGAACTCCAGAGGTATAGCCGGGAAAAAACCTGTCCTACAACAATACGTATGAAACATCCAACCCAAACCCGATGTGATAATGCTACAAGAAACCGTGGGCACGTCGACCAACATCCCGGGCTACCGCGCTCTCGTCCCTAAATTCCAAAACAATAGGGGCATCGCCTCACTAATCAGAAAGGGCCTAGTACCCATAGAACATGAGATTAAAGGCCCGCAGGCCGAGCATATAATGATAGAAATTATTCTTAACAGAACGCAAAAAAATAGCACCTTTATACTGAACATATACAGAAGCCCAGCCAAAAGACGGCAGCGTTTTCTCTCCCTGCTCAAGAAGGCAGCCGAGCTCGCCGGCCTGAACCCGCTAATAGTGGGTGGGGACTTCAACGCACCGTGTCATCCCTGGGGATACGGCCACACCACAACCAAGGGCAAACAGTTATGGCAGGACTCGCAAGACTTGGAATACACGCTCATCACGGATTCCAGCGCCCAAACGCGTATGGGCAATTCGGTTGCAAGAGATACCACACCAGACTTAACAATGATCAAAAACATCGAGAGGGCTACCTGGAGAAACACCCTAGAAGACCTAGGTAGCGACCGTATGATCATCGAGATCACGATCCCCCGAGCGGGAACCACTCTCACAGTCAAAAGCTTCAAATGGACAGATTGTGAGAAGTTCCACAAGCACCGGGATATGAGGCAAGACGACGAGCCAGGCGGTGACATTGACAGATGGATCGCGGACCTGACCAGGGATGTCGGGGAGGCCACGCATACCATCACTCCTGATTTCCTGACGGAGAGGATGGACAGTCGCCTCGCCCACCACTGGGAAGCCATGAAATCCATACAAACCCGAGGGCAAGGCCATCGGTTCAATCGAAAGGTGAGAAAAAAGATAGCCGACTGAAACAAACAAATCGAAGAGCACTGCAAAACCTTGAGCAAGCAACAGTGGGACGAAGTCTGCAATGCCGCGGATGGCCAACTCCACAACGGAAGTACGTGGCGACTGCTGAGGCACCTGCTGGGCGAAACCCAATGCAAATCCAAGCAAAGAGCCGACATGCAGAGACTTCTGCACAAAGAAAAAGGGGTGGCGAGCGAGAAGCAAATCGTCATGAAACTCTGCGACAAGTACCTCCCGCAACGACCGACGGTCGAGCACGGCCGGTACACTGGCAGTCCTAGTCCCAAGTTAGATGAAGACTTCAGTGAGGCGGACATCAGAACGGCACTCCAAGGACTCAACAGCAAGTCAGCCCCAGGACCGGACAGGGTTACCAACAAAACGCTCAAAAACCTGGACGACAAATCTGTCACCAAACTCGCGGCCCATATGAACGAGTGCTGGAGAGAAGGCCGCATCCCGGAGCAGTGGAAAAGGTCCAAGGCTATCCTCACACTCAAGCACGGAAAGCCGTTGAGTTTGGAGAACCTACGCCCAATCTATCTCGCGTCGTGCGTGGGTAAGGTCTTGGAACACGCCTTCCTGAACCGTATCAACAGCCATCTAGAAGAGACGGAAGCATACCCCCACACCATGATAGGCTTCCGATCCCGCCTGTCTACGCAGGACGTCATGTTACAACTAAAGAACCAGATCCTTGACGACAAGACAAGAAACACCAGAGCCGTCCTAGGACTAGACCTGGAGAAAGCATTCGATAACGCCGCTCACGGGTCGATCCTTACACAAGTGTCTAATCTGAACCTGGAGGAAAGGGCCTACAACTACGTGAGGGACTTTTTGAACGATCGCAAAGCCACCCTGACGGTTGGCGACCTCGAGTCCGAAGAACGAACCCAGGGAAGTGCAGGTACCCCCCAGGGCTCAGTTATGTCCCCGCTCCTTTTCAACTTAGTCATGCTGGGTCTCCCCAGCAAACTACGGGAAACCGAAGGAATCCACCACGCTATATACGCAGACGATATAACGATTTGGGCAGACCGCGGCAGTGACGGGAAAATTGAACACGCACTACAAACGGCCATTCACAAAGTGGAAGAGTATCTCCAAGGAATGGGTTTCGAGTCTCGAGGAATCCCGAGCAAGTCCGAACTACTACTTTACCGGCCCACGCGCAGAGGCATGCCACCAAAGAGCTACACAGGAACCCGGGAGTGCGAGGAAATCGGCCTGTACACCCAAGACGGAAACACAATCCCCAAAGTAAACAAGATCAAAATCCTCGGAATGATCATTGAGGCCAACGGAGCTAACGGCGAAACCGTGAGGAAGGTCGAAGGCAAAGTCACCAGCGCCACGAGACTCATGAAGAGAATAACCAATAGACACGCGGGCATGAAGGAAGAAAACGTCATTCGACTGATCCACTCATTCGTTGTCAGCCACATCGCCTATGTAGCCGCCTACCACATCTGGTACGTCGCGGAAAAGAAAAAGATCAACACGCTCATAAGGAAAACGTACAAGATAGCCATGGGCCTCCCGGAATCGACGAGCACCGAGCTCCGGGCTCAGCTGGGCATATACAACACCCTAGAAGAAATATCCGAAGCACAACGCATCTCGCAGCTCGAACGCCTGTCGACCACCACGACGGGAAGGTACATTATGAACACGCTCGGCATAACGTACCACAACCAGCACCGTCAGAAAATGCAAATCCCCAACAAAATCAGAGAGACCATTACGGTGGCAACCATCCCAAGAAACGTGCACCCCGATTACAACCGAGGTAGAAAAAAGGCAAGAGCCGAGGCTCTGCTCCGTTCATTCGGCAGGGAGAGAAACGCGCGCTTTGTCGACGCAGCCGAATATGCGAATGGCCAAAAATACACCGCCGTAGTCATAGACGCAGAGTCAAAAATCAGAACCACATGCAGTGTATGCACCAAACACTCGGAAATAGCGGAGGAAGTAGCGATTGCGCCGGCCCTCACAGAACAGGAATGCGAAGTCGTACTAAGTGACTCGCAAACGGCGGTAAAGAATTATGCCAAAGGTCGAATTTCCAAGGATGCCCTGTCCATTCTGGCCAAAGCGGGCAGATCCAAAACCGCGAGCTCGAGGATCATATGGTTCCCCGCGCAGGTCACCACGGAAGGCGACGCGCTCCCGAACCTAAACGAGACGGCGCAGCAGAGGGCGCGAGACATGACCCGCCGCGCCGAACAGGGCAACGCCTCTCGCACGATAGCGAACGCTTCTCGAGCAGAATGGGACAGGCTCATCAGATACAACGACATAACCAGTGCATATTTGAACGCCAGAAGGATATACCCACCGCCGAGTCCCAAATTGAATAGGAGGCAGGCCGTCGCCTGGCGACAACTCCAGACGAACACCTTCCCTAATCCATTCCGTCTGAAACGTATCTTCCCAGAGAAGCATCAGGACGACACGTGCAAATTGTGCCAGGAAGGACCAGCAACACTCAAACACATGCTGTGGGAGTGCAATGTAGTTATAGGAGGGATGGCAGTTACTCCGGAGACCCTGTCGTCGAGGTGGGCCGCCGCTCTGCGCAGCTCAGACCTCGGAATCCAGATGTGGACAGTCCAGCAAGCACGTGAGGCGGCGTTGATGCTGGGCCTTGACGTTCCCCCGTGGGAGACCTGAGCCCGGGTCGCGTTAAACCTTGCCGGTCGTACAAGAAAGTTGTATTCATCCATCCATCAGTAAAATAGAGATTCAGATTATTTCCTAAATTGCTAAATTTCCTAAATTTCCTAAGATTATTGCTTTCATTCCAGCAAGTAGACGCCGAGAAGACGCTGTGCCGCAAGTGAACATTTATGAGGGCGTTCATCCTTGCTGTTAATTCAAGTGACTGCAAGGTGGGCCAAACAGACAGTTGCGTAAATGACTGACTGTGCGAACATTGATATAACGGCAGCCTGATACAAGCACCTAGAGACCTTGCCATATATTGCGCTTCATGCCGTATCTTCCACAGGATGGGGATCTTGCTGAAATGCAGTAACCAAAGAAAAAGAAATCGTGGAAGCCTACAACATCAAGATGACCCCATGTATCAACTATATGACTCAGCAAAGAGATTACCTTAATGACTGACGATAGATGGCATGGGTCGACTGAGAAGAGCATCCCTGCACATGCGAGTAGGCTATATGAAGGTCTCATTTTGCGAAAAATAAAACATTGTTAATTTGCACTCAGGTGTCGTGCATTGTTTTTCTTTCTTAAGTCCTGTCCCTTCGTTACTTTGCGCAACAGTGTTATGTCGAACTAACTAGCCCACTGGGAAATTTTCTTTAATTATATGTAATATGCTCCGAGTGCACATTTATGCGAGTCTTGTTTGCAATGCACATGGGAAATACAGCGCAAAAAGATGCAATATTAGCGGTGAGCAAATAGGGATTTTTGGAACCGAATAGAATAGTTCCAGAAGCTAATCGAATCTAATACTTTTCTAAAAATGAATAGCAATTATCATAATATAAACTGATGTTTACATCCCAGTATTTCTGAAGTTAGCAAGTTTCTGTCATCATATAGTACCTTATTAAGTATTGTACTTGAAAAACACAAACTGAGCATTACTAGCAAACAAGTACTTTATTCACATGCACAGGGCTCTTCAGAGGATGCAAAAAATCCCTGTAGAGCCTGTAAAGTGTGGCTACTCGAGTGACCTAGCCTGCTCTACTACGCAAGTTCTCATGTTTTATGGCTATAGTATGCCTGTCGTGGTGAAAATTTACCGTACTTTTCTGCAATGTAATGTTTATGTGGGTGCGGTTGGCAATTTGAAATACCCGAACGGTATGCGAAAAATATTCACATTTACAAAAAGTGACCACCGAATCGAATAGGACGTTATTCGATGCATTACTACAAAGCTGCAAATATTCGCACATCCCTATGCCACTTGAGATTGGCACTTTACTTTCAGGCATGCTCATTCACAATACTCTCTCTTGCTTCCATCATACCGACGCACAAGAACTGATCTCCCTCGAAATAATGGTTTCGACGCTTACATACACACTACATGCTCCAGCAGCCAACAGTACATCATATATGGACAAAAGGGTGTTTAACTGGGCTAGTTGGTTCGTTCTTCGAGGATTGTAGCAGCAGAACTTAAGGAACACGGACATAGAAAAAACGACTAGACGAAGACGCAACTGCATTGTCAACTGATTTCTTTATTTAAATCCCCACTCTTATTTATTTCGTCACCATATCTCTTATCTATCTGAGGCTCCCTCAAAAAGTTGACTTCCTTGTCAAGGCGACTGACGGGTGTGCTTACACATTGCACTCCTGTTTTAGTTATCTCAAATGTCTCAAGAATCTCCTGAGTTAGCCTATCGTTGTTCCTTTTCAGGTATTGCACTTCATGAAATTTGGGAATGCACGTGCTTACTTGGCTATCTTGTCCCTTCTTGTTCATTTCGCAACGTTTGCAGTGCAAGGCCAGATTGCTGCCACGGGTCCCTGAAAGTGATGATGCGTGCACTCTTGTTCGATCATTAAGGCACCTCCCTGTTTGCCCTATGTATTGTTTTCCGTAGGGCAGGGGGATGGCGTACACTACTCCTTTGACGCAATCGCAGTAAAATCGAAATGAACAAGAAGGGACAAGATAGCCAAGTAAGCATGTGCACCCCCTAATTTCATGAAATGCAAATCCTGAAAAGAAATGACGAAGCAAGTAGACGGCGTCTACTTGCTTTCAGAGACTTGAGCTTTTGCACGTGAAACCGCTATCTTGAGTGCATAAAAGAAAAAAAGTGCTTGTTTCGCATGATGTGCGATCACATGACTGCGACACGTGTGGGAAATGGTTATAAGAAGCCGTGTTTCTTTCGGAATAAACGCTGTTGAAAGTCAGCGCTTGTGGTGTCTTCTTGTCTCGTCTCTTGTCTACATTTTGCGCTGTTACTAGCAGGATGGAAAACCAACAAGCCCAAGCTGCTATTCTAGCAAAGTTTTCGGAGACAGTAAAGTAGGCTGAAAAATGCAAGGTACCCCGCGTCAATGCTATGCAGCATAGCTGAAGGCATCATCATCGTCGTCGTCATCATCATCATCATCATCACCATCATCATCATCATCATCATCATCAGCCTGGTTACACCCACTGCAGGGCAAAGGCCTCTCCCATATTTCTCCAACAACCCCGGTCATGTACTAATTGTGGCCATGCCGTCCCTGCAAACTTCTTAATCTCATCCACCCACCTAACTTTCTGTCGCCCCCTGCTACGCTTCCCTTCCCTTGGAATCCAGTCGGTAACCCTTAATGACCATCGGTTGTCTTCCCTCCTCATTACATGTCCTGCCCATGTCCATTTCTTTTTCTTGATTTCAACTAAGATGTCATTAACTCGCGTTTGTTCCCTCACCCGATCTGCTCTTTTCTTATCCTTAACGTTACACCTATCATTCTTCTTTCCATAGCTCATTGCGTCGTCCTCAATTTGAGTAGAACCCTGTTCGTAAGCCTCCAGGTTTCTGCCCTGTAGGTGAGTACTGGTAAGACACAGCTATTATACACTTTTCTCTTGAGGGATAATGGCAACCTGCTGTTCATGATCTGAGAATGCCTGCCATACGCACCCCAGCCCATTCTTATTCTTCTGATTATTTCCGCCTTATGATCCGGATCCGCCGTCACTACATGCCCTAAGTAGATGTATTCTCTTACCATTTCCAGTGCCTCGCTACCTATTGTATATTGCTGTTCTCTTCCGAGGCAGTTAAACATTACTTTAGTTTTCTGCAGATTAATTTTTAGACCCACTCTTCTGCTTTGCCTCTCCAGGTCAGTGAGCATGCATTACAATTGGTCCCCTGAGTTACTAAGCAAGGCAATATCATCAGCGAATCGCAAGTTACTAAGGTATTCTCCATTAACCTTTATCCCCATTTCCTCCCAATCCAGGTCTCTGAATACCTCCTGTAAACACGCTGTGAATAGCATTGGAGAGATCGTATCTCCCTGCCTGACGCCTTTCTTTATTGGGATTTTGTTGCTTTCTAAGGCACCATCGAGAAGATTAAAAGAAAACAAGAAAGCAAAAGCGGACCTGAAGTTGCGGATGCCAAAAATAATTCTACAAAAATTCCATATGTGCATGGACTAAGCACCCTAATACACATATTATCTAGTTTGGTGACTTTAATTTTTCTAATATTGATTGGCCTAACCTAACTGTTGACGGAGGATGCCACAGCGAGGCAATCGAGTTTATAAATGTTTGCCTTATTTTATCCTTACTCAAATCATATCCAAACCAACCCGCGTAACCCAAGATTGTGAAAGCATTTTAGACTTAATACTAATCAGTATCCCTGAAACCATAAAATCAATCTCATACTTGCCAGAAATAAGTGACCACAAAGAAGTTCAGGCCGACTTTATAATTACTCCACTAAACTGACAAATCGCCAGAAAGTCCATACGACTCTACGATAAGGGAAATTACACCGCTATAAATAACGAACTAAATCATTTTATTTCAATATTCCAAGAAAATTTTCATTGTCGCTCAGTGCATGAAAACTGGACGGTATTTAAGGACAAAATAGATATATTAGTCGAAAAATTCATCCCTAAATTTAGTTTCCGTGCCTGCTCTCAAAAACCATGGTTTACTAAAACACTTAAAAGACTAGAAAACAAGAAAAAACGCCTCTTTCGCTCTGCCAAACTGCGGGATAATAAAAACGCGTGGCTGAAATATTATACAGCTGAAAAAACATACCTAACGGCAATCCGCAATGCTAAGCATTCTTTTTTCCACGCTGACTTGCCAAAAATATCACGAGTGCGTGAGTTCTTTTGTGTCACGTGGTAGTGACGCTGAAAAAAGCAAAACGGTGAATGGTGAAACTAGCGTTTAATTGGGCGAACTTGTGCCCACAAAAGCAAGTTACACTTAAAGCACAATAATAGGGGCGGACACAGTCGGCGATCGTCGGAAATCTCATCAGCGAGTCAAGCGCGTCGGCTTTTTAATCATTAGTCGTCGAATGTTCCAGAGTAATCGCTGGCGGACCCGCGTGTCTTCCACAAAGTTCTACGCCATTCGCATCGCGCATACATGAAATAAGATTCCACAAGGTTCGGCGACCTCCAGACAGCGGATGGAACCATGAATAACATTCCAGAAACTTCCTATACATGCAGGCACGTCCTCAGCTGTGCGATAACATTTGTTAGGCGGTGAAAAGTGGTCACCCGATAAAGATAAACAAGTACACATGTCAGTGAACTCGCACATGCTACCTGAAGGCGTCAATGCATTGCCGGATTCGAGACTTTTCTTATGTAATGAACAAGGAGAGACAGTTTCATTGCCATCATCATTGATTGAATTCAATAGGCAAGTACAAGTAATTTACCCTATGTTGTCCTTGGCGTCCTTGCTTGTTGGCTTCTCATGACATGATTAATAAAAATTGGGCCCCTAGGTTATGTACTCTCGTTAGTAAGAAACTCATTCATGTAACCCATGACCTCAAAATGGCTTGTAGTAATATTGAGTATGTCATCGTAGAGATCATACCTGGTCGGGTCAGCCGAGGCAGCATATGTGTTCTTAACATTTACAGTAGTCCCAACGATAGAAGGCAATGGTTTAAGACTCTGCTCCGCAAGGCCGTAGACCTGGCAGGCTCAAGCCCTCTTTTTGTCGCAGGGGACTTTAATGTCCCCCTTCATGTCTGGGGTTGTAAATATGACACCAATAAGGGTAAGCATCTTTGGCAGAATGCCATGGATCTGGACCTGACACTGATCACTGACACTAACTTTCCGATCTGAATCGGGACATCCACGTGTAGAGACTCTACCCCTGATCTCATCTTGTCAAGAACGTGACTGAGGCCAAATGGAATAACTTGGCTGAGAACCTTGGTAGTGACCATAATATTTGTCAGGCCCAGTTTCCTACCGCGGGTAAAAACAGCGCGAATTCTCATACACAAACTGGTACATTATCCGCAAACGTCGGGAGGAGAGGCCTCCCTCAGATTCCCGGCCTACAATAGAGCATTGGATGGGTCAGGTCCAAGAGGATGTTCGGCGTGCAACCTCTAAGATCTTGAGAAGGCCTTCGACAACGTCCTACATTCGCGTATTCTAGCCTCGATATCTCGGCTCAATCTGGGTGAGAGATTTTACAACTATGTTAGATCGTTCCTCTCCGATAGGAAGGCTACCCTCCGAGTTGCCGATTTCGAATTGCAACTGCTGGAACTTGGCGAGAGGGGCCCCCCACAGAGGTCAGTAATTTCCTCCTCTTTGTTCAATATAGCCATGGTCTACCTTAGCAGAAAGATTCTGGAGATTGAAGGCATCAAACACACTATGTATGCTGACGGTATAACTATATGGTTCACAGGAGGCAATGATGCATGGTCAGGTTGAGGCAGCCTTACTGGATGCCATCGAAACCTATCTCGAACCCACCGGTCTCAGATGCTTCCCCTTGAAGCCGGAACTCTTACTGTGTAGCCCCAAGAAACGCGGTCCAAGTCCCAAAGGGAGGACATCGTTAGAATACAGAGACATTACCCTACATACAAGAAATGGTTGCCGCATACCCAGAGTCGATTCAACCAAAGTCTTGGGCATGATCGTTGAGTCAGGGGGTACAAATGGCAAGACTATAGGCAAGTTAATTTCTTGAACTGAAAGTGCCTTTCGTTTAGTTCGGAGGGTATCAAACCGGCATCATGGACTTAAGGAGGTTAACCTCATTCGACTAATGCATGCTTTCGTTCTGTGCCACTTTACATACGTGGCAGCCATGCATAGATGGAAACGGACAGAGCGGGAAAAGTTCAATGTACAGCTTAGGAAGATTATTAAGCGGGTTCTCGGGTTACCCATATACACTTGTACGGAGCGCTTAATGCAGCTTGGCTTTTGTTACGTTCTACCGGCCAAAGGCCGGCAGCTACGCGATGAAACTTGCACTTGTCGGAACGAAGCTTGATACCGTTCTCGCGGAAACGCTGTAGCACAGCTTGCAGGTTTACGTTTTCAGCCTCGCTGCTCTCGGCTATCAGGACGTCGTCTAGATAAGCCTGGGTCCCTTTTAGTCCTTGCAGTACAGATTCAATTTTCCGTTGGAATATCGCTGGAGCTGATGCGACGCCAAACGGTAACCTGTTGTAGCAAAAGAGCCCCTTTTGTGTGTTTATCACTGCTAATTTCCGCGAATCTTCATCTAGCTCGACCTGACTGTAAGCATCGCGAAGGTCTAAAATACTGAATTTTTTTCCTCCACACAGGTTTGCAAAAATATCGTCTATGACAGGCAAGGGGTACTGCTCAACATCGCACACAGGGTTTAGTGTAACCTTGAAGTCCCCACAAATGCGCACTGTTCCGTCCTTCTTCAAAACTGGCACGATGGGCGTTGCCCATTCGGAATGAGGGACTGGAGATATTATACCGTCTGACACTAATCTGTCAAGCTCCTTAGACACTTTATCACGAAGTGCAAAAGGAATTTTCCTTGCCTTGAAGAACTTGGGGTTTGCTCCAGCCTTGATGTGCAGTCGGGCTGGCGGGCCTTTCATGAGACCAGCGCCTTCTGTAAAAAAGTCGGAGTGTTGCTGGAGCAGCGTCGGCACGTCCTCCAAGGCTTGTTTTGGCACAGGAGCCGTCGAATACACGCTCAGCACCTGAATGCGTTCGTCTGTTAATTTTTTCAGCAGGTCCCGACCGCATAGACTGGGGCCATTGCAGTCTAAAACTGTCAGACTGCACTGCACTGTTGTACCGTCATAAGAAACTGGCATTGTCAGTGCACCCAGAAGCGGCAACTTTCCGAGATAGCATGAAAGCTGCACTTCCGCCTTTTGTAGCTGCGGCCATCGGTGAGAGTGCAATTTGTAAATGCTCTTGGGAATGACACAAACAGGGGAACCCGTATCGATGTCCATCATTATTTCGATGCCATTCCACGCGAACGATTTCCTGATGGGCGGTATGAGAGAGCGCGTGGTAGTCAAGGACCAGATTTGTGATGCGCTGCTATCACTTTCTTCGCTTTCCATCGCCTGAGCAGTTACTGCTAGCATTTTGCTTGTTTCATTTCCCGCACACATTCTCGCTAAATGCCCTGGCCGTGCACACTTGTAACATTTGCGCTTGATTAGACGACAAGCATTGGTCGTGTGACCACGTCTACCGCAACATTTGCATTGTTGCACGCCTTGCGACTTCGCGCGCGATTCCTATTGCCCAGAGAGCTTTAGCAATCTTGCTTGTTCTTATTCGATCTGTAACAATACCTTGCGAATCGCGTTCAGCGCTCTCTGCGGCAAGGGCAAGAGCCTCGGCTTCTTCAAGATTCAGATCTTTCTTCGCTAGCAGCTGCTTCTGCACATTCTTGGATCTGACGCCGCACACAATACGGTCCCTTATAATTCTGTCCAGCATAGTTCCATAATTGCAGTTGTGTGCCATCTGCCGTATTGCCACTATGAATGCATGTACAGATTCCCCTTCTTGCTGGCAGCGATGGAAGAACTTGAAACTTTCAGAAATTTCATTCGGTACCGGGTCGTAGTAGCTGTTTAACGACTGCACAACTTCTTTGTAGGTCAGGGCGCTAGGCTTTCGCGGAGCTACCTTTCCGTTCAAAATTTCTATTGTCCTTGTTCCAAGCGCAGCTACCAGCAGGGCTCTTTGCTTAGCATCGTCCTTCACATCATTCGCTTCGAAATAGGCTTCAACCTTGACTAGGTACGCCTGCCACTTATCTTTTTCGTCTTCAAATTCCGGTAGCCTGTGTGCCATGGTCGGTGGTGGGCTCCTTCTGCTTGGCTTCTTTGCTGCAGCAGAATCCTCGTCGCCACTGTTACGTTCTACCGGCCAAAGGCCGGCAGCTACGCGACGAAATCCAGGCCGATTCGCAGAGCAAAAAGACGACGCTTTATTTCCAGCTCGGAAATATATATAGAAGAGAAAAGAGAGAAAGAAGGAAAGAGGGACCATAGACGCATGCGCGGAGAGGCGCACGTGGCTCCGAATAGGTTATCTGCAGCAGCTTTCATAATACTGTGGAAGAGATTGCAGAGGCCCAGGAGCGCGCACCGCTAACTCGCCTCACTACAACGAACGCAAGGAGATCCATCTTGCAGGAACTCGGATATCACACCGATAGAGTAGCGCAGGAGTTCTCTGACGTTCCTCCGTCGATTCGTGAGAACATTACGGCCGCGCCCATACTTAGGAACATGCAGCCCCATCAAAATCGCGGTAGAAGGAGGGCAAGGGCGGCCAACCTCCTTAGGAAAATACACAGTGATCAGCGACAGGTCAGCTTTGTGGATACCGCTTCTTGTAAAAGACGTCGGGCGTTCACCATCGTCACTGTCGATGGTCGGCAAGGAATCACCAATGCTGCCTCTGCTCGGACGAGGGACTCCGAAATTGCTGAACAAATGGCTATTGCAGTAGCCCTGCTGGATAGCTCACAGGATGTCACCTATAGAGATTCAAGGTCTGTAGTCTGAGCATTTAAAAAGGCACTGCTTCCAAGCAGGCCCTCAGATTTCTTGGGGGCAAGGCAATCACGCACCACTTCATTTATTGGTTTCCCACACATCAGGGTGCTCCTACCAACCTGAACGAGTCGGCTCACAGGGCTGCGCGTGAACTTGCCCACCGCGCTACTCGCGACCAATCGGATGCCGACTCTCCAGAGAACATGGACACGCCCACCACCTACAACAAGATTGCTAAGCACTACTATCTCAGCCGTAGAACATACTTCATTCCTTATCCGCGGCTCAGTCGAGCTTAAACATTAACGCTCCGTCTACTACATACGACTACGTATCCCCAATCCGTCGCTCTTATATAACATCTATCCGGATACTTACGCCAATGGAACTTGCCGCGATTGTGGAGAAATAACCACGTTAGAACACATGCTCTGGCGTGTGCCCGGTCGCGCTCTATCATCGATAACAGCTCTGTCAGATGGCAGGCGGTTCTCTGCAGCCCAACTCTGGGCTGTCCAGCAGGGCCCACGATGCGGCCGAGAGGCTCGGACTCCCGGTTACCACGTGGGAGCGGCCCGCTTCGTGAAGCCTCACGATCTGCAGGACTTCAATAAAGTTTTACCATACCATACCATACCTCGGTTAACACCCTTTCTTCTGGTTCATTACATAAAGAGGGTCTCGAATCCGGCAACAATGATGCCTTCAGGTAGCGTGTGTCGGTTTATTGGCCAGTTGCCTTCACCCCCCAAAAATAAATATCACTTATCGTGATGCCTGGTGACGCTGGCTAACACTCCCAAGTTTTGTTGTTGTAGTAAAACATAAATACCCAAGAAAGTGAATTGCAAAACGGCGCCGCGGTAACTAAATTGGTTAGAGCATCGCACGCGTAATGCGATGACGTGGGGTCGTTCCCCACCTGAGGCAAATTGCTTTTTCATCCACTTTCATTGCCACTAATTTGTCATTTTTTAATTCAATTAGCAAGTACGTGTAATTTCCCCTATGTTGTCCTTTGGCGTCTTTGTTTGTTGGCTTCTCATGATACGATCACTAAAAATCGGGCCCCGCTGTTAACCCCCTTTCATCTCGTTTATCGTCTGTGGTCGTTCAGTAAGCCGCTTATCGAAATCGGAGTCAGCATCCACTCATCTGCCATCACTCTCACTAGAACTTACCATTGTGCCCGCCGCAACGCGAGGAAAACAAAACAGCTCGCAGCCGGTCTGTTGCCCCGTCGCTGCAGAAGGTAGATGTGAGGTCAGATCCGCCGGCTTGTTGTCGGGAGCGCGTTGCGTGTGACTCGGTGGCCGCTCAAAGAGCGTCAAAAAGAGCCATCCGCTTATAATTAACCCGAATGATGACTGTATGCAAGAGCAATCCTGTCATAGAAATGCAATTGTGGTGTTTTCTCGATATGCTTGGATTTTTATTCTGTATACCTTTAGAGCCACGCGAGCTCAGACAATTTGACAGCAAGGAGAAGATCCCGAGCTGAGGGAGCGGGACGCCAAAGCAATCGGGCACCATTACCTGTCGGTTAATTAACCGTCACGAAGGGCAGGTGCTCGCAGGACAAGCTTCGCTTATCCCCCTTTTCCGGTAGGGGAAGGGTTGGTCTTTTTTAGAGCGAAGCTGTTCATGGTTAGGTTCAGGCGGATTTAGTCTCCGTCGACATAGACCAACTATTTTCCATACGTGGGTCGATGCCGAAGATAGTGAATACCGGGCCGACTCGCGGCGGAGGTGAAGCAGGCATTAAGCACTTCCTCTAGGTGGGCCGATACTGCAGATAGTGAATGCTGGGCGGACCCGCGGCGGAGGTGCAGTTCGCCAGTAAGGGGCCCCACATTACAGTTTCGCTGGTCATCCTTCTTCACAGACTGGAAGGGCACTGATTTTTCGTTGTTGCGCCCCTGACCCGCATGCATGCACCGCGTCTTCCGTTCGACTCACTAGACCATATTTAAGGGCAATCTACATCTCACAAGCTGGTAGGAGCACTCCCAAAGGTACGATGCGTACACAGGCAATATCCTTGCGCAGCGGTATATAGTAGGGCGTAACTGGCTGATTATTGGCTGCAATAGAAATTACGCGACATGTTAGGACCTTTGCTCATGCACGTCGTATGCCGTGAATTGCTGTGGCAGTTACCGCCGGTCACCGTAATAGCCACCCTAACCGTGGCAACATGGCAGCGCTCATACAGCGCTGACCACGCGCTTCGATGCGAATTCGCACTTGTCATGGGCTCTCCGCCCTCCCAGCATGCGACAAAATCCGTCATCGCTAAGTTTCATCTCAAGTTGAGGTCAAATCATTAGGTATGTTTTGTCGTAATTATTGAGATGGGCTGTCTGTTGTCACGCTGCTACCATTACAGACACCGCACCGAGCCGTAACACTGGTTAGATGTCTAGTTAGGAGGTGGCACAACAGCATTAGCATTGGCGATTTGTTGACGATGCGGAACGCAATAAAATGCTAATTGTTCAGTGCATCGTTACTTTATTACCCCGCTCTAGCGTGATACGTGATGACAGTAGCGAACATTTGTAAGGGCATCCGCCCGCGCTACTTGCTAAGGAGGCTACAAGGTATCGGCAGGGGAAGCGTACAGGTAAAGCGAAGCCCTGCTGTCGCATGCATGTAAATGCAGTTTATGGCTACGGCGTCACAACATTTTCTTTTTGCGTCAATCCACCAACCATGGAGCATGTAAGAGGATGGCAAGCAGACGCTGAGAAGACGACGCGGCGCGGATGAGCGCATCTCGAGGGGGCATCCGGCCCTCCTATTGGCTAAGAACTTTTGCAGCGCAAACGTCGGGTGGCTTACCATAGGCTGTAGGGTCCTTTCTACGTAGGCAAATCTGTTCGTGTTGTCGGCTTGGTAGGTCTCCATTGTTTGTTTCAATGCTGTCACTGCTGCGATGTTCGCCGTAATTACCTGTTTGAGTTTGGTGAATGTCGCTTCGAATTTCCCTTCGAGGCTGTCGATGCGATCGTTTTCTGTTTGCGTGCGCGTGGCCTCGATGGCTCGCTTCTTCGGTGCCGGTTCCTCTATGGCTTTCTCCTGGATGTTCGTTGTCGTTTCCTCGGTCTTGCTGTGCTTGGCGTGGGTCTCTGTAGAGGCTCCTAGCAGAAATTGACAGATCTCGGCGATCTCTCTCGTGAGGTTGCTGATGGTCGGTCGCAACGCCGCGTCTTCTTGTCTTATCATTTGCCTCCCGCCACCTTGTTCATATCTTCTTTCTTCGTGGCTTCGATGATTTTCTGCGCGTTTTTTATATTCTTTCCTTTCGCTGCGTAGACCCAGCTCACTCGCTCACGTGATGGTGACGTTTTCCTGCTGAGGCTTCTCTTGCAGCAGCTGCTGTCTCTGGATTTAGGCGCGCGGTTTTCCGATGGGGTCCTTGACTTTCGCGCATCTGGCGGCTTGTCGAGTGGCGGGAAGTCACTCTCAGACAGCAGCTGGCGTTCGGCTTGTCGGCGCTCCCATAGCCGCTTGCGCACTACGTAGGAGATCTTGTATTTCGCCTTGCACGTTCGGCCTCCGGTCGGGTGGTCGTCGCCGCACAACTTACATTTTGGGATACAGCGATGGTCTTCTGTAGGGTTCGCGAGTCCGCAGGCCAGGCACGTTTTGATTGTGGGGGTCGGGCACACGTCCTTGCGGTGTCCCACTCGGCCACACTGCTGGCAAACGTCGATCTGTTTCTTCTAGAGGCGGCACGGTATCAGGGTGACTCCGTATCGGACGAAGTTAGGTACCTTGGGTCCCTGGAACACCACGATCGCAGAGGTCGTGCTTCCAATCCCTTTTGCGACCACTGCTAGCGGGTTCCTCTCGTTGACGATGTTTCTATCTAGCTCGTTGGCGCTCGCGTCGATGGGGACGCCTCTGATGACGCCCTTTACGGTGCTGTGAGGTGCCGTGCGATATGGGCTGACCTCGTAGGGTTTGCCTTGAATAGATATTTCCTGGATTTTAGCGTACCTTGCCGCATTGTCTTCGTTCGGTGTACTGACGACCATGATGTTCTGTGGCGTGTTGGGGCAGATGGTGTGCGCGGCGCTTTCCTCGCTCGTGATCTTGGCCGCAGCGAGTATGGCCGCAGCGACGGTGGTGGTGCCGGTCTTGACGACGTCCAGTCCCCCTCTGGGTCTGACAACTATCTTGCTTTCTTCCAGTGGCAGGGCTGGCATGCGTGCTGCCTTGATGGCCGAGGCGCGGAACGCATGTCGAGGATGCGCCTCGACATGCGCTCCCCCGCGAGCGTCATTCCGGCGTCGCTGTGGTATTCCTCGGGTGATCTCTTTTCCTTGAACTTGAACGCACATGTGATTGTCCACGATCATTGTTGTTTGAGCGAGCGCCTCCATCTCGGAGTTGACGAGCGGCAGCCGCCGAGATGTACGGCAGGCCGCTGTCGGTGCGACGGTGTTGGGCCTAGCGTCCGCGGAACAAGCCTAAGCCAAGCACTCCTTCGCACGGCGGCAGTAGTAGTAGCCACGAAATGTGGCAACGAAAAACGCACCTCTGGGGTCAGCTGGTATCAGTCGATGCCGCTCGCCTTCATGGACACATTGCTGCAAGCAAAACATTGGTTCGAAGTAACACTGCGTAATTGGCTAGCAATCACGGAATCGATCTATGACTAGGGACGAGCGCTTCTTCTCCGTCGTCTCATTACAGGTAAGTAAATTTTAATTACGTGCCAACATCATGGTAAAAACTGCAGTCAAATAACCTCTATATGATGACACAGCTGTGCAGGGCGTTTCATGTTAGGTGCCGCCATGTTCTCGCCATAAGGGTGTTGCATACAATTCAGACGGCAAACTCAAGTTTGCTGCAAGACATGCTATGAGAAATACAGCCTCAGCAACAAACACACTGTTGCACGTATTTCAGTAGTTTCAAACTTGCAATGCGAATAGGCCGTTTTGTCATGTTTGAAATCACTGTTACGAGAGAGAGAGAATGGGATGAGAATGACAGGGAGGTTAAAGGGAAGAGCTTCTGGTTTGCTGTAACAAGTGCTGTCATGAAAAAAAGCTTGATGCACTGACACAACATATTTTTTTTTAAGGTGTGACACTTCACTTTGCCCCTGGGTATAAAGGGTATGTTGCTCCAGCAATCAGTAAATCTATTTTGTGGTATACTCCAATACATACCAAAGCCGTCCTTCCGCGGAGGATTAAATTAAAAAAATTAAATTATGGGGTTTTACGTGCCAAAACCACTTTCTGATTATGAGGCACACCGTAGTGGAGGACTCCGGAAATTTTGACCACCTGGGGTTCTTTAACGTGCGCCTAAATCTAAGTACACGGGTGTTTTCGCATTTCGCCCCCATCGAAATGCGGCTGCCGGGGCCGGGATTCGATCCCGCGACCTCGTGCTCAGCAGCCCAACACCATAGCCACTGAGCAACCATGGCGGGTATCCGCGGAGGATTAAGAAAGACTAGGCAGAGAAAGGCGACAATTTGAAGCACACTTGCAACTAATATAAAGGAAAGGCTTAAGGGAAATAGGCCCTTACCACGTCTTAGGCTAGCGATGATTTCAACACGTCGAGGCTGTGGAGAGTATATAATTCGACCGAGGTTCGACTGTGGCCAGGGCTTTCGGTTCTACAAAGAGAACAATGCATCTAAAGATCTGGTAACAACATCGGATTTATTTCCAAATAGTTTATGCGCAGATGGACCCCGAAGTTAAACAGGGTGACTTTAAGAGGATGACGACTGCTGATGTCTGATGTCATGCTCTTCGCTAGCCATTCTCCTTTCTCCACGTGTTCACCATTACAGTGGGGCTGCTGGGGGGAAAATAAAGGTACTTCCATGTCATTTGGTTAATCAGGGATGTTCTGTGCTCCATGCTGAGATTAAAAGATGAATATTGCTTGTGTGCGTCATGATGCTTCTTCTTATCACCTTAGTTCATTCCGGTTTGTGATGCACTGCTCCTCTTCGTGTCTGAAAGCACACAAAAAAAAAAATTACTGCAGAAACTGCCTAGTGGTACTTTCCAGATAGTGTATAACCATTCTTTCCAGTCAAGCGCTCATCTTGCGCCCATACGTCCTTGACGTGTCCGAACGCGTGTGGTCGTACGATGGCGACGATTGCTCGTTTTCGTTTTTTGATTGTTAGTCTTTATTAATGAATATAATGAACCCGAATCATGGAGGGACAATCAAATTAATATACTCAAGTTAGGCTAAAGTCGTATTAATTACTCTTAACTGATACTAATTGGCCTTGATAAATTCAATGTCATTTAATGGAAATTAGGCTTAGCATCATCATCATCATCATTATCCTGGTTATGCCCTCTGCAGGGCAAGGCCTCTCCCGTACTTCTCCAAGAACCCCGGTAATGTACTAATTGTGGCCATGTCGCCCCTGCAAAGTTAATCTCATCCGCCCACCTAACTTTCTGCCGCCCCCTGCTACGCTTCCCTTCCCTTGGAATCCAGTCCGTAACCCTTCATGACCATCGGTTATCTTCTCTCCTAATTACATGTCCTGCCCATGCCCATTCATTTTTCTTCATTTCAACTAAGATGTCATTACCTCACGTTTGTTCCATCACCCAATCTGCTCTTTTCTTATCCCTTAACGTTACACCCATCATTCTTCTTTCCATAGCTCGTTGCGTCGTCCTCAATTTAAGTAGAACCCTTTTCGTAAGCCTCCAGGTTTCTGCCCCGTAGGTGAGTGCTGGTAAGACACAGCTATTATACACTTTTCCCTTGAGGGATAATGGCAACCTGCTGTTCATGATCTGAGAATGCCTGCCAAACGCACCCCAGCCCATTCTTCTGATTATTTCCGTCTCACGATCCGGATCCGCCGTCACTATCTGCCCTAAGTAGGTGTATTCCCTTACCACTTCCAGTGCCTCGCTACCTATTGTAAATTGCTGTTCTCTTCCGAGACTGTTAAACATTACTTTAGTTTTCTGCAGATTAATTTTTAGACCCACTCTTCTGCTTTGCCTCTCCAGGTCATTGAGCATGCATTGCAATTGGTCCCCTGAGTTACTAAGCAAGGCAATATCATCAGCGAATAGCAAGTTACTAAGGTATTCTATTAACTTTTATCCCCAATTCTTCCCAATCCAGGTCTCTGAATACCTCCTATAAACACGCTGTGAATAGCATTGGAGAGATCGTATCTCCCTGCCAGACGCCTTTTTTATTGGGATTTTATTGCTTTCTTTATAGAGGACTACGGTGGCTGTGGAGCCGCTATATATATCTTTCAGTATTTTTACATACGGCTCGTCTACACCCTGATTCCGTAATGCCTCGGTGACTGCTGAGGTTTCGACAGAATCAAATGCTTTCTCGTAATCAATGAAAGCTATATATAAGGGTTGGTTATATTCCGCACATTTCTCTATAAGCTGATTGATAGCGTGAATATGGTCTATTGTTGAGTAGCCTTTACGAAATCCTGCCTGGTCCTTTGCTTGACAGAAGTCTGAGGTGTACCTGATTCTTTTTGCGATTACCTTAGTAAATAGTTTGTAGGCAACTGACAGTAAGCTGATCGGTCTATAATTTTTCAAGTCTTTGGCATCCCCTTTCTTATGGATTAGGATTATGTTAGCGTTCTTCCAAGATTCCGGTGCGCTCGAGGTCATGAGGCATTGCGTATACAGGGTGGCCAGTTTCTCTAGAACGACCGGCCCACCATCCTTCAACAAATCTGCTGTTACCTTATCTTCTCGAGCTGCCTTCCCCGTTTGCATAGCTCCCAAGGCTTTCTTTACTTCTTCCGGCGTTACCTGTGGCATTTCGAATTCTTCTAGACTATTCTCTCTTCCATTATCGTCGTGGGTGCCACTGGTACTGTATAAATCTCTATAGAACTCCTCAGCCACTTGAACTATCTCATCCATATTAGTAATGATATTGCCGGCTTTGTCTCTTAACGCATACATCTGATCCTTGCCACTTCCTAGTTTCTTCTTCACTGCTTTTAGGCTTCCTCCGTTCCTGAGAGCATGTTCAATTCTATCCATATTGTACTTCCTTATGTCAGCTGTCTTACGCTTGTTGATTAGTAGAACTCGCGCACGCCTTTTCTGTAGACGTGGCTGATTTATTTTACTCAGTGCCTTAACAGGAAATGTGTGCCTCCGTTAGGGATCGCATTGATCGCAACGGCCCAGTAGATTTTCAGAATCTAGTAGGCATACCCATTGACAATTTTATGGTT
This sequence comes from Dermacentor albipictus, assembly GCF_038994185.2. Classification (NCBI taxonomy): domain Eukaryota; kingdom Metazoa; phylum Arthropoda; class Arachnida; order Ixodida; family Ixodidae; genus Dermacentor; species Dermacentor albipictus. Next base: position 211,019,410 of record NC_091822.1, on the reverse strand, counting down.
TTATTAGAATTTTACTTAAAGTCTACTTTTATTTCTCTTAACGATGAATTGTATGTTCAACGGCAAGGGATATGCATCGGGTCCTGCGTCGCTCCTGTGCTGTGTGACATTTTCTTGGCTTTGATTGACCGCGACCTGCACAGTTCCTTTGACGATAGGTTCCACCTTAAGGCTTTTAGAAATGTCGATTACTTTTTATTTCTTTTGAAAAGTAACCATGATTTTACCGTTGACCAGTGCATTAGCCAGGTCTTAGGTGTTTTTAGACTCCATGGGAAGGGCATACTATTTACACATGAAATCCCTTCCCATGGCACTCTTCAGTTTGTAGATCTGTCTTTATTTTTTGACAAAGACCACGTATGTTGGCAGTATAGCCCACGTGCCCAGAAGGAATTGCTACCGCATGATTCGGCACACTCAAAGTTAGTTCAAAGAGGAATAGCCACTCTTTGCCTTGACTGAAGTACTATAGCGCCAAACAGACGACACGGGAAGAAGAGACACAGACGAGCGCTTACTAACGACTGATGCTTTAATGACGGAAGCACACAATATATATACACAAATCTGGTGGCGCAACTCGCGCATTGTCAAAACATCACATGGTAAAAGGGCAAAAGGCGATAGAACGATTGTGAATGTGACGTTCGTGAAGATGACACGTGGTGTACAGGGCCAAATGACTATAAGTGATAATGGTTACATGATACACAAACACTGGCGTAAGGGAGTACCCCCTAAAAAACTAAACGATTAGGAATGTTCACCAGGCGCGGGCGGCGCAGCAACATGCTCAGATTTAACTATGGGCTTCTAAAAATGACATCTCACTTTTATAGAGAATTTTAGATGGTTCGCTTACGCATTCAGTGCCCTTCCTTTTAATGTAGAAGGCTTCCTTTAGCTCGCGGGCCACGCTGTCTCGACTTCTGTCCAGAATGATCGTCTCTCTTAGGCGAGGCTTGCACCCGCACTCTTTGCAGTGGATGGCCATATTGGAACCTGTTCCTTTCTCGTGTAACCTTTCGTGTTCTTTCAGCCTTTCATTTAGACACCGCCCCGTTTGTCCTATGTAAACGTTTTTGCATGAGAGCGGAATTTGATATACTACCCCTTCCTTGCAGCTGACAAGTGGATTGGTATGCTGGGTTCCGCAGGTCACGCGTTCTGTTTTCTGGTTGCTCACGCGGGCGCACAATGTTGCAAGTTTTGAAGGGGCTGAGAAAACAACGGGGACTTCGAATTTACTCGCGACCTTTTTCAGGTTGTGGGCTACGCGGTGGGAGTACGGTACAACTACAGGTCTTAATCTCCTGGTTTGTTCTTGCGTGTTTTTTCTTGCTTTCCCTTTTATCTTCTGGAGCAGGCTCTCTACTACAGAAGTTATAACTGACTGTGGGAACCCCGCCTCCTTTAGCCTTTCAATCTGCTGATGGAAGCTGCTCCGTATGGCATGCTTACATGACTTCCTGGTAGTCGATTCCAATGCCCCTTTTGCTATCGCTCTTTTTACGGTCTTAGAGTGGGCTGACTCATAAGACAAGAGCTCTTTCTGCGCTCGGGGTTGGTACTTTCAGTGCACTTCAGATCCCAGGCTGAGCTCGAGGTCTAAAAACTGTAACTTATTATTCTTTGGTAGTTCAAAGGTGTATTCTAATCCATGGATATATTTCATAAAGACATCTAGCGTCTCTGATAGTTTCTTGGTGGCCTGGTGGATCCTGTCTGTTTAACACAATTAAGAAATCATCTACATATCTAAATACTTTCAAAACCTTCTGTTTGTCAAGCATGCTGTCCAAAACGCTATCAACGGCCGAAAAAAAAATGTTGCTTAAGATAGGGGCTACGCAGGACCCTATACAGATGCCCTTCTTTTGAACATAAACCCTATCATCAAACTGAACAAGCGTGGAACTGAGATAAAACTTCAGAAGCCTAATGAAATTTTCAACTGACATGGCCACAGAATTCTGAAACGAAATGGTGCCTTTCTTTTCAATACATGCCTGGACAGCTGAAAACAGTTCCTTGTGTGGGATAGAATAGAAAAGATCTTTGACATCGACCGAGAAAAAACCACTTACGGTACCGCAAGCCTGTAAAAATCCTACCACATCATAGGAGTTTCTTGTTTCGAAAGGATCTTCCATGTTAAGTGAACTCAAATGCTTTAACAGAAACTGGCTAACATGACGTTGCGAAGATTCCCTTTCGCTCACGATACACCGGAACGGAACTTCTTCTTTGTGGGTCTTAGCGGTAAAAAACATGCCCAAAGTCTTACTTTTGCACTTACTTATGGCATTTGCTATTTTTCCTAGTTCCAGTTCCTTGCAGAGGGACACAGCTTGAGATTTCACCCTAGCCGGCTAGCAGAGGGACACAGCCTGAGATTTCACCCTAGCCGGCTAGGGTGAAATCTCAAGCTGTGTCCCTCTGCAAGGAACTGGAACTAGGAAAAATAGCAAATGCCATAAGTAAGTGCAAAAATAAGACTTTGGGCATGTTTTTTACCGCTAAGACCCACAAAGAAGAAGTTCCGTTCCGGTGTATCGTGAGCGAAAGGGAATCTTGGCAACGTCATGCTAGCCAGTTTCTGTTAAAGCATTTGAGTTCACTTAACATGGAAGATCCTTTCGAAACAAGAAACTCCTATGATGTGGTAGGATTTTTACAGGCTTGCGGTACCGTAGGTGGTTTTTTCTCGGTCGATGTCAAAGATCTTTTCTATTCTATCCCACACAAGGAACTGTTTTCAGCTGTCCAGGCATGTATTGAAAAGAAAGGCACCATTTCGTTTCAGAATTCTGTGGCCATGTCAGTTGAAAATTTCATTAGGCTTCTGAAGTTTTATCTCAGTTCCACGCTTGTTCAGTTTGATGATAGGGTTTATGTTCAAAAGAAGGGCATCTGTATAGGGTCCTGCGTAGCCCCTATCTTAAGCAACATTTTTCTTTCGGCCGTTGATAGCGTTTTGGACAGCATGCTTGACAAACAGAAGGTTTTGAAAGTATTTAGATATGTAGATGATTTCTTAATTGTGTTAAACAGACAGGATCCACCAGGCCACCAAGAAACTATCAAAGAGACGCTAGATGTCTTTATGAAATATAGCCATGGATTATAATACACCTTTGAACTACCAAAGAATAATAAGTTACAGTTTTTAGACCTCGAGCTCAGCCTGGGAGCTGAAGTGCACTGGAAGTACCAACCCCGAGCGCAGAAAGAGCTCTTGTCTTATGAGTCAGCCCACTCTAAGACCGTAAAAAGAGCGATAGCAAAAGAGGCATTGGAATCGGCTACCAGGAAGTCATGTAAGCATGCCATACGGAGCAGCTTCCATCAGCAGATTGAAAGGCTAAAGGAGGCGGGGTTCCGACAGTCAGTTATAACTTCTGTAGTAGAGAGCCTGCTCCAGAAGATAAAAGGGAAAGCAAGAAAAAACACGCAAGAACAAACCAGGAGATTAAGACCTGTAGTTGTACCGTACTCCCACCGCGTAGCCCACAACCTGAAAAAGGTCGCGAGTAAATTCGAAGTCCCCGTTGTTTTCTCAGCCCCTTCAAAACATGCAACATTGTGCGCCCGCGTTAACAACCAGAAAACAGAACGCGTGACCTGCGGAACCCAGCATACCAATCCACTTGTCAGTTGCAAGGAAGGGGTAGTATATCAAATTCCGCTCTCATGCAAAAAAGTTTACATAGGACAAACGGGGCGGTGTCTAAATGAAAGGCTGAAAGAACACGAAAGGTTACACGAGAAAGGAACAGGTTCCAATATGGCCATCCACTGCAAAGAGTGCGGGTGCAAGCCTCGCCTAAGAGAGACGATCATTCTGGACAGAAGTCGAGACAGCGTGGCCCGCGAGCTGAAGGAAGCCTTCTACATTAAAAGGAAGGGCACTGAATGCGTAAGCGAACCATCTAAAATTCTCTATAAAAGTGAGATGTCATTTTTAGAAGCCCATAGTTAAATCTGAGCATGTTGCTGCGCCGCCCGCGCCTGGTGAACATTCCTAATCTTTTAGTTTTTTAGGGGGTACTCCCTTACGCCAGTGTTTGTGTATCATGTAACCATTATCACTTATAGTCATTTGGCCCTGTACACCACGTGTCATCTTCACGAACGTCACATTCACAATCGTTCTATCGCCTTTTGCCCTTTTACCATGTGATGTTTTGACAATGCGCGAGTTGCGCCGCCAGATTTGTGTATATATATTGTGTGCTTCCGTCATTAAAGCATCAGTTGTTAGTAAGCGCTCGTCTGTGTCTCTTCTTCCCGTGTCGTCTGTTTGGCGCTGTAGTACTTCAGTGATGCACCAACTAGCCCAACAAAAAGTTTTTCTTTGCCTTGAATCTGCTCTCATGAAGTCGTACCCCCACAGGATGCAGACTAGCTTTGATAAGCAACTGGCGAGGCTACACACAGCCGGCTACCCGAGCTCGGTCATTGGGGCGGTGTCTAAAACATTGCTCCAGAAGGTGAAGGGGAAAAGGCATGCGCCTAGGCCCGGCCAACAACGAGGCAAACCCGCAGTGGTGCCATACGTCCACAAGCTTTCCCACAACTTGAAGAAAGTCGCTGCTAGGTTTGATGTGCCAGTTGTTTTCTCGGCACCACGCAAGTTGGCTGGACTGTGTCCGCGCATAAGCCGCGTTGACAAGAAGTCAGGATGCCAGAAAAAGCACACTAGACAGTACGTCAAATGTCTGACGGGCGTTATATACGAAATACCGCTAAAATGTGGGAAATCCTACGTTGGACAAACGGGGAGATGTGTTAATGACCGAGCCCGGGAGCATGAATTGTCTGTAATCAATAAAGGTAATGCGCATTTACCTGCGCATTGCACAGTTTGCCTGGAAGGCAGATGCCAGCCACTGCTGCGTGAGATAAAGATACTGGGCAGGAGTGGCAATACGTTAGCAAGAGAACTTTTGGAGGCACGAGTTGTATTAGTGATACGTCTGTTTTTCTGTTTGAAAACGAGTTGCAACTGTTAAAAACGTCACTGGAATAGCTTTAGGCAACACTGATGTGCACATGCGCATTTGTTCATTCTCCCTGTCCTGCTGTAAGAATAAAATCAGTTGAAGTTCAGCGCTCATAAGTCTTTATTTTACTTTTTTGGCGCAACAATGTATTCTTTAGCTTGTTGATTAAATTTGAAAGTTCTGCTAGTTATATTCTAGCTGTAGGCTTAGAGGCTTTCATACAATGGCGTTTCTTGATCAGATCTTTCGTCTCCTGCGATAGCTTACTGGTATCCTGTCTAACGGAGTTACCACCGACTTCTATTGCACACTCCTTAATGATGGCCACAAGATTGTCGTTCATTGCTTTAACACTAAGGTCCTCTTCCTGAGTTAAAGCCGAATGCCTGTTCTGTAGCTTGATCTGGAATTCCTCTATGTTTTCTCTTACCGCTAACTCATTGATCGGCTTCTTATCTACCAGTTTCTTCCGTTCCCTCCTCAGGTCTAGGCTAATTCGAGTTCTTACCATCCTATGGTCACTGCAGCGCACCTTGCTGAGCACGTCCACATCTTGTATGATGCCAGGGTTAGCGCAGAGTATGCACTCTAAGAAAAATCCCGGGGAAAAGGGAGTAACTGCGCCGTTAGTCCTAAAAAGGGCGCTTTCGTCCCTCAAAGGACTAACTGCATGAATGTGCGTGCCGTGTGCAAATTTCGGAGAGTAAGCGTTTAGTCCCTGGTCGGAAAGAGAGCAATGGGAGGACGAACGGCAACAGTTACTCCCCGGGCACTTCGCTGTTTTCGTCCGTGTCATGGAGCGATGTGGCGAAAACCGTATTGTCTATAAATCGTGAATGGTTCGAAGTTCGTGCATTGTCTATTGAACTACATGCAAAGCAGCGCCTTGTCTCTTCGTGAGAAAATTACTTGTAACTTAAAACTGGAATGTGAAGAGGCATGTCCTTCGTGCGCACCACATAAGTGAGCGATACACATTAAACGCGTGCAAGTCATTGATAGACGGCTAGATTTTCTTGGTCAATAGTACTTAAGTTCCTTCCGTTCGAAGGGAATTGGGAACTGAAGCGATGTGTACCTCTAACCGCACACGCTAAGCGACAGAGAAATTGGCCTTCTCTGTTGTCTTCGGTGCCCCGTCTGAGCTCGCTACACGTATACATGGCGTAGTGCCTCAGTTTAAATCACCCTAAGAATACTCGGGCTGATTTCTTTTCGCAGTCGCTTATGGTTGCAAATACACTCAACGTTAGACTCTCACTGCATAGCTTGTACAAAATACGAAGTCGCTTTTATATTGCCGCACTTGCGTTCCCATGCTTAACCTTCCCTAAATATCCAGCTTCGTCAACCAGCTTCGTCAACCAAGTGGCGTGGTGGAGTTCCATGTAATAAAGGAAAAAAAACCAAGTGGCGTGGTGGAGTGGTTAGAGTGCCTGACTTGTGAGCGAGAGGGCGCGAGTTCGAATCCTACTTTCGGTCGTGTTTTTTTTTAGCTCATTAATTTTTTATTAGGGTATAATTGCCTAATTTAATTAATTCCACCTTTGCGGAGCATCGGAACGAATTACCGTTACTCCCTTGAGGAGCATCGGGCAAGGGCAACTGTTAGTCCCCGAAGGAGTAAGTGCATGGCGAGTAACAGTTCATCCCATGTCAGTTCGTCCCCAAAAGGACTAATGGTTGTGGCAAATCAGTTAGTCCCCAAAAGGACTAACCTCCCTACCCCTTTTAGTCCTTTTTTTCTTAAAGTGTGAAGTCTATTTCATTTCTAGTCTCGCCGTTATGGCTCCTCCACGTCCACTTTCGGCTATCCCGCTTGCGGAAGAAGACCCGCCGTGGTTGCTCAGTGGCTATGGTGTTGGGCTGCTGAGCACGAGGTCGCGGGATCGAATCCCGGCCACGGCGGCCGCATTTCGATGGGGGCGAAATGCGAAAACACCCGTGTGCTTAGATTTAGGTGCACGTTAAAGAACCCCAGGTGGTCAAAATTTCCGGAGTCCTCCACTACGGCGTGCCTCATAATCAGAAAATGGTTTTGGCACGTAAAACCCCAAATATTATTATTATTATTGCGGAAGAAGGTATTCATTGCCCGCATATTATTCTGTTCCACAAACTCTACTAATAACTCTACCCTGCTATTCCTAGTGCCTGTGCCATATTACCCCACTGCCTTGTCTCCAGCCTGCTTCTTGCCTACCTTGGCATTGAAGTCGCCCATCAGTATAGTGTATTTTGTTTTCACTGTACCCATCACCGATTCCACGTCTTCATAGAAGCTTTCGAGTTCCTGTTCATCATGACTGAATGTAGGGGCGTAGACCTGTACAACCTTCATTTTGTACCTCTTATTAAGTTTCAGAACACGACCTGCCACCCTCTCGTTAATGCTACAGAATTCCTGTATGTTACCAGTTATATTATTAATCAGGAATCCGACTCCTAGTTCTCGTCTCTCCGCTAAGCCCCGGTAGCACAAGACGTACTACCCGCTTTTTAGCACTGTATATGCTTCTTTTGGCCTCCTAACTTCACTGAGCCCTATTATATCCCATTTACTGCCCTCAAAGTCCTCCAATAGCACTGCTGGACTCACCTCACTAGATAACGTTCTAGCGTTAAACGTTGCCAGGTTCATATTCCAATGGCGGCCTGTCCGCTTAGCAATATAACCTTAATTATTCTTGATTAGGATAACTAATCTAACTTAAATCATTCTTGTTTAGGCTCGCTATTCTTAATTACCTTTAAATAATCTGCGTTTAGTTCGCATAATTGTACCTGATTAACCTTAATTTAACGTTAATCAATCGAACATTGGTTCAAATATTTCGTGCCCTTATTATCCTTGATTAGGCTTAATACTTGCTTACTTAGACTTAATTGCTCGTTGAGGCAAATCTAGTGGCCCCCTATTTCTGCACCGACTGTATGCGACTGTATGGCCGACTTCATGGTATGCTTGTTGCGACAACTGCAGTAGTCATAATGCAAAGAAGGATAGCATAATGCAAATGCTAGGATAGCAGAACAAGAATCCAAGCTTGCAGCGCTTATCGCCGAACTTGACGAAGTAATCAAACAAAACACCGCGCCGCCACCCACCACACCCCCACAGCAACACGAAGTAGTGACGCACCAAACGCTACAGCAAACACTACAGGACATGGAGAAGAGAGTGGTCAGCTCCCTCAACGAAAATATCACCCAACTATTCAGCGTGCTTCAATCCAAAATTGAAACCACAGCGGTCAACCTCGAGCAGGTAACTGCTGCGCAAAACTCACACCCTATCTCAATACAGGCGCTCCGGACTCAAAGCAAAAAACGCGCATCGTCACGCGATCAAGGTCCCTCCCGCAATCGCAGCCGCGCCAGTTGCACTGGGAGCGATGAAGGCCCGCCAGCCTACCTAGCACCCCCCCCCCCCCCGATATGGCCCCAAACCATAAGGAAATCAGCAATGAACACCTCGAAATTTGGCAGTGGAACTGCAGAGGTTTCAGACAAAAACAAGGACTTCTTAAGCAATACCTCTGTACCACTCCCATAAGACCTGACGTTATCTACCTGCAATAGGTAGGAGCCGAAAGTACCCCAACGCTAGCCGGCTACTACACAATCCACCAACCCTACATGGCGACGACTGCAATCCTCGTCGCAAAAGACATCACTGTCATCGAGCACTTTTTATCGGAACCGGACGTTGAGCACTTAGCCATAGAGATAGTGCCCAATAAACGGGGCCGGAAGAGCACGTTCGTGGTTAACAGGTACAAGCCACCAAAACCAGCAAAGGCCGAGCAGCTCAGGCCTAGCAAAGGCGCAAGCTAACCAGCTTGTCGTAGTTGGGCATTTCAACTCCTCACACCATGACTGGGGGTATCAGTCAAACTCGCAAGAGGAGTGGCAGTCGCGCGAGTAATAAAAGCTCTCGGACTGGAACTCCTCACCGACCATTTATATCCGACCAGGGAAGGCAACAGTGTCACCCGTGACTCCTGTCCCAACCTCATCCTGAAGAAGAACGTCGCCGACGCCACGTGGACGAGCCTAGGAGAAACCCTGGGCAGCGACCACTGCATATTCGGCACGTCCATATGATGTTCTAAAATTAGAAGGGGTCTGGACACCGCCCGTATCACCAACTGGCCCAAATTCCGCAATGCACCCTTCCCGCCAGGTACCATCCAGTCCATACACGTCTGAAGCGAAGGCATCAGACAAGCATACAGGACAGCAACAGAAACAATACACTGCACACCGGAAGCCCGGGAAGTAGACCGTGTTACGGTTAGCATGTACCACCCCGGGCAAAAAGGATGTTCGAAAGATCCTGCTCAACCGAAACGGAGGATCGATTCCTAATTTGTTATGGTTGTCTCGTGTGGTTGTAGGTCTGGCAGGCGCCCCGCAGTAATGACAGGCCCCTTTGTGTGTGCGACGAAGGGGAGCACCCTTTCCACGAACTGTCCAATTCTACGGGAGAATTGCGTTCCGCGAACCAAGGCCGCCTACGACCCCCGACCCGCGTGTTGCCGCCAGCGGAGGGAAACACGTGCGAACGTCACCTGGGAAAAGGGATAAGGCGCCTATCCTCAACCAGACAAAGTGCATGTCACGTGACGCTGACGTGAGCAAGATCCCGCCTACAATTTTAGTGGGCCTATTTAAGGGGCCTCGCAATGTGCTTTTTATTCTCGTTCATTCTCTTCACATCTTTTGAATAAACAGTGCAAGTTTCGCACTACAAATCGTCTCGTCCTTGCCTGGTCGCCATGGTCTACCGGACGCCTGCAGCCCGCCGACAACGCCACGCTACCCAATAGTAACGCTGGTCAAGGTTGAAGAAACGGGTGTCGCAACAACCACCACCTACTCAAGCTATGGCAGAAGCACCGCCGGCTCGTGGGAAGATGGAAAAGACAACGCCTAAACAGACCCCTCCGCCAGCGTATTGCATAGCACACGGAGGAAGCTCAAACATACGCCACCAACCTAGCACAGCAAAATTGGCAACAGTTCTGTGAGTCGCTGCGGGGAACGCTGGGTACCCCCCGTACCTGGACAATTCTACGGAACCTCATCGACCCCTCTAATCAAAATTACAATCTGCACGCACCCTGAAGCGCATTGCTCCCCTCTTCCCGGGAGACGACGCAGCACTGCTTCAGGCTCTAAGGGACAAACACATCGGAACTAGTACCGCCCCACCGTGCTCTGTGACCTACCAGGGCAAGTAAAATCCTGCACTTGACGCTCCCATCTCTGAGGCCGAGGTGTATGCCGCCGTCCGATCGTGCACCCAAAACACGGCGACGGGAGCAGACGGAATTAACAACGCCATGATCCGCAACCTGAGCGAGGCACAGATCAGGGATCTCACCAAGTGCCCCAATGACTCGCTCTGGGAGAAGAATGAAATCCCCACCGAGTGGAAACACTCCGACATCATAGTAACTCCGAAACCGGGCAAGAAGCCGGCGATCGAAGCACTACGACCTATATCTCTCGCATAGTGCCTGGGCAAGCTCTACGAGCGAGTCGTCCAGACGCGTCTCCAACACTACATGAAGACAACGATCTTTTTCATCCCTCCATGATTGGCTTCCGGTCGCGCTTGTCGACGGAAGACGCCTTCCTTCTTCTGAAGGAGCAGGTTCTCTCCAACATCCCGAGGGGTGGCGAACACCTCAATAAGGCGCTGGATCTCAAAAGCGCTTTTGATAACGTGTCTCACGAGGCCATTCTCTAGGAGCTCAGCAATCTAAACTGCGGCGAGCGCACCTTTCAATATATCAAGACCTTTCTGTCCAGACGAATGGCAACAATAGGAATGGGTGACACGAGATCAGACCCTCAAGACATGCCCAACAAGGGCACGCCACAAGGATCGATCATCTACCAGCTCCTATTCAACATCGCCATGATTGGAGTCGCAAGGGCTCTGCAACAGGTCTCGAACATTGGATACACCCTGTATGCGGACGACATTAGGATCTGGATAAACACCGGCTTCCCAGCCGAGAAGGAAGACATACTCCAAGCGGCAGCAATCTGCGTCGAAACAGAGGCCATTCGATTCGGGCTCCGCTGCTCACCCCACAAATCCGAAGTTATCCACATACAGGGATACCACTACAAATCACCAGGCAACCTGAGCATCCTCCTACACAGGGTCCCAATCCGGGAAGTACCACTCATCCGGATCATGGGTCTATGGCTGTAGAGTGACGGAAAGGACAACCACACATTCCAACTGCTCAAAACTACAACACAGCATATTCCTAAGATAACCCGGCGGGTGGCCAGAAACAGAAATGGCATGCGAAATGAGAAAACGATCCGTCTGGTGCAGGCGCTGGTCATAAGCAGCCTCTCCTACGGGCTCCTCTACCTCACCCTGCGCGGAGCAGACAAATAAAGTCAATGCGATGATACGCGTAGCCTACAAGAATGCCATTGGTCTCCTACCATACACATCCAATGTGAGCTTGGAAGCTTTGGAACTACACAACACGTTCGAGGAAATTCAAGAGGCGATCCTCCTGTCCCAGAGAGAACACCTCCTTTCCACAGCAACAGGCCGACACATCCTCAAGCGCATCGGCTACCCGGCGGACATTGACACCATCCAGTCGACCACGAACATTGCTACACTTTACCGGGCCAGAGTACACGTGGCCCCGCTCCCAAAAAAAACATGTGTCAAACCCACAATGAAGGCAGAAGAAACGCCCGAGTGGACTATCTCAAACGCACAGTGGGACGGAGCCAGAAGACGGGTTACTTTGATGCTGCCCTATATCAGGGTACATCGAATCCAGCAGCAGCCGTGGTGGTGGAACACAGAAGTCTCTAGCATCTCCATTCCGCACTGTACAGTCACAGAAGTGGAGGCTGCGGCAATCGTGCTGGCTGTTGAATAGGGGGACGCGACCAACCTAGAACTACAAGTAGTCACCGACTCCCAAGCGGCGTGTCGGCTCCTTCTAGCAGACAGAATACCTCAAAAATTAGCTAGATTCACGACTAATCCATTGGATACAAAATCATCGCTCAAACGCCAGATTGCGTGGGTCCCGGTGCAGTCGGGGCTGGAGGGCAACCAGGTCGCGGACAGGCTTGCTCGAGGTCACACAAACCGAGCTGCCACAATCCTCGATTCCACAACCACCCTCCCCATCCCCGCGGCTTACGGCGCGAGACTTCAACACCTGCGCAAACAACGACAGCTTTACCCCCACCGCACAAGGGGCTAAACGCACAAAAAGCGCGGGACTGGAGAAAGCTCCAGACCAACACTTTCCCCAACTTACACAAATACAGGATCTTCTCAGAAAACTACGAAGACGCATGCCCCTGGTGTAACAAACAGACCACTGCCTACCACGTCACGTAAGGGTGTACGGGCCCCAAACCGCCAGATATACAAGCACAACAGTCGGAGGAGCAGTGGGAGGCCACCTTGTCCAGCCCAGATCTAGAGACCCAGCGCGGACTGCTAATCCAGGCGAGAGCAACAGCCAAGGCCACTGGGGTTTTGAAATGAAGACTCCACTCGCTGTACATTTTTTTCCGTATTTTGTTTCCTCATTCGTGAATAAACGTTTTCTACTACTACGGATGGGCATTGCTGCGTCCAACGGCATCGACATCAACACCCGCAAATATAAGAAGCCTGCTCGAGCCAAATTTTTTCAGTGGGTAGGTTGGCTGGACGCCTGGCAGTGTGATGCGAAACCCGCTTCTTTTCATGCAGTTGGTTGTGCTCGTCACGACAGCCAAGGCAAGCGCGTCACAAGATTCAACCATTCCGACTACTCGGTTAGGGAAAAGAGTGTATAGAAATCATATGGGCCACAGGAAAGCTTCGCCCTTACCTTTATGGCCGCCCAGTCGACGTGGTTACAGATCATGATCTGTTATTTTGGCTTTTCCTCCTTGAAATATCCATCTGGTCGACTCGCCAGTTGGGCATTACGGCTCCAGGAGTACGCCATTCGCGTCAGTTTAATCAACGCCTCCTTTATTATACTATGCCTGTCAGTTCCGGCGCCACGCAATGGGACCGCCGCGGACGCCTCGGTTCACGCGCCGCTCGCACCGCGGCGCTGCTAGCTGCCACTATGCCGCCGCTCAGAACGCTGCTGAAACATACGCGCCGCGCCCGACTTGCGCAGCTCACGTTGGTCGTCGAGTTACATATTGCACTATAATTTATTCAGTTCGTCCAGTAGGTTAACGAAACACTGCTCAGGTGCTTATAACCTAAATATTTATTGTGATACAAGCGATACGACTGAGTGACATCGCCGCCGGGTTAGTAGCTAGCAGTTTCGTGTGTTCGTTCAGGTATTCCGATGTCGACTAGCTACTAGCCAAACGCATCGATTGTCACTCACTGAGCTCGGCAAAAACGTAAAGCGTAATAGCCAGAAACTGTACTCGTCCTCGATTTTGTGATTTGCCCTGCTTTTTCAAAAGATTTCGTTCCCAAGGCCCGAATTTTCTCACAAGTCAACCACATGGGACATTTAACAATCGAACATTTATTTGCAGTAGTTATCTAAACATGTCAAGAATGCTACAGTTCACATGACATATGCTACAGTTTTAGCAGCTTCCGTGACAATGGCTTCTTTGAATATAATTTGGCAACTGAATTCTTATCTGTAATATTAAAAGCATGGTTAGACAGCAGGGGTTTGATGAACTTGCGGCACAAGAGTTCAAGGAACATCTTCCTGTGGCCAGGCTCTCCGTTCTTGCACATCAAGACGGGGACGTCCACAAGCACATCAACAGCATGTTCTACACTGGTTTCGAGCGGTTTGGAAATGAACTTTCTGTGAAACAACATTATGTCAACAAACCGCTTGAGACCTATCAAGACGGACACCAACTCTTTGGTTGGATACTTCAGTCCACCACTGTCTTGGTACGCAATGAGCCCATCAACAGGGGCATTGGCCTTTGGTTTTTCGACAAGTTGAATACAACTCTCGCAGCTCAGCCTTTCTGACAAGGCTCTGGCTAGATAACCACCAATCAGGGCAATACTAGCCACTTCGGGGTTGGGGAGCCATGGTGTAGTGCACAGGTCCCGCAATCTATTCTTTGCTGCTGATGGGAAAAAACCCTTGCTAGTACAGCTGCGTTTCTGAGTGTCCCCATTGCAAACTGCCGCATCAGTACGGAATGAGGTTGAGCTGTTCACATTGCTTCGAACTGATGCAGATACAATGCCAGTCTTTAACATCTTCTCAAGTCCGCAGAGTACAGTCTTCACATCCATGGCATCATTGCAACCTGCTGTCCTTCGAAGGAAACCGAACAGTGCCTCAATCGGATCACTTGAGAATTTTCGAGTCAAAACAAATATGAATTTCTTTTCCTTCAGAAGAAAACGAATGCATGCTACATTCGATGTTGTCGTCAGGACCAGTGCTCGGTATGTTTCACTGGTAAAGAAATTGTCAGGGTGGCTCTCCTGTCTCAGCCTTTCGATATAGTTAAGGAAATCGGTCTCTAGCCACTGCAGCCTCATGTCGTCAACATCACTGAAATGCCGGCTGTCAGGGTCATTCCTGTGGACGTGCTGCTCTGTGTTGCTGACATCCATCAGCGCAAACCACTTGTGCATCAGCAACAAAAATTCAACAGTTGGGCCCACTGACCTGAACTCCAAGTCACAGGTGTGACCAGCCTGGTCTTTCAAATACTGGAGTGCAGCAGTAACTGGCGGAGAGAAGATTTGCACTGCATGTCTCACACTCATCTTCTCAATATTTGATGGATATAGGTGTTTCCGTGTTAAATATCGTATTGGCTTCACAGTAGAGCCTCGCTGCATTCTGTACAGTTCTTTCAAAGGAGCTGACGAAATTTGTTTCTTACCACCTATGTCCTTTGCAAGAAATTGTGACCTGACATTTTTAATTATGTGGGATTGGTCAAAAGCAAGATAAAGGAGTCTTGAAGGATCCGCTGGATGTGGAGCAGAAATTTGAGCCGTTCCCTTGCTTAATATGTCCATGGCAGCGACGTTTGTCTTGTGGTTATCAGTGACAAGACGAACTATTTCAAAACCGAGCTCCTCTGTCTTCTGGACAACGTGACAAATGGTCTGCGCGAGCTCGGCTCCTGTGCAGGCTTTAGTAAAAAAGTACCCGACAGGTATCTTAAAGCTTGTCGACAGGCCACAAAGCAAGAAACAAAGCAATGAATTTGCTAACTGGTCGCTGTCACTTGGTACCAGATGCTCCAGATCAATGCTCATATTGACGTCACCAACAAAAGCATCTCTTTGTTTATTATATTCAAGCTTTTGCTTGATGTGCATTTCGTCTACTACCAAACTGCACACTTTTGACTGCGATTTTGTAAGACCCTGAAGCTCTGTTTTGAGCCTGCAGCGAACCAGACGGCTGAAGCCAATTTCCCCAGTTGCCGATCCAATATACTTTTGCAAAGTATTTCTACATGGTAAAGGCAGAAGTTGTTCAGTCCGCACATACTCATAGGCCTTGGTCGAGAGATTCCTCAGGATCACGCAGTACCTCACGGTAGTTTCAGACCACGTTGGTCTCTTCCTACCGTAATTGATGACTTGGTCCACAATGAATACAGCCTTTGCCTTGTTTTGGTGCGCATCGGCTACAACGTCCACAAAGGCACGCACATTGCAGTCGTCCTTCAGCTTGCAAAGTTCTTCTTTGTAACTTTCAACTGTCTGTTGCAACCTGGCGATCTGTAACCGAAGGGCTTTCTCTTTGGCTCGCTGTTTTCGGCGATCTACGTAACTGCTTGAACTTGCGGTCCTTTCCGTCTGAGTTGAAAATGTTCGCTTCGCAAACGCCACTGTTCTGCAAGTTAACGCTTCGGTACGCACCGCCGTCGCTACAGCGCATACTGTGCCACTCAAAGGAAGAGATGCGTTCGAGCATGCTGGCCTGTTAGTTGGCGCTAAGGCTGGTCGCGCAACTACTGACGTCGCGACGCCAGGGCAGCCAGATTCTTCATTCTCGTTGAAGGTAGTAGCAGCTACTGCTTTCCGTTTTTTGCTAGCCTTCTCCTGGCCACAGTCGAGCTGCACAGTGCGCTTTCGACTACTTGCATCACTACGTACCTTGGCAGGTGCAGGCTTCATGTACGAGGGGTAGCACGTGAACACGCTGGGCACCGCTCCCTTGTTTAATTGTCGGATTTTAGTATTCTCCCGAAAGTCCGAGGCAACGAAGTGCTTACTGCAAACGACGGAGTAATTAGATGTTGTATTGGGCTCCCAGTTCTTTCGTGAGATCACCTTTAGCCATCGTTGGCGCAACTCGAGGTCGGCAGGAATCTCGTGGAATGATACTCCGTCGTCCTTCTTTCGTGCACTTGATGTGCACATAGGCACACAGCAGTACCTCATGCTGAACACTGTCCGTACACAAAACAGAACCAAATCAAACTTCAGAGCATCTTTCTACGCACGTCGACACCAGCGAACAAAACGTTGCTTTGTTTATCTCGCGCCACGAGCCCCGCAAGCCCATGCACGGCCGAGACGGACGGGAGACTGTAGTGTCAGCCGCCAGCGCCACGAGCGGCAAGCGCCGGCATATGGGAAAGAGCGACAGGAGAGGGTGTGATTGAGCAGGAGGGGCTCTTTTGACAGGCATAGTTAAATAAAGGAGGCGTTGGTTTAATACTGCGCCATGACGATAGACATCCGCACGCCAAGCTTCATCCTAGACGCCAGCGCTTGTTTCTCCCCTGGCGGAACGATTTCACCTCCAACGGGTGTGTTTCCGCCGCTTCCCTTCAAGGTCGTGTCCGCGTTGAGCTCGCGCTGCGCGCGAAACGTCTCTTAATTGTTTGCGATGGCGCCTCTTCGGATGACTGGAAATTATTAGTGTTGTTAACTGTCCTGACAGCAATGTGAACACGAAAGAGTTGATGCCATGAGTGAAATTCTGGCAATTCACAAGACAATGTTAAGAAAAAAGACGACAGACATGGTTTACTGCGTTGCGCCGAAGGAAGTAAACAACTGGAAAACCAAGCAATCTCGTTCATTGATCACTCGTGAGTGTATGACGGATATACATGTAATCCACATGAATCGCATGATTACACGGTATACAATCCTTTTATTCACATAAGAACTTTCAGTTGTTCGACCAGCGCTTGTCCTGTCTGCTTTCTCTTGCTTCGTTTGTGTGTGCGCTGCCGAAAATGGAAACCGCTTCTGTGCATGCGCTAGCAGTGGCCGAAGTTCACGCGTGCCGAGAAATTGAATATGTGCACGATGCATTCAACATGACCGGAGTTCATTCCTGCATCACCACTGCCCCGATCGATCGAGTTACTGGACGACAAACGCCCGCGTCTTGGTAGCGCCGGCATTGCTGAAGCAGAAATGATTACTAATACTTTCAACTTCTCTCTCTTGAGCATTGCTAAAGAATGGTAAAGTTATTTACATTGCTGCCTCTATGCTATATTGTAGGGGACGTATTAGTTAAATTTGTGTACGCATGTCGTACTTTGGCTATGCGGCGATATATTTTGTTTATTTCCGCGCAGTGTCGATGGAAGTCCGTTGTCGCCATCAGAGAGAACATGGATTTGTAGCAAACATATAGTGGGAAACTGCAAAAATCGCTTTAGCTAACACGCATCGTATGTGCCGACGATTTCTCCAGCGGCACATACCTAAATTGTGCCTTGCGCAAACTGCTGAATTTCTCGGTTACCATTCCGTATGCAATTCGAGAAAATGGCATCCCAAACTACTTCTTACCTAAGTGCTCATGTCAGGTTGCGCATCACATTCGAAAGCATCAAGCTCAATTGTTTCCAGTACGCAACGTCTTACGTTTTTTTCGCTTTCTAACGTCATAGCGCAGACCGCGAACAAAGGTGCGAAGTGAGCGCGCAACAGCAGCGCTCTCGAAAGGGATAAAAAGACTGATTCTTGTAGGTGCACTATATGGCAACGGTGATAAAGTGACAAGACAGCAATTCGACAAGACTGGAACATACCAGCGGGTGTGACCCTGTTGGAAGCTGTGCGGCGCAGCACGCGCTTGGGTGCCAGTGCAGCTACAAGCGGGTTCGTCGATAGCTTTTGGCGCAGCTTGGGTATGCCGCTGGTGCCCCACGAGTTGCGTCGGCCGCCCTGCTCGACACCACGTGGCTGAGCCACCAGTGTGCCGCCACCGATGTCGTTCAGGCTGCGATAATGAGAACACTGAAAGAAGTTGGCGCCTGTCCGCTTTACTAGCTTCTATAAAGCACGTGCTACACTTCTTAGACTTCTGTTTTTCTTTATTAATCGGAGAAAACAAATACCACATAGCACAGAAATAGCCGGTACAACCTTGTGAAGAACGGCACCTGTGTGGAAACCAAGTGTTCTAATTAAACGCTCAACGTAGGAAAGTGTTAAAGGAACTGTCTAAGGAAGCTGGGTATAGCGCTTTCGCGCAACCGGGAACAGAATGTTTGAGGAGGTGGATACGCCGACATAACATGCGTGTTGAGCGAGTATTAAAGCGACGCTTTTGGTTGCCTACCTTCTCAGGGCTTGGCGTCTCTCTGTCGGTCGCTGGTTCAGTTCTTGCCCAGTACGCTACACAGAGGTATAACAAAACTTCTAAGAAAAAAATAATTTATAACATTACGTCATAACCCATCTCCTAGTGACTGTCGATGTTAATACGAGCAATAAAAACAGCGCTAAACGACGGGACGAGTGAAGGGACACAGACAACGGCGCTGACTAACAACCAAAGTGTGTTTATTCCGTCAGTCAGCATATATATGCTCCGCCGCTATCTGAAACCATGGGATCTACAGGATAGGGCATGCGCAGGGGGAATGCAATTAATGTGATAAGAAGGCAACCTCTTTTGGAAGGAGAGAAATGGATGGGAGGCTTGCACATGCATCACCACTAACGTGAATGTGGAAGGCTTCGGATATAAGGCGTGCGCGGTCATCACGATATTTTGACAGATATGTTACACGTTCGAAGGATGGCTTGCAACCGCATTCATTGCAACGTAGTGACAACTGACTATCTTTTGCCCGTTTTTGAAATTTGTTGAAGTGCTCGCGCATGCGGTCGTTGATGCAACGCCCCGTTTGGCCGATATAAAAACGCTTGCATGAAAGAGGGATCTTGTAAACCACACAGTCACAACAGTCAGCAACAAACCTCTGTCTGTGCTGTTTTTTACAACTTTTCTTGTTATTGCTTATCCTATTTACTTGGTGGCACAGGCTTCCTAACTTATTTTTGGCAGTAAACAGCAACCTGACGCCTGCCCTACTGACAACCTTTTTGAGGTTGTGCGCAACCTGGTGAACATATGGTATTACCGCAACCACTTGCCGTGAGCGATTCTCGGACAGAGCAGCTGCCGACTGCTTTCCTTTAAGGTTCGCTACGAGGCTTTCGGCGATGCTGGTCAATAGTGGTACCGAGAACCCTGCGAGCTTCAGTCTGGCTACTTGCTTTTCGAAGCTTACATCCACTTGGTGGTCACATGACCGGATGAGGGCCGCCTTCATGCAGGAACTTGCTATACCGCGCTTGACTATCTTTGAGTGCGCGGACGAAAATGGAAGAAGGTGCTTACGAGACCTAGGAGCGTAACCCCAACATACATGATTGCTTGAGAACGTTAGCTCCAAGTCTAGGAAACGGAGTTTGTTGTCTGACGGATGCTCCGTGGTCAATTCGAAAGAATCTAGAACTGTGCGGAACAAGTCAAATATTATAGCAGCAGCAGGCTGCGCGTCAGTGGCGTTAGTATTGTAAAAAATTAGAAAGTCATCGACGTATCGCATCACTTTTACAGTGCTTGTCTGGCT
Organism: Dermacentor albipictus; assembly: GCF_038994185.2. Classification (NCBI taxonomy): domain Eukaryota; kingdom Metazoa; phylum Arthropoda; class Arachnida; order Ixodida; family Ixodidae; genus Dermacentor; species Dermacentor albipictus. The sequence goes on along the minus strand of NC_091822.1, from coordinate 210,999,527 downwards.
GAGCTTAGTTACAAGATTGCGGTCATAGCTGGCTAATAAAATGTCACTAAGAACAGGGGCTATACATGAACGGTTGCATGTCCGAGGCTGTCCGAGCCTGTCCGTGGACATCAAGGACTTGTACTACTCCTTGCCTCAAGATGATGTATGCATTGAAGTCGGCCATTGCATAGACAAATATGGCATTCTTAGGTTTCAGAATGCATGTGGTATCAACGTCGACAAGTTTTTAGAGCTTTTAAGGTTTTATATGCTTTCCACTTTCGTTTCAATGGAGGATAAGCTTTTTATACAGAAGAAAGGTGTGTGCATCGGTTCATGTATAGCCCCTGTTCTTAGTGACATTTTATTAGCCAGCTATGACCGCAATCTTGTAACTAAGCTCAGCCAGACAAGCACTGTAAAAGTGATGCGATACGTCGATGACTTTCTAATTTTTTACAATACTAACGCCACTGACGCGCAGCCTGCTGCTGCTATAATATTTGACTTGTTCCGCACAGTTCTAGATTCTTTCGAATTGACCACGGAGCATCCGTCAGACAACAAACTCCGTTTCCTAGACTTGGAGCTAACGTTCTCAAGCAATCATGTATGTTGGGGTTACGCTCCTAGGTCTCGTAAGCACCTTCTTCCATTTTCGTCCGCGCACTCAAAGATAGTCAAGCGCGGTATAGCAAGTTCCTGCATGAAGGCGGCCCTCATCCGGTCATGTGACCACCAAGTGGATGTAAGCTTCGAAAAGCAAGTAGCGAGACAGAAGCTCGCAGGGTTCTCGGTACCACTATTGACCAGCATCGCCGAAAGCCTCGTAGCGAACCTTAAAGGAAAGCAGTCGGCAGCTGCTCTGTCCGAGAATCGCTCACGGCAAGTGGTTGCGGTAATACCATATGTTCACCAGGTTGCGCACAACCTCAAAAAGGTTGTCAGTAGGGCAGGCGTCAGGTTGCTGTTTACTGCCAAAAATAAGTTAGGAAGCCTGTGCCACCAAGTAAATAGGATAAGCAATAACAAGAAAAGTTGTAAAAAACAGCACAGACAGAGGTTTGTTGCTGACTGTTGTGATTGTGTGGTTTACAAGATCCCTCTTTCATGCAAGCGTTTTTATATCGGCCAAACGGGGCGTTGCATCAACGACCGCATGCGCGAGCACTTCAACAAATTTCAAAAACGGGAAAAAGATAGTCAGTTGTCACTACGTTGCAATGAATGCGGTTGCAAGCCATCCTTCGAACGTGTAACATATCTGTCAAAATATCGTGATGACCGCGCACGCCTTATATCCGAAGCCTTCCACATTCACGTTAGTGGTGATGCATGTGTAAGCCTCCCATCCATTTCTCTCCTTCCAAAAGAGATTGCCTTCTTATCACATTAATTGCATTCCCCCTGCGCATGCCCTATCCTGTAGATTCCATGGTTTCAGATAGCGGCGGAGCATATATATGCTGACTGACGGAATAAACACACTTTGGTTGTTAGTCAGCGCCGTTGTCTGTGTCCCTTCACTCGTCCCGTCGTTTAGCGCTGTTTTTATTGCTCGTAATCATGAACCAACCAGCCCAAATGCGTACTCTTTTGATGTTAATACGATTAGCACTAAAAGAATGTAAGGATAGGGCGTGCTGTTGAAGATGCCTTTATTTACGTTTTGTATTGGTGGAAGTAAACTGAGAATGCTAATCACGTTGATTGCCCACAACTACCCCACAAAGTCTGCACCTTTGGATGAAAAAAGAAAAGAAAGAAACCTTCCTAAACTCAGCCTCCCCATCGCATCCAGATATCGCTGACGCAGTAAAGACTACCCTGTATATGCACTTGGAGAGGTGGAACAGCGTTATTCGTCATCGGATATTTAACAAAAAGCTATTTGAACTGGAGATGCAAGCTCCGGCGAAAATATCTTGGAAGATTGGGAAAATGTTTTTCCCATTGTTTTTCAGCACAAATCAAGTGCAAAAAAAGCCCATAAATATTGACACGTGTACTTATCTTTATCGGGCGACCACGTTTCGCCACTTAACAACTGTAATCGCACAGCGAGGGACGCGCCTGAATGTATCCGATGTTTCTGGAAAGTTATCGATGCTTCTACCCGGCTGTCTGTTGTCGCCGAACCTTGTGTTATCTGATTTCATCGCGTAACGCGAATGGTGTAGAACTTTGTGGAAGGCACGCGGGTCCGAACGATTAGTCTGGAACATTCGACGACTGCTCTATAAAAGCCGACGCGCTAGACCCGCTGATCAGATTTTCGACGATCGCCGAGCGTGTTCGCCGCTATCGTTGTGCTATAAGTGTAGCCTGTTTTGTGGGCACAGGTTCGCCCAATAAAAGTTAGTTTTCTCGTTCACAGTATTGCTACTGTGTTATTCAACGTCACCACCACGTGACATCTGGTGGAGGTGCTTTGCGTTCATGCACCGGACGCCCCCACAAAGCCGTGACCCAAGCCCTCACTCGGAAGACACCAACGTCGACAAGAACCAGCGAGGTAGCCGCAGGCTGCAAGGACTGCCCCCGGAGCACGGACTTTTGCCCGAGACGACTAGGAGGATGGCCACCAAGTCCACCCCAATGGCAGCACCAGCGTCACCCGTCGTGCTGCAACAGCCCAGGGAGCCTCCGACGTTCCGCGGTTCAACTTTCGAGGACCCGGAAAGCTGGCTTGAGACGTACGAGAGAGTCGCTACCTTTAACAACTGGAACAGCGACGACAAACTGCGATATGTGTTCTTCGCTTTGGAAGACGCGGCCAGGACGTGGTTCGAGAACCGAGAAGCCACCTTAACGACCTGGGAACTTTTCCGAAGCGGCTTCCTACAGACATTCGCAAGCGTCGTACGCCGAGAACGAGCCCAAGCGCTACTAGAAACCCGGGTGCAGCTACCTAATGAGACGGCCGCGATCTACACGGAAGAAATGAGCCGTCTGTTCCGCGCCGACCCTGAAATGCCCGAGGAGAAGAAAGTCCGCCTGCTGATGCGTGGTGTGAAGGAGGAACTCTTTTCCGGAATGGTACGAAGCCCACCGCAGACCGTCGACGAGTTTCTTCGCGAGGCCACCAGCATCGAGAAGACACTCGAGATGCGAAACCGGCAATTCGACCGCCGCACGAACTCGACAAATTACGCCGGAGTTCAGTCACTGGCCACCGACGACCTGCGCGAGACTATCCGAGCGGTCGTGCGGGAGGAGCTACAAAAGCTGTTCCCACCATCACAGCCACAAGTCGCTTCGATTGCCGACGCCGTGCGTGAGGAGCTCCAACAACAACTTGGAGTAGCCCCTGTATCGCCCCAGCCTGAGCCGCAAGCGATGACCTACGCCGCCGTCGCACGCCGTCAAGGTCCCCCTCCGCGACCGCGCCAGGGCCCTGTCACGCCGCAGTTCCGTCGACCACCGCCGCCGCCGCCAGCACGCCCACCCGTCACCCAGCGCAGCTACCCGAGAAAGACAGACATTTGGCGAGCCCCCGACCACCGCCCGCTCTGCTATCACTGCGGAGAAGCGGTCACGTTTACCGACGATGTCCATACCGGGAGATGGGACTGCGAGGTTTCGCCGTGAACGCTCCGCGCCCGCAGCAAGGCGAACGCCCCCGCGATATCGCCGATTATCTCGCCGCTACTCAGTGGAGCTCTCGACGACCGTCGCGTTCGCCATCACCAGGCCGCTACCTGTCGCCGCAGCGCCGACCATACACTGGCCCAGCCCGGGGCCGGTCAGCGAGCCCATATCCGGAAAACTAAAAGCAGCAACCGATGGAGGTGCGGTTGCTGTTCGTCGAACTGATGAAGATCCTCCGCCGCCTACGAAGACGACGAAGACGACGAAGACGACGAAGAGACCATCTCGACGACATAATAACGACACGCCGCCATCCCGACAAAGTCAGGTAGCCAAGACTACACCGACTAAAGACGATTTGACGAAGCGACGTTCCAGCTTCAGTTCAACCCGATGCAGCCGTGATCCGATGCCAAGACCTAATTGCAATGCCAGACAAAGAACCACCGACCTCAACGTGCTTCTCGACGGCCACGCAGTCACCGCTTTAGCAGACACAGGAGCTGATTACTCCGTCATGAGTGGACACATCGCCGCCCAGTTGAAGAAGGTTAAGACTGCATGGGAAGGCCCTCAAATTCGCACCGCTGGAGGACACCTGATTACGCCGACTGGAATCTGCACGGCAAGGATAACCATTCATGACCGGACTTACCCTGCCACCTTCGTTATCCTCCAACAGTGTTCTCGAGACGTCATTCTCGGTATGGACTTCCTGAACCAACACGGCGCAGTCATCGACCTGAAGTCGAAGTCAATAACGCTGTCGCAAGATAAAGCGATACCGCCGGAAAGCCCTCGTTATCACCACGCCTTGAGTGTGCTCGAAGACCAAGTGAGCATCCCGCCCCACTCCAGCATTGTTATTTCGGTCGGCACCGAAATACCCGCTGACGTAGAAGGTGTCATCGAAGGCGACCAACGTCTCCTGCTAGACCGTGAAATTTGCGTCGAAAGAGGGATCGCTCGACTGCATGGAGGGAAAACTGAAGTGTTGCTGACAAACATCAGCCCGGAGTTCAAGCACATCAACAAGGGCACGACGATCGCGTACATCGAGGAAATTGTGGAAACCAGTAATGCGTTTGACCTCTCGGATTCCGCCGCATCTACCTCGACGACAATGGTTCCCGAACCAGACTACGACATTAATCCAAGTCTCCCAGTGATTAAGCAACAGCAGCTCAGAAGTCTGCTCCGACGATACAAAGGCTGCTTTTCGACGACATCGAGGATTCGACAAACACCAGTCGCCAAGCATCGCATAATCACCGAGGAGTACGCTCGACCACTCCGCCAAAGCCCTTACCGAGTTTCGCCGCGAGAACGCGAAGCTATAAGAGAAGAAGTCGACGAAATGCTGCGCGACGACATCATCCAGCCGTCGAAAAGCCCGTGGGCATCCCCTGTTGTCCTGGTGAAGAAAAAGGACGGAACCCTACGTTTCTGCATCGATTATCGTCGTCTGAACAAGATCACGAAGAAGGACGTATACCCCCTTCCACGAATAGACGATGCATTGGATCGGCTCTGCAACGATAAGTAATTCTCCTCGATGGACCTCAAGTCTGGCTATTGGCAAATAGAAGTCGACGAAAGAGATCGCGAAAAGACCGCCTTCATCACCCCAGACGGCCTCTACGAGTTCAAGGTTATGCCATTTGGACTGTGCTCGGCGCCTGCAACGTTCCAGCACGTGATGGACACGGTTTTAGCGGGATTGAAATGGCAGACCGGTCTCGTTTACTTGGATGACGTCGTTGTATTCGCCAGAAATTTCGACGATCACCTTAGGCGGCTTGCCACAGTACTAGAGGCCATCAAGTCATCAGGGCTCACTCTGAAGCCAGAAAAATGCCGCTTCGCTTACGACGAGCTTCTGTTCCTAGGCCACGTCATCAGTAAATCCGGAGTACGCCCCGACCCGCAGAAAACAGCTGCCATCGCAAAGTTCCCGCAGCCCACCGACAAGAAGGCAGTGCGTAGATTCCTTGGCATGTGTGCCTACTACAGGCGCTTTGTCAAGGACTTTTCACGCATCGCCGAGCCGTTGACACGTCTAACTAAATGTGATGTTGAGTTCAAGTGGAAAACGCCGCAGGCCGACGCATTTGAAGAACTCAAACGACGCATGCAGTCGCCGCCGGTACTTGCGCACTTCGACGAGTACGCCGATACAGAAATCCATACTGACGCCAGTAGCCTAGGCCTCGGTGCCGTTCTAGTCCAGAGGAAAAACGGAGTCGAACAGGTGATATCTTACGCTAGCCGGTCGCTGTCAAAAGCGGAAGGCAACTATTCTACGACCGAAAAGGAATGCCTCGCCATCGTTTGGGCTACAGCTAAATTTCGCCCTTATCTTTATGGCAGGCCATTCAAAGTCGTCAGTGACCATCACGCGTTGTGTTGGCTAGCGAGTATAAAGGATCCTTCAGGACGACTGGCGCGGTGGAGCAAGATGACGACGCCTTCCTTGGCATGATAAGCGCGGAAGACTTCGCTGAACAGCAACGGGCAGACCCGGAGCTAAAAGGCCTGGTGGAATATTTGGAAGGGCACACCAACGTTGTCCCCAGGGCATTTAAGCGCGGACTATCTTTCTTCACGCTTCAAAACAATCTCCTCGTGAAGAAGAACTTTTCACCAGTCCGCGCCAACTACCTTCTTGTTGTCCCGTCAGGACTTCGTCCAGAAGTATTGCACGCCCTACATGACGATCCGACCGCTGGACACCTCGGTTTTTCCCGGACACTCTCGAGGATACAACAAAAGTATTATTGGCCGCGCCTGACCGCCGACATCGCCCATTATGTCAGAACATGCCGAGACTGTCAGCGACGTAAGACACCGCCGACAAGGCCAGCTGGATTACTACAGCCAATCGAGCCTCCTTGCCGACCATTCCAGCAGATCGGGATGGACTTGCTGGGACCCTTTCCGACGTCAACAACCGGAAATAAGTGGATCGTCGTGGCGACAGACTACCTCACCCGCTTCGCTGAAACTAAAGCACTGCCGAAAGGTAGCGCAGCCGAAGTGGCGAAATTTTTTGTCGAAAACATCCTGCTTCGACATGGCGCCCCAGAAGTCCTCATCACCGACAGGGGAACGGCCTTTACAGCGGAGCTCTCCCAAGCCATTCTGAAATACAGTCAGACAAGGCACAGGAGGACCACGGCCTACCACCCGCAGACGAATGGTCTTACGGAGCGGCTGAATAAGACCCTCGCCGACCAGCGGCGTAGCCAGAATTTTCGTTCGGGGGGGGCTCACAATGCAGCTCGGCCACCTCCTAAGACGAAACATTAGGTCGGTTGCTCCTATCTAAATACATGTAGAAGGAAAATTCGTTTTTCTCGGCAACCACTTCACCAAATTTGATGAGGTTTGTTGCATTTAAAAGCAAAACTTGAATTCTAGTGATTGTTTAATTGTTTCGAATTTCCGATTTAGGTCGTCAATATTTTAATAAAAAGTGGCAAACAACGAAAATTTCCAGAAAACGAACAATGAAGTTTACAACTCTGCAAATCAGCAATGAAAATTGATATCACAATTCTGTAAATTGCACATAATAGTACATCGACAGCGGACAATATTGATGTTACACATGAGTCTCAAAATAGTAAGTAATTTGGAAATAAGGATTTTGCAGAACCGTTGTACATAACATAACCAATTCAAATAGACATATTAAATTTGTCCGCTTTGAATGGTGTAACGGATGCCGTTTACAGAACCATGATATCTGTTCTTGATGAAGAGCTATTAATTTGTAAACTTCGTGCTTCTGCTTTTTTCGGAGTTTCAAATTTTTCAAAATATTTTAAACAAAGTTCGGGCCCTAAATCGATATTCCGCTTCCCACAGACACTAGAATTAAACTTACTCACTCAAATGCAACAAATTTCATTAAAACAATTCAGGAGTTATCTCACAAAAGCGTTTCTGCGTTTTACATGTATCTGAATAGGCCGCGTCGGAGTTGGGCCCGAGCTAAAGCTTCCTCTTAAACATTTGCCTAGGGACCAAATACATGAATAATAACTGTATTGTCATTGCCAAAGATGCTGCAAACGAATTCTTGAACGCTACGCACTGTCACTACAAGCAAAATATGTATTTTTTCATAAAATATTATACTCGTATGTGCCAAAAATTGTGCCCAACATAACTGATGTCAATGCTTCCATGTTTTTGTCTAGTTACTAAGTAAAGAAAATATCACACCAGCTTTAGAACTACATCAGTTCGAAACCAGCAAAAGCAGTGCATGCCGGTGATATGAAAAATGTAAAGGCCATGAAATGAACAAGTTGAGGACAAATATGTTAATGAAACTTTGTCATTCAATATCCTTCTTTACATTCTTGTACATATGCAACGGCCAGTGAAAAATCTCAATGACAGTGTCATTTGTTCTAATATATTACGCAGGAGCAGCTGTCACCGGTCGTGTATCGTGAGTAATTGCACCGAAATTATAGTCGCAACAGAAAGCACGTATAAAAAGCAGGAGTTCTGCAGAATTTATGAGGGCCAGTCAAATGAAAGTGAGCCAATGCGAATATATGACAAACGGGGTACTATTTAAAAGTAGCCTCCATGAGCATTTAGACATTTGTCCCATTGACTAACGAGTCGCGTAATTCCCGTCTCATTAAGCTTCTTGGGTTGTTGCTCCAAAACGTCTGCAACTGACTTTCACGTCATCGTCCGAGACGAATCTGGTTCCCTTGAGCTGTTTTCTTGGTTGCCGCAAAATGTGGAAGTCGCAAGGCGACAGGTCTGAGCTTTATGCCGGATGTTACAGCGTTTCCCGCTTGAACTTTTCCAGTTTTGTGTTAACCACATCAGCGACGTGTGCACGGGCATTGTCGTGGAACAACCCATTCGTCAATTTTTCACGTGGTTTGTTCTTGATTGCAACATGCAGCCGATCCGGTGTTTCATAATATCGGAAACAATTGATAGCCTCTCAAGATTTAGCACATTCTATCAGTAATGGCCCCTGACGATCGAAAAATAAAAGTCAACAGCACCTTTCCGGCGGAAATGACGGCCTTTGCTTTCTTTGGGGGTGGTGAATTCGAATGTTTCCATCGTAAGCTTTGCCGTCGTGTTTCAGGCGCGTAGTAGTGGCATGATGGTTCGTCTCCGACCACAATTGCAGACATGAAATCGTCACCCTTATTGTGATACTGGATCAGAGGAGTAAAGGCAGCGCTGAACTTCTCCGTACTCTGGCGGTGGTTCAAAATCTTGGGCATCCATAGCGCACACAAGAGCCTATAACCGATATGTTCATTAATTATGGCGTGAACGTTGACGGTGATCCGAACCGTGACTGATGTTCACACGTTCTGCCACTTCATCGATGCTTATCCTCTGTTCTTGTGTCATCAGCTCATCAACCTTTGCAAGTTTGTTAGGGGTGATTGCACGATGGCTTTGGTGCGGTCTGCAATCGTCTTTGCAACTTTCACATCCTTCTTTGAACCGTTTGTTCTAACGCTTGACAGTGGCCAATGCAATGCATTGTTCAATGTTCAATAGGACTTAGTCAAGCTGCTGACGCAGCTTTTTTCTTCAAGACCTGTCCATATTCAAATGTATATTGTATATGGGGAATAAAGCACTTACTTACTTACTTACTTACTTTACTTGCTTACTTACTTTACTTACTTACTTTACTTACTTACTTTACTTACTTACTTTACTTGCTTGCTTGCTTGCAGTGTACACGGCAGCCATACGGTCACTAATTTCTTTTTGGGAAACACATTCAGCTGTCAAAAACCTCACGGCACCACGCTGCTCAACTTCTGGAGCGTCCATTACGTCTTGCAACCATGTTCAACCCAGTGTATGACCCCATTAACGAACATTTATCCTCACACCTGCGTGTTACTTTTGTAAATGAGAGATGCCTGTGTGCTACGCGCAGGCCTTGCAGATAATGAACAGAACCATAATTGCGCAGGATGGGTGGGCTCACTTTCATTTCACTCGCCTTCGTACATTAGAAACGCGAAGATACAATGGAATGTACAAATGCCAAGATACAGCTTGATAAAGGGCAAAAAAAGTGCCACTCGAAACAAAGTTCACTGCACGTATGCACGGAACCTCGCAACAAGATATCTAAACGTACTTATAAGTCTCCAATAAATCTACGTATCTAAGAAAAAGTCACAGTATATAATGGGTGAAACAAGGCAAATAAACATGTCGCGCAATCACAGATTCACAGAATCCTAGATCCCCTCCCCCATTCCATCCACTCCCTCCGATGTATCGCGCGCGACGGAAAGCGGCGCGCTTGCTCCTGTTTTCTCTCTCGCGCACACAAGACTGAGCCACCATCGTCGTCTCACCCATTCCAGCCCCCCATCCCCCTTCCTACGCCCTTGGACTTTATGTGGAACATGAGGGCGACGGCAACGGCAGGAATGCGCCTAGACTGTCCATATAATTGCTATCGCAATAGTATAATAAGAGTATCCGGCAGCTGAAGCGTCCCATGACCCGTTACTTTTCGCAAAAGAAGAAGCAACAAAATCGAACTTCACCATGCGACAATTCGCTGTGCCACAACAATGTCTTTTTTTTTCCTTTTGTGGGGCGGAGGCATCAAATGCAAAAACACAAACGAAAGTATCTCCACAATCGAATGCCTACTTTGGGCACCTAATTTCGCTACCGAAAGAATATCGAAGAAATCGCGAGACGTTTGGTCCACCGAGAACCATACGCATACTGCTCGGTATCCTACACCGGCTAGACAAGACTTTCTGGAGAGGTTGCGCTCAGGCGAACGCGGTGCAATCCATCGAGTCCTCACAGTGATGGCGGCGAGCGACCATTGTTTATTTTTCTCGTCTTCTAGCTAGAAAGCCTCCAAAACTCTGCCAGGTGAAAATTTACTCGGCCAGAGAAAACCGAACGCGCACCGAAGTGCGCCGCGCGATGGTCGGGGCAACACGAGAAAAACGCATGTGCTCTGGCTGGCTCTGGCATCCCGCGGGTAGGGCAGCGAGAGCGAAAACAAAAAAATTGAAGAGGCTCAATGTGTCATGGCAATTAAAAGTCAAAATAGAAAAAATAAATAGGAACGTAGTTACCTTGGCTGGCTTTAGTGTCTTCAGTGGATGCTTTGGCGCAGGTGAAAAGAAAATGTTAATATTTTTATGTGACATGACGGCACGAAAAAACCACCACAACGCTTCGTCTCATCGGGCCTCAATGCGGGCTTTGTCAACTTGTCTGATAGTGCGTTGACTTGGCTAGTCTCGTTGTATGGCCCGATGTACGACTTTGGAAAAATTAATGAACCTTTGGCGTCAAATATTTATGGGAAATTAAACTTACAAAGTTCCGCAATCGAAAATCTAAAGCACGCGTTTGGAAATGTCAATTCACCTTCTACATCAAAAGTTTATGAGAACTTTACACCCATAAAGTTTCGGAATTGACATCCACGCGCTCCGTAGATTCCATGATAAAGTGTAGATTCTGCGGTCTCCGCAAGATGCCCTGGCGAGCCCGTTCGCCATCAAAACGTCCTTGAAACTTTGTGCTCGGATGGGGCTGCTTGCGTTATGTGACTCCCGGTGCATGGGCGTTGCCGCGAAATCCAGCCCCAGTTCACGATTTTTGTGGTGAAATGGCTTTTCGAGCGTGAAAAAGACGTTCCAGACAAAATTCAGACTGATTTCCGGCGCCGGGGCTTGCTTTGGTCAGCGGTGCATGGACAGCACGAAAAAATTTCCGGGGGGGGGGGGGCTGAAGCCCCATAAGGCCCCCCCCCCTGGCTACGCCCCTGTCGCCGACATGCTAGCGATGTACGTCGACGTCGAACACAAGACCTGGGATGCCGTCCTGCCGTACGTAACATTTGCTTACAACACGGCGGTGCAAGAAACAACACAGATCACGCCGTTTAAGCTGGTTTACGGCAGGAACCCGACGACGACGCTCGACGCCATGCTGCCCCACGTCACTGACGAAGAGAATGTTGACGTCGCTAGCTATCTCCAGCGCGCCGAAGAAGCCCGACAGCTCGCCCGCCTACGGATCAAGAACCAACAGAGGACCGACAGCCGACACGACAACCTCCGACGACGCTTTGTTGAGTACCAGCCCGGCGACCGTGTTTGGGTTTGGACACCGATACGCCGACGAGGACTCAGTGAGAAACTACTCCGACGCTATTTCGGACCCTACAGATCATCCGACGTACTGGCGCTCTGGACTATGAGGTCGTGCCAGACGGCATTTCGCATTCACAGCGGCGCCGCGCACGATCTGAAGTGGTCCACGTGGTGCGCCTTAAACCCTTTTACGGACGCTGACGAAATTCCTTATTTTCTTTTGTTGTTGTTTTCTTTGCTACGGGTGTTTTTATTTCGCTTGTAGTAGCATCGGGTCGATGCTTTTTAAGAGGGGGGTATTGATACGTGTACTTATCTTTATCGGGCGACCACGTTTCGCCACTTAACTGTAATCGCACAGCGAGGGACGCGCCTGAATGTATCCGATGTTTCTGGAAAGTTATCGATGCTTCTACCCGGCTGTCTGTTGTCGCCGAACCTTGTGTTATCTGATTTCATCGCGTAACGCGAATGGTGTAGAACTTTGTGGAAGGCACGCGGGTCCGAACGATTAGTCTGGAACATTCGACGACTGCTCTATAAAAGCCGACGCGCTAGACCCGCTGATCAGATTTTCGACGACCGCCGAGCGTGTTCGCCGCTATCGTTGTGCTATAAGTGTAGCCTGTTTTGTGGGCACAGGTTCGCCCAATAAAAGTTAGTTTTCTCGTTCACAGTATTGCTACTGTGTTATTCAACGTCACCACCACGTGACAACATTTCGACATATTTGAAATACAGTTACATTGGCCATTCTGTGCTGTGCAGCATACGATTCTAGAAGTGACGACGACGACAAAAACACACCACAGTTTACTCCCCAGCACAATGTCTTCATTAAATGCTTCCAGTTCCGTTATGATAACGTAGCGTAGCCTTCAAACATAGCAGAATACAGGACGCCCTTTGAGTTTTGGTGAAGGATTAACGTTTGGGACCCGCGAAGCACGTGTAAGCGTCAACCTGGTAGCCATCTTATTAGCAAATTAGAATCTTTTCAGAAGGCAGCGCGATTTATTACAGGTAACTGTCCATAACGTTCAAGCATCACCAAAATAAAACATGACCTCGGACTCATCCTATTGCAGACTAGAAGAAAGATATCTCGGTTAACTTTCTTCGATCAGCTTTTTCATTACCCAAATATCTTCTCTCAGGCGCACATCTTACCAGCCAAAAGGAATTTCCCACGAATTGATCACGAATTTAAGGTCGAATAACCATTTGCACACACTAAACTATTGCAATTTTCGTGTCTGCACTTAGCCATTTCGGAATGGAATCATCTCCCAAGTAATATAGCCGAAATAACTGACCATATTATATTCAAACAAATACTTAATGAAACAGTCGGAAATTAGAAACAATAATATTTCTTCTTACATTTCTTCAGATGTCAGAGGATGTAAGATTATTGTTTGTATAATGTAAGAATTATTGGTGTCTGATGTACAATGAGAAGAGATGTAAAGGTTGCATAGCATGTACGACTTCATATAAGGATATTCGCCTGACAAGCACGCTGCCTCATACCTTTGTACATCAATTGTTACCTACCCCCCTATAAGTAATACTCAAGCTGGGCCTTTAGGTAAATAAATGAAAAAAAAAACGCATTTGCATTGATCAGCCGCTGACATCTATTTCTAGGCTGCTGCAGATGCCTTAGACATCTGCCAGTTGTGAACGGCAGAGGCCGCAGTTTGGAAATATTGATAACAAGCTTCTCAAAAGCTTCATAAGCAAGCTTGTTTAAAAGGTCGCAGTTTCACCTGAAAGTCCAAGCATCCATTGCGATAGTAAATAAGTGGACAGCTATACGAAGTAAGAATAGTAGTTTTATCGGCCGTACAAACTTCTAAACATAGACGTACTAACTAAATTAACAAGCGAGTGAAGTCACCTTCATGCAGCGTCTCGCATCGACGCGAACTAAGCCGCTGAAAGACAGCGCGCAGCGGACTTTGTCCTTTGGCGCAGATGGCTTTCAAGATACAGTGGCCCGGGCGGTAGCGCGCGGCCGCCCCTTAAACTTCGTAAAGTAGCGACACACTCCTCCTCCGCCTCAACTGCTCGTTTCTCCTGTTTCACGCCCCCTCTTCGACCGTGGCGCCGCCTACACTGCTCGAGTGCACCAACGGCGCCAGCTACCCTCAATCTCCCAAAGTAGCGCCATTCGCTTCCCTCCTCCTCCGCTCGGCGCGGCCTCGACGGTGGCGCCGCCGTTGGTGGGCCTGCCGTAGCAGACGACGGCTAACACGCTACGGGAGGAAATCCGCAGAAATGTTCGTTCGAGCCTTGTGGAGCAGTTTTTTCAATCGAGATCTTTCTTCGTCAGTCGGTAACTGGCCTTTAGAATTTCGTGTTGGAATTGCGGAAGAAATAGAGAAAATGACCATTATTCAAGGCGTACCTTCAGGACACTTTTGTTCGGTCGGCGCGTGAGAGATTCCGGCTGTGTGCGGTCAGCAATGCCTGGCAACAGGGCAGTTTTTTTCATTGCGGGGTGCTTTGGTAATCGTGACGATATATTTTTTTTTTGCAAGTACTGCTCCAGGAGGGCACATGTAATGGCTAAAGGAGGCCTGTGAAGAGCATGTAACATTACACTAATGCAGGCGTCGCCGGGAGTGTTCGCATACAAAATTGGCTGGCTGCGATCTTATACCCCCTTGGCATGCACAGGCTTCGGCGAGCCTCATCCAGCCCTGGTTCTAGCTTTGGTGTTCCCGTTGTCGCTTTGGTGCCCTGGAGGCGCCGTCAATATTAATACGAAATAATGACAAGTTGTTAAAACTAGTAAATAAAATTTATTGAAGGAATACAATCGCGCCAAGGCGCCAACTTCTGAAGCAGCGGTAGCGCGCGAGTATAATGAAACGCCAACGAGGAATTTACCGGCCCACGTACGACTCTACGATCAAAGTGCACGTTAAACATCCCCAGGCGAGCCAGATAAAGTTATCCGGAGCCATCCACTACGACCTCCATCCTAGCTTTAGTCGCTTCGGAACGTTAAAAACGTTAATCACGACAAACCAAATCAATACATGCGGGCGCACATTCGAAGCTAAAAGACAGCATCGTAAGTCATAGTGAGCCTTGCAAAAGCGCCGAGAATGTGCTAACTTCTGGTGGAGCTCAAAACACACCCTGAATAAAGTCGCTTTTATGTCACAGGCCAACTGCAGATGCGTGCATTTCACCGCAAGACGAAACTACATGAAACAAAGAGAGCACATTCGAAAAAAAAAATGGCTGTGGCTTAGCTGAGGTTAAGCCCAGGATGCGAAGCATACTGGCCTTTATTTTAACGCGACAGCGTTAAGGAGTCCGTGTCGCAGAAAAGCCGGTGTCGTCGGCGTCGGCTCAGGCGTGCGGCGCTTGCTCAGGCACACATTTCGTTGTCGCGCCGAACGCTGCGTTGCTCGACGCTCACCGCGTCCGATGCGGGGCGCGTAGTCGCTGCGCCGTAGCAAAGCCACCCAGAAACAGTCTCTGTAGCACGCGGCAACCTTCGCTTCTCATTCCAACGAGCAGCTCTGTCTCCAGGAGGCATCTCACCTCGTGAGTGTCTAGCAGAGGCAAGCGCAGCTGCTTATATACCGCCGCGACGCCGTGAGCGACGGCGCGAGTTGGAGCCCCGTTTCTCCTCTGTCGTGACGTCACTGTGTCACGTGGTCAGCCTTGAAGGCGACGCCACGAGCGACGGCGCGAGTTGGAGCCCCGTTTCTCCTCGGTCATGACGTCACAGTGTCACGTGGTATTGAAGGCGACACCGCCGCGCCTGAGGGGCTGGGTTGAGCTCTAGTAATATGCTTCGCATAAAAGTCAAACAACGCGCTAAAAACCACGCAGAGCATGAACACACACCTTTTTCGAAGGGGAAGGCGTGAACTAGGCTCAAAATAAGAGGTTGTGAGCAGCCGTGGCCCTTACTTCACCAAGCCGTGCGTTCTTTGCCACTTCCTCGAAGTCAGCCCGCTCGATCCTGCGAATCCACTACTTTTTTGCGTTGCGCCCGCCGGACGGCTAAGCAAAAAGCTTTTGCCCTCGCTGTGTCTGTTGCGGCAAACGAAGGCGCAGCAGCATGGCATCGCAATTAAGTTCTCGGCCCTGCACATTCTATTACGCTTACGCGTTCCGTCAGTCCGCCTGCCGTACTTTCGTCGCCCAGGCCCAACAATGGAGGTCGGCGCGCGCTGGGAAGAAAAAATATACAAAAGCGCGGCGCCTGCTTCGCGCTGGAAAGAAAAAAATATACAAATGCTCGGGGCCTGCTTCCACGTGACACAGATTGGCCAATGGGGGAGCGGAGGAGGCTGGGGCGACAGGAGGCGTGGAGGAGGACGCGCCAGGGTGAGCGGGGTGGCGGAAAGATCTAAGAATGGCGCTACTTTTGAAAAATTGAGGGGTTTTAGCGCCAGCATGCGCTCCGCGCCACTCCGTAGACGCTCAGGGGTAGCACACTCTCAAGTTCAACAAATGGCCACAGAGGGCGAAAAAATCGACCGCGCGCCGCTGCTAACAAAGCCGGCGTAGTAGCATCACTTCGGGATGCTTTCGTTAGTTCCAACATTTCCCGGTAGAGGCGTCGTAATAAGCGCAATTTTATCTTACACGCTTTCTCTTACTATTACCGAAGCATTTTTGTTACATAAAAAAACAGGCCAAAATTATCATTGCTAATTAGTTATTGTACTCTTTGTTAGTAAGTTTATTGTTTCTTCGTCATTATAAACGCAAATAGCGTTCAGCATCATCGATCTTTCACGTGACCTCTGGCCTAGATTTAAAATTTTTACCAGTATTTTCGAGTGCACGGCAGCACGGATTCATTCGTTCGTACACTCAGACTGGTTGCTTCTTTGTTGCTAAAACTAGTTTCTTGCGCTTCGATGTCTCGTGTTATTTAACTTGGGGTGAAGTTACGTGTTTGCAAGCGGACATGTAAGCCCGGAAGGTGGGTTTCGGTCGTGAGCCATTCGGAACACGTCTGCATCGAAACGGGAGCTGGATTTTGCTGCGGCTGACAACGGCAATAACGGCGAGTCGTTTACACCGCTGCTTGAATCGTTATATAACATCCGTCTCATTACCTTCCAGGCGGGCACAAGTTAACGAACTAGATCCTGAATTACATATGGGCAGTCAGGATCTCAGTTGCTGTTTCCTAAATAAACCTTTACTTGCGAGGCTGTCGTTATACACACACAACCAGGAAAGAAAGAGCGATATCGGAACGCGCGTCTCATTTTTCATCTTATTGTAGCCGTGGTCGTAGGTGACTGTTTAGCCTTGTCAATATACATATTAAACTGTTTTTTCAAGTCCACCGGCAACTTCTTTCATCCACAAAACCGAATAATCCTTTGGTAAAATGAAGTGAAAGTACAGAATTTAATGTATTAAACAGTTGCAAGCATGATAATTCACCCATATTTCGTACTTGTTGGTTCCAAATGTTCTTGCTGTTCAGTTTGGTTTACCGTAGGGCATTTATTTTTGCAGTAGTGGAGCGGTGCATCACGTTCGCGCAGAAAAATAATGCATCAGTTCTAATAGCTTCATGACTTTCATGCATTTGCTTGTGGAACCAGCAGCCTGATCTCTTCTAGTGAATAAACGAACGCACAAATGCTCTCATTTGTGATCTTAATAATACTTAAGCTGTTGACGTGCATTGTAGTTAGGCAGACATCAATTTTATGGACTATAGCAATATTTATTTAACATGCTGCTTAAGCACCCTAGAACAAACAGTGTACATTTGCATGTGTTCTGTAGTCGCAAACCATTACAATATATGTCACACCTTTTTGCATTTCATATTGCAAAATTTAGCTTTTTCAATTTCTGATTCAGTCAAAATTTCTGTTCCAGACATGCAGTAATGAGGACGGCACCAGTATAAAACAACACACTCCACGCATTAAACAGAAGCTGCTGCCAGCTACAACAAGGTCGTTGTGTGGACGTTGGCTACTACTACAAGGTAAACAACACATGGTTCAGAAATAAATATGTTTGATATATGCTGTATTGGCTTGCTGTTTGCAGCAGATATGAATGTTTGTTCATATTTATGGTTCAGTATAATTGGTTCGAACATAAAAGAAAATACACATGAGTTTGGCTAATCTGTGCTGTATCTCATGTGTCACCGTTCTGCCCCAACAGAGTCTATGCCAAGCACATCTTGGTCATCACTGGAGCTCCTATCTGCACCAACAGGAAGGGGCTGGAGCCGAATTTGCAAGGCTTTTACACCAAGAACAAAGAGGCGCATGCAGAAGAATATGGATGAGATATCAAGTCTGCAGATAACTGTGTTAAGACTAAAAAGAGCTTCAGCCACCATTCCACCAGCACGGACATTTGGCTGAGTCATCCAGGTAACTCAAAAAGGACTTTCTAGAAATTCTTCGTCTTCAGATGCACCTGCAACATCCGACCAAGCACAGACGACGCTGGCCAAAAGATCGAATTCCGGCAGTTTGCCCTTAATCAGCTTCCTAGCCATGTCAATTCCGTTTGTGCCAAGTGCAATTTTTCTTCTATAAATGCAAGTTTTTTCATTGCCCATTTTTGTTAGAGATCATTCATCCTCATCCAAACATAAAGGTCAACCGATTCTTCGCTGATACTTAATACCAGTCATTGTCTAGTAGCCTAACATATCTGTAGCAGTATCTTCTAGTTTACGTTGTCATGCACAATTCCTCTCCTGAAATAGCTGATGTAGCATCGGTATGTGTCTTGCATTAACCTATCCACCATGCACCATTTTACTTTTCTTGATGTTTTTAGCCTTCTTCCTCGA
Source organism: Dermacentor albipictus (assembly GCF_038994185.2). Classification (NCBI taxonomy): domain Eukaryota; kingdom Metazoa; phylum Arthropoda; class Arachnida; order Ixodida; family Ixodidae; genus Dermacentor; species Dermacentor albipictus. Next base: position 210,980,978 of record NC_091822.1, on the reverse strand, counting down.
TAGCCTAGGTCTTTCCGCAAGCTACACTGAAGTGATTGATTGCAGAATCTGGTTTTGCTGCCCCACTTGGTTGTGGTAACTGTGTTACGTTTCTCGGATGTGGGTGCCTCGTCAGTTGCATTGGTAAGCAGTGCCTCGAGGTAAGCATTTGCCCCTGCAGTCCACAAAGCGACATAGACTCCCAGTATACACACACAGTAACTGGTGCTCCCCGTTCGTTCTTGCCTGCTGCAGCCATGGGCAAATTGTGCTTGTGGCCTACCTCGGCCATGATTTGCTCAAAACGGAGACCAGCATATGTGCTTACATGGTTCGAAGTGTATGAAGTTGATAGCCGTATGGGTGGAAAGGCCCGCAAAAATGGCTGCCGAAGGTGATGCCCACAAAAGCGACTTGTCCACATTGAGACAAAGTGGGACACAAAGTGTGAGCCACACATTAGCAGCCCTCGAAAGAAAATGAATGTGCAGGTTGGAAAGGAGTTAACGCTAAAATGCCGGGTAGTCCATGTCGCTGTGTCGGTTGCGGCAGCAGATGCCTGCGTCACCTGATTGTTTCGCAATGGAAGTTGCTCATCTTCAACGGCAACTGTTGGTTCAAATAGGTGCGAGGCTCTGTCCAATCTGTTTGTACCACTGGTTGTCGCAAGTTACCAGACCACCACATACGACAAAGGCAAGCATTATGCCTGTGAGATGGTTCGTCGCCAATGTATTGTCTGAACCTCATGCGGTGACTGCTTCCCAGTGCAACAGCAAAATTAAACAGCAATCAGTCTCTCGAAGTAAGCATTTGCTCCTGCAGTCTGCACAGAGACATAGACTCCCAATTTACACACACCGTGATTTGTGCTCCCGTTCACCCTTTCCTGCTGCAGCCATGGGCAAATTGTGCCTCTGGCCTTTCTCGGCTGCGATTAAGCACGAACGGAGACCAGAATACGTGCTTACATGGTCGGACGTGCATGAAATTTGGTGGGAAGGCCCGCAAAAGTGGCTGATGAAGGTGATGCCCACGAAAGCGACTTGTCTATATTGAGACAATGTGGGACACCAAGTGTGAGCCACGCATTAGCGGCCTCCGAAAGAAAAGAAACGTGCAGGTTGGAAAGGAGTCAATGCTAAAATGATGTGTAGTCCATGTCGCTGTGTAGGCTGCGGCAGCAGATGCCTGCGTCACCCGATTGCTTCGCAATGCAATTTGGGCATTTTTAATGGCGACTGTCGCTGCAAACAGGTGGCACACTGTCCAATCTGTTTCCGCTGCTGGTTGTCGCTCGTTACTAGACCACCACGTGCGACGAAGGCAGGCACTACGCCTGTAGGTAGGCGGCTGAATGTACCCTAAGAGACCCGTGTATGTGAATGCTCACTGTTGCCATATGGTTCGTATACAATGTATAATGTATTGTCTGAACCTTATGTGGTGATTGATTGCTGTTTAATTTCGATGTTATCTTACTTGGTTATAGTCGCCATGTTATGCTTCTCGACTGTGGCGGCCTGGTCAGTTGCATTGGGAAGCAGTCTCTCGAAGTAAGCATTCACTCCTGCAGCCTACACAGCGACATAAGACTACCCATTTTCATGCACCGTGATTCATGCTCTCCGTTCGCCCTTTCCTGCTGCAGCCATGAGCAAATTGTGCCTCTGGCCTTTCTCGGCCGCGATTAGGCATGAACGGAGATCAGCATACGTGCTTACATAGTCCGATGCGTATGAAGTTGATAGCCACATGGTTGGAAAGGCCCGCAAAACCAGCTGATGAAGGTGATGGCCACGAAAGCGACTTGTCTATATTGAGACAATGTGAGACACCAAGTGTGAGCCACACATTAGCGGTCCCCGAAAGAAAAGAAACGTGCAGGTTGGAAAGGAGTAAACAGCTAAAATCCGGGGTAGGCCATATCGCTGTGTAGGCTGCGGCAGCAGATGCCTGCGTCACCCGATTGCTTCGCAATGCAATTTGGGCATTTTTAACGGCGACTGTCGCTGCAAACAGGTGGCACACTGTCCAATCTGTTTCCGCTGTTGGTTGTCGCTCGTTAACGTGACCACCACGTGCGACGACGATGGTGAGCCGTTTACGAGCACGCGTCAATGATTCCAGTGTATCTCGACATGCAAATTTTATTTCTGCTATTGCACGAGAATGTACACTGCTTGTCTTCTGCCAATAAAGTCGCACGTTCTGTTCACTCACTTGTGGCTTGTTTGCATGGGCGTCAGTAGAGGCTCTTGACAATTAGAACGCACCAGCTACGCGGCAGCGAAGGCATTGAGGCATGCCGCATAGCCGGCAGGACAAGCACGGCGCGTACCAGTGTACGCGACCGGCGAAAAGCGGCCATATTGGATTCTGTTCTAAAAAAGCAAGTGTACTTCCGCTTCCGCATTGAGCAACGCCATCTGGCGTCCACCTAAGTAAGTTCCATGCGCTGCCGCTGCTTATTTTCGAACCACTGCGAAAGGTACAGTTTCCCTTCTCTAAGTTGGTTCTTTATTCTATGGACGCTTCTCGAGCGAAAATGGCACTGATGCAGGGCGCGAGGGCCCACATGGTGCTATTAGGCCAACAGTGACGCGGCGTCGGCCAGAGCACGCGAGGAGGACACGGCATTCTTCAAAGCGTGGCACTAGTTTACGAAGTTTAAGGGACTTTAAGTACAACGCCACCCTTGCCTATTCTCTCCTGGGAGCCTTGCGCGCGACGGAAGACAGTGCGCTTTCTCCCCGCTTCCCTCCCTTGCGTGCGCGAGATTAAGCCGCCATCGCCGGCTCACCCTTGCGCGTTTTCACTCGGACATACAGCATACAGCGGGCGATGACGATTTTATCGCCCTTGGACTCAATACGGAATGTGTTCACGGATGAATAGTTTTTTTTTTATTTCTGGGATAATGAATGTAAGCAAAATATCAATTTTTCCTAACATTTACAAAGTTTCCTGAAAAAGCACGAAAAAAAACCAGCTTCTTTTCCTAGCTCAATATTTCCATAATATCGCATCCCTTGTTTGAAATTAAAAAAAAATGATTATCGGGTACGTAGTCTTAGAGGGGCACGTGCAACGTTTTGTGCGTGCTGCTGAGAGTGTAAGGGCGATATAGGGCACTGGGTGCACAGCTGGGCTAGTTTCGGCGTAGGCAATTGCCATCGCCATGTTTCTGGTGGCCAGGGGAAATTAAATACCGTTCGATATTCGGCTATATTTGTAAAATCTGCGGCTACGTCAAGCAAAATAATGGAGTTGTTTGTAGAATCATTTGTTTCCACGTATTTTTTTCTTTTTGGCGCACTTTTTGGGGTATTTGGTGGTTGCTTCATTCATTGGCGCCAAGGTATGACGCTCTAGCTGTTATCGCTTCGGCTGCCATTCTGTTCATTTGCTGCTAGCACTCTGCACACATGCGCGCCTTTGACGTCTACTGAGCGCAGCAAAATTTTATTTCTGTATCGGCCAGTTTTACAGCAATATAAGACAAGCAGAAGAAAGGCCACAAGGCGTTCTGCGCAGCTAGCTCTATGGTTGACCAACACGAGGAGGGACAGCCGGGCCACTTTTCTTCCTTTCTAAGAGAATAAAAGGCAAGTACGATTTTTATGCAGTCGTTATGCAGCGAAAAGCTGCTAACCTTATTGAAAAGGGCATGCGACAAGAAGAAGCGCCTTGCGTACGTGGTACATTGGTATGTGGTGCGTAAGGACATTGAAATTGCATTTCGACAACAGCTCCTGAGTGAGTGATCAAGCTAACTCGCTGCGGAAATTGCGCGTTGTTAAATCTTGGCGACTGCTGTTCGTTTTCCCGAGGAATAAATCGTTTATATCTTACCATTGCTGAATGTGGGCTGCAGGAACGAGATGGTCAGGTAAGCGCTTGGTTGTTGGTTAGACATGGCAAGTCGCCTGGAGCTTCGCGAGGTGCGAAAACCAATTTAAGAAGCGCTGCGCAGGCGCAAAATGCTCTGCAGGCGCTGCTTTTTCCGCGTTGTCCGCTATGGCGCCGGGCGCTTTTTATGTTACGAATAAAAAATTCCAGTCTCGCCAAAAACAACCTTCTTGTCTGTTAATTTTTATGAGATATTCATCTGCGATGTTCGGGGTTGTTAACTGTGAACTACGCAGCCGAGCAGATTCTGCTAATAAGGAGCGAGTTTACCTTCGCAGCCAGTCGCGCGGCACTGCATCTGTCAGCGCTGAGCGAGCCACGCGCTCCGGCGTTCCCGAGCACGTGCTGGTGGGCGAGTTGGTTAGAACGAGGCCGCCACATAACACAACGGTTGTTAGAGTGTCTACGTGGTTGCCCCGCGTCGTCGTCCGTTGTTTTATTTGGCGCCTTCGTTGAATCGCTGTTCCCGCAAGGTTTTGCTTCCCGACTGCCACCCAAATTCTTCTAGAGTTGGAAATGCTTCGAGAGTTGGAAATGCGCAGGGTCAACTGCAATGTTGACCCTGCGGCTTCCGACTTTTGGAACCTAGTCTTCTTGTAAGAGGGATTCTGTAGGACAAGGAAGGCGGACGGCAAGTAAAAGGTCGAACTAATCCGTCAGTGCCTCATTTACAAGCGAACGAGAAATTCATCAACAAAATAATTTAGTGAAAGGTAAAACAGAGAAACGCGAACTAAAAATGAAAAGACTAAAAAAAAAGAAACACCGCCCAAGCACTTCGTACCGCTGGTTAACCGGCGAAGCTGAAGTGTGTGGCCCCGGTGTTGGTAGGCTGCCAGATCCGGCTTGGTTAGCTGCCCGATCCTCGGCACGTAGTTGCTGCTTGAGCTTGACTGCACGGGGCTGTTCTTGCGCGCGGGCTGCAGCATCGGCGCGGCGTAGACGAGCTCGTTCCCGGTTCAGCTCACGGCATTGCTGATCGAAAGCTCTCTGCTCATTCGGAGTACGTACGATGCGTGGCCTACCCATTTCGGAGCTGGAGAGAAACTGCAGCGCGCGCGCTCGGCTGCGACGGAGAGCAGCGACGTCACTACTGGCGCAGCCAATCCAGCGCCTCTCTCTTTTCGTTTCGCGCATGCGCATGGGGTGGCGCCGGAGGAGTTTTCGGCGTACAGGCGACAGACAAATTGGCTAGCCATATGGGGAACCAGCATTGGAGTTTTCACGACGCCTGCAGCGCCGCCCTAGCGGTCAGAACGTGCACAATGCAGCCACTTCCGCGGACGAAAATTGCTACTGGTAGTGGCGTTGCGTGCCCCCAAAGTCGAAGGAAAAAAAAAGGACGCCGACGATACTGTTGCGTATACAAGTGCCACAACTACGTCGGGATGAGGGAGGATGTATCCTTCTGCGTCTTTCCATCTGAACCCTAAGAACGAGAACGGAGGCGGCGTTGGATCCAAGCAGTCAGGCGAGCGGAGTAAGTTTCCGTCTTGTCGCCCTGTCAAGAGGTGTCGGGCTTGTTTCTAAATCGAATTTCGCGCGTGTGCTTGGTTTATTCGATAGTGAAGACTGTCCGCCATGGCAGACAGTACCAAACAGCAGAATCTGCAGTCGGCATTTTTTCGGAAACAAAATGAGCAATAGCATGCACCATCCGCCATATGTATGTCCCAACCATTTTTCCTTCGTAATACCACCGCCAAGCCCCTTCCAATGCCACCGCACCAAGCGAACGATACGATAGGCAAATATTATCCATTCATTGCCAAGAATTATGTGGTAGGGATCTTGTAATACGAGTTGTGTGCGCATACTGCCGGCGCAAGCGCGACTAAGCCGCCTATGTATTTTTAAAATGCGCACGCAGATGAGGACTCGGCGCTGAGATGCATCCTGTAAATTTATGTAATTAGTGCTAAATGTAGCCAGCGTTGTTACGGCTCCAGCAGCGGAGCACTCAAACCTTTGCTTGCGCGAGTCAGCTGATGCGATAAAGCTTTCTTCTCCATTGACTGCTGTGGCGAAGTAACATCAGAAATTTTTATGTCTAGCCAGAGAAATATGGAATGTCTTCAGGCCAACTAATACTTCCGAAACCATAGCGCAGCACGACCGGAGCCATAGCTGCTAGATTTGCGAGGCAGGCTGCCACGCAAGCATGGCAATGGACCACGGCGCAACCTTTAAAGAAACACACGTGCTCCGCGAGACACTGTGACAAATATATAAAGCTTAAAAAGCTTCTTTCGTCATTTATTCACTTGATGGCGCTAGCTTCTTTACGAAAACTGTCCACTTGAAGCGCGCGAAAACGGAAACGTACGAACTATAATACGGCCGCGCACGTGTGTGTCGTCTTGTCGAGAGGCTGGAATATGCCGCGTTTCGTCGCCAGGGCGGCGTGCAACACACTCTTTTCGACGCGCCGCCTATCCAGCGCTGGTTTCCTATAGACCGTTCTCTCGTAGGCGCCGCCATATTGTGAAGCAGTGGCGCCGCCTATGAGCAGCGCCATAGCTTGGGTGAAAGCGGTCTTTTGGACGGCAGGTACTATACGCTCGGCGGTAGGTTCTGGCATTTGTTTTCGCGGTCATGTGGTCTGTTTAGTATGACATGCGTCTTTACGTGGTAAACGGTTCTGTGAGACGTGCTGAAGTGGTTTAAGGCGACATGGCCGGAATTTCTGCTGGCGTTGAGGTGGACGGAACATGCAGCGCGATGTGTGCGCTGTTCAAACTGTTCGCTGCAGATTACATTGCGTGACTACTTGGTTCGATGGATGAGGTTTCCGCCCCTGAATAAAATAGTTTTAGCAGTAATAGCAGCATACCTTACAGTCTGAATTAAGCTTGTCCAGCAAAGGGACTGTTTACGAACTGCGCGAGCGTCCTAAACAGTGGTAGGTGGTGGAGAACAGATATCTTCGTTCTATATACCGCATGGTCCAAGCGTACGGCATCAGCGGTTATATATTCATAAACGTTGTGCGGCGTGACTATACGAGGTCGTATTGCGGCGTTAGCCCGTTTTCTCTTGCTTTTCGAGAAGGAGGATGATAACCAAATTTTTTTTTTCGGTTGTGTTCGTTCCGTTCTCTACGACGCACTCACACGTATTACGGAAATTTTGTCCTCAAAAATAGGCATCGCATTCTTTTTACGAGATCCCTCTCATATTCCTCTCGAGATCACGATTGGGCACGGCAGCGCAGTTGCGATGGTGGCATCTAATCCTTTCGTCTTCGTTGTGCAGCTTTTCTTCGTCCTGCTGTGTTCCTTGGCAGGCGTGCGCACGGACCATCCTCACCACGCCAGCTTCGCACAGGCCAACCAGACCGGCGCACGAGGTATCATGGTCAAAAATATGCACCTTCAGGATGGTTTTCGCGACTCACCATGGGACAGCAGGATACGTCACTCGACAGCGCCTGCGCATCTGCACGGCCAACAAGCAGCGCCTCACCACAGCACCTATATAAAAGGCCTCCCTTGGCACAACGGCTTCATTGGGCACGGCAGCGCAGTTGCGATGGTGGCATCTAATCCTTTCATCTTCGTTGTGCAGGTGAGACGATATGGTTTATGCTTTCGATCAAACGACCCATTTCTGCTATTGCTGCCGTGCCCACGGACTCTCCTTTCCGCTGATTCGGTCGGTTGTATTTTGATTTGCATCGACATCACATTGTATTTGAGAGAACTGCTATTATTGTGCGGTGATATAGAATCCAACCCGGGACCTGACATAAACCAGATTGCCAAACAACTTAAGGAAATAGCCGCTGACATTAAAGATATTAAAGAGGGACGCCTCGTTCAGATGGATCAAAAGTTAGACGTATTAACAGCAATCGAGGCAAAGGTGTCATTCTTCGAATGTGAGATAACAGATATGAAGGTGCGCTTGCAAAGACTTGAAGAGAGAGCCGAAGACTTAGAAAATCGGAGCAGACGAGCAAACCTATTAGTATATGGCCTCCCTGAAACAGAGGGAGAAAGCAGTGAAAGCCTAGAAACGGCTGTGAACGACAACATAATTAAGAATACCCTTGGTCTGGAACCCGTTGGTATTGAGCGCATCCACCGTTTAGGTAGATATTCAAGAAATAAAACCAGACCAATCATATTCAGGCTTCTCGACACTAGACACAAGACTCAAATATTGCGAAAAGGCTACAAGCTCAAAGGCTCCAACTTGTCTATCGGAGAGGATTTCAGCCGCAAAATGCGGGAGACTAGAAAAAAACTCTGGGATAGTGCAAAACCCAATCGGGAAAAACACGAAAACGTCTCTTTATCCTATGATAAGCTCTACATTAATGATCGCGTATTCGTTTGGGATCACGAAAAAAATGAAAGGGTGTCACTACAAAAAAACATAGAAAGAAATCGTCCATCAACCCGAAGTCAAACAAATTTAAAACCCTAACAAAGAAACTTGAGACCCTAACAGTGCTTAACATAAATGCGAGAAGCATAGTAAACAAGGTAGAACTCCTGGAAGGACTGTTACTTGAACACAATCCGGATATAGTGGCCATCACTGAAACCTGGCTATCCCCAGATATCTTCAATCACGAGATATCTCCACCAGGTTACTCTGTTATCCGTAAAGATAGGCTGTCTCGTGGTGGTGGCGTGGCCCTACTTCTTAAGAATGATATCCCATTCGTTTTACTCCCCGAAGTCTCCAACGCGGAGGCTGTATTTTGTAAAATATTGTACAATGATACCGGTATATTTACTGGTTGCGTCTATCGAAGCCCTACTAGTGGATCCTAAGGCGTGCTTGCTTTGCAGGAGTATATGCAATTCCATGTTCGTACTAGTAGAGTGATCCTCATGGGGGACTTCAATTTACCTGATCTGAACTGGAGTACCATGCACTACACTTCAGCCACATCCGCAGCACTTACCGATTTAATGCTAAACTTCAACCTCAACCAGGTAGTCGACCAGCCAACTCGCTCACAAGGTTCTACGAATAGCATACTTGATCTCATACTCATAAGTAACCATTTCCCACTTCACGCAATTGAGATGACAATAGTCGGTGGTATATCGGACCACGACATACCTAAATGTAAGCTCTCGCTTGAAGGCAACATAAAGAAGCTAAACCTGGAGCGTGCTGTACTTGATTTTCGCAGAGCAGCTCATGACTGTATTGTCACTCACCTGGCACACGAGTTTGATGCTTTTCTCCAAGCAGCTTCAGAAACGTGTTGTGACGTCAACACTTTGTGGCATCAATTTAAGTCAGTCGTGCTACACTGCACAACAAACTTCATCCCGATGAAACGTTGCAAACCACAAAAGAAAAACCCATGGATATCGCGTGAGGTCCTTCAAGCGAAGCGTAAAGTAAAAAGACTTAGACATACTATTAAAAGAAAAGGGCCGAATCAATCTCTGAAAGACAATCTGACCTCCGCTCTCGCTGACTTCAAAGGAAAGTTAAAAAATGCAAAACATCACTATTTCAGCACAACATTCGCCGACTTCATTACCAACAATCCACACAGGTTTTGGAAATACTTTCGCCCGTGTTTAGGTGTGTCACCCGAACGGTCTCTAGAAGAGAAAACAGCTCGAGCAAACACATTCAACAAATTTTTCTTCTCGGTTTTCACTTCAGACAATGGCTTACTTCCCTCCCTACCCTGCCCACCTAAAACCATCGATTCATTAAGCATTACGAATGCCGGTATTCTTAATCTGTTGCTTAATATCGACATCAAGAAAGCTAACGGGCCAGATGATATCCCGAACGAATTTTTAAAAACGTATGCAGATTGGTGTAGCCAATACCTTGCCATTATATACCGCAAATCACTCGAGTCCGAACAACTACCAGATGACTGGAAAAAGGCGAAGGTGATCCCAATACATAAATCCGGCGACAGCAACGAACCTTCCAACTACAGGCCAATCTCACTTATCAGCACATCTTGTAAAATATTGGAACATGTTATCTTCAAACACATCACTACATTTCTCGAGCAAGAACATATATTAATACCTCAACAGCACGGCTTTAGAAGTGGCCTCTCAACGGTCACACAACTAACCGAAGTGGTCCATGACCTTGCGCTCAGCCTAAACAACCGAAGCCAGACAGACATGATCCTCCTCGACTTCAGTAAAGCGTTCGATTGTGTAAGCCATGTAAAACTAGTTCCAAAACTGGAGGCTGCAATCGGAGTTGGTCAGATTACTGCATGGATAAAAAACTTCTTATCACATCGAACACAATATGTTATTGTAGATAACACCCCTTCCAGGTCTGTAGCTGTCACCTCCGGTGTTCCCCAAGGGTCAGTACTGGGCCCATTGCTATTTTTGATCTTTATTAACGACATTGCTGCTAACATTGAATGTGACATTAAGCTCTTCGCGGGCGATTGTATTATTTATAAAGAAATTGTCAGTTACGCAGACCACTTATTATTAAACAGAGCACTCGATTTGGTGTGCAATTGGTGTAAAGAGTGGCAAATGTCAATTAACCCCACTAAATCTGTATGCATGTCCTTTACAACAAAAAAAGAAGCCTTCAGAATTTTCTTACGCCCTCGGTGGCACTTGTCTGAATAAAGTAAATAACCACAAATACCTAGGTTTGACATTCTCCTCTACCCTTTCTTGGAACTTACATATTGATAATATTACCTCAGTCGCATTACGCAAGCTTTTTTTTCTTAGACGATGTTTACGCCTTGCACCGAAACGCACCAGACTACTAGCCTACACAACTTTTGTTCGCCCCGTCTTAGAATATGCTAACATCATCTGGTTTCCACACACATCAACTAACATATCAAAACTAGAAAAGGTGCAAAGAAAAGCTGTGAGGTTCATTTTTAACAAATACAGTCCTTATGACTCCCCTATAAACCTCTTAGCTGATGCAGGTCTTAAAACACTATCTGTTAGGGCCAGACACGCCCGCTTAAAATTCATCTACCAACTAATGCACGACAGTTATAAGATAGACCGAACTAAGTACGTTACTTTGTCTACATCACGCCTGTCGCGAAAAAAATCACCCATTTACACTAAACCAGTACAGTATTCACAATGACACGTTCAAGTTTTCACTTTTCCCACGTGCGATCAGAGAATGGAATCTCCTCCACCCAGACATAGTTTTCTCTCCGTCACTTTCATCGTTCATCAACCTACTGGAGACATCAAACGGAGAAGACGCCACTTAACACACCCACATATCTTAATCTTAACCCACATATCTGTAATACTTATTTCTGTGCGTGGAATTTATGCATTTCAAACCCCAAACTCGCCGCTCCTGCGCGGTTATCTGTTACCTGTATAAGTTCTCTGATCTTATAAGTGTCATTCATTCGCTATTTTTTATATAAAATCTAGTAATACAATATTGTTATATTGTTATACTAACTACATTGTTATATTGTTATGGCCATATTGTTCTACCAACCAAAAGTATTGTATTAATGGTGATTTCTGCAGTAGTTAAGGAAGCGTTTTTCCTTCTTTTTTTTTTCTTTTAATGTACCATGTAACATGACCTGTTTGTTTCTCTCTGTAAAATTGTGCCCACCTGCTTTGGTCTCAACTGAGACTGGCAGTATTGCAAATAAATAAATAAATAAATAAATAAATACATATATTATGGCTGTATACAGGCCAAAAAGGCAATGCCGATGCGCACAGCTTACAAATGTATCGTGCTGGTTCGCCAACCGCAGTGATTGCTGTGTTGAGCAGCGCCATCGGCCTCATGCAGGAAGGCTAGCGTAGACATATGGTTTGAAGCCTACTAGACTTTAAATGCGCGAGAATGATGCCGGTGCGTCACAAAAAATTGGAGGACGCTTAAGCTTCGCCTTCAAGAGTGGAACGCGAAAGCGTTCCCATCGATCCGCCAAGGTCCTCGTACAGCTCCAATGCGCGCGTGGCGCGCCATCTGTCGGGGCAACGCCGTACATAGAGAGAAGGGGGTCTTCTGCGTTTGCCGCAAGATGGCTCTGCGTGTGCGGAAAGCGCAGAAGAAATGCAGCGGAAACGCACTTCGCTACTCGTGTAATTGCGACTTCTGTAAGTTACATGTTCATAATTACCGATATACAACGCAGTATAACTTTCCGCGGCTCGTTTCGAAGGCAACACCGCATTCACTAGAGGCGCGTTTGTACCGCTTGGAAGCATCGAACTCGTGGCTGAGTGGTAGCGTCTTCGTCTCACACTCCGGAGACCCTGGTTCGATTGCCACCCAGCCCATCTTGGAAGTTGCTTTTTATTTATGAAGTGCCTGCCGTGATTTATCGCTCACGGCCAACGCCGCGGACGCCGACACCGACACCGACGCCGACGACACCGGCTTTTCTGCGACACGAGCTCCTTAACGCTATCGCGTTAATATTTGATAGTGCCTGCCGCTTAGATGCTTCGTGGTTGCCTTAAGGCGGAACCGCATGGCGCGATTTCAGGCGCGATTGACGCCCGGATGGTGGGACGCGCGCGTCATTTTGACGCGTGCCCAGCAGGATCCATCACGAAATCGCGCCGGCGCGTGTTGCTGCTCGGAGTAGAAAAAACGCGTCGCGCGCGCGCGTCCACCAATCAGAGTTCAGGTAAGTCACGTGGCATTTGGTCACGTGGCATTTTGGTTCTTTTTTTGCCACCAGATGGCCCTACTCTCTGGGCATCTCGACGGAACCTCCTTGGCGGAATTTTTTTTTCTCGGCAGAACTGGCGCGCGCGTCGAGGAAAACGTGCTACCGTGATTTCGTTCGCGCATCGTGTTGGTTCGCGCATCGTGTTCACCTAAAATGAACACAGCAACCTTCAACGAGGCCCTAATAACTAAAGTGGAGAAGCGTCGCGTCTCATCGCTAATACTGGCAAGACAATTTGCTAATAATATTACCAATGTATGGTGCTCGCTCTCTTCTCAAACAGGCAGGCCGCACCCACATGTACCTCCTGACCCGCATTTTTTCTTGCTTCAGTATCAGTATCCCCCTTAGTAGTAGCAATCGCCTCTTCTGCTCGGTAGTAAGCGGCCGACCCTCCTTTTTATATGTGAAGTTGTAAACAAGCAGCGGCTTCTCAGCATGCGGAAAGTACATAGTTGCAGTTTCGCACACAATATTGCTGCTTGAAATTAAGCTTCATAAATACACTTCGGAAAGAAATGTCGCTGTCTAATTACACTCAGATTATTTTTATTGTAGTGTTCTGTAAGTTTAAGGGCATATTATATATGCGGTAACAGAGACAATACCTGTCGTTGAGAGTTATGTTGTCTGGCAACGCGGAAAACGCGGCGCGTAAGCGCCGCTCCTTTTTTTCGTACGGGTGGTTGCACATGCTCTTCATCGGTGTCACTTCGGCCACACGTCGAGACAAGCCTCGGAAAGGTGCGTTGCTTTCTGGCCGTTTTACGGCCGCTTTTACGCGCCAGCGGGCGGCCTTGCTAAGCCTAATGCATGGCCACGACTGCGTTGATGACCGAGCCCGGGTCATCGAAGCTACCTCCATCTGACGACCATGAACAACGCCAGGGACAATCAGCTTTGATGCCGCTTACCCAAGACTGGGGCCAAGAAGCGGCTACGCCACGTCCCGAAGGCGTTCCGGAAGCGTCTACCACAGAACGCTCTGCTGGGATGCATGAAGAACGCTGTGGGCATGCTACCGCTGACCAACAACATAGACGCGAACGCCAAAAACGAAAGAACAATAGGGAACCGAACGAACGCAGCCGCAGCCGCCACCGTCGTGATAGAGACCGCTCTGCAAGTCTGTCAACGACGGCCAGTGCGGTATCGAAACGAACGCGGCACGACTCTCTCACGTCATCGACCTACGAAGACGCGTCCGCCCCTTCCAGTGACGAAGACGACATGCAAACACAAGCACCACCGACATCCTCAAGCCTACAGTCTGATGGGACAACGCCACGTCAAGCAGAGACTGCATTGCACGCGTCTCAAGAACTGTTTTCTTACGCAAACTCAACTGAGAAGCTAGAGACAATTCGAGACGCCGGAGCCCTCTCCCAGGACGCGTTTGAAGATTACGGTGACGAAGGAGTGTGGAAAGTGCAACGCCGTAAGCACAACCAAACGCGGCCCGAGAAGGAAACACCGCCAGAAACTTTTGTGCTAGTCGTGAAACCACGGATAAACGTGGCGCTCACGACTGTACCAGGCAAGGACCTCCACCGCAACTTCGTGATGGCCCCACCCGCTGCCGCCAACACCAAGCCTTTGACGTACACGTTGCAACCAGCATCTAACACCATAAGATTGCTCGTTCATGACAAGAGGCAAGCAGACGGGCTTCTCAAGCTTTCACACCTAGACGTGAACCACGGACAGATACCAGTACAAGTGTATCAGGCACCCGGCCGAGACATGTGCCGAGGTGTTATATACAACGTTGACTGCAATGAAACAAAGGCTGAACTCCGGGCAGCCTTGACCTGTGAGCACCGACGTATCCTTGACGCGCGCCCAATGGGAAAGCGTGGGGCATGTCTACTGACTTTTGAAGGACGCCACCCCCCTAACAGAGTCGTGTATTACGGCCGCATCACCCGAGTTTCAATTTACGAACCTAAAAGCATCGTGTGTAATCGTTGCCATCGCTTTGGTCACAAAAAGGATGTCTGCCCGCACGAAGCGGTATGTCCTACATGCGGCAAGACACACGAAGGTAGTACTACTGGCAATGAATGCAAACAGACGAAGCCCAGATGCCGCAACTGTGAAGAAGAAGGTCACACGGCGACTGACCCCAAGTGTCCAGCTAAACTGAAGTCCGACGCACAAATTGCTAAGAAACTCCGCTCAAGGCCCCGCTCTCGTCGTAGAAGGCACGGCGCACACCGATCGAGAAGCCGCACTAGAACTGTCCAGTGCCATGACGTCAAATTGACGCAGCAGCTACTTGAAAGTGAAAACATCTCAACGCAGCCACGTACCATAAAGGAAGCAGTGAACGAGATTGTTTCAAAGAACTGTGCACAACCAACAACGGGAGGAAACGGCTGCAACCTCACCTACGCAGCAGCGCTCAAGCGAACTCAACCAAGTGGAGACAAACCGGCACACTCTTTACGCTATCCCACACCTATGCTGCCTTCACCATCGCAGCTGGTTGATACACCGAAAGACAGTGTAGAAGCTGAGATTGCAGAACTCGCACGACAGAACGTCGAACTGCGGCGGCAACTAGAAGAGAACGAAAAAAGGCATGCAGCACTGCTCGCACGTGTTCGTGCCAAGCGACAGCAGCAGCCATGCAATCCGCAGGAGCTCACTAAAACGCAAGAAACAACCTCTACTACCACACAGCAGACAGACCTGGCTCTGCTGGTACAACAACTTTTGCACCCTCTCCTCCAAGCGCAGGAGAAGCACTTCCAACGACAATATGGCTTGCTCCAACAGCTCTTCGCCTCGCGTCAATAGCCACCCGGCTCCGCGTACAGCCCTCGACAATCCCACTCCACACGTTTTACAGTGGAACTGCCGAGGGCTCGGCACTTGTGCGACAGAACTGAACCTCTTGTTTGACTGTGTCGGACGCCCCCTTGCGCTGTTACTTCAAGAAACTAATGGCACAGATCGGACACTACGACAGTTCAATGGTTATTACCAACCGTCAATAGAGCATAGAAACAGGAAACGACACCGAAACCCGCAGCACAATGGTATCGCCAGTGCAGCCGAAGAATTTGTAATACGGGGACAAGCGGCTGTCTTTGTCCGCACAGACATTCCGCAAACGCAGATTGACACTTCTCAGTACTCGACTGCCGTACAGGAGGTGGTGGCTGTCCGTTGCAAGATTGCAAAGCGAAATGCAGTGCTGGTATCGGTATACATGCGCCCTGAAGTTAGCTCCCGTACACGCGGTTCATTCACGTGGATTCACGCTTTGCGGAGACGTTACCCAAACGACGACTTCCTGATAGGCGGCGATTTCAACGCCAAGCATCCGCAGTGGGGCTATGACTATCACACGCCCCGCGGAATGGCACTCGCAGATGCCACGGAGTCAGCTGACTTAGTGCTCGCAAATGACACCGACTACCCCACCCGCGCCGCCCTGCATAGTGGACAACGTAACACGACCCCAGACCTGACGTTATCCACACCAGCCTACGTGAAAGACTGGCGATGCGATCCGGACGCCTGGGGCAGCGACCACTATCCACTGTAGATTACTTTGAACGTGGGACGAAAGCGTGTGGCCGGGCGCACTGTGCGCACGATCAGATGGGATGCCTACAGAAGAGCATTTGCGGAGCAACCCAAGACTTCATCCGTACGGGAGCGGGCGTCACGCGCCCTGCGCAAGGCCACTACTGAGACTGAGGTGAGAGCTGATGCTCCGGCGCCGGACATACATATGCTAAACCTTTGGGATGCGCGCAAGCGAGCACAGTTGACGTACGAAGCCAATGGCCGACGACATCGCGACCGTGTGCGACTTCGACGTCGCACTGCCATCGCTAGAAGATACGCCAAGCGCCTGTATCGGGAACGTTGGAGCCAGCACTGCTCATCATTCAACGAAAGAACTGGCCTCCACAAGGTGTGGCACACGTTCAAGGCTATGACAGGTCAACGTAAAACACGCAGCGCTATTTCCAACGTCTTGCTCAAAACTAGCCAGTCAATCAGCCGACTCCAAGATGATGCCGCGAACACGTTTTTTCCCCAACCATCGACGCCCCCGAACGTTGACATTTACCGGAAAACGCCGCCAGTGACCGATGAGGGCATCCAGGCCCCATTCTCTCTCTTCGAGCTCGAACAGGCACTTTCTTCCATCAACACGCGCAGCGCGCCAGGCTATGACGGCGTGACGTGGGCGGCTCTGAGGAATCTGGAAGAATACGCAAAAAAGCAACTTCTCGAGGAGATTAACGAAGTGTGGATCAACGGTGAAATCCCCGCAGGATGGAAGCATTCGATAGTTACACCCATACCGAAACCAAACAAACAGCCAGATGTACTGTCGAACATGCGCCCTGTATCCCTCACGCTTACTACGTGTAAGCTGGCGGAGCGAATGGCCTTGACACGCATATCTCACTTTCTAGAAACAGAGGGTCGCTTTCATCCAGCACAGACAGGGTTTAGACCAAACCTTGGCACTCATGACAGCCTCCTACTTGTGAGGGAGGGTGCACTGCGTCGAAAGACAGTCGGTCGCGCAAAGCGACACCCGAGCGTCCTGGTGGCGGTGGACCTCCGTAAAGCTTTTGACACTGTGACGCATGAGGCAATCATCGAGGCAGCAGAGAGGCACGGAATCACGGGCCGCCCCCTCAACTTTGTGCGTTCCTTCCTTCAAGATCGCACTTTTTCCATACGGGTAGACGGAGACGCCGGGAAGGTTTACCCAAACATAGTGGGAGTCCCACAAGGCTCCATACTATCACCCCTCCTCTTTAATTTGACTATGATAGGCCTGGCTGAGCGACTGGAGGCTATTTCCGAACTGGGCTTCACAATTTACGCAGATGACATCACGTTATGGACTGCATCACGACCAATTGATGAGCAGCAGGAGACCCTACAGGCGGCACTTGACGTTATTGACCACTACCTGCCACAAACTGGCATGCGGCCATCTCCAGAGAAGACAACCTATGTGGTGATCCGAGGTTCAACGCAGGACGAAGCAGCCCTCACGCTCACTCTCGCAGGCAAAACGCTGCAGCGAGCAGAAAAATCAGTGCGCGTTCTCGGTATACCTATTGACCGCAAAGGCACAGCGGATGCGTGGCTCGCAGACCTTCGTCGGACGTGGCATAACACTCTGCACCTCATAAAACGAATCTGTTTCCGCATGGGCGGTGCTGGTACCGACGTATGCCGAAAGCTTGTTAGTGCTTTGCTGACATCCCGAGCGATATATGGAGCGCGCTGTTATGACCTGCTTGCTCGGCATTGGACACAGCTAGAGGTACTCCACAGATCAGCTCTCCGTGTTATCACTGGGCTCCCAAAACACACACGTGTCGAGGAGCTACATCGCTATGCGAAGTTGCCTACCCTCCGTGCAACCATCGAAGCATCGAAGGCAGGACACGAGGAACGCCTGAAGCACACCAGACAAGGCAGGACTCTACTGGCCTACATGGGAAAGGATATATCAACTTTGCCACAACTGCCATCCGACATCTCACCGTGGGATGACATTGCTGTCGTCGACACTACACCAACGCCCCGAAACATGGGTGCCCAACATGTGCACCGCCGAGCAGCATTTGCTGCGCGTCATGTGCAGACAGTGGCAGACGCACCGCCAAGTCATGAACAAGTGTACACTGACGCAGCTTTCGACCCACGCACCAGCGAAGGAGCAGTCGCCTACCACGTAGTGGGTTCTTGTGAGACACATTCTACCTTTACAACTGCTGATGCTGACGACCCAACGGACCTTGAACTCCGCGCAATAGTCTGGGCATTAGATAGAGTTTCAAGCACCACGCAAGCAAAACACATCGATATATACACCGACTCTCAGTATGCGCTGCACGCCTGCAAGTCGCGCCACACATCATCATCGGTAGTACTCCTCGTCAAGCAGGCCTTCAGGCGTGCGGAGGCCCACGGGGTCACTGCAACACTTCATTGGATCCCTGGTCACCAGGGCATCGAGGGAAATGAGAGAGCCCACGAGGCGGCGCGCGCCCTTCTTTCCAACCGCGTCGTCTCCCGGGATCCTTCAGAAGCCCTCACAACCAGCACAAGCAACACGACAAATGGAGCCCCGTATGACCCAGACAGAGCTCTGAGAGCGGCAGCCAACCGACGCAAGAGGGAACTCCGTGCGAGTGTGCCCTCAGACCCAGACCCCCTTCCAGCGGGTCTTCCCAGGTCGGGGCAGGTGCTGCTGCATAGGCTCCGTTCCGGCTTCGTCCTCACACCGGATGTGCTGCAGCGGTGGCGACAGTACCGGCCACGCCGGGAAAGACGCCCTCCATCTCCGTCTCCCAACTCCCTTCCATCGCAGGAATCCGGCCATCCCACAGCCTCCGCGGACCAAGAAGCGCTCCAGACGCCACACAGGTGCCCTGACTGCGACATGGCTACACGGCCATCCGCAGCCCATCTGTTTTGGGAGTGCCAGCGACACGCTCAACAGCGGGACCACCACCTGAGGGCGGTGCGAGTGTCGTCCTACGAGGAGTGGATTAGACTGGCAACTGGCTCGATGGATTCCGATAGGGCCATTCTGGACTCACTCTTGGCTTTCGCCAAGGACGCGAAGCTCCTAGGACGGCTCTGAGTACGCCTCCCCCCTCCCCTTCCTATTCCCCATTATAGGCCTTCGCGCCATCCCTTAATAAATACATTTTGTCATCATCATCGTACGGGTGCTCGCGCGTCGGCGGCAACGCGGGCGTTTGCCGCCCGTCGCGTTTTTCGCTCGCGAAAAACGCGCCATGCGGTTCCAGCTTTAGGTCGGCCGCGTGCGCGAGCATGCGCTCTTATGCTTTTTATTTTACTCCCTACGCCAAGCGATCAGATAGTGAGCAGATTTACCATTTCATGCTGCTAATACAGAGACACCGGTATTTTTTTGTTGAATTAAAACCGATATAAGCAGAATAGTTTACAACACCTACACACACCGCGACTGATAATGTGCGTCATATTTTTGCGCCCCCAAGAGATATTTCCGCCTGCTGTAGTTACCGATGCACCGAAAGGCTTCCCTGACGACCTTATATGGACGGACATGGCGTAAGTTTCACAAAGTACGATCTAAAACATCTCGAAATCGTTCCGCAGCACGCGACAGCAATACTCTCAAACAGCGCCGCGCCGGATCGCCCAAGCCAGAGAGGAGGAAAGGCTCTCCGCGCGCCCTATCCTCCTCACCCGATGAAAATGTCTATACAGCGTCGTTGTGAAACTTCAAGACATTTCGGCTTCCGTACGCAAGCCGCGTTCTCAAAAAAAAGTGGCTCGGCTCGGCGAGCTTATTCCCTTTTAGTACATGACCGAGGCACCTAACATACGGAGCTGGGTGATTGCCATCATTAGCGTTTGCTTCGTAGTTTGGATAAGAGACGATTCAAGATGCTGACGGGAACGCCAGTATGATTCTTTCGCTGATATGCTTGCCTTGTCCCAGTCAACCTCATGATTAGAAGTTGCCACGCTCCTGCTGCGCATGCTATCGCATGGATTAGCCGCCATGAAAGAACAAACGTTGGAGCGAACCTTATTATTTATGACTCAAGCTCTCTGCCCCTTTCTTGTGAAGGTGCCGGTTTGCTTCAGCGACTCGTAGGTGTTGAATGTTGTCATCGGGCTCAGTCGCGTACCCGGGTGCCAGCTTCGAAATAGTCTTGCAGCCTGCCGTCTCTGCCTGCTTGCAGCTACTAGGGCAAGGATCATGTTTGCTTTTTCCTCGTTGGAGAAAAACATCACGAAATTGCTCGCGCGTTGGCGCCCGATGCACGATAGTCTGTTTATCGCTGTCTGGAATTACCACCTACCAATACAACCACGTCCATCAGTCGCTTTACACAGCACAGGGGATAACGGTTGCTAGCTTAAATCGAACAGCCAACGCTTGCGTCGCTGCTCTGTCGCTTTTTAAGTGGCTGCTAGTGCACCTATGGCTGTTTGTGCGCGGAAAGCTTCGGAGCAGTGCAATCACGACACGCAAGCGGGCATGTCACGTTGTGTTTTTGTATTTCGCGGGAATCCGCAGTGAGCTGAAAAACACTAATACTTAATAGATAGAAAGACAGAAACTGTATACTCGGACGCTTTGCAAAGCGCTCTGAAACTTTCTAATTGTAATTTTTTTCCCTAGCTTCGTTGCTTCAGAAGTTAGCCAATTAATCTTGACTAATTATTTAATTAAACAAAATAGAAAAAGAGCTACACAATGCATACAAAATTGAGAAACATGCATTTTGTGGCGTCTTGTTAGAGTGCATCGGCATATTTTTAAACTCTGGCTAAAGTTAGCTAAAACACCCTGTATAATGCGTCAAACAAGGCAAATAAACATGTTGCGCAATCAAAGATTCACAGATCACAGAATCCTAAGGCCCGCACCCCCCCCCCCCCCCCTCCACTCCCCCGAATCATCCCGCGCGACGGAAGGCGGCGCGCTTCCGTCCCGCTTTTCTCCGTTGCGCACACAAGACTGACCCACCATCGTCGGCTCCCCACTCCAACCCCCCCCCCCCTTCCCCCCCCCCCCCGCTACGTTTTCACTCGTACATACAGCATGCGGCGCGCACTGTAGATGTTATCGCCCTTGGACTTCATATGGAACATGACGGCGACGACAGGAACGTGCCTTGAGCGTCAACCTAATTGCTATCGCAATAATAACAATAAGAGTATCCGGCAAGTGAAGAGTCCCATGGCCCATTACTTTTCGCAAAAGTAGTAACAAAATCGAACTATGAGCATGCGACAATTCGCTGCGCGGCTACAATGTCTTTTTGTGTGTGTTGGGAGGGGGGGGGGGGGCACCGAAATGAAACGCAAAGGAAAGCATCTTGGCAACATTCGAATGCCTACTTGGGGCACCTAATGTAGCTACCTAAGGAATATCCAAGAAAACCTGAGACGCTTGGTCCACAGAGAACCATATGCTTGCTGCTCGTTATCCTACACTTGCGAGATAAGACTTTCCGTAGACGTTGTGATAAAATCGAAACGATGGTGGTGCCCTCGAGCGAACGCGTTACAATCTGTCGAGCCCCCACAACGGTGACGGCGAGCAACCATAGCTTTTTTTTCTCGTCTGCTAACCAGAAAGCGTCCAAAACTCTCCGAGGCCAAAATCCGCTCGGCCAGAGAAAAACGAACACGCACCGCAGTGCGCCGCGCAGTTGTCAGGGCAACACACGAAAAACACATGACCCCTGGCTGGCTCTGGTAGCCCGCGGGTAGCGAGAAAAGAAATTGGAGAGGCTCAATGTGTCCTCGCGAATAAAATTCGAAGTATAAAAAATAAATAAGAACGCAGTTACCATTGCTGGCTTTAGTGTCTTGACATGGATGCTTTGGCGCAGGTGAAAAAGATGTTGATATTGTCACGTGGTAGTGACATAGAGAAAGGAATACAATAAGAGGGGACACTCCCATAGAGCCCAGCGGCCGAATTGACTGCAGCGCACCAAGCCGTCGATGTTAAAACCTGAAGCACACTTCCGGTTTCGGTTTTGTGCGCGCGCGTTTTGAATTCTAGCTGGTGCGCGTCACGCCGGCTCCGTTCTATTTTTTTTTTTGCTTTTGCAGCAAATATTTATTTACATATTTATTTTTTATTTATTAAATATTTATGTGCAAATTATTTTATAAAGTAAAATTGATCGCGATCTTCACAAGCCTCCATTGAATATGTGCCACGTGCAATTTCATAACGACGCAAGACACCTTGTGAAATGTGGAAAAATTAACGTTTGTTTTATTCTTTGTAAATGGTCGTCGCGGGCTTTTTGTGCATTCATCCAGCGTTGTGGCACCAGGTAAGCAGCAGTAGTTTCCGCAGGAAGCTCCACCAGACGACGTGAGCTGAAAAAAATTACAAGCGTTATTTTGGTATTAACATCTAAGAATAATGCCTGTAGAGGCGAAGCGTACGAAAGTGGTGAGTGGGTGGCATTACAAACAAAAGCAGCTCGTATTTACACACACGGCGTAGAAAATACCCGACTCATCCCAAGCAATACCGTACATACCACAAACACATTCTAATTCCAAACATTCCCCTCTTCCCAATACTTATTTCCTGCACTTTAATGGCACGAATGCGCGGGCAACGGCGCGTTTCGCGAACTTGGCTACAACCGACGCGATAGTACGCTAGGAATACACAGAGGTGGCCACAACAGAGGCTCTCAACCAGAGCATGCTGGACGCTCGCAGAATTCCTTCTACTCGGACTCAAGACAAAATGCGTGGGCGCCGTTCAGAAGACAGAATTTCGAGTTACTAGTTCCTGGCGTTTGAGCTCCTTGGCTTATCACTTCTGCGTTCTGAAAGGCGCAAGCAACGCACTCCCGTGTTATCACTCTTGACGATTGCTCGTCGCGTTTTCGACAAGCGTGGGTACCGAAAGAAGGCTTAAATTGTTGCGGGGACATAAAAATTGCGACAAATTTGTCGGAGTAAGATTCAGTACGCGCCAAACTAACTGTCACCACGACCGAGCTGCTTTTCGCTGCGTCACAACAGGCGCGGCGAGCGGGCCTCATAACATAAAAGTGTCGAAAATAATTTTCAACAATGTTTAGCGTCAGAGAAAGAACAGCGTCATGAACTTGTCAGTGCATTAAAGCGCGAAACCGCGCACCACGGCCGAGCTGATTTTCGCTAACCGAGTCACAGCGCCAGGCGCACCCACTGTGCTCGAAAGGTGGCCCAAAAAGTAATGAAATTAGTTTCAATAATGTTGTCAGTCAGAGAAAGCGCCAAAACTTCTCGCAGTAAAATTCAGTACACGCGAAACTGCGTCACAGCACCCTGTGCGACTAACGTGCCCAAAAACTACCGAAATTAGTTAAAACAATATTGGGGCTTACAGGAAGCGTCGCAAACATCTCCCAGTGCGATTCTTTAATTCAAATTAACTGCTCCACGACGGCCACGCTGTTTTTCGTTAACTGCGTCACAAGTCTAACCTACAAGTCTAACCTAGTTGCCGGGCAGTAAGCCTAATTGCTTGAAGTGCGTCGCAGACTGTCGAACAAAGTTTCTCACCTTGCCGTAGTCCAATAGTGCAGTGCTGCCTTGTCGAAGTTCCGAATGAAAGCAATAATTCGCCGGGAGGCCACCAAACCAGGCTAAATCCCAAAATAGAAAAACAGTCAGACGGGTGACCAAACAGGCCAACGCTCAGATGCGCGGCCGGTCGCTCTCGCTTCGGCGGTGATGATGATGATGATAGCAACTTTATTGTACCACCGGATAAGGAGGCCCCTACTCCCCGTCCCCGGCACACAGGCCTTGGGGACGGGGGCCGGAACCTCCGCGATTAGAAGCAAGCAAAGAGGTCTTGACTCTTCGCGGCTTCTTCCGTCAGGCGGATGGCGTGTTGCTGTGGAGTAGGGTCCTCGCTCCGCAGCAGGGCTTCCCAGGCCTCTCTACAATTTATGTTTGCTTTAGCCCCTGGTGAGCTAGCGATTATGTGATCGAGGGTCCCTCTCGCCCCACAGTGTTTGCACTTATCGGTTTCTCTGTCATGCATAACATGGTATGCCCAGACCGGGTTTACGAAGTTCCCAGCTTGCAGGCGCCGCCATGCGACTGCCTCTCTATTGTTTAGACTTTTATCCGGTGGTGGCACCAGTCTCCTGCGTAGCCGATAATTTTCGACAATCTCCGTATAATTTTGCACACGCTCGTCCATGTTCCGGCAGTCGGGCGGTTCCACAGCCACCCGGAAGTAGAGAGCTCGGGCTAACTCGTGGGCCGCCTCGTTGCCAGGAACGGACGTGTGTGCAGGGGTCCAAATTAGGCTAATTTTTCTGTTCAGCCGTCTACTGGCCAGAACCCTTGCCGCTTCGGGCGAAATCCTGCCCTTTCCAAAATTCCAGATGGCCGTTTTGCTATCGCTAATTATGAAATTTGCTTGCGTTCCCACGCAAGCGAGCGCTATCGCAACTTCTTCAGCCGTTTCCGAGTTGCGGCTTCTAATGGTGGCGGCCGATACGGGGGCACCTCGGCCGTCGACCACCGAGGCGACCGCCGCACCCGACTTGCCACTTGCCGCGTCCACGTACGCAACTGACTTGCTGTTCATTGAATCAAAGCGTTTGATTAGTGCTTCTGCTCTTTTTTCCCTCCTCTCCGTGTGGAATATGGGATGCATGTTACGAGGGAGGGGAGGAATGATTATATTTTCTCGGCAGTCCAGCGGGATGTTTGTCTTGCCTCGTAGTCCCCTGTCTGTTTGCAGGCCTACCATATCGAGAATAGCTCTGCCCGTGGTCGTTCGGCTTAATCTTTCAAGCTGCGAAATTCTGACAGCCTCCGCTATTTCGTCCCAGGTATTGTGCACTCCCATAGAGAGGAGCTTTTCTGTGGAGGTGGTAATTGGTAAGCCTAAGGCCCTCTTTATGCACCGTCGAATGAGCGAGTCGAGTTTCCTCCTCTCCTCTGACCTGATGTTTAAGAAAGGCGTGGCATAGCACACGCGGCTTATTACGTATGCTTGGGTTAGTTTAAGCAAGCTTCTTTCCTTCAGGCCTCGTCCTTTCAGCGCGACCCTTCTAAATATGCCAAGTGCTTGCGTGGCAAAGCCCTCTAGATTTTTTATTGTCCCATCATTATGTCCGTTTTCCTGTATGAAAAGTCCTAGGATTCTGATTTGGTTAACCTTTGGGACTGGTTTCCCCTCTATTTTAATGTCAAATTCCCAGCTACGCTTGCACCGGAGCGACTTTGGGTTGTAGACGAATAACTCCGATTTTTGCGGTGAGCACGACAGACCCCTACCGGCAGCATAGTGCACGACAGTATCCGCCGCCGCCTGCAGGCGCTCCTCGATGCTAGCATCGCTCCCCTGATTGGTCCAGAGGGTGATGTCATCCGCATAAATACTGAAATTTAGTCCCTGTATGTTTCTCAGAGCTTCGGGGAGGCCCCTCATCGCCACATTGAAGAGGAACGGGGAAAGAACTGAGCCTTGCGGCGTGCCCCTGCTTCCTAATTTCAGTGTTGGAGATTCAATATCTTGGAACTTCATGCAGGCAGTTCTGTCTGACAGAAAGTCCTTTACATAGTCGAATGTTCGCGCGCCTACCCCGATTTCTTGGAGACCGCGGAGTATCGCTTCGTGTTTAACATTATCAAAAGCCTTTGTCAAGTCCAGGCCGAGGATTACCTTGGCGTCTCTAGAACGTGAGTCAATGATGTCATGTTTTAGTCGGAGCATCACGTCCTGCGTACACAAGCCCGGTCGGAAGCCGATGATCTCGTGCGGCCACAGATCGTTCTGCTCCATAAAGTGCGTCAGTCTGGTCTGGACTACGCGCTCCATCAATTTCCCCATGCATGAGGTTAGGGAAATGGGTCTTAGATTTTCTAGTTTAGGGGGTTTGCCCGGCTTTGGAATTAGGATCACGTTTGCCATCTTCCATTGGCGTGGCAAGTGGCCTTTAGTCCAAATTTCTTGCATGTACTCCCTCAGAGCGCTGATGGAGGCATCGTCCAGATTTCTTAGAATTTTGTTTGTTATCCCGTCAGGGCCCGGGGCTGATTTGGTTTTTAGTCCCAATATTACTGCCCTGACCTCCGCCTCCGTGATGGGTGCGTCGAGCTCCTCATTGGGGGCTCCGTCATATTCCGGGAGGGGGGTGCTAAGCGTATCGCCAATGTACATGGTGATCAGTTTGTCCATAAATTCTGCGTCTGTACCCTCATACGCGTGCCTGGCTTTTGATAATCTAATTCCCGATAGGGTTTTCGAATTGGTCGGATCTAATAGGTGTCTCAGCAGACCCCACGTTTTGGAAAGGCTCATGCCCCTCTCCATCTCGTCGCATCTGCTGCACCAATTCTGTTCGCATAATTTAATCGCGTAATTTTCAATTTCTTTGTTATGTCTAGCAATCCGCCTTCTAAGATTACGGTTCCATTTTTGCTTCTTTAGTCTGCGCTCCATACCGCGTTTTGCCTCCCACATGTGAAGCAGTTTGCTATCCATTATTTCCGGGGCATCGTCCCCTTCAATCGTCTTGGTTGCCTCTTCAACGTGACGCGCGATGACCTCCGTCCATTTCTCTATGTTTGTGATTTTCCCTATGGCAGCTTTCTCTCCTTTCTCCCTAAATAATCCCCATTCGGTGATCCTCGGTTGACGCACACGACGCGTCTTCACCCCTTTTTTAAGGATCGAGGCCAGAATGAAATGATCACTTCCGAAATTGAGCTCCGAGTTTTTCCAATTCAGATCTGTCATATTTTTTGAGAAGGTCAGGTCAGGGGAGGTGTCTGCGCACACGCTGTTACCCACCCTGGTCAGACAGCTAGGGTCCGTGTGTAGGGTGAGTCCTAGCTCGTGCGCATCCTCCCATAGCTGCCTGCCTTTTGGATCTTGTTTAGCGTAACCCCATTCCGGATGCGCTGCATTAAAGTCACCTACTATTAGTAAGGGATTTATCCCGGCTACCTGAATAGCTTTGCGGAAGAGGGCCCTGAATCGCACCTTTCTCTGCTGTGGAGTGCTGTACAAGTTTAATAGGAACACGCTCGGTTCCTCTTTTCGTCCCGTAATAATTTCTAGGAGCACTGCCTCAATGTCTCTCGAGTTGATTTCGTGCACGATTGCCGCAATATTCCTCTTAATGAACGTAGTGATGCGAGATTTCTCACCCCTGTCACTTGAAAAAGCTTGGTATCCCGAAAGTTGTGCTGCTTTGCCCGTCTCCTGCAGGGCTATAGCTAGCGGTTTCTCATCTAATAGCGTCAAGTACTGTTGCACTAACGCTCGCTTGCGTTGGAAGCCGCGACAGTTCCACTGCCAGATTAAAGACTCATTTTGTGCGCCTCTGGCCATGTTGGAGGTGGTCGAGTTGTTCCTCTGCTTTTAGTTGCCATTCTCCGATGGCTACTAATTCTGCCCTTTGCTTTTGTACTTCACCCGTAAGGGCTTGGATCTGGCTTTGAGTCTGCTGTATTGCTCCCATAATTTGGGCCATGAAAGAATCAAATTTAGCTTCGATTTTAGCTTCTAATCTTTTCTCTAGTGCCACCAACGGATCAACGTCTTCCCCTTTGCGTTTCATTGGGGGTGGTCTAGCCGATTCAATAATCATATTTTCCTCCTCCGGTGCCGCAGGCTGCATGGGAGTCGCGGCCATAGGAACCGGGCGGGTTGGTTTCGATACCAATTTTGGCTGCGTGTTGTGGGTAGAGGGGGACCCCGTACACGGTTGTGATTTTGGTCTATGCAACTCTTGAGTGAGCTTATTAATGATCTCTTTAAGCTCCCCAACCTCTTTCCGTAATTTATCGATCTCCTCATCTTTTTTATCTTTTGCCTGGGAAACCCCACTGCCAAAGCTTACATTGTTTCGGTCCCTGCTCTGCTTCCGCTTCTTAGTCCATGGGTTCGCCGGGTCCCTGGAGCTTGATCTCCCCCTTTGTCTGGATCCGGAGCGGCCCCTGGTGCGGGACCGCGAACGGCCACGCTGCTGGTGCCCTCCGGTGGTCTCCTCCAGCCTCGGAAAGGAGTCGGTTCTGGCACGAAAGTCCTCGTTTCCGCGCCTGACCTTGGAACGATCCCTGGGATTCACCTCTGCAGTCGCTCCGGCTTGCTGCTGCTTTTGAAGTTGCCGCTGCTGTAGCATGTTGGTCTTCCGTTCCCACTGCCTCTTCTTCACCTAGTAAGGAACACGGTAGAGTTCTCTACATTTTCTGTCACCGAGCGGGTGTCCTTTCCCACACAGTTGGCACTTGGGCTCACATAAATGGTCTTGTGGTGGTTGCTCCATGCCACAGCCACGACACTTCACATTCGCGGGGTCCGGGCAGACGTCCTCGCGGTGTCCGAGCCGTCCGCAGGCGTTACAAACTTCGTACTTCTTGCGGTAGATTACGCAGCGTTGCGCCACGGGCGTAAGTCTCACCCACCGCGGCACCTCTTTGTCTTCGAACAGTATTAGAACTGTCCTCGACGTTCTTCCGAGTCGTCGTACTCCCAAGACCGGGGGATTCCCGTAGATTTGCAGCCTTTTCAAGATCTCTGCGTCGGAGAAGGACAAAGGGACTTCATGCACGACGCCTTTTCCGCAGTCCTCCGGCATAGCGACGTACGTAGTCATTTCAATTTTTTCCCCTTCGAACACGAGGAGCTTCAAGTCCGCGTATTTTCGCTTCCTTTCCGCGCTGACGGTGGCAACGAGAATGGAATGTTGCTTCACATTCATCAAGATGACGTCCTCTCCGGCGGCGTCTGGACTGACGCCAGCCGCCTTAAGTATTACGTCTGCCAAATACGCACTTCCGTATTTCATTAGACGTACGAGACCACCGTGCGGCCTCATGACTACTTTCTCGGCGCCGTCCGGAAGTCGGGCAAATTGCCTTTCAACCGACTTAGCCGCCATCTTCCTTCCTGCGAGCTTCTCGGCGGCTCGCTGCCGTTCCATATGGCGTGCCTCGTTGTTCACTAGGGGGGCCGCTTTTCCTTTCTTCTTTCTAATGTACCATTGCCCCGGCACGTTCAATTCTTCCGGATCGATCTCCGTACCTTCTACGGTCTCCATCATAGTCTTCGAGCTGCGCCTCCACCGCCGCCGCCGCCGCCGCCGCCGCCAGTGGCTTCTCGTCGCTATGTCGAGCCTTAGGCTTAGCTCGCCATGCAGCGCGTAGAACGCTTCAAAGTCTCGATATCGTGGGAAAACGAGGGCCCACCTTGGAAAAATTGATATCCTCGGTGTCCGTTCGTCGAGTGCTGTTGATTCCAGCTAGAAACCAAGACCGTCGAATCCAACTTGTGCTCGAGCGGCCGTTGTCGACGGAGCCCATCGAACGCACGTCTGCTCGAGCGATCATCGTCGTCTTCGGCGGTGAGTCTGACGAATGACGTAAACATTTGGCTCGTCATTCGCCAGTTCGCCTGTCGCTAGGCAACGAAAGTAAGCCGCAAAGTTTAACTTAATTTATACGCAGATATTTTTAATTTTTCCGGGAAAGAATAAAAAAAAAAATAAAACAATTTCTGTTAATCTCATTTCACATTCTTTTTTTTCTCGATGCTCGCGACCCCAATTCGTCGATGTTAAAAGTATAGCGTGACGTGTTTCCTGTTTCCAATTTTCGCCGAGTGTCCGCTCTTGTTCAATCCCTTTCTCTATGGTAGTGATGGCGAAGAAAGAAGCAGTACGGTGGAATACAAAACTAGCTTTTATTGGGCGAACCTGTGCCCACAAAACAGGCTACACTTATAGCACAACGAAAGCGGCGAACACAGTCGGCGATCGTCGAAAATCTGATCAGCGGGTCAAGCGCGTCGGCTTTTATAGAGCAGTCGTCGAATGTTCCAGTCTAATCGTTCGGACCCCTGTGCCTTCCACAAAGTTCTACACCATTCGCGTTACGCGATGAAATCAGATAACACAAGGTTCGGCGACAACAGACAGCCGGGTATGCATCGATAACTTTCCAGAAACATCGGATAGATTCAGGCGCGTCCCTCGCTGTGCGATTACAGTTGTTAAGCGGCGAAACGTGGTCGCCCGATAAAGATAAGTACACGTGTCAATATTATTTTCTGTGACATGATGGCAAATATGAACCATGACAACACTTCGTCTCATCGGACCTCGCTGCGTGCTTTGCCAACTTGTCTGATAGTGTATTGATTTGGCTTGTGTCGTTGTATGGTCCGATGTACGACTTTAGAAAAGTAAATGCAGCTTTGGCATCAAAGGTTAATAAGAACATTAAACCCACACAGATCCGGAATTGAAAATGTAAAGCACGACTTTCGAAATGTCAATGCACCTTTCGCATCGAAACATATGATCTTTACACCTCTAAAGTTTTTTAATTGAAATTCATGCGCTCCGTAGATTCTACGACCTCTGCGAGATGCCGCAGCGGGCCCGCTCGCCATCAAAGCGCCCTGGAGACTTTGTGCTCGGGTGGGGATCTTTGCGTTATGCGACTCCAGGTGCATGGGTGTCGCCGTGAAGTCCAGCCCGAGTTCGCAATCTTCGCGCCGAAATGTTCTTTCGGGCGCGAAAAATACATTCTAGAGAAAATCTAGAATAATTTCCGGCGCCGTGGGTTGTTTTGGTTGGCGGTGCATTACAGTACGAGAAGATTTCGGGGGGGTGGGGGAAGTGAAGCCCCATAAGCCCACCCCCCTGGCTACGCTCTATTTGATCCGCACCGATGGCACCGGCTGTTGGAATCTCAGCGCTGCCACCAGCTGTCGGAACCTCAGTGCTGACGCCCGTTATTGCAACTGGGTCGCAAGCCCCAAGGGTAGCGTTGGCCTGGCGGCCTGGGGCACACTGGAAGCATCCGAAGGTCCCAGCAAAGCATGAGGCGACTGCTAACAGAACAACTTGTTTATTCTAGCATCGCAAAGAGCGGGCGGTCAGGTCGACCGAAGTAGAGAGACGGGAGAGCACGTTACTCAACAGAAGAAATCGGAGCCTCTCTCCTGGCGTCCGGGGGCAGCTGCTCTTATACTCTTGGCGTCGCGGGCAAGAAGGAAGGTCACGGGACGACACCACGTGACAGCGGCGACGGACGGACTGATAAACACGTTGGGACAAGGAGGTGACGCATCAGCCGGGCCGGCGCCGGTCAGACCTCCTCGCTTCACACTGGGGGAGCTCCTCTCCCCGGCTGCCGCGCTTTGACAAGCGTGGGCACACACACACACACGCACACACAAAGACACGTGGCACTGAACATGCCGGGACGCGCTCGGCGGGGATGCGTCGCAGCCGCTCCGAACGGGCCAAAATGTCCGCCGCTTTGAACGAAGCCCCGCCGTCCGTTGAATCCGCGCCGGCTACACCGCGCGTCATAGGCGAAACGTAACAGCTCCTGCCCCATTTACTCGGACACTGATTGTAATTTCTTCCACGCGGCTTTTCGTCTTCTATAATTCCGCGTGCAATCCGAATTCCACCATGGAGAGGTAGTACTTTTTCTTATGTTAACATTAAATTGGGACCTTTTAAAGGAACTTTTTACTCCAGCGCAAAGCCTTACGGCTTTCATGTGATTGGGTACCGTTTCCTGGGAATTGAGGACCGTTTTTCAGGTACTCTGAAATTTCTGATAATTGACAAAAGTACGCGTTGGTGGCTCCAGGGGAATAACAGGGCAGACAATACCAAACCTAATAGGTAGATGGTCCCTATTTGAGGCTGAGTCGACAGTATACCAGAAAGTTACGGAAATTGCTGAACTGGGAAATGTTTGATCCAATGCCGATTTAGAAAGACCCTGAATGGAGGTAGCTGACTTCGTGTTTAAGAAACGAAAATTTTGATTAATTGCCCAGTCCGACAATCGCTTTCCACATACGTCAGTTTTGAAACCCCAAGGCACATGATGCGAATTAAAGTCTCCGGCTATTACAATTTCTTTCCTACAAGATTTGACAACGGTATCGAGGAAACGAGTATCATATACGCCTGTGGGAAAATATGTATTAACTAAGGGAAATGGGGAACAACCAGGAATAATTACATCTATTGCTAGTATCTCACACTCCGTAGAGATATACTGGTAGGAAATTTTACTTTGTGGAATATTTTAGTTATCAAGAAAATAGGTCCTCCACCTCTCGATGGACGGTCCTAACGAAATAAACGATAATTTTTTATATGAAAATCTTGGCCATTGGAGAGTTAAGTTTCCTGCAAAAGAATAATGTCGGTGGATAGTTGTGAACAAAAATATGTTAAATCGGTAGCTGCAGAAATAATAATACCTTTAAATAACCTCTGATCTAATAATGCCTACATTAAAAACCGCTTGCTCTAAAATACTGTCTTTTAAAAAATCCTTCTTCGAAAGACTGTCTTTAAAGTACCTTGTGGGTTTTGATTGAAAGTCAGAGCTGGAAGACTTAGGATTAGAATCTGACTTGGAAAGACTTTCACAAACTTTTTGGTTTTTGAGTGCGGGACAGAGATCGATGAATTATCGTTAGGTGATCTTGTGCGTTTAGGTGTCGGGAAGTCCATTTCTACATCCTGGTTGTTTTCCGACACTGATCCAGAGAAGCATCCGTTGTCGGTCTGCTGAGTTGGAGTTGACGGTCTCGCATTGTCTGCGTCTTGTACAATAACTGATAAAGGATCCATTAGTTGTTCAGCATACGATCTTAAGGTCTGTGTAATAATCTGCGAGCTAGCATTAGAACTCGCTAAAGGACTGAAAAGCTGAATAATTTGTGATGTCATCACTTGAGCTAGAGTCTCCGACAGGTTTGATGTTAATCGTTCCATAGCTTTTGACAACGCCTTTTCGACCGCTGTCACAATAGAATCGGAAAGGGTTGAGTCCGCAACCATTTGCTGACGGGCTGTCACTCCTGCATATCCCTTAGACCTCCCCTGGACCTCAACAAGAGCATCACGGCGTGAGCAACGTCTCCTTTCAATTACATCTATAATTTGCATTTCCTGTGATCTTGTAAGGCAATTCGAGTAGCTGGCGGGATGACCACCACCACATAGACAACATTTCTCTTCTTTGGAGGAACAATCACTAAAACTGTGGCTGTCTCCAGAAGCACGGCAGCGGGGTGCAGATCCGCAGCCCCTGACGCTGTGACCAAATCCCCAACAATTGTTACATTGTAGAATGCGTGGAGTTAGAGCTTCTACCTTGTAAATTAGGGGCCAGACCTTAATTTCTGTTGGCCGCAATGTCCCAGCACATGTAACTATGACTGACTCTGTTGGGATCTTCTTATTGTCAATCACTCGACTGCACCGGTAAACGGAGATGACTCCAGCCACCGAGAACATTTCTAAAATCTTTTCAGGGGTTAAAGTGACGTTCACCCCTCGTACAATGCCTCTAGAGCGTGCGAGATGTGGTGGTACGAAACAGCTCACCGGATGGGAAGCGAATGTGGAACAATTCAGCAGTTCTTTGACACAGGTGTGGTCTGGCGAGCAGCACAGTATACCCCCTTTGCCGAACTGACGGACCTCTGTGATCTGTCGGAAGTGGGGTGAGGCCTTCTGCAATTCGCTCTGAATCGTTTTGGGGTTTTTCATATTGATCGTACCGCCATCGGTCGGCACCATGGTCACAGGAACAGTTCCGGCTCCACTGCGAAGAAAAAACTCATGCGGCAGCTCCCGGGGAGCTACCGAGGTTGACCACGGGGAAGTCCCGTATCCAGGTGACGCTACGGACATCAAGCAAGGCTAACACTAAAACAGATCAGAAAAAAAATAATAAGAAGGTAATGTGAAATTACAAGCTGACTGAGCAAAGAAAATACCACCTGATACTTGACCTAAGCCCCCAAAGCAGGAGAAGCCAGAACCGAGGAACGCAATTTCTAAGCGCAGAGCTAGATCGATCGCGCGGACAGCCGACACAAGAGCCGTCCTGTTCTTCCTCTTCTTCACTACACTGTGAGCAACTGTAACATCGCCAACGTTACACATGAAAGACTGGCGTTGAAGCTGGGGCACAAAGTACTGCTATTTTGAGGATTTGATGCATGTTGGAATTCAGGCAGCAAATTTGAGCAAAGTGATAGCGCTTTTAAGCCATTAGGTATAGCATTATAGCCGGCGAGCTAAAATAAGTTTTTCGCAGGCTGCCAACGTTATGCTTTCAAATCACATTATATTTATATTAATTTTGGGATATATTTATAATGTCTGACAATGTTATTGCGTATGAGCTGTATATTGCCACGTGGTGGTGACGTTGAAGAACACAGTAGCAATACTGTGAAAGACAAACCTAACTGTTATTGGGCGAACCTGTGCCCACAAGAACAGGCTACACTTATAGCACAACGATAGCGGCGAACACGGTCGGCGATCGTCGAAAATCTGATCAGCGGGTCAAGCGCGTCGGCTTTTATACAGCAGTCGTCGAACGTTGCAGACTAATCATTGGGACCCGCGTGCCTTCCACAAAGTTCTACACCATTCGCGTCAGGCGATTAAATCCGATAACACAAGGTTCGGTGACAACAGACAGCGGATAGAAGCATCGATAACTTTCGAGAAACTTCGGATACATGCAGGCGCGTCCCACGCTGTGCGATAACATTTGTTAGGCGGCGAAACGTGGTCGCCTGATAAAGATAAGTAAACGTGTCAATATTATCGTGCTTCACTATACTGAAAAAGTCGTTACTGCTCGGTCGAGAGGTTTCTGGAAGAACGATGCATGAGTAAAACAACCGGCAACCTCTAAGTTACACTAGAGTGATGGACACCGGTGATAAAGCCAACAAAAAAGGAATAACAGACGCGTTACTTGGGGTGTACGGTGTACCTCTGCCATTACCAACAAGCGCACATTGCAACCCTGGCGAGCGTTACTGGGCCCTATAGCGCGTATCCCTTTGTGCGCTTGAAAGTTGGATGTCTGTTTATTTTTTGCAACATCTCAAAGTACAGTCGGCGACAGAGAGGTGCTGAGCAACAGAAACACAAGGAAGTCATGTAGCGCATTGATTTGAAGTCGGCCTGACGGTCAAGTAAGTATAGTATGACCCCAGGCTCACAACACGGACGTAGGTACGGGACGCAACTAGGTTAAGTGATAAGAACAGCCGGTTCGGTTGATGAGCAGGCGATCCAGGTGTGGCTGCCACATAAAAATGTTTGGTCCTTATGTTAAACGGATAAGTGGGTAAGAGCGAGTACGCTTCTGTGATCAGTCAGGAAACATCACCGCGAGCATCTAAAATATCCTCAGCGGTCGCATCTGAAGGCGAAAGTATATTCAGAGGAAATACAGTATGCTCCTGTCGAAAAAAAAAAGAGAAGAAAACGTGATGAATAACAAGCGGTGTAGAGTGAGCAATCGCACGCGAATATCACCAAAGACAGGGCCACGTTACTATACCAGTGGTAAGCGAAAATGTACTGTCGGCCAAAAATGTAAACGGACCACGGCTTAGGTGGCCAGAGCGGCTGCGGGGCCACACCGGGGCGCTGCTATCTCGCTCCGCGTAAGGTCCCTCTATAATTTAGGGACTTTAGCTCCGCGTGCTGACAACGAGAGTGCCCCGGGTGACGCCAGACTTCGCCCTCATTCTCACGCCGGGCCTTATCACGCTTGATAAATTTCTAGTGCGCCGTTCGGCTGCTCTGGTGCTGACGGTTGTGACGAAGGAGACTGTGTATTGCCGATATTCTAGAACATGGCGCTGTCGCACAGTAACGGATGGCAGCAGGGCATCAAACCGCGGTACTGAGAAGGAACGAAACCCGTTGTGATTGTTGTTTTGCTTATATTCACCTTATCCTTCATATTAGTGGATGTTGCGCGCGTCCACCGCTGCTCAATTTTAGGCAACATAACGCAAGTAGGCACAATGACGGCTACGGTGATGCGCGCTCTTTCACGCCGGCGTGATAAGTTACAGGCGCCAAGCTCTACTGATGGCACGGCTTTTCTGCGCAAATTACTTCCCCTGCATTGTCTCCAGCAGTGCGTTTAATATTTACATCAGCGACGCCTCTGAAAACTGCTTTAATTAGCTACTACAATGCGTAGGCTGTTATGAAACTTTACAAAAGTGCGGCCAGGAAGAGATAATTGGGACGACGAATTGGAATAACTAGTCAGTCGTGAAAGTTTATTAACGGAAGCATTCCATAGCTTGAAGGGGTCTTCAGTGCGATGAAAAGTTGCCGCCGACCGCGATGACTTGGCTTACTCGCCTTGGCATCGAGAGCGCCACCGCTATAGCTTCGGACGTCCGTGCAGCGCTTCCCGCTCTCTGTCACGCCGACGTGAAACAGCGCTTGCGCGATGTCGCCTAAAATCGAGCAGTGGTGAACGCCGGCGACATGCACTAATATGAAAGACAAGGTGAATATCAGCAAAACAACAATCAGAACGGGTCTTCGTTCCCTCCCAGTGCCGTGGTTTGATGCCCTGCGGCCGCCCGCTAGTGCGCGACATCGCCATGTGCTGGACTACTGGCGATGCACGGTCCGCTTCATCGCGACCGCCAGCAGCAGAGCAACCGAACGGTGCCCTAGAAATTTATCAAGCATGATGAGGCCCCGAGTGATAGTGAGGGCGAAGTCTGGCGTCACCCGGGGCACTCTCCTCGCCAGAGCGCGGAGCTACGCGGAGCGAGATAGCAGCGCTCCGGTGTGGCCCTGCAGCCGCTCCGGCCACCTAAGCCGTGGTCCGTTTACTTTTTTGGCCGATAGTACATCGACAGCATCTCGACGAGCGTGTAATTGATACTTAAATAAGGTCATTGTGTGATTGTGATGGCACGTTTTTGGCACATCAAAAACAAAAAACTGAGCGAGAAATATGGGAAGCACTTGCGACAGCAAAAGAAAAATAGAAGTGCACAAGCACTTCATCCAACCAGTTTATCGAAGCTGAAGTCGATTTTCCCAGGGCGAACGGGTGAAAGTGAACGGGTGAATGTTTTCCGGCTCACTGAGTCATCACATGTCGTTACCTTGTCATTTCTTGTTATATCTACCTCTTCCCCCGGGCCATATCACTTTGTATATAAGCGTGTTCTTTAACAGTAATAAACAAGTTGGTAGTTTGTGCCACGTACGTCCATGTCTTGTTCCCTACATTCATGGTTATATTGCACTCAGTTTTACAAAGACGATATTAAGAAAGGACAGGACGTGGACAGACTTGCGCTACGTCCGTCCACGTCCTGTCCTTTCTTAATATCGTCATTGTAAAACTGAGTGCAATATAACCATGAACGTTCACCAACTAGCCCCCTTTATTGCTTTACTAAATGTCATTTCTTGTTCCTTACGTTTGTCAGCGTAACACTAAGCGCAATACAATCATGAATGCATAATATGTGCATATATGGCTATGTATAAAGAAGTTATGGATGAGACATGGCCCATATTTAATTTTTTTTTAAGGATTGCCTAGAGGTTCGAGAAAGGAAGCGTTCAAGCAGTTGCGCTTGTCAGTCATCGGTTGGCACGTGCATTCGTAGTTGTGGAAGTAGACATGGTGAAATTTGTGCGAATACCATCAGGAATTTGCAAGCGTCAAGCTACGGCCTTGTTGGCACGATATCTCTTCTAGTGCTCAGCGCTTATGTACGTCTCCTTTTCTCTCCGTTGTTCTTGAAATTTCTGCGCTGAACACTGAAGTGAGAGCGCCAGGAGACTACAGCTCACTAAATGCTACGTCTGCACTTCCGGAAGCGGCCATGGTTAGAACGCTCGACCGCAAGCCTCAAGGATTAAAAACCGAGGAGTGACGTGCTAACCCGATCGGCTTCTTCCGTGGCTCGTAACAACAGTATGTGATGCAGGCTTGCTCATGCACCAGTTCACATTTCCTGCGACTCACTCTGACATCCACAAGGCAGCCGAGGATTTCCTCGTGGGTGGGTCTCACTTAGTCTCTTAGATTGGTATTACGAGGGAGCTTGCCGATATACGATGCCACGATACTTCATTTTTTTTTATGCGAAGCATACTAGCCGCACAACCACGCTCTTCCTTGCTGCGCCGCGCACGGCCGCGTAGCTACCATATGATGTCAAAACAGCTGCAAAAGCAGAGGCTCAACTCGTGCGCTCGCTTGCGGCCGCGTAGCTACATAGCCGGGTCTCAGCTCGTGCGCTCGCCTGCATGAGTTGTTTCTTCGTCTAGCCGAACCAAATATAGCCAAGCAACAGCAGTTCACCAGGCTAAACAGTGGTTCAACAACTAGAATAAAGGCTAGTATGCTTCGCATCCTGGGCTTAACCTTAGCTAAGCCACAGCCATTTCTTTTCCCACAGGGCACGAGTGCAGAGAGCATGCATGGCTAGCATTTCAGCTGTACTGCCGTGAATACTCAGTACAGCCTTTTTACTTGACGCACTGAAAATCCCCCTGCGAAGGAAAATTTGCACACCTTCGACCAATCTTCCGGACTGTGGGCGTCAGCTTGGGTGACTCCCTGGTCGAGCTCTGGTTGGAAGCTGCGCTGTGCTTGGTCACCTTTGCGTCAGCACGGGCGCCCGTCTGCGTGAGTAACCTTATTTAGTGTATCCGAGGAGAGGGGTGAAGAGCGGCAACTGGCATGAAAGTGCTTGTGCTATAAGCACAAAATACACAGATAAATGACAAGAGAAATGAGAAGAGTGTCAAATGAGAAGAGCATCATTGCTCGCTTCTGCTCACGCGATAAGAAAAACGAGTTCACCAGGAAGGCAAGAAGAGCTAGGCTTCGCACTGACCAGATTGGTTTCACAGGTGGCACTAGCACGCCTGGCTATGTAAATGACCACTTGACGATTGATAACAAGATGTTCTAGAAGGCGCTGTCACTCAAAAAAGAAAATAAGTGGAAATACTTACGGACACAAAACTGCCAGATAAAAGCCCGCAAAACTGATGATAGCAGGGTCTATCGCATTTTCACTGAGTCCGACCTTCCAATCCTCACGTGATTCACTGTGAATATTTTTTTTCTTTTTTTCCCTTTTTTTCCGTGGCCTTGCTCTACCCCGTTGACGTAAAATCTTGTCTTACCGCAAATAAACGATCCCTCAATCACTTCAATGCTCGTAGCCTTCGTAAGAACATAGATGGGATTAATAACTTCGTTGCCTCACTTCACCATGTCTTCACTTTTATCTGAATATCGGAGACTTGGCTTTCTGATTCCGACAACAACATGAGCGGTTTTCCATCTTATCAACCCGAGTATTGTCATCGTCCAACTAACAGTCATGGTGGCGCCGCCATTTTTGTTTCACAAGCTGTCACCTACGCTCGCAGATTTGATCTGGCAGTTAACGTGAATCATTGTGAGTCAGTGTGGATAGAAGTCGACAGGTCATTCCTTAATAACAATAAGAACTTGATCCTTGGTTGCATTTATCGCTCACCGTCATCTTCCCTTAACGATTTCTTGCTTTCTCTTGATGCAGTATTGTCCCAGCTAGCTTTTGAAAATAAGGATGCGGTGATTGTAGGTGATATTAATATTAACTTACTTGACACTGAAGCTGCCTTGTACACAACTTACACAGATTGTTTTGATGGATTCGGTTTTGAATCACTCATTGACTGCCCAACTAGGGTAGCCTCTCGTGGGAGTAGTGCGCTTATTGATCACTTGTTATGTAACATATCGCCATCGCCTTGCTCCGGGGTTATTAATACTGACATAACGATACTAGACTAGCTAGGCGCTATAGTAGGTACTGTAAATTACTGAATATTTTACTTAAACAGGCGAAAGAAAAGTACTCCGAAAATAAATCTGATCAGAATAAGGATAACCCCAAAAAGCAATGGCAGTTATTGAACTCTTTTCTTAACAAATCGTCTGTTGATGCCTCTATAACCAAAATAAATTACAACGGTCTCACTCTTTCTGAGCCCAACGAGATTGCTAATGCTTTTTCGGACTTTACTTCTGTTTAAACTAATAACAACATACATGCGCAGTTGCATAATACTTTGAGCCGTACGACACAATCGTTCTTTTTGTTACCAGCTACACCAAATGAAGTGTGCTCCACGATTGCTAACCTTAAAAATACAGGGCCTGGCTTAGACAATATTTGTGTCAGGCATTTAAATCTGCTTGCGCATTTAGTTTGCGAAACGCTCTGTAATATTATCAACCTTATGTTCAAAGAAGGTGCATTCCCTTCATTTTTAAAAAATGCCAATATTATTCCTGTTTTTAAAAAAGGCGACAAACACACAGTTAATAATTACCGACCAATTGCAATTCTTTCCTGCCTTAGTAAACGCTTTGAGAAATTATTTGTTAAATGTCTTAATAACTACTTAACAAAGTTTAAATTGCTAAAGAACAATCAATTTGGTTTCCGCCCTGGCAGTTCCACGAATCTAGCTGTTCTATCTCTGACTACATAAAAAAAATGTATTCATTCGGGAAACTTAGTCTGATATCTATCTTTAGACTTCAGTAAAGCTTATGACACGGTTAACCATCAAGTCCTGTTGGCACCCCCATCACTCTAATCTCACGAATCTACTCGAATCAGTTCAAAATAAAGCTGCGCGGTTCATCCTAACTTCATAGTCTCGATATCAAAGTGTGTCCGCCTTAAAGAAATTACTTAAACTCCCTTCACTTGACATGCGCAGGAAATTATCACTGTTGACCTTCTTCCATAGCCTTTACCACAGCAACATTGCATTAGCTCGAGCCCATATTCTTCCCGCTCCCCACATCTCTAACCGCACAGACCATGTTCATGAAGTAAAACCTAACGCTTATCAAAATTAGCCTCTAGTTTCATCTATTGCCGAATGGAACTCGCTACCTGCAAACATTGTCTCGCTTACGGAATCATTATCATTTCATGCAGCACTGCTAACCTTTTTAGAATGTGTCAACCTGTCCGAACCCACATTTCCTTGAATATTTACTTAAACAATGTTTTCAAGTGCTTGGCATTGTATAAAATTCATTCCGTTTCATCATCTGATATGTATCTGTGTAGGCTGTTTACCTAAATCATTATTCGATTGTATCCTTAAACTCGTGTTCTGATGGGTACTGATTGTTTGCATCGCATTTTAGGTTCTTATGCATGTTTCACGCTACTAAACATTGTTTAAACTTCGTTACCCTTTCTTTCTTTCTTTCTTTCTTTCTTTCTTTCTTTCTTTCTTTCTTTCTTTCTTTCTTTCTTTCCTTCTTTCTTTCTTTCTTTCTTTCTTTTGTTTGCTTCTGCTATATTTTTTTAACTTCGTTACCCTTTCTTTCTTTCTTTCTTTCTTTCTTTCTTTCTTTCTTTCTTTCTTTCTTTCTTTCTTTTTTTTGTTTGCTTCTGCTATATTTTTTTTATGGTTCCTAATACCTTCATATTGCTACGGAACAATATGTGCGATCACGAAAAGGCGAGCAGTGTGAAGACGACTACGACGATTAGAAGCAAGCGCGGGCTGTTGCCTCTTGGCCAAGCACAGCGTATTTTCTTGTATATATACTTGTACATAGCTTTTCGTCTGCGTCTTCCTACGTAACATATCTGGTGGAGGTGGACGTTCCCTGTACCTCGTCACGGAGCTTCGCAGTGGGCGGTACGTCGAGCCTTCCTTCATGGCTCCCGGCGACGACAACCCGACTCCGCCGGCTCCGACACCTGCTGCCACTTCGACGACCTACATCACTCTCCCCGCTTCCCGTGATCCTGGCGTATTCTCGGGCAAAGATGGGGAAGACGTCGACGACTGGATCAGCCTGTATGAACACGTCAGCCGCAATAACCGGTGGGACCCTACAATTATGCTCGCCAACGTAGTCTTTTGCCTCGGTGGCACACCTAGAGTTCGGTATCGGACGCACGAAGATGAGCTCACCAGTTGGGATTCACTTAAGAAACAGCTTCGGGACTTGTTCGGCAACCCCTACGGTCACCAACTTGCCGTGCAGAAGGCGCTTTCCGGCCGTGTGCAGACGTCAACAGAGCCCTATGTCACGTACATTCAGGACGTCTTGGCTCTGTGCCGCAAAGTTGACACCCACATGACTGAGTCAGACAAGGTTGCCCACATCCTCAAAGGCATTGCCGATGACGCCTTCAACTTGCTCATTTGCAACAACGTAGCGACGGTGGATGCTGTTATAAAAGAGTGCCGCCGCCTGGAACTCGCTGAAAGCCGACGTATTGACCAGCAGTTTGCCCGTCTGCCCAACACCCCAGCGACATCTTCCTGTGCCGACACTCCTCGTCCCAACAACACTGCCGATGTTACGAGGATCGTCCGGCGTGAGCTCGAGGCCGCCTATCCGGCTGCGTTCGACTCCAGTCCCACCAACACATCTGCAGTCACGGTCTCACTGATCCAGGCAGTTGTCCGCCAAGAGTTCGAAAACATGGGTCTTCACACCATCTGCTCGGCCCATCGTCCTGATACCCGCCCGGCTTCTTCGATTCCGCCCCGTCCCGGATCTTCTTAACCACCACGTTTCCGCAACCCATCTGAATGGCGCACTGCTGACGACAAGCCCATTTGTTTCCACTGCCATCGAATCGGGCACATTTCTCGGCACTGTCGCAGTCGCTGGAGTTCCCCGACCCGGTCTACTTATACTGCCTAGTCTAACCCCCCAGGTGGCCCTTCTCGTCCCTATGCCGCACGCTCCGATAACGCCACCGCTGATACTCCTGCACTAAACCGCTCCTATTCTCGTTCGCCTTCGCCCCAAGGACGACAATCTCGCTCTCCTCAGCCCCGTCGCTCCTATTCGCCGACTCCCTTCGGACGCCGCTCCCAGCCGGAAAACTAGACCATGCAGCGCCTCGAGGTGACGCTGCATTGCTCCCTACGCCACCAAATCCTCTATTGACGTTGCCTCTGAACCTTCTTGACGTGCAAGTCGACGGTGTTTCTGTGTCTGCACTCATAGACACTGGGGCGTATTTGTCCGTAATGAGCGCTGACCTTCGTAACCGGCTCAAGAAAATTATCACGCCCACCACGACGCCTGTTGTCCGTGTCGCCGATGGCGGAACAGCCTCCGTAATTGGTTTGTGTACCGCCCGCGTCTCCTTCGCCGATCACTCAACAATCGTGCTATTCACAGTCATCGCCCACTGTCCCCACGACATCATCCTCGGCTTAGACTTCCTCTCCGCACATTCTGCTCTCATCGATTGTTCCGCCTGCACTCTCCGCCTTGACCTGCCTGTTCTGGATCCTGCTGAACCACACCCCAGTCGCCTCAGTTCCGTCGACTTCGTTGGCTTGCCACCTTCGGCACTGACCTACGTTGACCTAGTGTCATCCCCACCAGTCCCCGACGGTCACTACATCGCGGCTCCTATACAAGACGTCCTCCTTACACACGGGATCACAGTACCTCATACAGTTTTATCTATTACGGCGAATTGCGTCTGCCTGCCAGTGGTCAACTTTGGCTTGACGACACAAGTGCTGCCACGCGGGATGTCTCTGGCCCAGCTTTGCTCATTCGAGGATCACTCAGTAGCATCCATTGCAGTAGACGACACTTCATCCGATACTCCTCTACCATCGCAGTCGGCAAATTGTACCATCGCTGACTTACAGAAAATGATTGCGCCCGACTTGCCGTCCGAGCACGCTCGTGAACTCTACCGCGTTCTGTTTTCCTACCACGATATTTCTGACTTTACCGATCGTCCTTTGGTCCAAACTACAGCTGTCAAACATCGCATTAATACCGGCGATGCCCCTCCTATTTATCGCCGCCCGTATCGAGTGTCACCAGCTGAGCGTCAAGTTATTCACGCAGAAGTTCGCAAAATGCTTGCCAAGAACATTATTGAACCATCATATAGTCCATGGGCGTCACCTGTTGTACTGGTAAAAAAGAAGGATGGCGCATGGCGCTTTTGCGTGGACTATCGGCACCTTAACAGGGTTACCAAAAAGGACGTGTATCCCCTACCTCGGATTGATGACGCCCTTGACTGCCTCCACGGTGCTTGCTGTTTTTCCTCTATTGACCTTCGCTCCGGCTACTGGCAGATTGCCGTGGACGATCTCGACCGCGAGAAGACTGCTTTTGTACCACCCGACGGTCTTTATCAATTTAAAGTGATGCTGTTCGGTCTGTGTAACACCCCTGCCACTTTTGAACGCATGATGGACTTCCTTCTTCACGGCTTCAAATGGTCCACGTGCCTGTGCTACTTGGACGACGTTATCGTATTCTCGCCAACGTTCGCTACACACCTCGAGCGCCTCCCAGCAGTCCTGGACGTTTTTCGTCGAGCCGTTCTGCAATTCAACGGATCGAAGTGCCAATTCGGCCGTCACCAGATTACCGTCCTTGGACATCGCACTGACGCGAACGGAGTGCAACCGGACCCAGGCAAGATCCATGCTGTTACACACTTCCCTGTTCCGAAGTGTGTCAAGGATGTGCGCAGCTTCACCGGCCTTTGTTGGTACTTCCGCCGTTTCGTGAAAAATTTCGCCGCCATAGCACGACCACTAACCGAGCTTTTGAAAAAAGACGCCCCGTTCAAGTGGGGCGATAACGAGGCCTCTGCATTCTCACATCTAATCGACATTCCCACAACGCCTCCCGTTCTGACCCATTTCGATCCTTCTGCGCCTACCGAAGTCCGTACTGATGCCAGCGGTCACGGAATTGGCGCAGTACTGGCACAACGCCAGCGTGGCCACGACCGTG
The DNA here is from genome assembly GCF_038994185.2 of Dermacentor albipictus. Taxonomy (NCBI): domain Eukaryota; kingdom Metazoa; phylum Arthropoda; class Arachnida; order Ixodida; family Ixodidae; genus Dermacentor; species Dermacentor albipictus. The sequence continues at coordinate 210,936,235 of NC_091822.1, read as the reverse complement.
TTATCGCTTACGCCAGCAGGCTCCTCTCACCCGCGGAGCGCAACTATTCCATCACTGAGCGTGGGTGTCTGACCCTAGTTTGGGCGGTTGCGAAATTCCGCCCATACTTACATGGTCGACCCTTTTCCGTTGTCACAGACCATCACGCGCTTTGCTGGTTATGCTCACTGAAAAATCCTACAGGAAGACTTGGTCGCTGGGCCTTACGCCTCCAAGAATATTCGTATGCTGACACCTATAAATCTGGCCGACTATACAAGGACGCTGACTGCCTGTCTCACTACCCGGTCGACGAGCCTGACGACGCCGACAGTAGTAGCGCCAACGGCATTTTCTCTGTGTGCCTTCGCTAACATCGCCGATGAGCAGTACCGAGACCTATCGCTGCGAGCACTTACCGAGCGTCTGCGCTCTATACCTAACGACGCATCCGTTCGCCGATATGTCCTCCAGGGCGGCATTCTGTATCGAAGGAACTTCCTCCCTGACGGCTCTGATCTTTCTTGTCCCGCCAAAACAGCTACGACAGACTGTGCTCTTTGAGATGCATGACTCACCCACTGCAGGACATCTTGGGGTAACCCGCACGTACGACCGCGTCCGCCGCCGCTTCTATTGGCCTGGTCTCGCTCGCTCCGTTCGACGCTAGGTTGCTGCCTGTGATCCCTGCCAGCGTCGGAAAACACCTGAGGTGCTACCTGCCGGTCATCTCCAGCCGATCACCGTCCCTGTAGAACCGTTCTTTCGTGTTGGATTAGACCTGCTTGCATGGTCCCTTTCCAACGTGATTATCTGGAGAAAAATGGGTAGCCGTCGCGACTGATTGCGCCACCCGATGCGCTATCACTCGGGCTCTCCCTACCAGTTGCGCCGCTGACGTCGCGGACTTTCTCTTGCGTGACATTATCTTGCTTCATGGCGCCCCGCGACAGCTGCTTACTGACCGTGGTCGAAACTTCCTCTCGAAAGTTATCGCTGACAATGTGCGTTCCTGCTCCATTCAACACAATCTGACTACCTCATACCATCCTCAAACCAATGGCCTGACAGAGCGGTTAAACCGTACTCTTACCGATATGCTGTCCAAGTACGTTTCCAAAGACCACCACGACTGGGACATTGCCCTTCCTTACGTAACATTTGCGTACAATTCTTCCCGGCACGACACTGCCGGATTTTCTCCATTTTATCTCCTGTACGGTCGCGAACCTACCTTGCCCCTAGACACGGCACTTTCTCCTGCTGCGATCTCAACAAGCGAGTATGCTCGCGACGCCATCGCCCTCGCCGACCATGCACGCCAGCTTGCCCGTGCTCGACTGACGGCCTCACAAACCACTCAGCAGTGTCAGTACAACGCCCGCTATCGGGACGTACAGTTTTCGCCTGGTGCGCTCGTGCTCCTGCGGTCGCCCTCTCGTCACGTCGGACTTTCAGAGAAGCTCCTTTCGCGATACACAAGGCCCTACCGCATGCTGCGCCAGGTGACGCCTGTGACTTACGAAATTGCTCCTGTGGGTTCAACCTCGAGCTCTCCTCTACCATCTAGTGATGTGCATGTCAGTAGGCTCAAGGCCTACTACACTGCTTCCGAGTCCGATCTTTAGTCGCTCCGGGACGGCACTTTTGCAGCCGGGGGTAGTGCTACGGCACAATATGTGCGATCACGAAAAGGCGAGCAGTGTGAAGAAGACGACGACGACAATTAGATGCTAGCGCGGGCTGTTGCCTCTTGGCCAAGCGCAGCGTACTTTCTTGTAAATATACTTGTACATAGCCTTTCGTCTGCGTCTTCCTACGTAACAATATATTTACATTGTACAGAGAAGCTAGGCTTTGCACAAGGAGACATAGAAAAGGACTTTGCGGACCTCCCACGGGACATCCACGCCAAGATCACGGTCCGCCCTATACCCAGAAACGTGCACCCCGAAAACAACAGGGGCAGACGACAAGCGAGAGGACAATTCCTTCTTAACCAAGCCTTGGCGAACCGTGAACGCTCAGCTTTTGTGGACGCGGCGGCATACACGGGAAACAAAGCTTTCGCAGTGGCGGTTGTGGATGGCCGCGGATCCACAAGATATGCAGCCACGGTAATTGCAAGGAAGCCTGAAAAGGCCGAACAGGTTGCGATCGCTGTTGCGCTCACCGACGACAATCTTTCCCATATCTACAGCGACCCCATAGCCGCTATCAGAGCTTTCCAAAAGGGCACGGTCTGCGCACAGGCTCTCAGAATTGTTTCAAAGAAAGAGATTAAGAACCACTTCGTATACTGGTTCCCGGCACACTTAGGACCAAAGATAGGTGACGTCCCCAACCTTAACGAGGCGGCACACGAGGCTGCGCGCGCTTACAGACCGCGCGGCTTCACCCAACCACTCCGAGAATAAGGACGCGCCCACTACATACAATGAAATCACTAAATACTACTACCTACAACGCAGACAGTATAGCATGCCACACCGCACGCTCACTCGAGCTCAAGAGGTTACACTGAGAATGCTACAAACAGACACATACCCCACTCAAAACAGATTACACCATTACATGCCTGAGCTCTACGACAAGTCTCATTGCACCAATTGCAATACATCCCTTAACGTATATCATTTACTCTGGCCGTGCTCGCAAGCTCACGTAAACTACGAACAGGACAAGCGCAAGTTTGAAGAAGCAATCCGGAGCGAAGAACTCGCTCCCCAACTCTGGGCCGTCCAGCAGGTCCACGACGCCGCCAGGAAACTCAACCACCCGGTTCCGTCGTGGGAGACGCCCACTCCATGAGAGCCCAAAGCTCTCGTGGCCTGCAGGACCTGAATAAAGTTGATTTCCTTCCTTCCTTGTACAGATTTCACTCATGCTTGAACTTTTCCGTTCCCCCCTATGTAATGCCCTAGCGCGCCCTTAGGGTACTCAAATAAATAAATAAATAAATAAATAAATAAATAAATAAATAAATAAATAAATAAATAAATAAATAAACTTGACTTTTACGGTATAAGCGGTCCTGCGCTAACATTCTTAAAAAATTATTTACTTGACCGGCCATACACAGTACATGCAGCAAATACTTTCTCAGTAACAATATGTATTAACCAAGGTGTACCACAGGGATCAGTTCTGGGCCCTTTGCTTTTCCTTTTATATATTCATGATCTTCCGGATTCTCTTAACTCCACCAACTACGTTCATTGCATTTTATACGCAGATGACACAACCATATCTTTATCTGACAAATCTGTTACTACTCTTACTTCTAAATTAAATATTGCATTAAGTAACATTATAAAATGGTGTAGCAACAATTACTTAGTTCTTAATCCTTTAAAAACTAAATTTATGTCACCACGTGACACCGCTAGCACCCGTATGGATTTCCGTGGGAGCAGTTGGATCGAAATGGCGCAGTATCGGTGGTGTTGTGAGCAGGCGACGTAGCGTTGCGAAGGCATCATCGCAAGTCGGGGACCACGCGGAAAGATTGGGGTCTCACCGAAGAAGCTCTGTCAGAGATGCCAAAATCGAAGCGAAATTTCGAATAAAGCGGCGGAAGTACGAGCAGAGGCCAATGAAACTATGCAAGTCTTTTAGAGACGTTGGCCTCGGGAATTCTTTAACAGCACGGAGCTTAGCGGCATCAGGGAGAGCGCCGTCCTTCGACAACATGTCCGAGAATTGTCAGCTTGCGTGCCCCAAAGTGACATTTTTTCAGATTTAGTTGGAGGCCAGCGTCACTGAGACCGCATAAAACCTCCTCCAAGCGATGAAGGTGAGTACGAAAATTTGGTGCGAACACTACTACATCATCCAAATAACACAAGCACGTGTTCCATTTGAGGCCTCGAAGAATAGTGTCCATCATCCGCTCAAAAGTCGCGGGCGCGTTGCAAAGTCCGAATGGCATTACACGAAATTCGTATAAGCCATCTGGTGTGATGAAAGCAGTTTTTATGCTGAGCACGAGGGCGTGGGATCGAATCCCGGCCACGGCGGCCGCATTTCGATGGGGGCGAAATGCGAAAACACCCGTGCGCTTCGATTTAGGCGCACGTTAAAGAACCCCAGGTGGTCGAAATTTCCGGAGTCCCCCACTGCGGCGTGCCTCATAATCAGAAAGTGGTTTTGGCACGTAAAACCCCTTAATTTACAAAGCAGTTTTAGGCTTATCTTCTGCAGCCATAGGCACCTGCCAATAACCAGGGCGTAGATCGAGGGAGGAAAAGAACTGTGCACCTTGTAAGCTGTCGAGGGCGTCGTCGATCCGCGGCAATGGATAAACATCCTTTCGGATCATTTCGTTTAGGCGTCGGTAATCCACGCAAAAGCGGATCGAGCCATCCTTCTTTTTAACTAAAACAGCTGGCGATGCCCATGGGCTGTCGGACGGTTCAATGACACCACGCTTTAGCATGTCACCTACTTGCTCATCAATGACGCGTCGTTCTGTCGACGAGACGCGGTAGGGTTGCTGCCGTAGCGGTGAGTGAGAACCGGTGCCAATACGGTGACATACAGTCGTCGTTCGGCCCAGAGAAGTGCTTGACTGTCAAAAGCAGGGCGAAATTTCTCGAGGAGACGGAGACGGTCATGGCGTTGCGTGGGGCTTAAGGCATTGTCGATGACGTGGCTGAAAATGTCTTCAGGCGATGCGGCAGGTGCGGGACTACAGCAGAGGGTGTTGACCTCTTACGATCCAACAGGAAGTTCCGACGTGGTAATTGTGTCGTAAGGCTCCACAGTGCCGAGAGATTCACCGCGAAGCAACGCAATCAAGAATGGGAAGTGGTTGTGTATAGGAAGGTGAGTAGCACCAGCTTGAAGGCTAAAGGCTCAACCAGACGTACGCGTTCCAACGCGCCGCACCACGCCTGGGCGCGTACGGCGTCAGGCGCGGAGGCTGTTTCGCGTGTCGGCGCGCGGCGGCGTGGAGACCTACAACCGCTAGGTTTTTTGCGCCCGCGCCGGAAGCTGCCGCTCGCGTCAGTAGCATGACGCACCTCACATGACCACGGCAAGCCAACGTCACTTCCGGAACGACTCTTCGCGCGACGTTCAGGTACAGTTCAGGCAAGCCCGGGTAGGGTGGCTAGAATGGGAGGTGTCGGCATCGGCTGGGCTGCGCCGCGTGTGGCGGTGCGGCATTTTTTCATGACAGCGACAGGTGGCGCGCTCGTCGTCTCCGAGATGCCTAGCGTGATGTGTTTGAGCAATCTCTCCGGCTCCAAGCGCGCGTCGTGAAGTCTGTGTTGAAGTTAGCTTCGCCTTCCCCGCTTTTGTTTGCTCTCATAAGGAGTTCTGAGTAGCCTTCTTGACCCACGCCACTAGAAAAATTTGGTCGGTGTGCAGAGTAAGCTGGATGATCTCCTGGATGTGGGCCACCTAAATGAAGTTCACGAGATGGTAAAGCATTGTGATGCGATGCCAGATCATCGTGAAATGGTGGGATCAAATAGCGACTCTCGCATACCCTACTACGTTAGCGGGTATGTTTGCAGGAAAATGCTAATGAGAACAAAGTGCGAAGAGTGTTCTCTAGCTGTTGCTTCAAGCGAAAGACTTGCGCCTGCTTCCGGAAGAGTCGTGCCTTACCAACCACATGGATAGAGGTGGCCTACTTTACCCATCTCAAGCACTAAATGACTTGGTAGCTGCGATGGAAGATGCCTTCACGCATTGTTTCAGCTTTAACAAGTTGAAAGTTGACAGCATCACGGGCCTTATTTTCTGCCTGTCAATAAATAAGCTGGATGTGGTTGGCTGTGCGCAGCATAGCGTAGAAATCACCAAGTTATACGGCTTTTTGTCATCACGAGGTTGCACGTCCTTGTCGCAGGAGAGAACGCATCGAAGCAAGGGAAGCGAGAAAAAATGAAGTACCTCAAGTTGAGGCGCACAACATAACTGCATAATCGCAAAGTTTATATCAGCAAGACCAACATAAAGCGTTTATAATGTAAAACAGGAATTGTTCCCATCACATTGTATGCACAGAAATATCTGCATATCTGAGCAGAATTTCCCACCCGACAAATTATTGTTTGCAGTGCACCTCGTTCACCGTTCCTGCGTATATACCTCCATTATATATTGGATTTGCGCTCCATTTCGTGTCATATTGTTTGTTTGAGAGCTAACAACCATGTATATAGAGTCGTGTGTATTATCTTATTAACAAGAAATATTATTTTGTTTTTGTAAGGCATTTTTGGCGTTATCTGAGGGGGTACTAAATACGCGAACTTAGTTCTTTGCAGGTTTCTAATATTGGAAACCAAATTTCCCTTAGCGCTCTCATCATGCTGAGTTTTGACCATTGGTGCCTACAGTTCTACCTTTCACTGCAAAATTAAAAAAAAAAACTTCAAATAATCATGTTTCACTCGAGCGGCCCGTTTCAACTGATGAGGCGCGCACCAACTAGTAGACGATTAGGACAAGCGCCTGTAGCACAAGACACTGATAAAGTCACGCCAAACAAAACTTCATACGGCACCCCATAATAGTCCCTTAAAATGTAAAAGCGGCACTGGCAAGCTGCAAACAACCGCCTACTGCGGAAGCTTTCTTTGTTAGGTGCAATTATGAGTTTCACAAGTGTTGCAATGAGCGCGAAGCTAAAGCGTGGCGATAGAATGACCAAAATTTAGTACATAGTACGTTAGGCCAGCTGCAGTGATAAAGCCGCCTAGCCTTTAAAATGATTTTCCGATGCGCGTTTTGCGCCCCAACAAGCCGCGGAGCGAGAAAGCACTTCACAGCGGAACCAAATAACCGCAGCGAACCTAATTAGCCAGCGTACGGGAGGCATCTCGGAGCCGACAGCAGCGCCGCCGCATCGTCCTGAAAAAATGCTGCCTCTCCGGCGCTCCGATGCCGACACCTCCCCCTCTAGCCACCATAGCCCGGGCAAGCTGCTTCAGTACCTGGCACGGAGGAAGGAAACTAAGGAGAGGCCCTGACGTCACTCTTTATGAAGCAAAAGTGAAGCCGGAAGTTGGCGTTGCTCATGGCGATGCGCCGCCTTTTAACGCGATAGCGTTAAGGAGCTCGTGTCGCAGAAAAGCCGGTGTCGTCGGCGTCGGCGTCCGTGGCGTTGACCGTGAGCGATAAATCACGGCAGGCACTTCATAAATAAAAAGCAACTTTCAAGATGGGCTGGGTGGGAATCGAACCAGGGTTTGCAGAGTGTGAGACGGAGACGCTACCACTCAGCCACGAGTTTTTTTTCTTTATTGCCAACTTGGCACAATACAGTGAAAAACACCATCATACCATCACATTAAAAATGCTAGCTTGTGTCTGGCTAGCATAAGTGGGTAAAAAACGCTTTACGGTCAGGAGTTCGTCCAGATAAACACACCAATCTGGCTTTTCTTCCTTCTGTTTGTACACATCTCGTAAATATGCGATGCTTTCGTTGAAGTTGTCCCGGGCTGACCTCGCGTTGACGTCCGCATTACGCACTGACATTCTGGTTTTCCAAACACTGTGCATTACTAGAATCATTAGCATATCGTACGGCACACCTTCGCTTTCGACGGGAAGAAATCGAATGCCGTAGGGTGTAAGCGGCAGTTCCTTTTTCAGGGTTCTTTGCAAGATGTCCCATAAGAATACGGCATCCCAACAATCGAGAAACATGTGCTCGATTGTTTCAGGCCTTTTGCATATTACACAGTCAACAGACCATGGTACCAACAACCCTTTTTCCTTTAGCCACGGTATTGTTGAAAGTGTGCCACTATGGAGCATGAAAAAGAAAGTTTTGACTGACGATCGGATAGTCATACTTTTAACCCTTTTTAACACATTGCTGCCTTGCCCAGGATTGTACATCCTTCGATACATGGGAACAGGCATCATCACATCAATTAGATCTTTGTAGAGGCGTTTTCTCTTGACCTCGCTGAGATATTCCATTGAAAATCTTACTTTTAGAAACTGGACAGCCGCAACAATTTCATGCATGTATCCGCGGACATTGCGTTGCATATGAGCGCATGATGACACAATGACATCTGGCAATGCGTTCGCCAATCTCACTTGCATAACACTTCTTAAAAAAGGATTTCTTTGATTGCGATAATATACGAACCTAGAGACAATTTGTCTCACGAACAAATGAATCAAACCCAGTCCTCCCGATCGCACTGGAAGGAACAAATTTGTGCGGCTCACCCTTTCCCATGATGAGTTCCATACAAAAACAGCCAACACTCTGTGCAGTCGTTGAATACTCATGCGCGACATGTGTAACGCTTGCAAAACATACCATACTCGAGCAATAATAAAAATGTTACACACTGTGGCACGGGAAAAAATTGATAGGTCTCGTCCTCCCCATTTTTGTGTTTTCTCTCGAGCCTTGTCTGTCTGTTCTTTCCAGTATTCTTGTGTATCCTTGTAGTGTTGTAGTGGTACGCCTAGGTATTTACTTGGAGTAGTCGTCCACTGAATGTTGGCGTACGTGACTGGCACACTTTCCCATTCACCATGCCAGAAACCCTGACATTTATTCCAGTTTATTCTGCTCCCTGTGTATTGACAGAAAGCTGTGGCATCTTTTATCGCATTTGTTACACTTTCTCTATCGGTACAGAAAACAGCTATGTCGTCGGCGTAAGATAATATTTTGACTTCACAAGCCATAATACGAAAGCCTCTTATTTCCTCATTTTGAATAATCTTTAAACAAAATGGCTCTAAATAAATGCTAAAAAGTAGTGACAACAGAGGACACCCTTGTTTCACCGAAGAGACGACATGGATGCTTTTGCTGACTTGTTTGTTAATTATAATTGAGGAAGAGCACCCAGTGTACGACATTTTTACACCTTCCAGTATTATTTTCCCTACATTTACATATTCCATAATGGCAAACAATATTTGGTGCGTAACAAGGTCAAAAGCTTTTTCCAGATCTATTTGGAGCATTGCCACGTGGTTGGAAAAAACATCACAAAACTTCAAAATCTTCAAAACTTCACATCACAAACTCCAAAATATTTCTTGCTATACGAATGTTCGTCGTTATGCTCCTACCTTTAATTCCGCACGTCTGGTGTGGTCCGACTATATCTTTAATAAAACCTTGTAATCTTCTTGCCAAGACCTTCATGAATATCTTGTAATCTACGTTAGAGAGGGTAATTGGCCGGTAAGAACCTACCAATAATTGCTTAAGTCGGTCGTTTAGGAATGAGAATGATATGTGATAGACGGAAGGAAAGGGGAAGCTCTTCTACGTCATATGCCTCTTGTATTACCGCATGCAATGCCTTAGCTATAGGAGTTTTAAATTTCTTATAAAACGCTGAACCCAGTCCATCGGGACCGGGCGACTTTCCGGGGTTGATTGATCATCGATTGATTTTTCAATTTCCTTTAATGTGATTGAGGCTTCTAGGACTGATTTTGCATTTTCATCTAGTTGCGGCATAAGTTGAAGAAAAGCGTTTACAAATCCCTTGTTTACTTCTTTCCTTTCACCAACCAATTTCCGAAAGTGCTCTACGAAAGCGTCTTCTATATCACTTTTCTTATCTGTGGCTACACCTCGGTACCTTATTTCTTTGATTTCTTTTTTGGTCGTGTATCTTTTTTCGTCACTAAGGGCGCGTTTGGTGGGCGTTTCGCCCATCCACAAATGCTCTGCACGAGCCCGTATCACTGCTCCTCTATAATTTTCGACATCGATAAGCTCAAGTTGTCGCTTGACGTCTCGAATTTCCTTACTGCGCAGGCCGGGGGTAACACTTTCTTGGCTGATCAAGAAGTCTAACTGGGCTTGCAGTTCTTTTTCGTGTTTTATTTTACTGTGCTTAAGTGCAGAAGCCCGTTCTATCGCCTTAATCTTTATTTTTTCTTTGAAACGCTCCCATCTGCCAATTATGTTCTGGTGATCTTCAAGTAAGTCGTTAAGGTTTTCCATTGCGTAATCTACGAAAGGTTTGTCATCCAATAGATTATCATTAAGTTTCCAGAGCTGCCAATTAAATGTACGTTTTCTTTTTTCTGCTCCAAGCGAGATAGACACTAAGCTGTGGTCGCTGAAAGAAACATGATTGACTGTGTAATTACTGCACAAAGGTACAAGAGCTGTCGATATATAAGCTCTATCTAGTCTAGCGTGGCTATTTCCTTGAAAATGAGTGAACTGGGGGAAGTTACATGAAAACAAAGACCCCACGTCATCTAAATTGTGTTCACCCAGTATTGCGCTTAAAAATATTGCACTTTTATCTCGAATAGGTCGTTTGTTTACTGTATCTTCTGGTTCACAAACACAGTTGAAATCACCCAGTAATATGACCAGCTTATCGCATAGCAGGTGTTTTTCCATTTCCTCAAAGAACACTCGCCGGTCATGTTCCTTGTTTGGTGCGTACACGTTAATCACCCTCCAATTTTTCATTGCGAAGGTGAAATCACAAACAATATAACGACCACTTTGACTGACACTCAAAGATTCCTCAACAATCTCAATAGAATTTCGAAGAAATAGAGCACAACCTGCTGACAAGCCTACTGCATGACTTATGGCAACATTGTACCGATTTCTAAAAGGTGATACCATGTGATCACTTTGTTCCTGCGTTTCTACCTTTGTCTCTTGAACTGCTACGATATCCAGCTCATTTTCTAACAGCAGGCGACTAAGCTGGTACTGACGTCTCCTAGACGCCAGACCTCTGACATTTATCGTCGCTATGCGTAGTGCTATGTCTGATTTTAACGCCATTTCTTTTTATATATTCTGCAAAATGATCGCATTACAGTACCCCTTTAGAATCTGAAAAATTTGTTAGCATAGTATAACACTTACAGCGAAGATGAACCTTGTAGACACATCACGTATGCAGCACAATGTGCGCTATAGGCATCTTCTAACCGGAAGGCTTCACGACACTTGCAAATGAGTTTGCTCAGAGTCCCCACGTCTTCCCGAAGACCCCAAAAGGTTGCGCTGCGCGGAGAGTCGGCGTTAAGACGGAGGTTTTTCCGCCGGCCGCGCTTCTAGTGAACGCGGTGTTGCCTTAAAAACGTGCCGTAGGAAGTTATACTGCGGTGTATATCGGTAATTATGAGCACGTAACTTACACAAGTCGCATTTACACGAGTAGCGAAGTACGTTTCCGCTAAATTTCTTCTGCGCTTACCGCACACGCAGAGCCATCTTGCGGCAAACACAGATGACCCCCTCCTCTCAATGTACGGCGCTGCCCCGACAGGTGGCGCACCATGCGCGCATTGGGTAAAGTCCCTTAGCATTGGGGCTGTGCGCGGTCCGGGCCCGACTCCCTCTCCCCTGACGACGCTTCGCCGTGCTCCCACGCGGGTTGCAGAATCAAGCGCCCTTCCTTTCTTTAGATTACTATCTATCTCTCTGCCCGTGACGATCACGACGTTTGGCAGGCGTAGATCGCTTCCCCCTCCGAGACACCGAGTTCTTTGGTTCGTTCCGTTTGCTCAGGCGCACGTTTCGTTGCCGCGCCGAACGCTGCGTTGCTCGACGCTCTCCGTGTGATAGGTGGCCGCAAAGTCCGATGCGGGGCGCCTCGTAAGTGATCCCTGCGCCGTAGCGCATTGTCTTACACCCCTTGGCGGGTCGATGGGAACGCTGTCGTGTTCCACTCTTGAAGGCGAAGCTTAAGCGTCCTCCAATTTTTGTGCCACCCTCCTCTCTTGAGAAGAAGAAGGCGCCGACTAATGCGGACGTGGAAAGATCGGCTCCCGCTTTCGTAAATATTTTCGGTCTGCTTTTTGTGTCACCTACCGCGGAAATGCACGCCATTCGACACGGTTTCTTCTGAGGACTTCCTTTGGTGAGTGGCCTTTGCGCGGAAACCGTGGAGCTTTTTGTGTAGACCACGCCGCGGCGACGCTAGGCGCGGGTAGGCTTAGGCCTAACGCGACGAAGAGGGGCATTATGCCCGAAGTAGAAATGGTGGCAGGAGAGGAAATCTCCTCCGAGGAAGCCAACAGCCCAGGCTGGATGACAGCGTTGGGCAAGCACTAGAAAGCCCGGCAAGAAACACCAGTTTCAACGAGCAAGAGAGCTCACGTGGGCTCGAAGGGTGGTTGCCGCACGGCTGCCCCGCAAGGCGTGTTGCAACGTCTCGCAGCCTCGTCGAGGCTCCCCAGACTACCTAGGGAGCACATACGAATTATTGTCCGCCCAAGGGGCGGGCTTGACGTCAAGAAGATAAGCCAAATCAAGCTGGCTCAAGCCTTGGCCATGGCGGCTGCACTAGCTCCCACAGAAACTGAGGGCGACGTAATCTGCCCTAATTTCACTCAAAACGTTCTCGTCGTATCCACCCCGGAGAAGAAGAACGCCGCCGCTTATGCAGGAATCCAGCAAATCCGCATAAGCGAAGGACTGTACAAAGTGGCCGCATACATAGCGGCCCCAGACAACACCTGCAAAGGGGTCATACGAGGGGTCGACGCAGACATCAGCGAGGCCCAACTCCAGCGCATGATCGTCAAACATCGTAACCCGAAGGCTCTGGAAGTCGAACGAATTAAGAACACCACCACAGTGGTTGTCCTCTTCGACGGCATGAAAGTGCCTAACTATATCATGTGCGGCGGCAGCCTTCTGCGCTGCACGCTCTACAAACGCCAAACCGAGGTGTGCTACGCGTGTGGCGGCTTGGGACATCGCGCGGACGTCTGCCCCAACCCCACCAATGAGGATTGCCGGGGCTGCGGACTAAGCTCACCACCCGATGACCACCAGTGTTCGCCGAAGTGCGCCCTTTGCGGAGGCCCGCATCTTACGGCGGACAAAACGTGTAAGCAGCGCTTTCAAGACACATACGTTGTACGCAGACGCCGACGGCGCCGTAAGCGCGCCAACAACAAGCACCAGCAGCAACAGCTGGCCAAGGAGAACAGGCCACGTGGCTCCAGCGCGGCGGGAGCCCCCAGGAGGGAGCGCTCCGTCACGCCCTCTGGTCGACAACGCAGCCTCTCCAGAGGGCGCTCTCGTTCCCGAGGGCGCTCTAACTCCCGGGTTCGGATCCAGGAAATGCCAACCTGGGCCGATCGTGTCAAGTCGAAGCAGACGACGCCAGCTTCAAAGGTAATGCAGGTAGCATTGCCGGAGCATAAAGTTGATCCCAGAGTCGCTCAACTCATGCAAGAGAACGCTCGACTCAAAGCAGAAATGCAGCAGATGAGGGCCGACTTTGAGTCTTTCCGTAAGTCGTACCCCTCGCAAGTCGAGAAGCAACAGGTGCCCCCCTCAGGGGAGCCACAGGCGCGCTCGGGTAAACGTAGGGCCGCGCCCCCAGAGGGGGACGCTCACTCTATGGAGACCGAGTCCAATAACAAGGACTTAGAAAGCATGCAGCGGGCTATTCAGCAGCTCGCTGAAAGCGTGACTGTCCTCCTTAAAAGGATGGCGTCCCTGGAAAGTGCACAGGCCGCGTTAGCTACGGCTAGACAGCCTTCGAGGGAGCCCCGTCGGGCACCTTTACCCGCAAGCGCCGTCCCCGTCAACAAGACGGTGGAATGGCCAATCCAAGGTAATCGCCATGGCGGTCAATCCCAATAAGTTGGTTGTGTGGCAGAGGAACTGTGCCAGTTTCCAACGGCGCAAAGCTCCGCTGCAGCAATTCGTTTCGGCACAGGCGGTCAAACCGCACGTAATTCTTTTACAAGAAACTCTCGATGACGCGCCCACCTTCCCGGGATACCGGGTTGTATCGATACGGGAGGAAGGAAAGCGGGGTTTAGCAACCTTGGTCGCACGGAAGTGCTCCTTTCAAGTACACAAATTACAAATTGGCAAAACTAGGGCGGAAATAATTATGGTCGAAATTATCCCTAACAATTGGCTTAAGAGCAGTGTCTTCCTTTTAAACATATACAGCTCGCCGTCGGATCAACGACAGGCATTCGCCACGATCATGACAAAGGCGGTGGCCCTGAGCAAGGGAGCCCCCATAGTGATAGCGGGTGACTTCAATGCCCCCCACAATGCCTGGGGATACCCCCGCCAATCCACCAAGGGCAATCTCCTTGTCCAGGCAGTTGCTGACTGCTCACTGGAATTGATTACGGATGCTCAATACCCGACGCGAACCGGCACGTCGGTAGTCCGAGACACCACTCCGGGCCTGGCGTTCGTCAAGAACGCCCCCGGAGCAGGATGGCGAAATTTGCAAGAGAACCTGGGCAGCGACCACTTCATTGTGGAGATTACCCTAACGATTAGCACAGCCCCTACCAGGGAATTTAAAGTGACGGATTGGGATGCCTTCCGGAAAATACGGAAGGCGGACCAGACCGACTACGATAATCTCGATAGTCTGTTCACAAGACTACAGAAGGACGTACAAGCTGCGACCAAGGTGGTTAAGACCGACCTAAAGGTAGATCGTATGGACGCGCGCCTTGCACACCTCCTAGAAGCCAAAAACTCCATCCTGCACCGCTGGAGAACGCACAGACTCCACCGCCGGCTTCGTAAGAAAATTGCGGAGCTCAATCGTACAATTGAAACTCATTCCATCGAACTGTCCAAACAACAATGGAATGAAGTGTGCTCCTCGGTTGATGGGCAGATGAGAACGGGGGGCAAATGGAACCTGCTCAAACACTTACTCGACGATTCGCAAACCAAAAGCAATCAGAGACTAGTCATCGATCGCATAGTTCATAATGAAAAGGCGGCGGGCGTATTTGAACACGTCCTCTTGCAAGAGTTGGCCGAAAAGTATCTTCCGCTGGGCCACTCCGGTGACGGGGATTATCCTTGTTATCGGGGGGGAGCGGTGGGGGAGCTCGACGCCCTCTTCACGGAATCCGAAATCTGGGAGGTGCTGCAAACGCTCAACGGTCGCTCTGCACCGGGCCCGGATGGCATCTCCAATAAGCTCCTCCGAAACTTGGGCGAACAATCAGTTGCGCTGCTCACCGGGGAGGTCAATAAAATTTGGGAAAGGGGCCTAGTCCCCGACTCCTGGAAGACAGCCTCAGTGGTGCTCATCCCGAAACCAGGCAAACCTCTTGCGCCGGAGAACATGCGGCCCATCTCGCTCACGTCCTGCGTGGGTAAAATGGCCGAACATGTCATTCACAACCGTATATCTAGGCATATAGAAAATAATGAGTTATTCCCTCACAACATGGTCGGCTTTCGGCCGGCACTCTCCACACAGGACGTCATGTTACTTATAAAGAGGCAAATCATTGATGTCGACACTAGAGACACTCGGGGCATCCTTGCTCTAGACTTGTCCAAGGCTTTTGATAACATCTCGCACCGGTTCGTACTAGACGCCATCTCAGATCTGGGCCTGGGGCCACGATTCCATGCGTACGTTAGCTCCTTTCTCAGGGATCGCAAGGCCACTGTCAAAATAGGGCAAATCAAATCGAAGGAATTTACATTGGGAGCGAGAGGCACCCCGCAAGGGGCAGTCATCTCTCCCCTACTGTTTAACATCGCCATGAAGGGCCTCTCGGACAGACTGGCCACAGTAAGAGGAACGGGTCACGCCCTCTACGCGGATGATATTACCGTGTGGTGCTTGGGAGGGTCTGACGCTGCAGTTGAGAGTGCGCTCCAAGAGGCGCTCGACATCACCGAACACTTCCTACTAGACACGGGCCTGAGTCTGTCACCAACCAAGTCCGAACTTCTATTGCATAGGCCCACCCGACGGGGGGGTTAGGTGCTCCACACCCTTAGATCAATTTCCCATAGCCCTCTATACGAAGGACGGAGAACAAATTCACAGAGTGGATACCATCAGGGTCCTCGGACTCTTGCTGGAATCTCGCGGGGGCAACTCACAGACTATAGCCCGCATTACTTCGAAGATGGAGAATATGCTTCGGCTTATCCTCAGGGTCTCGAACCGCAGAGGGGGTTTAAGCGAGAGCAGTCTACTCAGACTCTACCACGCGTTTCTGATGAGCCACGTTAACTATGTAGCCTCCGCGTTGCGCTGGTCTAAAGGGGATGAGGCCAAAATCGACGCCCTCATGCGCAAAAGCATCAAGCGCGTGCTGGGTTTACCACTCACTACCAGCACCGCGCGTCTCATGCAACTAGGCATGCACAACACCCTATCAGAGGTGATCGAGGCCCAACGAGTGGCTCAAATAATTCGACTATCATCATCGCGAGCGGGGAGACGCATCCTCGAATCCGTTGGATGCGGTCACCAGGAAATCACGGAGCGCAACGTGACCCTATCACCCATGGTCCGAGATACGTTCAAGGTAGATCCCATGCCACGTAACGTCCACCCCCAATACAATGTAGGGCGCCGGGTAGCCAGGGCTCGTTCCCTGTTAAAAGCGGCTGCTGCCACTCCGAATCTGGCATGTTTCGTTGATGCCGCCCAGTACGAGTGCTCTGATCACTATGCCGTAGTTTCGGTTGACTCTAATGGCACTCTCATTAATTCAGCATCCGTGCGGAAGGTTTCTTCAACATTAGCCGAGCAGGTTGCTATAGCTATAGCACTGAAGGACCCTCTACGTTCCAATATCTTTACAGACTCCAGATCGGCAGCCCGAGCTTTCGCCTCCGGCTCGATCTCAAAGGAGGCGGCGGCCATCCTCGGCAGCGAGGGGGGCTGCTGGTTTTCATAGCATCAAATGGTTCCCGGCCCATATGGGAATCAATGTACACTCTGAGCTTGTTAACGCCAATGAGTTGGCCCACGACTGTGCGCGAGGTCTTACACACCGCGGCGGTTCAGGTGGACTCACGGGCGGCGACTTAGGGCTGTACAGGGATTCGCTTCTCACCTTCCATGAAATTTTGACACATTATCAACTTGCTCGGCGGGCCTTTCCGCTACCACACCCTAAACTTAATAGACCACAATCGTCGGCGTTTCGCATGCTTCAAACGGGGTCATTTCCCTCCAGGGGCAGATTCAGTCACTTCGCGACTAATGTAGAACCCCACTGTCCAGACTGTGGGGAGGCGTACTGCTCCTTGTCCCATATGCTCTGGCAATGCCCTGTGTTACGCAGCTCATCGCTAACCACTCTAACCGACTGGGAGGCAGCCCTTAAGAGCGGCGACCTCTCAGAGCAACTACGGGCTGTCCAGAGGGCCTGCGACAGGGCGGAGGACCACGATCTTCCGACCCCGACGTGGGTGCGGCCCGCGACGGCTACGGGGACTCCCTGAAAAGGGAGGTACCCTAACGCTGGTTCCTCAGGACCATTAATAAAGTTCTTTGTCTGTCTGTCTGTCTCCTCTCTTGTTTACATCTTTCGCGAAACCACGCCGCGCTGCGCGTGGTTACGCGCGCGGAGCGCGCGCTCTCGCGCAACATCCGTCAGAGCACGGTGCAGGTAACACAGCGCAACAAGACACGGTGACTAACGCAAACCCGCCCACACAGCGCCTTTGCCACGGCACGAAACCTACCAGAGCAACACGTGTGAGCGCTCAAAAAATCAGAACAACGCCGCCATTGTGGCCCAAAAGGCGTGGCCATGCAGCAAAAAAATAAAAATAAAAAAAGCAGCAAAAAAATGAGAACCTATACGTCATTTCCGCCACACTTTTCTCCTAGCGCGCGGAGTGGGTAGGGCCTCTCCTTAGTTTCCTTCCTCCGTGGTACCTGGTGATGCTATGCCGATGCTGCTGCAGGTTTCGCCGGGCTCACAATACTCATATTAGGTGGCAGTAGAGCTGAATGACCCCAAGGAGTCGTAAAATACGTTTCTGAAATACAAAAACAAATTTTAAGCTAAAATTATTGTGTTTTCTTGCAATATGTAACACATTGCTTAACGTGGCCGTTAAGCGAAGGCTAGACTGCCTTGAACATGGCAAGCTAGCAACACTGCGCAGCCGCGACGAGACGCGCGGCTACGCGCGGCAACTCGTACATCGTTTGGGTGCGCGCCCTCTTCCTCCGTCGGGCGCGACGCGACGTCGAATCAGCGCGGCGTGTGCGGACGCATTGGAACGCGTACGTCTGGTTGAGCCTTAAGCAGCGCAGTTGGGAGTGGTGAGAGGTGGCGGTGAACGAAAGCAGTCGAAGGCGTGAAGAGTACGGTAGAGTCGGAGGCAACGGAACAGGATACAGGTGCCCGAATGGATGCGTGCGGAGGTATATGGATGTCGTCAGTGAGGGACAACTTGGTGCAGGAAAGCGAAACGTCATCAGATATGGCATTGCCAAGCGAAGGGAAGGCGACTTCTGCACGGGAGCAGTCAATACCAGCTTGGTGACGGGAGAGAAAGTCCCAACCTAAAATAATATCGTGGGAACAGTGGGGAAGAACGACGAACTCGACTGTGTAGAGCACTCCTTGAATTTCAAGTCTGGCGGTGCACGCAGCCACCGGCTGGACGTGCTGTGCTGTGGCTGTGCGGAGTAAAGGAACGAAGAAAGGCGTCGTGACTTCTGGTATTGAGCGGCATAGTTTTCCGGCAATTACAGATATGGCGGCACCTGTGTCAATGAGGGAAAGCACAGAGACACCTTCAACAGCGACATCAATAACGTTGGGCGGCGAAAGAAGAGGGCTTGCGCGTTGTGACGATGATGCAGTTCTTGCCTCGGGAACTGCGCCACTTAGTTTTCCGTGTCAGCGGTAGAAGGACGTCAACGCATCGGGGAGAGCGAGCGACGACGAGGAAAAGGAGAACGGCGGTCGGAAACTGGGCGAAGGCTTGGGAGAGGAAGGGGTAAATCGCGGTCTGGAGCGTAAGACAAAGGATGGTCGTACGCGGCTGTGCGTGGGTCGTCACGTGGATGAAGTGGACGGCGGCGGTACAGGCGTGCAACGTGTCCGGGAATACCGCACGAATAGCAGATGGGCCGATTGTCCGGTGTGCGCCAGGGATTAATTACTCGATGGGCTGAAGGTCGTGGCGGCGCGGGGGTAAAAACAGGGCTAGGCATCGGAGGCGGAGCCCGGAAGGTCGGCGGTCGTGGTCGTGCGACGGCGTCGGCGTAAGTCAATGGGGCATTGAGTTGAGGCGCCCGTTCCAGAGGAAGGACCTCGGACACTTGCTCTTCTATAACATGTCTTAGGGTCGCACTAAGGGACGAACCTGAGTCCGGCGGGTTGGAGATGAGAGAGAGCTGGCCAGGATACTTCTTCGCGGACGAAAGCCTTGATCTGCGAGAGGAGGGTGGAATCTTGAATAGGGGAGGTCAAGCCGGACAACGATTCGTGATGGGGAACAGGACGGCGAGTGAGGATGCGTTGACGGCGGAGCTCGTCATAGCTTTGGCACAGTTGAATAACTTGTGCAACAGTAGAGGGGCTCTTTGAAATGAGCATCTGAAATGCGTCCTTGTCGATACCCTTCACTATATGCTTGATTTTATTGCCCTCAGTCATGGATGCATCAACGCGTTTACAGAAATCGATGACATCTTCGATGTAGCTGGTAAAGGTTTCACCAGGCTGCTGAGAGCGCGACTGCAGGCGCTGTTCGGCACGAAGCTTTTGAACAGCAGAGCGGCCGAAGACCTCGCTGAAGTTTGTCTTGAACACCGTCCAGCTTGGGACTTCGCTTTCGTGGTTCCGAAACCACAAGTGGGCAATTCCGGTGAGGTAAAAAGGGACGGTGGTAAGTTTTGTGATGTCATCCCATTTGTTGTTCAGACTGACGCGTTCGTATGATGAGAGCCAGTCATCAACGTCGTGGTCGTCAGTGCCACTGAAGATGGGAGGGTCCCGCTGACGGAGTGTGCCGGGGTATACGGAGGACTGGCGAGCAGGTGGTGGTAAGCTCGTGGCGCTTGAGGTGGTCATGATGGCAGGGAGAGTCCGGCTGCGCAATTCCAGGATGACAGGAGACCCAGCAAACCTCCACCTATTATGGCCAAGAAGTCCGACACGGCTGTGGACGGCACGATGGACGCGGACAAGAGGACGCGAAAGCGTAGGCTTAGCCAGTCACACCAGGAACAGCGTCTAGCCCGAGCCCCACTTCAGTAGCATTGGCGATCCGGCTGTGGAGCTCTGCACGGCGCACTTCTTCCTCACAGAACCAATACAAATCTAAATATCTAAATAAAACTAAACAGGCCGCAGGCGCTAACGCTACGCTTATTACAGACGGATACCTATCCCAACCCGGCCACCTTACACATAATCTACCCGGACGTCTACCCAGACGATGCGTGCCCCTCGTGCGGGGTCACGGCGACACTCGCACACGTGCTCTGGGAGTGCAGAAACGCTCTGCCCGACTCTACCTCCGACAGGTGGGAGAAGACCCTAAGAAGCCCGCTCCTACAAGACCAGCAATGGGCCGTCCAGCAGGCTCGCGCAGCGGCCGCCAGGTATTCCCTGTCGGTCCCTGCGTGGGAGACGCCCACTGCGCGCTGACGTGCGTCCTGCAGGACTTTTATTAAAGTTTTTCCAATCCAATCTAAATAAAAAAGCCGGGCTATAGGGTAAAATAGAGTCGGGACCGATTAGAATTGACCAGCGTCAATCCAAAGGTTTAGTACAACTTTCGCGACAACCTTAACGCAGGTTAGAAAGTTTAGCCAAATAATCGACGTTGTCATGTTTCTAGAAACATTGGTAGGCTTTTTACTAAGTGATGTTGTGTTATAACTGCTGAAATAACCAGAAATAATACTTTCACAACCACCGATATAAATTAATTACTTCTGTAGTCGAACTTAGCCTTTTGTTTTATCATGCATTAATGCGCTGCGCATAGGCGAGTATTGAGATCCATGCCTTCAAACTTCTCGCAGCCTTGCAGTTGGCGCCACCATGTATAGAGCACCAACATCGCAGATTTGGTGTGATCATAGCTAAATAGCAGGTTTAGTTAGAAAACCTTGTACACGGGACACCCCTGGGCATATAACGCACAACTAAATAAATGGTAGCGTCGCGCTTGAAGCAGCACAACGAAGCTACACCTGGCGACAACTTTCTGTGGCAGCACGGCCAAGGCTACCATGGTTCCCATGGTAGGAACATGTAGTTCCCTAATCAAAACATCTGTAGGCTATTCAGCGTAAATGGTAATTTACCAGCGACTTTGTTTTTACAGCTAAGCTGAAGGCTAGTTCCCCCAGGATTGTGTCGGTGTGTTAACAGAAGACTATCGTCGTCAGAATTGGCTCCGGCGTCGTCTTCCACAGCTGGCCCGTTGGTGCCCTTCGGCGCTACCGCGCGAACGCGCTCGTGCCACTGCTCCCATGTCCGACGTTAATTAATTAATTAATTGGCATGGCTTTTGCGCTGGTTTACACATGCACGGCATATTTACTACTCGCTTTACGAGCTTAATCTGAATCAATCGACGTTAAAACAGGCTACACTTATAGCACAACGATAGCGGCGAACACGGTCGGCAGCCGTCGAAAATCTGATCAGCGGGTCAAGCGCGTCGGCTGTTATACATCAGTCGTCGAATGTTCCAGAGTAATCGCTGTGACCCGCGTGCCTTCCACAAAGTTCTATATTATTCGCGTCGCGCACACATGCGATCAGATTACAGAAGGTTCAGTCACAGACAGCGGACGGAAGCATCGATAATATTCCAGAAACTTCCGATACATGCAGGTGCGTCCTGCTCTGTGCGATAACATTTGTTAGGCGGAGAAACGTGTCGCCCGATGAAGACAAACATGTACACGTGTAAATATTTAACAAGTACTTAAACAAACAATGCATTTATCGAAACCATTACAAACCTGGGGCGACAAGACGATAGTCAGGAAAGGTAAAAAAATGCTTGATTCATCGTTTTAAATATATACCACTGGTTTTAAATAGCTTAAGATTTATATTTGTTTGGTTTTGTGTTCTCACAAACTTATTTTCAAGAATGTCATAGGTTCTTCTTTTTGGTTTCCGCTCACTTTTTTTTTTTGTACAGCGACACAGTACACAACACACCCGCCGTTAACGGTAGGCACCACACTGTGGCAAACTTTCCTCGTCGTAACTTAACTTTGGAGCTAAACAAAAGACCATGGAACAAACACGCAGGATGTTTGTAGCGGTGTGTGGTCGCGGAATCCTGTTTTCAGACGAAGCGTAGCACAGCGTCTGCGATGCTCGCTGCAAACTTTCGTTGCCGGATCACGGCTCAGAATAACCGCACGCGGCACGAATGGTGGATCGTAGTCTCGCAGTAATATTTCCGGCATGGTAGACACCACAAACAGTTTGGGAATTCGCCATGATGAGGGGAAGACGCACACGCCTGACGCGACTCCACCCAGTTCGAAGCACGAGCGCAGATCTTCTCCATCGGCGTGGTTACCGGCCGTCCGGCTCATGACGTCAGTCCACAGTGCATGCCCATAGGTGGAGGCTCGTGTGCATCCGCCTTGGAGGAGTAAATGCCCCTTTTTTCTAAAGTTGCAGCCGACTATACACACGGACGCGATCCTGGGGGAACTAGCTCTTAAGAGCTTCGCTGTAAGATTCGTTACGTCTTTGTGTAACTTAATTACGTTTTTGTGTTCGCTAACAACCTGCTAAGGAACTTTTGCCCCAGGATCGTGTCCGTGTGTAGACAGAAAAGTCCACATACGTGGGCCAATCCTGAAGATAGCGCAATGCCGGGCCGAGACGCGGCAGAGGTGAAGCAGGCATTAAGCATTCTCCTGTACGTGGGCTGATCCCGAAGATAGTGCAATACTGGACCGACCTGCGGCGGAGGTGCAGTTTGCCATTAAAAGAGAGACACTGGCGTCGCTGTCGAGAGCATTCGCACCTCGAGTCGGATCCGCCAATTTTCGGCCTTCGTGCCGGTTCTTTTGTCCCTATCCGGATAGTTTCTTCACGAATGGATGAAGCAAGTCGTCAGGACCATTTCTATACCAGTCTTATACCGATACTCGTCCGGGGTGGCCCAGGAGAGTTTTGGGAAGCCCTTGAACACGCCGTGCCCCGACCTAGGCATATCTGGCCAAACTCGAGGGCGGCCGCCCGCACGTCAGCGCGCAGACGACGGGGCGAGCACCCTGCCGCCCGCCGTGACCTCGTCACCCATCTCTCGGCTGCCCTACGCCATGGAGAACGCTGTCCAAGGACAGGAGGTGACCACCGAAGAACTTTTGGACGCTTCCTGGCAGACGCCAGGCCTCCGCACCCAAGAGGAACGCCGCACAGAGTTGCGCCTCGCCGCGATCGAAGCAGGCAGGTGCTTCGCCTCCTCAGCCCCGCCGCCACGCTCCGCTCCCTAGCCTACCGGCCGACACGATTCACGTCGTCGGCCGCCCCAAAACCCCCGTCGACCTCACCAAGCTCCAGCCTTGGCATTTGTACACCGCCTTGCTGCAGGCAGCGAGCCTGCGAGACCTCCCGCCCGCATCTCGCGACACGGTGCGGATCCACCCGGTCAACACCTTTACGATCAGCGTCGCGAAATCGACTCGCGCTCAAGCCTTCCTCCGCATTACGTCCCTCACGGTGTCCGGCACCACCTTCACCATCCACCTCTACGCCCCACCGCCGGACGATGCCCTATGGGGCATACTCTACCACGCCTTCGACGATTTCACGGATGAAGCCATCCTTGACGATCTCCCGGCAAGCAATCCTGTACTTTCTATTGTGGGTGGCCGCCGTATGGGCAAGACTCCCCACATCTTAGTTACCCTCACGGACCCCAAACTACTCCGGTGGATCTTTTACCATGGAGTCCACCTTCGCCTTCTTTCTGTCCACAACAAGGTGGAGGCCTGTTTCAACTGCTGCTAGACTGGCCACCATACCGACGTGTGCCCCAAGCCCCAGCAGCACCGGTGCCGGCGTTGCGGCAACATTCACCCCCAACCGCTCGAGGGCTCGCCCCCCACTTGCACCCCCGCGCTGCATCGCCTGCAACGGGAATCACTCCACGCATAGCTCCAACTGTTAGCACCGCCATGTGCAGCGCCCTCAACCCCCGAAGCAAGCGGCACGCCGTCCTCCACCGCCTCCACACTCCAAGTCAGCCACTGACTCCCCACCCTTCGCCCCGGCGGCGCCAAACCCGCCTCTAGGCCCATCCAGCCAACGTGGTCCCGGCGGCCTCCCCGGCGCTCCCTCGGCGTCCTCCTCGCTGCAGGTCGTCGCATTGCAGCAGGAAAACGCCTCCCTACGACAGCAACTCACTGCGCGAAGCGCTCAACTTGCGGCACAGAAGACCCAAAGTGACTCCTTCCAAGCCCAACTGCGAGCTTTTGAAGAGAAGTTCGAGGCGGCCATCACGCTCCCATCCTGTCTGCGTCCTCAGTCGCCTCCTCCTCTGACATGGATGTTCAGACCTCTGAAGGAGGCACTAGCAAGCACCGCAGACCCAACACCCCCTTGTATTTATTTTATTTTTTATTTATTATAATACCCTCAGGGCCCAATGGGCATTACAGAGGGGGTGGGTACATGGCTTACAAACAAAAAGCATTCAAGCGTATAACACAAGGACAAGATAAATAGACAGTAAGAGCAGAAAAATGAAAAAAAAAACAGCAAAATTCCAGTCATTTTAAAAGATGATCTGTCACAGCGGTCTTGAATGATGACGCATCGGCTAAGGTGGCGATAGAAGAGGGAAGGCTGTTCCACTCAGAACATGTTTTCGGCATAAAAGAATGCAGGAACATGTCAGTGCGACAAAGAGGAACAGCTACCTTATTGCTATGATCGATACGGGAGGACAAGTACACTGGCTGCGAAATGAGTTGCTGATTCAATGAATGGTGATGGAACACTTTGTGGAATAAACAAAGGCGCGAGATGTTGCGCCGAGTTTGAAGGTCAGGAAGGGTAAGTGACGATTTCATCTGCGAGACACTAGCGGTACGTGAATAGTTAGACATAATAAAACGAGCTGATCGATTTTGAAGGGATTCTATGGATTGAATGAGAGTGCGGTGTGCCGGATCCCAAACTGCACACGCGTATTCGAGTTTCGGACGAACGAAAGTTTGATAAAGCATTAATTTTAGGCGCTGTGGAGCTTGGAAAAAATTGCGTCGGAAATAACCGAGAGTGCGATTTGCATTACCTATGATGTAGTCAATGTGAGTATGCCATGACAAGTCATCAGATATGTAGACACCGAGATACTTGTAGGCAGACACGCGCTCCAGTCCGATGTCATTAATTCTGTATTCTGAAGACATTGAGGCGTTAGTGCTTCGCGAAAATATCATATGCTTGCATTTACTGATGTTAAGGGTCATTAACCATTTATTGCACCATTCAGATACTTTATTTAGGTCAGATTGAAGGACAAGTGTATCATTAGGGTTATTTATTTCGCGATAGATAACGCAGTCGTCTGCAAATAGCCCTATACTAGAGTTAATGTTATCTGGAAGATCATTTATGTAGATCAGGAATAGTATTGGACCTAAAACGGAACCTTGAGGGACGCCAGATTCAACAGGACAAGGAGAGGAAGCGTGATTATTAGCGATAACATACTGGGTTCGGTTAGATAAAAAGCATTCGATCCATTTGAGAATGTTTGGGTCAATTTTCAAAGTGCTGATTTTTAGTAGAAGTAGTTGATGAGGTACTTTGTCGAAAGCCTTAGAAAAGTCAAGAAAAACACTATGAAGAAACGAGCCTCGGTCTAGAGCTGCGGCGATGTGATTAGTAAATAACAGAAGCTGTGTTTCACAGGAATAGTTTTTCCGGAATCCATGTTGGCAGGAGCTAAAAAAGTCAGTAGATTCAAGATATGAGACTAAATTAGAGTAAATTACATGTTCTAAAAGTTTGCACGGGATACTAGTTAATGAAATTGGTCGATAATTAAGAGGAGAATGCGTGTTCCCGGATTTAAAAAGTGGCACCACTTTCCCGACCTTCCAATCTGATGGCAGCATACCTGATTCAATGGACTGTGTGAAGAGGTATGACAGGAAAACTGAAGAGTAAACTTTCGTGTTCTTCAGAAACTTTGCATTAATTTCATCGTCACCACATGAAGACGAAAGCTTTAGTTTCTCAATTAATTTAGCTATTCCCTCAAAGTTCACTATAATTGCATCCATGGGAAAGAAATCGCGATTATGCAGCTGCGGCGTGACAACGGCAGGTGACTTTGTAAACACACCCGCGAAGACGTCATTCAAGACCGTACAACACTCCTCATTGCGCAGCACGTGCCCAGCAGAGTCAACAAGAGAAATGGCACGGCTTTGTGCAGGTTTAACAAAGTTCCAGAACTTGGAAGGGTTGGTAGAAAGAAGAGAAGGGAGTGTGCTCTCTAGAAAAAAATCTTTTGCCTGTTTGATAGCAATGCGATAGGAGCACATACTATCACGATATACACGCCAGCGAGCAAGACTGTTTGTAGACTTCGCTAAACGAAAAAGACGCTTTTTCTTGTACAGTAGCCTCTTTAAGGTTGTGTTAAACCAAGGTGCCCGTTGTTTACCTGAAATTTTTTGTAACGGTATGTGTTTGTTAATGAGACTTGTAACTGTATTTTTAAAGGAAATCCAGTTTTCTTCCACTGTACGATCGAAAAATGTTGGAATGCAGCCATCCAAGAATAGTTCAAGCTCCTTATTAATTGAGACATAATCTCCCTTTTTGTAATTTCTGAACGTTTTTGTTGTCGAAGTCTGGCGTGTGTTGCAAGTTGTTATAACGAAATGAATAATGCTGTGGTCACTTATACCAGGCATGTATGAAATCGAGTGTACAAGTCCAGGTGCTGTTGTTAAGATGAGATCAAGAATGTTAGCCGATGTAGGACCAATTCTAGTAGGCTGGGAAACGATCTGAGTGAAGTTGAAGTCTAAGCACAAGGTAGCAAAAGATGATACACCAGGTAATGTTTCAGATACAACCGGGACAAGTCCAGACCAGTTAATTTTAGGCATATTGAAGTCACCCAAGAGAAATAATGGAGAGCGTGGAAATTGTAGAACCAGGTAATTAAGCACATCATGTAATTTTTCACAGAAATCTGAAGCAGCATTCGGCGGGCGGTAGCATGCGCAAAAAAGGAAATTTTTGTGGTTTAAGGAAATGCAAACACAAATGAACTCCAAGTCTGAGTTAGTTAAAATCATATGCGATACAAGATTATCGGCCACAGCAATGAGCACGCCACCACCGTGTTTGTCGGAGCGATCACAGCGATAAATCGTGTACTTTTTTTCACACTCAAACAGCTCAGAGCTGTCAATTCTTGACGATAACCAGGTTTCAGTAAGCAGGACCACATCGGCGGAGCATGCGTCCAAAACTGATGACAGTGCCTCACGTTTATTGACAATGCTTCTAATATTCGTGAATAAAAAAGATACATCACGGTGAGTAGCGGGGCTTTTAGTTAGGATAACAACTGATTGTCAGAAGCCGACGTCGATGCAGGTGATGCATCTGTCGAAACGGAAGCACCATTACTAGATTCAAGGACGCAAACACGGTCGGTAGCTGAACAGTAAACGTAGCACTTTTTGCCGATATAGAGCTTATTATGCCGAATTGAAAATTGCTTTCCAGAAGATTTACCATAGTCGAACAATTTTTTCCTCATAGCTCTAGTCGCTCTGCAAAAGTCTTCGGTCACATCCACTCCAGATTTCTTCAGATCACGCTTTGCCGCCAGGATACTGTCCCGAAGTTTCAGTGAAACAAATTTAACAATCATAGGTCGGCATTTCCCAGGGACGTATTTGCCGAGTCGGTGCGCACAAGATAGGCGGTCGTCACTGCAATTTAGGTTTAGATTCATTGTGGAATTCAGAAGGGAAACAATATTGCCCTCTGACTGAGCCCACGTTTCCGCGCCGGTGTCAGTAATGCCGTAAAATATAAGGTTAACCCTGCGGGAACGGTCCTCAAAATCATCAAGTCGTTGGTTAACAGCGACTACTTCGGCTGCTGAGCTTTGTCCGACTGTGGTTTCGGCCGATGATAACCTATCTTCAACTGCGAGAAGCCTGCTGTCTATGTTGGAAACACGCCCCTCAAGTGATTGCTGAGCCTCTTTCAGCTCGTTAAGGGCACTTATAAGTTCATCATGTTTTTTATCCATTTTTTCATGCAGCGATTTCATGAGAGCAACAAGCTGGCTGTATTGCTGACCAGAGGGATCTTCCCTAGGTGGTCCTGGATTTAACTCAATATCACCAGACATGAACAACAGGTTAGCAACGTGAACGCACTCGCAGAATAAAGCGAACAAAACATTTGGGCGTGGAAGTACAAGTAAGCAAAGGTCGTTTGACTTTCTACAGTAAAGTGAAACGGGGCGACCAACCTGCATCAAAAAACGGAAAGGTGTTGGCATGGTCTGCATTGTCCTTGCACTTCCATGCCCACTGAAGAAATCCACGGGAAGGCGGTCGCTTAAAAAGCGCGTTGCTGATGTAGCTTTCGATGCGGCGGACAGCAAGGCGTCGAGTTCCGGCTGATGTACCGCAAACAAAAACGGCACTGGCGCTTGACAGGGAGGCGAGTTCACCGTCGGTAGCCGGTGGCAGTTTTCAGCGCCCAGGCTTGCGCATTGCGGCTGGCACAGCTGCGCACTGACGAAGCCGGACGATAGATCCCAAATGGATCCAACAATCAGCGTCTGCATCAACAAACGGAAAGGTGTTTGCATGGTCTGCATTGTCCTTGCACTTCCATGCCCACTGAAGAAATCCACGGGAAGGCGGTCGCTTA
The DNA here is from genome assembly GCF_038994185.2 of Dermacentor albipictus. Taxonomy (NCBI): domain Eukaryota; kingdom Metazoa; phylum Arthropoda; class Arachnida; order Ixodida; family Ixodidae; genus Dermacentor; species Dermacentor albipictus. The sequence goes on along the minus strand of NC_091822.1, from coordinate 210,907,621 downwards.
AAAAGCGCGTTGCTGATGTAGCTTTCGATGCGGCGGACAGCAAGGCGTCGAGTTCCGGCTGATGTACCGCAAACAAAAACGGCACTGGCGCTTGACAGGGAGGCGAGTTCACCGTCGGTAGCCGGTGGCAGTTTTCAGCGCCCAGGCTTGCGCATTGCGGCTGGCACAGCTGCGCACTGACGAAGCCGGACGATAGATCCCAAATGGATCCAACAATCAGCGTCTGCATCAACAAACGGAAAGGTGTTTGCATGGTCTGCATTGTCCTTGCACTTCCATGCCCACTGAAGAAATCCACGGGAAGGCGGTCGCTTAAAAAGCGCGTTGCTGATGTAGCTTTCGATGCGGCGGACAGCAAGGCGTCGAGTTCCGGCTGATGTACCGCAAACAAAAACGGCACTGGCGCTTGACAGGGAGGCGAGTTCACCGTCGGTAGCCGGTGGCAGTTTTCAGCGCCCAGACTTGCGCATTGCGGCTGGCACAGCTGCGCACTGACGAAGCCGGACGATAGATCCCAAATGGATCCAACAATCAGCGTCTGCATCAACAAACGGAAAGGTATTTGCATGGTCTGCATTGTCCTTGCACTTCCATGCCCACTCACTTTCTCTGTATCACTGTATCTCTCCACTTTTCCGAAAAGGTCCAGGCAGCCATCAAGACGGTCCTGGTGAACCTCTAATAACAGCTGGATAGCCGTTTCAACTCGATGTACCAGCTTCTCACGGCACAACAAAAAGCTCTCAATGCCATGCGCACGGACGTCGCTGCCTATCCCCCGCCACGTCCTTCCAATCTCTTCAAGAGACGGTCGACAGCATTCAAACTTCCGTGCTCACAACCATCCGAGCCAAGCCACCCCTCCACTCCCGCACCACCTCCTCCTCTGTCACCCGACCCTCGCAAGCACCGGCAGAGGCAACACCTTCTTCTTCCGCTACTAATCATAGCTGACCGCGCCGTCGTCACCGTTTGGCAGTGGAACTGCCGCGGTTTTCGCCCCAAGTGTAACCACCTCCTTCTACACATGCAGCAACTGGACACCCTCGGTCTCTTCTGACGCCATCGTACTACAGGACACTCACGCCACCATTTCCCTCTCGGGTTACGACCAAGTGGCTCATCCACGACCAAGTGGCTCATCACCCTCTGCCCCATCCCGTCACGGCCATCCTCACTCGGCGGACGCTCACGGTCAATCGAGCCGATCTACCTTTCCCTGCGGTCCACCATGCCTTTATCGAGGTGCTACCTCAGCGACGTCAAGACTTCTCTTTTTATTCTCAATGTTTACACCCTCCCACGCGTCACCAAGGACTTGTCGCTCGTTGTTCTGCTCCGCGCCGCTGCAGCGAGAGCAGCCAAATCCCTCCTCCTCGTTCTCGGCGACTTCAACGTCAGGCATCCGGACTGGGGTTACTCCAAGGCCGATGGCCCCGGCACGAGGCTGTGGCAGCTCGTACACCACCTCCACCTCTCCCTGCTCACCACCCCACGCAATCCACGCGCATCGGCAACAGTGTGTGCCGCGACACCGCTCCGGAGCTCAGCTTTGGCCGTTACGTGCATGACGCGCGCTGGTCCAATACGTATCATTCCTTGGGCAGCGACTACTAATTCCTCGCCAATCACGTCCGCACTTCCCTGTACAAGCCACGCCCGCACACGACCCGCATCGCATACCTCGATTGCGAGATCGAGCATCACACCACTGTGCTCGCCCGCCTACAGTGGGAGCAGCTTTGCTCAGGGATCTCCGGTCAGTTGTTGGTCTGCAAACAATCCTGGCATCTCCTCCGCCACCTCCTCGACCCTGCTTCCGCCAAGGCAGTCGCTCGGCAACGATTACAACGCGTTGTCCGGGCCTACCCCGGCGACACTCCGTCGCTGATAGCAGGCCTGGCCGTCAAATACCTCCAGCTGCCACCACCTGGAACCTCATTCTATCCTCCTCTCGCGTCCCACTCCGGGGCTCCCAACCCCGAACTGGACGCCGATATCACGGAAGCTGAAGTCTACGTGGTGCTACACAAGCTGCGCACCACCTCCATCCCCGGTCCAGATCGCATTCCCAACAAACTTCTCCGAAATCTTGACGCCCCTTCGGTCATTGCCCTCACTTCGCTTCTCAATGAGTGCTGGCGCTCCGGCAACCTTCCACAGTCGTGGAAACACGCTCGCGTGGCTTTCATCCACAAGCCAGGCAAGAAACTCACAATCGAGAATCTCCGGCCCATCTCACTCACTTCGTGCGTCAGCAAGCTTAGAGCACGTCGTCCTAGCTCGCTTGCAAACGTACACGGACGCTCACCCCCTCCTTCCCCACATCATGATTGGTTTCTGCCCCCACCTCTCCATTCAAGACGTCCTTTTGCAACTCCACCACGACTTTCTCGATCCACTTACCTTCTCGCACACTAAGGCTCTCCTTAGCCTCGACCTTCACAAGGAGTTTCACCACGTCTCCCATTTGGCTATTCTTACTGAACACGCCACCGTCAACCCCGGCTCTCGCACCTACCACTACATTCGCTCCTTCCTCACAGCCCGCATGGCCGGAATCATCTTGCGAGATCTCTCGTCTCCCACATATGCGATTGGACCTCGTGGTATCCCTAGGGCGCCGTCTTGTCACCTTTCCTTTTCAATCTCGCCCTTCACCCACTTCCCGACAAGCTCGACCGTATCCCCAATGTCAAACGCACCCTGTACGCGGACGACTTCTTGGGGTCACGTCTGGCTCCAACGGGCACATTGAGCAGACGTTGCAACGCGCAACTGACGTCGTCACAAGTAACATGCACGCGACCAGTCTCGCTTGCTCGGCGCCGAAATCGGCCATCCTCCTCATGCATCCCCCCGACCGGCGTCGCCACAAGGCGCCTCACCCCACCATCACGATTCACGCCAATTCCGCTCCCGTTCCTGTCGTCTCGCATCTCCGCGTGCTCGAGCTGATACTACAGTCCAGCCGCCATAATGCTCACACCATCGACCAGCTCTCGCTTTCGGTTCAGCAAACCGCGCGCATGCTCGCTCGTGTCCGAGCGCGGCACATGGGCATGCGCGAACACGATCTCCTCCGCCTAGTCGACGCTTTCGTCGTTTCCCGTCTCACGTACGGCCTTCCTTATACTCGTCTTCTCAAATCGGAACGCGACAAGGTCAACGTCCTTATTCGCCGGGCATACAAGACGGCCCTCGGCCTTCCCCCCAACGCGTCCACGGCGCGTCTCCTCACCCTAGGAGTCCACAACACACTCGACGAAGCTCACCGCACCGCTCAGGTGCAACGCCTTCATCATTCGCCGACCAGTCGCTACATCCTCTCTTCCATCGGTCATGACACCTCTTCTCACCCGCCAGACCTGGCCTCACTACCGAATGCTCTTCGGGCAGCCTTCTCCATCAAGCCGCTACCCAAGAATATGCTCGCGGGACACCACGACGCCCGTCGCCAAGCCTGTGCCGCCATGCTTTACGCCAAGTATGCCGACCACCCGGCCATCGCCTACGTGGATGCAGCCCGATATGCCTCGCCCGGGGACGCCTTCGCAGTCGTCTCCGTCTCGCCTTCCTCGGCGCCCTCGGGGCCGACAATCACGGCCGCCACCGTTCGAACGCCCTACGTCGTCGAGGCTGAGGAGGCGGCCATCGCTTTAGCCGCCACCTCGACCGACGCCAGCGTCATAATCTCCGATTCCACTCACGCCATCTCCAATTTCGCCTGAGGTCTCGTCTCGCCTACCACCTTACGGCTCCTTCGCCCAATTCTACTGCAAGACGAACCGCGTCACACTGAACTGGTCTGGGTCCTTTCCCACTTGGCTCACCAACACGCTCGAGGATTCGTCGACCGCGCGGTGGGCCCTCTACGTCGGACGCCCCGGTGCCGGAGCCCCTGGTCACCTACCGCGACATTATCCAGCACTATTGCCTCGAACGGTAGGCCTACCCACCCCCACATGGCAGTCTTCCCAAGCGGTCCGAGATCGCCTTGCGTCGCCTCCAGACCCGCACCTTTCCGTACCCCCTAGTGTATTCGCACATCCACTCTGGTGTCATTGATGCACGCTGCTGCCTGTGCGGCGAGGTTGCCTCGTTGAACCACATCCTCTAGGGCTGTCTGGGATATCCCCCGCCTAAACCCCCGCCTGCCGACCTCGTCTCGCCACCCCCCACCGACTATCAATGGGAGGCCCTTCTCTCCAGCCCCGACCGAGACATCCAAACACGGATCCTGGCACGAGCTGAAGACGCCATCGTGAAGCACAGTCTGGCAGTCTACGTAGCTTAGCTTCCCTTATCCCTTACTCCTAACAATAAAGTTGACACTCACTCACTCACTTGCCATTAAAAGGCCCGCATACACAGCTTCGCTGGGCATCCTTCTTCACGGAGTGGAAGGGCACTGGGTTCTTTTACGCAACTGGTTTATTAATTAATCAATAAAAATGTTCCGGAGTAGAAGGAATTCCGTTTCACTCTCTTTAAGATTTTGTGGTTTTCTGGCGTCTGTAGGTCTTTTCCATCACCTGCAGAGGAAAGTCTACAGAGGAAAGTCCGCCGCGTCCCGTGAGTCCGCCAGCTTCGCAGCTGTACCAAGAGTTCTCAAACCAAAAGTTCCCCGTACAGCCTAAGAAACGGGTGCGCAACGTTGAGGCGCAAGTAAGGAAAAGCGACCCGCAGCTGCCTATGAGAGCCGCATGTCAGAAGGTCAGTGAGCTCACTGGTGTTAGAAAACGCAGTGCCTGCCGGATTAAGCTCGACGTGAACAGTGACACCCTGAAGACAGCGAAGCGCAAGCGCATGCGCCTTATATGCCCGAGCGAAAACCAGCCGGACAAGGCTGCAACTTGATGACAGCTTCCCCTTCGCAGCTCTACGAAGTGCAGCAGTACTTTCTGCGAAATGAAATTTCGACAGCTGAAAAACTCGCTCAAGATTTGGCCAGTGGCAGTAACATGAACATGACTAAAATGAGCGTGCGAACGATGCAAAGGCTGTCTAATGATATTGGAAGAGAAATATTGTGCGCTGTTCGCGATAAACGACGTCATCGTGTGGCGATGGCATCCGTGCGTGCTATCCGAGAACTTCGCACTGAAAAATGGTATGTACGAGAGTTTCGTAGTGTGTAGATGAATGAGCAAATTTTTTTTTATTCACCCAGCAAACCCATACCATCAAAACATTGCTCTTGAGACGCAACAGATGTGACGCGCGTATGGCTGCAGTTACGTGGAATCGTAGAGGACGCGCCGACACGTCCAGCCCAATATTCTTCAGTGAGGACACGGTAGCGTCCAAACTTTCGGTGCTCGTGATCGAAACAAACACAAGCGTTCTTGCTTGCCAGTTCTGTGCGTCGCTTATTTCAGCGGGACACACATTAAAGTGAAAGTTACAAACGCCACTGTTTTTTGCAGCCTCACGTCGTGCACCATATGATTTTGACGGTAGCAATGCCACTCACGCAAAGCAACGCTAAAACGCACTCCCCTGGCCAGCGTTTTAGAGCGCAGCTCTTTGGCGCCCGTTCCCGCGTTTCGTGTCGCCATCGTGCCTCGCCTTAACCAGCTCCATAGCCAGAGCCAGCGCGCTGCTCTAGCTGCGATAAAACCCCTTGATAATTTGAAAGTAGCGACACTGTCCTCCACGCGGCGCTTTCCTCCTCGATTCTCCTCTCCTTTACTGCGCTGCACTTTACCCCAACCTTTCTTTCCCATCAAGAATCTCCTCTCTCCTTTCCTCCTCGGCTGCCGCAGACGGGGCGCAGCATTCTATGGAGGCGCTTTATTTTGGGCCAGTTTCACGGCCCAGTGGTGTTGAAAATTTTGAAAAATGCTGATAACCGCATCGGTCATGCCGAAGGCAACGTTTATGAGGAGGTTGGTTTTTACTAAAGCCGTGTGAACGGGGTATACTGATGTAAAAGAAGCTTTGAGGCGAGTTCAGTACTGCAGACAATTTTCTGCCACATCTAATGAATACATTGTTGCGCAAAAAAAAAGGAAAAAAAAAGACTTGGGAAGGAAGAGTACGAAACGACAGATTGAGCGCTGAACTTCAACTCATTTTATTCTGAGAGCAGGGCTGGGAGAATGAACAAATGCGCATGCGTACATCAGTGTTACCTAGAGCGATTAAAGTGACGTTTTCAACATTTGCAACTCGTTTTCAAACAGAAAAACAGACGTGTCACTAATACAACTCGTGCCTCTTACTTTTATGTGATATGCCTCCAAAAGTTCTCTTGCTAACGTATCACCACTCCTGCCAAGTATCTTTATCTCACGCAGTAGTGGCTGGCATGTTCCTTCCAGGCAAACCGTGCAATGCGCAGGTAAATGCGCGTTACCTTTGTTGATTACAGACAGTTCATGCTCCCGGGCCCGGTCATTAACACATCTCCCCGTTTGTCCAACGTAGGATTTCCCGCATTTTAGGGGTATTTCGTATATAACGCCCGTCACACATTTCACGTACTGTCTAGTGTGCTTTTTCTGGCATCCTGACTTTTTGTCAACGCGGCTTATGCGCGGACACAGTCCAGCCAACTTGCGTGGTGCCGAGAAAACAACTGGCACACCAAACCTTGTGGCGACTTTCTTCAAGTTGTGGGAAAGCTTGTGGATGTATGGCACCACTACGAGTTTGCCTCGTTCTTGGTCGGGCCTAGGCGTGTGCCTTTTTCCCTTCACCTACGGGAGCAATGTTTTTGACACCGCCACAATGACCGAGCTCGGGTAGCCGGCTGTGTGTAGCCTCGCCAAAAGCTTATCAAAGCTAGTTTGCATCGCGTGGGGGCACGACTTCATGAGAGCAGATTCAAGGCAAAGAGTGGCTATTCCTCTTTTAACTAGCTTTGAGTGTGCCGAATCATACGGCAGCAATTCCTTCTGGGTACGTGGGCTATACTGCCAACCTACGTGGTCTTTGTCAAAACCTAAAGACAGATCTAAAAACTGTAGAGTGCCACGGGAACGGATTTCATGTGTAAATAGCACGCCTTTCCCATGTAGTCTAAAAACATCTAAGATCTGGCTAATGCACTGATAAACGGTAAAATTATGGTTACTTTTTAAAAGAATTCAAAATCATCGACATATCTAAAGGCCTTAAGGTAGAGCCTATCGTCAAAGGAACTGTGCAGGTCGCGGTTAATTGAAGCCAAGAAAATGTCACACAGCACAGGAGCGACGCAGGACCCAATGCATATCCCTTGTCGTTGAACATACCAGTCGTAGTTAAAAAAAAATAAAAGTAGACCTTAAGTAAAATTCCAATAAAACCATAAAATTAAGAGCTCTAGAGATGTAATTCAATTCCTGAAAGGAAACCCCTCTATCGCACACGCTTTTTCTGTAGGCGTAGTTGATTTGTTTTACTCAGTGCCTCAACAAGAAATGTATGCCTCTGTTAGGGATTGCATTGACCGCAACGACACAGTAGATTTTCAGAATCTAGTGGGCATGTCCATTGACAATGTTATAGTTTTATTGGAATTTTACTTAAAGTCTACCTTTATTACTTTTAACGCCGACCTGTATGTTGAACGACAAGGGATATGCATTGGGTCTTGCGTCGCTCCCGTGCTGTGTGACATTTTCTTGGCTTCAATTGACTTCGACCTGCACAGTTCCTTTGACGATAGGTTCTGCCTTAAGGCTTTTAGATATATCGATGATTTTTTAATTCTTTTAAAATGTAACCATAATTTTACCGTTGACCAGTGCATTAGCCAAATCTTAGATGCTTTAGACCACATGGGAAAGGCATGCTATTTACACATGAAATCCCTTCCCATGGCACTCTACAGTTTTTAGATCTATCTTTAGGTTTTGACAAAGACCACGTATGTTGGCAGTATAGCCCACGTGCCCAGAGGGAATTGCTACCGTATAATGCGGCACACTCAAAGCTAGTTAAAAGAGGAATAGCCACTCTTTGCCTTGAATCTGCTTTCATGAAGTCGTGCCCCCACGCGATGCAGACTAGCTTTGATAAGTGATTGGCGAGGCTACACACAGCCGGCTACCCGAGCTCGGTCATTGGGGCGGTGTCAAAAACATTGCTCCCATAGGTGAAGGGAAAAAGGCACACGCCTAGGCCCGCCCAAGAACGAGGCAAACCCGCAGTGGTGCCATACACCCATAAGCTTTCCCACAACTTGAAGAAAGTCGCCACAAGGTTTGGTGTGCCAGTTGTTTTCTCGGCACCACGCAAGTTGGCTGGACTGTGTCCGCGCATAAGCCGCGTTGACAAAAAGTCAGGATGCCAGAAAAAGCACACTAGACAGTACGTGAAATGTGTGACAGGCCTTATATACGAAATACCGCTAAAATGCGGGAAATCCTACGTTGGACAAAGGGGGAGATGTGTTTATGACCGGGCCTGGGAGCATGAACGGTCCGTAATCAACAAAGGTAACGCGCATTTACCTGCGCATTGCACGGTTTGCCTGGAAGGAACATGCCAGCCACTACTGCCTGAGATGAAGATACTTGGCAGGAGTGGTGACACGTTAGCAAGATAACTTTTGGAGGCATATCACATAAAAGTAAGAGGCACCAGTTGTATTCGTGACACGTCTGTTTTTCTGTTTGAAAACGAGTTGCAAATGTTGAAAAGGTCACTGTAATCGCTCTAGGCAACACTGATGTACACATGCGCATTTGGGCATTCTCACTGGCCTGCTCTAAGAATAAAATGAGTAGAAGTTCAGCGCTCAATCTGTCGTTTCGCACTCTTCCTTCCCAAGTCTTTTTTTTTTTCTTTTTTTGGCGCAACAATGTATTGATTAGATCCAAACCAACTCGCCCAGCAACAAGTTCTACTTTCTGCCACATGATGAGATGCTTTACTTTGTGCGTCTGAACTAGTATTGCTTATGGCACATCCCCCTGCGTGTGGCTTATTTTAAGCGAAAGCCTTAGATCTGTGTTTCAATGTCACGTTGCGAGGTATAGAAAAATCAAGTAACCCAAGGAAGGCCGGTAGCGAACCAAATCGTGCCCAGCAGAGTATAAGAGATGATTACTGATTAGCGAAGTTAATTATTGACTACTGATTGTATTAGGACGGATTAAGGTGTATTAAGGAGGAGGATATTACATCCCTCTAGCGCGCTTTCCATCCTGACCATGTACATCATAAATAGCAGTGGGGATGAAGGGCACCCCTGCCTCAGTCCCTTTTCGAGATTAACTTTCTCCTCGATCCTCATCCCTTCCCATTCAACGAAAGCGGTGTTTTATAGGTGAAGCTCCCTCAAAAGCTCTATGGAATCGTCGACCAACCTTTCCCTTCCAGAATATCCTACAAAATGTTGCGGTCTTCCTTGTCATACGTTCCTGTATTATGTAAAAAAGCTACATATAACAGTATTCTTTCTACAATGGATATTTCAATAGACTGAGTAAGGACAAATAAGTTATCTTCAAGACGCCTACCAATTCTGAAGCCATTCTGAAGTTCTCCCAAAATGCCATTATTCTCTGTCCATGCTTGTAGCTTTAATTTAATCACCTGCACTGCTATTAAACCGTATATTACCGACGTAATAGTCAAAGGTCTATAGCGGATGGGCGCAGACGAGCGCCATCTGGTGGTGTTGCAAGAAACCCAGCGGCACGCACGGCAAGACCATCACAGCAGCAGCAGCGCCCGGAAAGTAGGTAGAAGAGGCAAAGAAAGCTTCTCTTTAAAACTTGTAGGTGGTGCATTTTCATGCAGGGGCGGTGGTGCACAGCGCTCTGATACTCTGCAGGCGCGATCATCAGCGTGTCAAATAGGCGCTGCGCTCGTCTTTTTGAAGCTGCGAAACCTGGTGAGAGGCCCTTTAAAGAACGCACTCAGTTCGCTATGGTTCCCAATACTGCTCTGCTGTCTTCTCGTGAGAAGACATCGTCCAAACCTGCCGATAACTTTGATGATAGTAGCTGACGTTCTCCTTTGTCACTGTCAAAGTCTGCGCAGATTCTTAACGCCGTATACCGGTACAGGTTTGACAGTTATGACAAACCGTTGAACCAAGCCTCTACCGCAACACACCACACCACTACTGTAGATACCAGCCAAATTCATCGGCGTGCTTATCGAGCATCCGCCATTGAACTTCGCGTCATTCAGAAAGAAGTGACCGTCTTGCAGTCCTTGTGATTTCTCTGTTATTCTCGTAAAAAAAAATGGGGCTTCCCCTCCGAATGCCGCCACCTGAACAAGGTCAATAAGAGTGATGTATTTATACTTTGCCACATATCGATAACCTGCTTGAATGTCTCCACGGCGCGAATTAGTTCTCCTCCATCGACCCCCATTTGTGATCCTGGCAAATCACAGTGAATGACAATGATCGGGAGAAGACTGCCTTTGTAATACAAGAAGCAGTTGTTGACGTTGCAGGTATCAGATCTGGCCCGGACAAAGTGTGAATTGTTGTGGATTTCCCCGTGCCGAAGTTTATTTACAATGTTCGCAGTTTCGTCGGCCTCTGCTGATATTTTCTTCGGTTTGCCAAGGATTTTGCTACTATCGCCCGACTCTCTACCGACCTTTGCTAGATGCCTCGATGAAGGGGTACGCTACAAGCTTTGGCTTTCGCCAAGCTGATCACCCTGCTTACGTCCGAACATATTCTAGCTCACTCTGATGACTCTTTCCCCACGGAGGTCCGCTCCGACGCCGGTGGCCATAGCATATACGCTGTTTACTCGCACCATCAGCCCGGACACGACCATGATTTAGCGTACTCCAGCTGTCCTTCCAATCCGGAGCGGAACTATACTCCATTAGGAAGAGGGTGTGTCTCGCTCTGGTCCGGACTGTTGTAAAATTTCAAACCCTTACTCTGCGGCCAACAGTCCTCCGTTACCACTGACCACCACGCACTTTGCTGGCTTTCGCTTCTGAAAGACAACATTGGCCACCTTAGGCGCTGGGTTTGGCGGTTTCATGAGCATCTTTCTATTTTGTCGTGCACAAGTCTGCCCGCTTGCACCAAAATGTAGAGTGTTTATCCCGTTATCCAGTGGATCTACCTGACCACGAATACAGCGACACCACAGCCTGTGTTACACAGATGTCTGTCCCGTCTGCAATGAACAGAGGCGTGATGCCGCCTTGCACCAACTCATTGTGCGGCTGAATTCTTCACCTCCTGATGCCAACCTGCGCATGTTTTTACTCCGCGATGGCATCTTTTTGCCGTCGCACTAGGTTCCGACAACCTGAGATACTCCTTGTGATTGCGGAACATCTGCGGCCGACCATTATTGCACACCTTCACGATGTACCAATGGTGGGCCACCTAGGCTTTTCTCGTACGTATGACCGCATACGCCATTGCTTTTACTGGCACGGCATGCACCGGTCTGTGCACGAACGCGTCATTTCGTGTGACCTCTGCCAACGTGGAAACAGGCCCTCCGTTCTCCTATAGTGGTCCACATCAGTCCTTGGACATCCCCTATGCGTCTTTCTTTCGCATTGGCATCCACTTGCTTAGCCCGTTGCTTGTGTCTCACTCTTTGAACAAGTCAATCGCCGTTATAACATATTATTTCACACATGCGATCAAGCGCGCCCTGGCGATCAGCTCTGCGAATTACGTCACCAACGCTTTGTTGTGTGACGTCAGCTTTTATCGCGGCGCTCCTAAACAGCTCTTTACGGACATGGCCTAAGCAATTGCTCTCTAACGTGATCGCCAACATTCTTGGATCGTGTGAGACCAGGCACAAGCTCACCCAGCTTATCATATCCGGACTAAGGGGATAGAAGAACGCTTGAATCGCGCGCTCACAGCTCACAGACATGTCGTGGACGTATGTTTCCTCTGAGTTCCGCCACTTTGACGTGAGCCTATCATTCGTGACATTCGCATACAATTCATCACGCTATGTTGTCACCGGTTTCTCTCAGCTCTATTTATTGTTGGGCGGCGATCTTACCTTGCCCAGAGATACCTCGCTGCTTTCCACTACGCCTGCTACCAGTGACTATGCCCCCAACGCAATTACTCGAGCCCATCACGCCTTTCAGGTTGGCCGCCAGCGATTAGCCACGTCACACTCACAACAGAAGACACAGTACGACAGGCATCGCCGGCTCACCTGTTTTCGGCCAGGTTCCCTGGTTCTTCTCTGGAGTGACTCCAACGCGCGCGTTCTCAGAAAGAAACTGCTGTTGGCTTACACTGACTCTTACATTCCTTGTTCTACGACTGTTGATCACTTCAAACCTACATTACCCAATTCATCCTTTGGACTTGTATGCTGTCATGTGGCAATACCTGTGCTCGTTAGGCTGTACACTGTGTTATAATGTTTACCTTGATGAACACGAAACCGTGGTAAACTAAGACAACACTTAGCCGAGCATATCCGGGAGTGTGCATCTGTACGTTATTTTAATAAAACTGCATTAAGTGTAGACATCACTATCAGCACACATGTGAAATGACTGCATGAGGCACACCATTCCTAAAAGAAAAGGCAGAACGTTGCGTGAGCTAACCAAGAATCATCTTGTAAATAAAGATATTTCTAAGCGAGTTGTAAAATTGAGGCTGTGGCGGTTTCGTTGCTTTGAATATGTGAAACTCACCCGCAAGTTTAAATCATCGTTCATATCCTCTTGAATAAACATTCAAGTTGGTAATGCCGCATACAAAGACACCAACTTTCACTACTGCAGCAACGAGCCGTATTGAAAAGAATATCAAGCCAGTAGCTAATAGCCGGTCGACGCTCATGTGATATTAACTGCATAAATATTCGTACCCATTACAGGTATGAAAGCCTAAGTGCTCCCAGTTTGCAAGCAGAAGATCCTGCAGGTATACCTGCGGCTTGGCACTTTCCTGTGTCTTCTCGGTGGCAGTAGGCTGACGTTGTTGCGCTGAGGTCCTGCGTAAGCACACAAGATGTCGGTGAAATTACAGCGAGACCATATAGCTATAGCATTGAATAGGTAAAGATGTGACGCATAAAAACGATGCAATATGGGCGTAAAATGGCGAGTGGTGCATGGAATTTTGCAGTGAAGACTACTTCACTTCAATGTCTGTTACGCCGCTTCTGTGCAGATAATGAACGTGGACCCTATATCAACTAAGAACCATTATCGGAATGATATAAGACTTCCGCAGAGAAATGCTCCCTCTTCACCTGCTTCCATTCTTTACACAAATGTATGTTTTACCCTGCAGGGCACCTATATAACCCGTTGATTCTGATTCTTTGAGTTGACTCTGAATATTCTTTTAGTGAGCAGCTTATTCTGAGTTCAGATGAGTTATGAACCTATGAGGCTGAGTGCGAGATTCCGTGGGTCTGGGTGGGTCCAAGACCATAATTCCGTTTGTCTATGTCCGAATGAATGCAAGTCTGCGTGAACCCGCAAGCCCGAGGCAGCACACCTCGGTCGGATTCCAGTGAGTAAGAGCTCAAGTGACTTCACCAGGGATATATTGGGGTGAGCATGTGTCAGAGTGGGCTTGGCTATCTCGGATGTTTTGGCTGGCATAGAGTGAGCCTGATGGGACACGATCATCAGGCATGCGACTGATGAGTCGGATGTCTTGTGAGCCTGCGATCCAGTAAGCCCGCTGAGTTGTATTTCTGTGAGCCTGGGTCTAAGTGAGCCGTAAGCTAAACCAATACCTTGTGTGTGAGCCTGAGTTCGACTCATTTTGCCAACATATGGTGGTGATTATTACGTCGCACTCAACTTTGTATTCAAGGATGAGAAATACCCGCTACCTAATAAAGAGACGACTTCGCTGTCAAAATCGCTCGAGGTGTGAACTTTTCTAATCTAAATTGCAAACATGCCTCCTTCCAAATACAGTTGGAAGCGTTATACGTTACGACACGTTATCGTAACACCTTAAGAAGAATTTGAAACATAAAAGGCTATGTACCAGGTGGATAGGCTCTCCTTCAGGGTCACATAGACCTCAGAAATTTCCCAGCTAGTCATTGAGGGATTATAAGTGGACACACCAGGAATGCGATAATTTCAAGACGTCATAGTTGTCGGCTAGAACAATAGCGAAATCTGGACACGGTTGGAGTGCTTCAAAAATAAGTCTAGCTCTTAGAAAGAAACAAATTCGGTTCTTGGAAGACATACACGGGACACATCATGGGCTCAAGAAAGTGTAGGCAAATCTGCACGTCACGGCACTATTATATATTAAGGCGCTTCGATCATTCCACAGACTCGTAAACTGTAAATTAAATTCTGGTTTTTAAAGGAGCCCTGAACCACCCCTTGGGCTTTGCGAAAAAACACATTCAGCGGATGGTACACGCTGCTGTGAACATCTCAGCCAAATTTTGCACTCGTGAGCGACGCGTGGGGTTCACAAGCGGGGCGCCAGGTCAGCTTTTTGTCAAACGTTCTCCTTTCAGAAGAAGCCAAACTCTCGCTCTCGTTTGTGTGCTTTATTGCGTCATAAAGCACATTTCCTTAGACGGCGGCTATTGGCCGATCGCTGATGTCAATCAAGAAGGGTGTTTGGATCAGTGTACTTGTTCCTACTGTTACCGTGGGTATGAATTGACACAGTTAACTGAATGGGCTGCAGTATAACTGAAGTAAGCGAAAACTTCACTTTAAATTGTCATATCTATGACGCCCTTCCGGGCGAAACCCACTGTCGTCTGTTGACGCTCAGCCATGGCTCAGCGGCGCCCGCAGCCAGCGCGCCCACGTACGTCCGAACTATTTTTGACCGCACTGCCTATTCAGCATCGCCGTCTTCGTGCCTCGTTCGTTTCGAGTGGTTTTGAACTCCAGACGTAGTCTCAAACCATACGAAGCTTATGATGCGGCACTGCCGCTTAGTTCCAACGCGGCAAATCCCGTGCTGGTCAGTGCGCATAACAATAATATAAATATGCAAGCGAGTCCATTGGTGACCAAGGCCGGTGAACGGCTACTCATGAAACCTGCAGATCAGAAGAAACTTGAAGATTGGGGTAAACTACTTTTTTTTGCAAACTATATAAAGATAGAATAACACACTCCGATCAGCGTCGCGCTTGTGAATTCGCGGATCTAAGGGTAAGGTCGGAACTACAAACGGAAGCTGACTGTCAACTCTTTAAGTGCACTTTTGTTTCCAGTAGTGTTCTAAGTACATGAAAACGTCTGTATATCACGAGCACACGCAGACGCGCACGACCTTCCATGTCGACAGAGTTAAGGTTGTTGACACTACGGCTCTTCTGTCGCCGCTTCGATCACTGTCGTTCCACGTAGCGGTAAAAGTGCCGAACGCGACCTCCCAAGGCCAGTGGCAGGGACCTGCCAAGGTTAAAGGGAGTAATCTTCTCTCCCTAATTAACCTTGAGGTGGGGTTACCATTGGGAGCTCAAGCAGCCATACAGTACTAAATGCGCAGCTTGGCGAGGCTCCGCAATGCGATACCTACCTAGAGGGACTCCATCAGTTAAAGATATGCGTGGAAATGCTCTACTGCGAGAGCTCATCGATGGGCTGGGACTGGTCGATGCTTGGCGCGTGCTTCGTTCTGGACAGTCAGGAATGACTTGTACAGGATGGGGCCTGCAGATCCGCATCAATCGTTTTTACATCGCGTCGTCACTAGCTTCCATTATGCCTTCTTCTTGGTTGATTCCTTCTGCTCTTGGCGACCACAGCTTCCTCATTCTGCGGTTTGCCGATTCTAACATAGTCTCGCAAGGACAGAGACCATGGTGCCTAAATCCACGTCTCCTAAAATACAGGCAGGCAACCACAGAGGTATCATCTATTCTCTTTCGATCGCTGCACAACAAAGAGAATCTAGGTGGCACAGAATGGGATGACGTGAAGATCAGAGTGCGCGAGTGCTTCAGGTCTTGGGGCAAGCGTGGAGCGCGCGAGGAGCGTGAGGCGATTAAAATTGTCTCCGACGCGATCCCCCTGCTCTCGAGGCCACTGTCCGGCGGGCCTGTGTTGCTCCGGCGCTGGCCTCACTCCGAAAGGAACTTCGGATTCTCCTGCAACGACGCTGGGATAGCTTGAGGGTCAGAACCCGAGCAGAGCAGTGGGAAATTGAAGCGTGGTGCAGCAGAAACGTCTTACGTAGTCATCCTTCAAGGAAGAGCACACCTCTCTCTTCTCTAATAGATCCAAGTGATGGTAGCATAGTCAATTCATCAGATGCAGTTTTTGCACTGGCGAGGCACTTTTACATGACCTTGTATGCCGAACCAGTTGCCTCACCAGCTGTCTTTCCTTTTGCTTCACCAGCTGAGCCGCCACAAGTATGTGACTCAGCCATAGATAAGGACGAGCTATTTTCGGCTTTGAAGTCTATGAGGCGTAATCGCAGTCCAGGATCCGATGGTCTGACGGTCGAATGTTATGTTAAGTTTTGGGCACTGTTAGGGAAGCCGTTCACATCATTGGTGAACAGGCTACTCAGTGAAAGGGCATTGTCAGCGTTTCAACAAGAAGGGCTAATCACTCTCCTTTGTAAAGACGAGGGGAGAAGCTCCGATCTGAGAGCATGGCATCCAATCACACTTCTGAACTGCGATTATAAGCTCATAGCAAAGTGCCTGTGTATGGGACTCACGCCAGTACTCAACACTGTTTTGGGTCCATAGCAGGCATGTGGTGTTCAGGGGCGGTCCACTCAGCTTCACGGTTTAGCAGTAAAAGACTCTCTCCTGTGGGCACATACCAGGAAACTTACAGGTATTATTTGCTCCTTCGATCAGGAGAAGGCTTTCGACATCATTAGCCATAGGTACCTTTTCCGTGTTCTGGAAGAAGCTGGTTTTAGTGTGGGTTTTCGGCAGATGGTTGAAGCTTTGTATTCTCGGCCGACTTCTGCTGTTCTCCTACGGTACCGCGTCTCGGAGGCATTCATTGTGAGACGCAATGTACGGCACGGGGACACTCTCTCACCTGCCCTCCACGTACTCGCTTTTGAACCGCTTCTGTAGAGGTTGTCCTGTGATAGCAGAGTTGGCAGGTTCCTCCCGGACGGGGCGTCAGCTTGCAGCATCCTGGAGGTCATCGACAGTTACTGCGAGGCGACAGGTGCAAGGCTGAATAGGTCGAAAAGTGCAGCCATGTACTTGAACTCTACTCCGTCCAGTCCTCAGCCCATTCATGGTCTCCCTGTAAAAATGCGGCTGCGCATTGTATGTTTCCAATTCGAACCAGACGGTCTCTGTCCGGAAAACTGGCACCAGGCTAAGGAGAAGCTTGAAACCAGGATTCAGGAATTTAGCGCGTTGTCATACCCATTGACTGCTCGAGCGACAATTCTTCACTCACTTCTGTTTTTCTTCCTGGCGTATGTGGCGTGTGTGTCTCCTGTTCCAACCCGAACCAAGCTTATCTTGGAGAGGGTCCTCTTTAGCTTCCTCTGGAAGGGGACAACTGGTCGTGTAGCTAGGCAGGTGCTCAAGTAGCCCAGAGATAAGGGGCGACTCGGAGTACCCGGCCTGGGCATCGTGGCGCCTGTACTATACGCCAGGTCGACCCAGGTCACACTTAACTCGGATATGCTCCTAACTCGAAGCTTAACCTTCTTTTTCTAGCACCCGACTCCGCTTATTTCCGCAGAGCACATTTTCCCACTGTGTGCCTCACTCAGGTTCCCCGTCCGCCATTTATGCGGCGGCTGCCAATTCTCTGGTAAGCCTCCGCAAGGTACACCCCGGCATAGACGTAGTTTCAACTCCAATCCAAGAACTAGTCAATATCCTCACCCCAGGTCTCCCCCGCATTGCCAAAGGTACGATCTGTCCATCCACGGGCCAAACTGCAAGCTCATTACGGCCAGTTTCCTCGACGCTAGGCGAGCTACGTTCATGTACCGCCTGGCGCGAGGGTGCCTGCCGTTAAGTTACAGGCCCTTCACAGCCGTCCCGGCTCGTGGAGTGTGCCCCTTTCGTGGCGGTCGTGATGACTCGGTTCATATCTTTACGCAGTGTTTGCTTGCTGCAGCTGTTCTCCAAAGGATTGCTAGTCTCTTTAAGCTCCCAGGTGTTCCATATCAGACTGTTCGATTTTCGCTCCCTTTGCCTAATCAGGCAAACAAGCAGTTCGTGCTCCTTCTCGCCGAGTGCTTATACCAAGTTTGGTTGGCACGCTGTGATGTACTTTTCGGGGGGCGGGCGCCGGGCCTTCACGAGGTGCTTGCGAAAGCACGGAAGAAGGTCTGGTTCCATCTCACCCGGGAGCGGCATCGCTTGGGCGACAAGAACTTTCCCGTAATGTGGGCTCGTCCTGCCGTGATTTTTGATGAGTCAGGTGGAAAGCTATCCGCTAAGTTATGATGCATGCTCCTAAGGTCGCTCGACTCGGCCGTGTGTGCCAGTCGATCCACAGGGTTTTGTTTGGCTCAGTGGAACCCACTGTCGGAACCGGTCGTGGCGCACCCCCGTGTGGTCGCGCTGCTCCGCGGTTGGCTTTGGTGGTCTCCATAGTTGTATGCCTTGACCTCTTTTCCGAGGGTCAGTCAGGCTTGTGTCCTGTAAGACCGACATGGCTGTTTGTGTGTTGAGGGCAGTAACTCAGTTGTGCTGCACCACAACAGCCCCCTTGTCCGGGATGGATCGTTGGCCCGAAACAAAGCCCCCTGCCCAGTCAACCCGGGTAGAGGGGGAGTGCCGGGGTCAATGTATCGGATGATGTTGGGTTGATGAGTACATGTAAGTTCTGGGACGTGGCATCACCGGGTGACAAGTCCTCTTCCCATCTGACAACGGCACCTCCAGACGTTGCAGCGCAGTAAATGCAGGTTCTCCGATTAGTTCTGTCGGCACTCGTGCGGCTGCAGCGGAGCTGACTGTATCTTCGGTTTCTTCCGCTCGGCTCAATTCAATAGCGCTGAATTTAACCCCGGAGATTGCATCGCCGACCGAGCGCGCTAAGCGCCCACAGCTATTTCTGGCAGGAATGAGTAAGCGAGATGCGCCTTTCCATGTCATCGGGTGCAAAGCCAGCGACAGAAAATCGTGAAGTCTCGGTATTTGCTGCCTCAAGATGACTCTTTGTGGTCTGCTTGGCTACCGCGGATTGGCCTTCCTTCCAGAGAGACGCGGGAAAACCTGCGCGTTTGCGGTAGGCACTTCGCAAGGGATGCCTTCCGTTACGATCCGGAACTTCTACAAGGCACAGACGCCAGTTGGACACGTTTGCATTTGAAGGCAAATGCACTGCCGACGTTGTTCCTTCCCGACAGAAAGGTAAGCGGAAAGTTCATATTTCTCATTCCTTAAGTCTACAAACTTGTAGCAATACGATGGTACACTTGGCAATCAGCCGCAGTGGAAAATATGCTACAGTTTTCCAGATGTAATTAGTCGATCACAAGCATTGATGTATGGAGACTGCAGCAGACATACGGGTGTTTCAGAGATGCTGTGTAACGTATCCGTGATCCCAATAAAATTAATTACTTTCATCCCACTTCAATTACGACCATTCTGACTATTTCTTTAGCTTCACAAAGCTTTAATGAGTCAGACATCAAAATTGTGCCTCACTTCAATCATTTCGAGATGCAGTACTACTTGCATGACATTTGCGTTGTTCAATGTGCTAATAAATAATATTAAGCTAATTAAGTTGTGGCAAATGGTGCGACTAAGTGACACAGGTTGGTACTTCATGCAGTCCAGCATAGTAGCACCTCGCCACTCCCTCTCCCAAGGTAAATTGGCATTCCAGGTTGCATTTTTCTGAAACGCATTCTTTGTGCCATGGGGAGCAAGGCTGTACAATATTACTTTATGTCATGAGATAGTTTGGATACAATTGGCTATTAAAACTGGGTAGTGTTGGTTTTTCTGCAAAGTACATGTGCTTTTGAACTGTTTCGACATGTGGCATAATACAATAAATTGTATGCTAATTCGAAAATTGTATTATTGCACTAATCTGCCAATTCAAATGTGATGTGTCATATAGTAAATGTAGTCTCTGAAAGGTAACACAACTGAATTTCTATTCCATTTATCACAGGTGATTTGAAGAATCTGGTGCCATTAATAATACCAGTAGTTGAGAGTTGTAGCCTATTTGCATAAAGGGTGTTCACCATTCATAATTTCATTTATGGCTACATAAACTCATTATTGATAAGTACTAGTAGTGGTCTTCCATGTTACAGTGAGACATTTTCACAGCGCAACGATCCGCTGCACGGTGAACCTCATCGCTAGATCCCTAGTGCAGCTGCATCTTGCGATCCACAGGCGGAAAGTTCACAGGAAGCGAATTAGAGGTTCGAAATAACTTTAGCACAAGTATAACTGATCACTTGGTCCACAGGCTCAGCAGGGCATTTGGGCCAGTGAATTTCATCCAACCAGAGCTGGTCTGCAAGTTTCCTGTAAAGTAAGTTTATTACTCTCACTTTACTGAGCTCCTATACTAAATCGTTCTGTGCTGTGTCTGAAGCAAATACCATTTTATGGGTTCGGATTTGCAGATGCAGCTCCCCTCCTCTGCTATGCACTGTAGGAACTTAGTGTGCTGTTGATGCCAGGACTGTAGCTACAGAGACCTAACACAAGGGATTGTTAAAAAAAGATGCTGGTAAGCTTACACCACTTACTATACATGGACACATCTGACGCAGAGCATCACCACGCTCAGTGAAAGTGACTGTTGCACAGTAATTATGGGATGCATAATTCAAAGACAAGCAATATTCGCAATGCTTGTACATCTGCTGAGCAAGCTGCAACTCTCGCCCGAGACATTATAGCAAAGCAAAGGTGAAATTTGGTAGTGCTTGAAATTGTGCAGGCATAAGTTTGCATCCGTTTAAGTGGCACAAATACAATGAGACTGATGCACTTTTACCACAAGGTCTTTATCTCTCCTTAGTCATCAAACAAGTTACTAAAAACTGATGCAGGTAATCATGTAACCAGCAAAACACAGCTACTAGCTAATGAATGGATTGTTAATTATTTTTTCCAGCGGAGCCACGGCGCCGCGTCGGTTGGATTTTTCCGTTCTCCGTGGTGGATTTCGACCCCGCGTTTGGAGCGCTTCCGGCCACTCCTCATCGGATCTGACGGTCGTCCATCCATTCTGTTATGGTGACGATCAACGTTGTGTCCGTCAGGCCTCCTCCTCATTTTTAGCTTCACCATCGCGAGAGTGGACAGAGGAAGGAAGCTTTCTTCACAATCAGCCCCAGTGGGATTTCACCACTCGTAACTCGTTGGAATCGTGGCCTCAAACCAGTACCTGAGACGACGAAAGCTGGAGTGGACGAGCAGGATCGATTAGATCAACCGGAGGCCACGCGGACCATCACGTGGGTTACACCAACCGCTGCTGCCTACAAAAGGACATCGCCCCCCTTGGACTATCGCACACGCACTCAGCAGCAGCAGCGGAGCAGACAGTTGTACGGCGGCTAAAGACGCTTTTGACGAACGTTACAGGTTGGTCTGTTCTCTTCGCCTATCGACGGCACTTTTGTTCTGTTACGTTTCCTGCTGCTGCTGGGTGCACTCTGTGAGCGAACTTTACTAGTGTGCTGGGTGCTATGAATGACATATGTCCAGCATGCGATGGCAGGATTCACGAATCGGAGTCGTGGTTGCTGTGCTCAGAATGCAAGTATAGTTACCATACCGGCTCATGCTCTGCGGTAACTGACAATGCTTACAAAAAGAAGTCTGTTGCTGCTAAAAAATCTTGGATCTGCGTGACGTGTAAAGCGTCGACTCGAGGCGCCAATTCTGCGGAAATGCAGAATGAGACGTTAGAAAAGAAGTTCACCTCAGAGCTTGCGGCAATTCATCTCAAGCTTACTGAGCTACTGGACATCAAATCAAAGGTTGACGATTTGTCCCAAATTAAAACAACTGTTGATAGCATTGAGGAATCTATGAAAGTTATGTCCAGTAAATACGATGATGTTCTTACTCAGATGACACGGCAGTCCGCAGACATCTCAGACCTCAGAAAGCGGGTTGTGAAGCTTGAGGCCCACGCTAAAGAAACAGACGTGGAAAAACTTCAGCATGAGTTGAACGAGCTAGATCAGTACAGCAGGCGCCTAAATCTTGAAGTGAACGGTTTGGCCTATCACGAAAATGAGAACCTTCTGGTAAAGCTCAACCAACTGGCAACTGAACTTGGGCTTCCACAGCTTTCCGAGTCTGACATTGAAGCCGCCCACAGACTAGCTTCTAGAAACGAGAGGAAGGGAGACAAGCCCAATACTGTGATGGTGAGGTTTTCATCTCGTCAAACTAAAGAAAAATGGCTTGCAAAGAAAGGACAATTGAAGAAAACAAAGTCAGCTATATTCTTCAGTGAAAACCTCACGGCTTGCAATAAGAAGCTTTTCTGGGAAATGAAAAATAGGGCTCTTGAAAATAAGTACGATTTCGCATGGCACAAGAATGGCAAACTTTTCGTGCGCCGCAGCCCGAGTGATAGGGTGATTAGAATTGCAACAGTGCATGACCTAGACAAAATACGATAACATGAAAGATAGCTGATCGCAAGAAGTGCTTACGTTCTATTCACAAACATAACAAACTACTATGATACTGAGGCCTTCCAGAAAATTGCTTCACGCCAGAAAAAACAGTTATCACTGATTCACCTTAATGCGCAAAGTCTTCAAAACAAAAAAGATAGTGTCGACTACTTTTTGAACAGCCTAAATCACCAGTTTGATTTCTTAGCTTTCACTGAAACATGGTCTACTGATAACCATGATACCGTGCCATTTACGAACTACAGTTGTGCATCAATCTGCAGGGAAAACCAAAGGGGTGGTGGTGTATCGATTTATGTTCATGACAGCGTTAAATACAATATTGTCAAAGAATATACTGTAATATCCTCTCACTTTGAATCTGTCATGATAGAATGTCAAAGCCTTTTAGTAGTTACTATATATAGGCCCCCTTCTGGAAATGTGTCTGATTTCCTTAATTTCATGGATGAAATGCTTGAGTATTGTGAACAGAATGGCGCACGCGTGATTGTTACAGGCGATTTCAACATAGATATGCTATCACCAAGCAACAACAAACAAAATTTTCTTGACAGAATGCTCTCTTTTGGCTATGAAAACACAATTTATGTACCTACAAGGATAACACAGTTGACTGAAACTGCCTTGGATTTATGTTTCACAAACTACAAAAATGAAATATGCACAGGGGTTCTAACACCTGGAGTCAGCGATCACCTGCCGATTTTTGCATTTTTGCCGTGGTGCGTAAAAAAACGAAATCCAGCAAATCCTACACAGCGTAGACAGATTAACCAAGAAACAATTAAGCATTTTCAGAATGTTGTCGCTGACACTGATTGGAGCTGTATTTTCAATAATACTGACCCTGTGAATGCCTACGACATATTCATAACAAAGTTCACAGACCTTTATAATTTAGCTTTTCCGATTGTGGTACATAAGATAAACAAGAGGGCGAGAAAACCATGGATAGACGCTTCACTTTTGAAAAGAATGAAAGCAAGAGATAAGTTGTTCACCGAATTCATAAAAACAAAGCGCTTAGACTATTTGGTTGAATTTAAGCAGGTCAGAAATAAGATAGGATCTGACATTAAAAAGGCGCGATTTAGCTACTATGAAAAAAAGTTCGCAAACATACTCAATGATCAGAAAGCAATTTGGAACGCTGTGAACGATCTTTTGCAAAGGAAAAATACGAAGACTATCTCTCAGCTTCAAATAGAGGGCAGATCTTGTTCAGGTACTTTACTTGCCGATATGTTCAATGAGCATTTTTTGAGTTCAGGAGCTTCTGATATTTCAAATGGTTCTGTCCAGTCTTACAAATCGTATATTAAAACACACGTCTCGGAATCTATTTTCCTAACTCCCACGAATGAATCGGAAGTAGCCTCGCTGATACAGAATTTAAGTAACAAATGTGCTGTGGGTTTTGACAATATAAAAGCAGAACCTCTAAAAGCTGTTTCAGAACACATAAGCGCACCATTTGCACATATTTGCAACCTTATTTTGAGCACTGGAACATTCCCGGAGAAACTGAAAATTGCTAGAGTATCCGTTGTTCACAAAGGGGGTAATGAAAATGACATGAATAACTACAGGCCCATTTCCGTTTTGCCCATTTTTTCAAAAATTATAGAACGTGTCATATATGTGCGAATTGCAAACTTTTGTAGCTTAAACAAAATTATAACCGAACATCAATACGGATTTCAGAAGAACAAATGTACTGAAAAGGCCTTATTATCTATTAAAGATCAAATTATTGAACATTTTGAGCTAAAACATCGCACAATTGGTATATTTCTCGACTTTAAGAAAGCTTTTGATTCGATTAAGCATGAAATTCTTTTGCAAAAGCTGTATGAATATGGAATAAGAGGTACGCCCCTCGATTTAATAAGAAGTTACCTTACTAATCGGTATCAGTATACAGATATGCAGCACTCGAAGTCACAAATGGGCAAGATCAAGTACGGCGTCCCACAGGGTTCTATACTTGGGCCACTTTTATTCTTATTTTATATAAATGACATCGTAAACGTACCTCTAACACCAGATATAATATTATATGCCGATGACACTAACGTCTTTTTCTCGGGTCAGGATATGTCTACTCTAGTACAAGAAGCGAACCTTTGGCTTAGCAATTTGTCGCTATGGCTGAGAACAAATAAGCTCGAATTAAACATTAAGAAAACAAAGTACATCATTTTTAAACCTCGGAACCATTGTATTCTCCACAATACGCAGCTCACATTCCAAGGAGCTTTAATTGAGCGCGTCCAGACTCAAAAATTTCTAGGCGTTATCTTTCACGAAACATTGAG
The DNA here is from genome assembly GCF_038994185.2 of Dermacentor albipictus. Taxonomy (NCBI): domain Eukaryota; kingdom Metazoa; phylum Arthropoda; class Arachnida; order Ixodida; family Ixodidae; genus Dermacentor; species Dermacentor albipictus. The sequence continues at coordinate 210,882,787 of NC_091822.1, read as the reverse complement.
TTGGTCCAATCACATAGATAATCTTCGCACCCACATATCGCGATCCATTGGCATAATTGGCAAAATCAGATGTTTACTACCCCTCTGGGTGACAAAGCAGCTTTATTACACTTTAGTTTACTCGCGCATACATTACTGCCTATTAATCTGGGGCACAACAACACAAACAAATAAAGATAGTATTCACAGGCTCCAAAAAAGAATCTTGCGTATTATCGAAAATGTTCCGCGCCGAACGCCTTCTGCTACACTTTTCCATAAGCACAGCATATTAAAATTAGAAAACATATTCCTTAAAAAACTAGCGACAGTCATCTACAATCAAATTAAATCGGACGCAGGTATATTTCAGGATACCTACTCGCGGGAAACACACACGTATAATTTTAGGAAAACCACCTATTACAGTGAAAGGATTCGAACCAACTACGGCAAGCAAAAACTAACGCACCTTATACCTTCATTTCTAAACTCTAACATGACGGCCATAAGCATAGTGAATGAAAGCCGATCAGTAGCAATTTTCAAAAAAAAGATGCATGCTTATCTAATGGCGCTTCAAACATGACATTTTTTTTCTTTCTCTTCCGTGTAAGACTTCCTTATATTGTATAAGCTTTCTTCCAGAACTGCATTGTGCCTCAAAATTCAGCCATGAAAATTTTTTGTCAACAAGCTGTTCATATCAATTATGTTCTAGTTCACTTATTAAAACCATGGCTTAGTTCTTTTTTTCTCTTCTGCATTTATGTATTCCATGATGTATTAGTGTTACATTATGTGTCATTATGTAGTGTTATATTTATGTATTATGTATTACAGACTGAGTGTACTGCAACAATTGTTTTTCTTTTCTTTTTTTCGTTTGTTACTACATTTATGTATTATCTAGTGACTCGCTGAGTGTTGTGCAATGTCGTGGTCTGGGCGGGGATTGGCGCGTTGTCAGGCATTCAGTTGCCTTTTCGCCACCCCTTCCCGCTGTACCACTGGATATGTATGCTGAACTGATGATAAAATAAACCATTCAAACCATTCATTCAAATGCGCTGCTCAATATACTATTAAACGTGGCAATCATGTGGAAAGATACATGTTCTGCAGTTTCTCAGCACAGTAATGTAGGAAATTTTGCAACCACGCAGGTGAATCTGAACATCTCTCCTTGTAGCGATTTAAGTGCACAGACTGAAACTTGTGACGAACTCGCGGATCAAGCTGAACCAAGTTCCAGTGATCCAGCACGCATTCCATCACCATCATGGAGTTTTGAACCAGCACGACGTTCAGCACCAGTGCCAGGTGCAGTAGAAGAGATGGCCACTACGGAACTTGCAACTACTCTTGCTGAGATCGATACAAGCTATACGAGCCACCCTTTGATGAGAGCTGAGAAGTACATCATTGTAGAATTTCTCATCTTGGAGTGTGAATGCCAGAAAGTATGTGAACAACCCTACAGTGCAACATTGAGCTGGAATTCGCGATCTCCAAACTAATAAGTTGAAGATCACAGTTTATGTTTTTTTTGCAATTTATAGTACACTGTTCAGTAGCTGTCAAAAGCCAGTGATTTTAACCATGTTATTTCACACTGGCATGCAAACTGGAAGTTGGAATACAAAGCTGCAAAAGAAAAAGTGTGCCACAAGACTTCCTCTTTAGCCAGTAGTTTCCTTTATGTCAGCATCTAAAATTTTCTGCACCAGGTTAACGCATTGAAAACAGGCAACACTGCATAGCCAACTGTGCCTGAAAATTCTGGGGCTAATGTAAGTCACAAAGACGGCTAAAAATAAAGTGAAAGCCTGCATGTCCTTCTCGATGGAGGCAAAAAGGATGTGCAAATTACTGAAGTCTCAAAAATAACGCCAAATACGACTATATAATGATTGGCTGAAAGTACTCGTTGAAGAAAGAAAATACCCCTGGAAAAAGGACCGAATGCTGCGCGAGTACAAGAGACTTGCCGGGAAATCTACAGAGTTCCTGTGGCAACGCCCCAGGATCTTCTTACCGAAGCAGTGCGCTGGGGTAACCAGTGCCAACGTAGTCACCACGCTAAGGGAGGTTACAATTCCAGACCAACTTAGGAGGACAATGGGAAAAGGCCCGAAATACAGTTTTGAGCCAAAACGTACTGCTCCACAGCTCCTGGCCGTGGGTAGCAGCATAGAAGACAGAGCTGAGGATCAAGACCGTGAACGAGCTGTCGGTGCAGCTGTGGACTGCGTACTAAAGGGCGCGCCGTGTGAAAAATGAGGTATGCCTCCCATGATGAAAATTGTAACGAACCTAAAGAATGATGCGCTTGAAGTACAGGCAGATAAAGAAGGCGGTTTTGTTGTTCTGCCTAAAACCTTATGAACCAAAAATCTAAGCAAGCTATTATGAAGACTTTCAAAAGCTGTTTCTCTCGACCTGAAAAAGCAAAATGAGGCCACCCTGAAGTTACTCAAAAACTTGCCTCTGGACTCGTTACGACAGCTTGTGAACAAAGCGGAGACGCAGTTCCTTGATGTTTTCTTCACTTGCAAAACCCACAAGCCTGAATAAACTTTCAGGTTTGTTGTGTCCGAGAAGACGTCATGGCAATGTCATGTAGGAAAGTTCTGCAAGGCCATCTGAAAAAGTTGCAGATAAATGACCCTTTTCTAGTAAGAAGCTCTGAAGAAGTTATCTTGCGGATAAATGAAGACCAGGGGACTGCACCAACTGCATATTCAATAGATGTAAAGGAATTATATTATTCTGTGCCACGCAATGGTTTGATGTGCGCTGTGCGCGATAGGACAGAAGACATTGGAGAAGTTAATTGTCAGAATTCTGTAGTTGTCAACAGCGACAATTTTAAACGCTTTCAGATTTTTATCTTCATTCAACTGCTGGTAATTATGATGGCCAATTCTACATCCAACGCAACGGCATCTGTATAGGATCAGCCATAGCCCCCATTTTATTTGACATTTTTTTATTCTCAGTTGACAATGTAATTTCTGCTAAGTTGGTCGACATGCCTGTAACGCGAGTATTCAGATACGTTGACGACTACTTAATTGCTATGAAGAAAGATGCCTGTATGCATTTTCATGAAGCGGTCGAAGAAATTCTGGACTTGTTCATTAACTCAACAGGAGGACTTAAGCTCACGTATGAATTGCCAATTAAGAACTGTATTTAGTTTGTAGATATTAACCTCTGTTTTTCTTTGGACGAGCATGTATGCTGGGGATGTCATCCCAGATCTAAGAAAACCTTGTTGCGCTACGACAGCGCATACTCTAAATTGATTAAGAGAGGCATAGCAACCACGTGTATTAAGGCAGCACTTAGTAAGTCGTGTGAGCATGAGTGCGATGAAACTTTTTAAAATCAGATAGTGCCATTAAAGAACGCAGGCTTTCCCAGTTCTGTGATCACTTCAGTATGCGAATCCATCCTGCAGAAAATGAAAAGAAGTTCCGAAACATCACAAAAAGAAAAGAATAAAGACAAGGGACAAGCGCACGTGGTGCTATACTTACACAAGCTGTCACACAATCTAAAGAAAGTTTCCAATATACATAATATTAATTTACTTGTCAGTGACCGTTTAAGCTGTCCTCGATATGTAATCATATGACAACGAGCGAAAGGCCTCTGAGCACCACAAATCATAAATCCCGTTTTACTGAGTGCAGGCGCAACTTTATCTATCAGATACCGCTCCAGCTGTGAAAAACTTATATAGGTCAAACGGGAGAGTGTTTCAATGAAAGAGCTCGTCAGCACAGCAGTAACCTGAAGAATGGCTATGGGAGTCATTTAGCAGGACATTGGAACAAGTGTCACTGCACTGCCATATTTGAAAAAAAAATCATAGGGAAACCAAAAGGTAAGAGGGAAAGGGAAATAATAGAGGCTTATTACATTAGAAAGAAAGGAGATAAATGTGTAAGCGCTCCCTCACTCACCTTGTCGGGAAAAGAAATAGCATTTTTGGATGAAAGATTGTGATGTTTCTGATTTGCGGATGTTCAGGCGACTGGTGTACGCATGCCTATGCTGTAAAAGGTATAAATGGCTGGATAATTTCAAATATGCTTCGAGTTGGCAGTCAGCGCTTGTCTGTGGTATTTGTTTCCTTGTGTCCTTGCTTTATTCGCGCTGTTTAACCTCAGCTTTAAATATGAACCAACTAGCCCTCATCAATATCCTACTAATGCGAGGATTTAGGTTTGAAATTTAGCCTTAGAAAATCAGGTGTTATGTATTCAATGAAAAGAGTGAAGGTACAGTGTCAATTCAGGGCCAGAAGACATCTCGGGTAAGAGAATATAAATACCTAGGCATATGGATACACGAAGGCAATAAATATATGGAAACACAGGAAAAAATAATAACAGCAAAGAGGAAAAGAAATAGGCCATAACGAAACATAGAGCGCTATGAGGTTACAATAAATACGAGGTGCTCCGGGGTATGTGGAAAGGTGAAATGGTTCCAGGACTTACATATGGAAATGCGGTTGTTCGCTTGAAATCAAGGGTAGAATCGGGACTCGATGGCAACCAAAGGTCATTGGGGCGCCTGGCATTGGGCACTCACGGGTAATCTACAAATGAAGCTGTGCAGGGTGATATGGGCTGGACTAGTTTTGAAGTGCGGGAAGCTCATAGTGAAATTCATTATGAAGAGCAGCTGAGGAATATGGAAGAAACTAAATGGCCGGGGAGAGTTTTCAGTCATCTGTAAATTAAAACATTGATTCGAAGTGGAGGAAAAAAACTAGGAGACTTACCAAAAAGTATATGCGACCCGCACGGTGAGCAACATGGCAAAAAAGAATATTCATTCATGCCGGCTCCCAAAGTTTTTTTCGGATACATGGAAGACTGCTTTTATATTGTCAAGAAAGAAGCACTGCAGGAGTTTACAATTCACTTCAATAGTTTTGAGCCTGCCATACAGTTCACCGTATCAGAGGAAACGGACGGCCACCTCCCCTATCTAGATTTACTAGTTTTCCGAGAATCCTGAAGCTTGAAGGTAAACGTTTACAGAAAATCTACACATACCGGCCGTTAGCTTCACTTCAATTTTGTGTATCCTGATTGCCAAAAACGTTCGGTTGTTTCAACACTGCTCCGTCAAAAGAATGTCTGGTCCACGCGGGAAGAACAGGCGGCTGAAGCCGAGCACGTACGCCGTGATCTGTCTAGCTGTTGCTATCCTCATTACGCAATTGCATCTGTGACACGCAAACTTTAACACCCAAAACTGAAACCAACACCAACACAACCAACACAAGCGAGCTGCCATTCCATATGTGCCAGGCTTCAGCGAAACTCTGGCGTTTGTATTTCGTACGTATGCCGTACATACCACGCATGTGCCTGCTCGAAAACTGAAGAATCAGCTGGTCCAAGTCAAGGACAAAGTCAAGAAAGAAAAATTTCCTGGTGTGGTGTACTCCATTCCTTGCGCCGACTGCCCATCTTTGTATATCGGCCAAACTCCATATCTGCCGCACACAGCATAAACTGGGCAGAGGCTAGTGTAACTGCACAAGAAAAGCGCAGAAAGTCGAGGCTCTATCTCGAATCATTGATCATCCATACGACAGCGCATACGCTTAATCGCAATGACGGAGACTCGCCTCCATGGAAGAAGGAAACTGAGGAGAGGCCCTACTCCCTCACCGCGCTGTGAGAAAAATGTGAATGAAACGACGTAGTAGGTTATCCTTTTTCTTGCTGTTTTTTATTTCTTTGCTGTAGCGGCCACGCCTTTCGGGCTACAATGGCGGCTTTGTTATGGTTCTGTGCGCTCACACGTGTTGCTCCGTAGGTTTCGTGCCGTTGCAAAGGCACCGTGCGGGCAGGTTTGCGTTGGTCTCCGTGTTTTGTTGCGCTGCTTTATCTGGACCGTGCTCTCCCGGATGTTGCTGTGGCCAGGTGGGACAGGAGGAACTAAAGTTCGTGAAATGAACGCGCATGCAACACTGTATGCAATGTACCGCGCCACGGCAGTGGTAACGGACGAAGGAATATCCGCGTGAAATTTTGCCCTCATTGGAGGAATCATGCTAACGTGCTATCGCAAACCGAAACCGATGCGTTTCAGAATTTGCACAATGAACACCTTGCAGGTCAGCGATTCCTGCATTTGAAAGCGCATATGGTGCATTTGCGGCACGTAAAAAGTACGTTATGAATGCATAGTTCGTGTTCAGTAACAACTTGCTTTTGTGCATATTAAAACACATGTTGCTTAAAAAAATGAAGCGCCAACGGTAACGGTACACAAAGAAGGAACAAAGGGCAGGACAAGGCGCTACTTGCAACTGTTTATTGAAGTGAAAGGTGGCTGATTATATAGCCATGGGGAGAGGGGGACGAAAAAAGAGGAACACTGATTACGTCAATGCGCACGTGCGAGAACACTGACGATATATTCGAGAGGAATCGCGATTAATCAAAATCTAAAACTTACCTAAAAACATTCTTTCATTGTTATGAATGTTCGGAGACGGGGTGCTCACGCAGGCGTCCCTGGTTGGCCTCCAACAATTCACGCGCCACGGAATCTTTACTTGTAAACATGATTGTTGTGTCATGAAGCCTTGCTTCACATGCTTGTTTCTTCTCATTCCCGGAGGCCTTGCAATGAAGCGGCAAGTTTGAACCATAACCGTTTTTCAATGAAAGCTTATGCTCCCGCAGGCGTCCATTGATACATCGGCCAGTTTGGCCGATATACTCTTTCCCACACTTGAGTGGTATGCGGTATACTACCCCTTCTTCACACTTAACAAAAGGTTTCGTATGTTTAATAGAACACCCTACTTTCTTCGAGTCATCAGAACCAATCAGGCGGCACAAAGTGTGTGAGCACCCCAACTCTGAAGATTTATAACATTGAAAGCATGTTTTTAGATGAGTTTTAGATTTTGATTAATCGCGATTCCCATCGAATATATCTCAAGTTTTCACGCGCGTTGTTAGTTACGGGACCTTTTCCTAAGCCTACTTCGAGTTCACCAGACTACATCGAATCGCGTGACAGCTAATTAAGGAGCGCAGAAGCACATCTACCACGTTCCCGAGGCATGGCGACGCCCACCTCGTGCGCCGCAGGTGGAGCTATTCACTGCTTGACTCTTCCCGAAAGTGTAGCGGGAGCCTGGCACGGTTCCAGGTAACGTGGGTCCCGAGGCAAGGCGGCTGTAATGCACCGTGAAGCCCTGGCAGCAATCCCCCCATCCGCCTTTGTGAAGACAGTTGGAAGCCACGAAGGCAATACCGCAGAGAGAAGTAAGCTCTCGGACAATTGGAGCCCAAGGAGCGACCCTCAGCACCGGGTGTGACACAATCACACGGGAGCCTACCAATGGCCGAAAATGAAGCCACCTGAGCGGGCTCGCCGATTGGCCGAACGTGACGTGACTTCGAGACACCGAAAGTGTTAAAAGCCAGAGACCGGGTGCAGCTAGAGAGCATTCCTTCATTCATTTCTTTCGAGCTTCTTGCCACGGGCCGCAGCGTCCGAGTTGCTGCCGGCCCGTAATGACATTATGACTGCTAATTTCTTTGTACTCTCACTGTAAATAACGTAAACAAACCTCCAGTTTTCATCTCAAAGTCCTCCTCAACCTCGGCCAACTCCCACACCCTACGGCAAGGTCCGAACATATGGGGGACGCAATTGGGATTGTCCTCCAGATCCAACAACGTGCTGTTACGTTTCGCCTACGACGCGCGGTATAGCGGCGCGGATGCAACGGACGCCGGGGCTTCGTTCAAAGCGGCGGACATTTTGGCCCGTTCGGAGCGGCCGCAACGCATCCCCGCCAAGCGCGTCCCGGCATGTTCAGTGCCACGTGTCTTTGGGTGTGCGTGTGTGTGTGTGTGCCCACGCTTGTCAAAGCGCGGCAGCCGGGGAGAGGAGCTCCCCAGTGTGAAGCGAGGAGGTCTGACCGGCGCCGGCCCGGCTGATGCGTCACCTCCTTGTCCCAACGTGTCTCTCAGCGTGTCTGTGCTCCACCGTCACGTGACCTAGTCCCGTGACCTTCCCTCTTGCCCTCAACTCCGAGAGTATAAGAGCAGCTGCCCCCGGACGCCAGGAGAGAGGCTCCGAATTCTTCAGTCGAGAAGCGTGCGGAACCCAGAGCTAGAACCGGTGGCGGCGCACCCTTGGTTGGTCGCGCTGCTCCGCGGACGGCTTTGGTGCTCTGCATGGTTGTATGCCTTGGCCTCTTTTGTGCCGAGGCAGTCCGAAGGTCAGTCAGGCTCGAGTCCTGTACGACCAGCACGGCTGTTTGTGTGTTGCGTGCGGTAACTTTGTGTTGCTGCACCACAACAGCCCCCTTGTCCGGGAAGGACCGTTGGCCCGAACCAAGTCCCCCCACCCAGTCAACCCGGGTTGAGGGGGAGAACCGGGGTGAATGTATCGGATGATGATGGGTTGATGAGATATGTATGCTCATGGACGAGGTGCCTTCAAAGGTGCCAAGTCCTCTTCCCATCTGACAACGGTTCTCCCGTCTCTCCACTTCGGTCGACCTGACCGGCCGCTCTTTTGCGATGCTAGAATAAACAAGTTGTTCTGTTAGCAGTCGACTCATGCTTTGCCGGGACCTTCGGGTGCTTCCAGTGTGCCCCAGGCCGCCAGGCCAACGCTACCCTTGGGGCTGGCGACCCATTTGCGACAACGGGCGCCAGCGGTCCGATTGCAATAACGGGTGTCAGCACTGAGGTTCCAACAGCTGGTTGCCAGCGGTGAGATCGCGACAACGGAGGCCAGCAGCGAAGATATGCGGTTGACTGTATGCTGAGCAGCACAACGACCATCCGGGAGCAGTGCAACGAGCCCTGTGTGATGACTGGTTGCCTGCAGCGGAACGACTGCGCTGAATTCTTGGCTGCGAGGTTTGGTGAGTGCGGGACTTTCTTTTTCTGAGTTTTGCCAGGCTTTTGTTAGTGTCAGAAATAGAGCTCGTAATTGTGGTTGTCGTTGCTGCCGGGTTAGTTTGCGGCAAGACAATAGTAGGCAGTAGAGAAAGCAGCATTCAGAGCAGCCATGGATTTGAAGTCGTTGCGCAAACCGAAATTGTTGGAGCTTGCAAGGGAGTTGGGTCTGGATGTCTCAGACAAACTCAGAAAACCAGAACTGCTGAGGGCTATTCTTGAGTTAGAAGCTGAGGATGACGAGCTGTCATCCTCAAGGTCTCAAGGCATTCCGCCTTGAGACCATTGAGGAGAGGGCAAAAAGACAGGAGCGCGAACTTAAAGAACAGAAAGAGAAAGATGAGCGTGAACTTAAAGAACAGATAGAACGAGAGCAACAAGAGAAAGAAAGAGAGCGCGACCGTCAACACGCTTTGGAAATGAAGCGTCTCGAGTTAGAGATGGAACGCGCTCGTAATGGAAGTCAGGCACACGGTGCAGAAGAACGAGTATTGTTCAAAATGACTGACCTGATGCGGCCGTTTAAGCTTGGAGAGGACATTGGTTTGTTCCTGGTTAACTTTGAGCGAACGTGCGAAAAGCAGGGGTTCTCTCGGGAAACGTGGCCACAGCGCTTGCTCACTTTGTTACCCGGCGAGGCGGCCGACGTAGTCGCTCGCTTGGAGAGAGAGGAGGCAGAGGATTTCGACAAAGTGAAATCGAGTCTGCTAAAAAAGTACAGGCTGTCAGCGGAGGCGTTCCGTCGGAAGTTTCGGGAAAATGAGAAAGGTAAAAGCGAGTCATATACAGAGTTTGCCTACAGGCTTATGTCAAACATGCAGGAGTGGCTCAAAGAAGAGAAAGCGTTTGGTGACCACGAGAAAGTTCTGCAGTGTTTCGGGCTGGAACAGTTTTATAGTCGGTTACCTGAGAACGTGCGGTACTGGGTCTTGGATAGGCCAGACGTTAGTACGGTGGCTAGAGCCGCTGAGCTAGCCCGAAGAGTTTGTGACGCGTCGGGCTCGTGGAGCTAAGGACGGTCAAAAGGGTCAATTTGGCTCCAAGTTTGAGAGGCCGAAGTTCACGCCCATGAGAGCAAAGGGGGACACACGTAGTGCGGATGCGAGTGAAAGCAGTCCGACCGAACGTAAGGAGACGGCGGCAACCGAAGCCGAACGCAGAAAGCGGTTCGAGACGAGGCAAGCGCGCGTTTGTTATACGTGTCAGAAGCCGGGTCACTTTTCGGCGCAGTGTCCAGAAACAAAAACAAAAGTCGTGTTTTTGTCATTATGCAGCACTGACGAAAACATGAAGCTTCTCGAGCCTTACATGCGAGACCTCCTCGTGAACGGGAAAGAGTGCCGAGTGCTTCGCGATTCCGCAGCTACAATGGATGTAGTTCACCCCTCTTACGTAGAACCCGATATGTTCACGGGCGAGTGCGCATGGATCAAGCAAGCCGTGGAAGCTCACAGCGTGTGTCTGCCAGTAGCAGAAGTGCTTATTGAAGGACCTTTCGGAGCACTTGAGACGGAGGCGGCGGTGTCATCTATGCTGCCCCCCAGTACCCGTACCTATTTTCGAACAGGTCCGATCACCTCGTGCGCGAGAAGGGGCTTTTGTTTGGTGAGGCTAGCGTTCAGGCCTTAACCAGATCGAAGGTTCGGGAGCTCGCTGCAAAGGCGGTAGTTGCGGGGCCGACGTTGTCGAACAATGAGAAAGGGTCGGAGGCGCAGCAAGCTGATATTCAGAGCACGCCCGAACTGAATAAAATTGAGCCTGTAGCGTTAAAGGCACCAGATACTGGAGAGGAAATTCCCGATGCGGGAAAGTTAGAAGAGCTATCTGCAGATTTGCTCATCGCGCCTACGTCAGACGGACTTAATAGGTTGCTGAAAGTCAGCCGGTCGGCTTTGATAGCCGAGCAAAAGAAGGATGGCAGCCTAGAAAACATACGCTGCATTGTCAAGGAAGGTATCGCCAAGAAAAATGCTCGCTTTGTGGAAAGAGGTGGGGTCCTGTACCGGAAGTATCTAGAGCGCAGGGGAGTGGAGTTCGATCAGCTGATCGTGCCTCAATGCTATCGTCAGGATCTGTTGCGCTTGTCGCATGGGGGTTCGTGGTCCGGACACCTTGGAGTTAAGAAAACTAAGGACCGTCTCTTGCAAGAGTACTATTGGCCAGGGTGTTTTCGGGACGCAGACCACTTTGTGAAGACATGTGACACCTGTCAGCGGGTGGGCAAACCAGGGGACAAATCGAGGGCGCCGTTGAAGTTGGTACCTATCATTACGGAGCCTTATAGACGGCTCGTTATTGATACAGTGGGACCTCTGCCGGTAACAGCCACGGGGTACAGACACATTTTGACTGTGATCTGCCCAGCGACAAAGTTCCCTGAAGCAGTGCCGCTTAAAGAACTCAGCTCAGTTGAGATAGTCAATGCACTACTGTCCATATGTGCGCGAGTTGGTTTTCCTGCGGAAATCCAATCAGATCAGGGCACAGTGTTTACTAGCGGTTTGACGACAGCCTTTCTCGAAAGGTGCGGGGTAAAGCTGCTACACAGCTCAGTGCACCACCCCCAGTCAAATTCCGTTGAGAAGCTCCACTCCGTCATGAAGCGCGTGTTGAGAGCATTGGGTTTTGAACACCAAACTGACTGGGAGCTGTGTCTGCCTGGGGTGATGTTTGCATTACGGACCGCGCCGCATGCGGCTACGGGGTTTTCGCCAGCTGAGCTGGTGTACGGTCGCTCGCTGCGGTCTCCGCTTCGCATGCTTCGAGAATCGTGGGAAGGCAGGGGCGACGACCCAGTCGTGGTGGAGTACGTGCTTAAGCTCCTCGAACGCTTAAGAAGGGCACAGGAGTTGTCAGGTGAAGCAATGGCAAAGGCCCAGCAGAGGGCCAAGGTTTATTATGATCGGACAGCCAGGGCCCGTCGTTTTGAGGTGGGCGATGAGGTCATGATATTGCGCACATCGCTAAAAAACAAACTCGACGTGCAGTGGGAGGGCCCAGCACAGATTGTTCAAAAACTGTCGGACGTTAACTACGTGGTGAGTCTGCCAGGAAAACGGAAAGCACAGCAAGTTTACCACTGTAATCTGTTCAAACCCTATAAGCAACGGGAAGCAGTGGTGTGTATGATGGTAAACGTTTCCGAAGAGCTTCCGGTCGAGCTTCCGGGACTAGGCTCAGTGACGAACAGGGAAGACACCGATCAAGTCATTAGTGACTTAATCAGTAAAGCACCGCTGTCGCCTGAGCAGAAAACCGAACTGCGCCAGCTCTTACAAGAGTTTGAAGGTCAGTTCTCTGAGAGGCCTGGTAGGACTTCTGTCCTTACTCATGATATAGAACTTACCTCCCCAGAGCCAGTGCGATCCAAGGCGTACCGGGTGTCACCCCGCCAGCACGATATTATGGAGGCTGAGGTAAAGAAGATGCTACAGCTCGGTGTTATTGAGGCGGGTGAGAGTGATTATACCTCCCCTTTGATTTTAGTTGAGGTACCGGGCAAGGAACCTCGTCCTTGTGTCGACTACCGCAGGCTAAATTCCATAACTACGAATCAAATTTATCCGATCCCTAACATCGAGGAGCGCCTTGAGAAAGTTAGTAGCGCTCAGTTTATTTCCACCCTAAATCTTGTCAGGGGTTATTGGCAGGTTCCACTTACAGAAGAGGCTAGTAGGTATGCGGCGTTCATTTCACCAATGGGAACATTCCGTCCTAAAGTGTTGAGTTTCGGTTTGAAGAACGCGCCATACTGTTTTTCAAGCCTCATGGATAAAGTGTTGCGGGGACAGCAAGAATTCGCTTTACCGTATTTAGACGACGTAGCGATATTCTCCGCATCCTGGTCTGAGCATGTGGCACACTTGCGGGCAGTGCTAACCCGCCTGCGCGAAGCGGGCTTGACAGTCAAGGCTCCCAAGTGCCAGTTAGCACAGGCCGAGGTTGTCTACCTCGGTCACGTGATTGGTCGGGGTCGTCGCCGCCCCTCTGAAATAAAGGTGGCCGCTGTGCGAGACTTCCCGCAACCGCGTACGAAGACCGATATTCGGTCGTTCTTAGGTGTCGCTGGCTACTATCAGAGGTACATCCCCAGGTACTCTGATATCGCGGCTCCCCTGACGGATGCTCTAAGAAAGACAGAGCCCCAAAGAGTCGTCTGGGAGGAGACAAAGGAAAGAGCTTTTAGCGCCCTAAAGAGCGCCCTAACAAGCCAGCCTGTGCTACGATCGCCAGACTACACAAAAGGGTTCGTTGTTCAGTGCGATGCTAGTGAGCGAGGCATGGGCGTTGTACTGTGCCAACGGGAAAATGGAGAAGTGGAACACACCGTCCTGTATGCTAGTCGTAAGCTGACCAGTCGTGAGCAGGCGTACAGCGCCACCGAGAAAGAGTGTGCGTGTCTCGTGTGGGCTGTTCAGAAATTGTCATGCTACCTAGCCGGCTCGAGGTTTATCATTGAGACGGATCACTGCCCTCTCCAATGGCTGCAGACCATCTCTCCCAAAAATGGCCGCCTCCGGCGCTGGAGCCTCGCTTTGCAACAATATTCCTTTGAGGTGCGTTACAAAAAGAGGAGTCTCAACGGCAACGCCGATGGCTTAAGTCGAAGCCCCTAACGTGGGAATCAGCTTCAAAATTGTTTGTTATTGATGTTTTTCTTCCTGAGGCAGGATTTTTAACATATTGCTTTTGTGTAGTGTTTCAAAGTCATGATGTGCTTTCTAGTGCAATTTTCCAATTTGTGGACGCGTTCTGAGTGCTGCTAGACTACTGTAAGGAACTAGACAGTAGTATAAAAGGGGAAAGAGCCTGGCATGGCTTAGTGAGGGTTGTTCCGTGCTTGCTGACTGAGCGGCTGAGTTTCGGCGTGGTTCTAACGCTTGCTGGGAACGAGAGAAAAATGACAACTCTCCCGAAGTCACTTTGCAGTGTCCTGTGTGAACCTGAACGTGAGAACGAGGCCTTCTCGGTGCGCTGCGCTCAAGAAACGCCGAGGGACGACCGACTTCGGTTATGAGCATCATCGAGCGACATCCTTCCGGACAGCGGATGCAGTCCCCTGACCATCGGGATCTCCTTCCCCCGGCGGGGCGGTCTGTTACGTTTCGCCTACGACGCGCGGTATAGCGGCGCGGATGCAACGGACGCCGGGGCTTCGTTCAAAGCGGCGGACATTTTGGCCCGTTCGGAGCGGCCGCAACGCATCCCCGCCAAGCGCGTCCCGGCATGTTCAGTGCCACGTGTCTTTGGGTGTGCGTGTGTGTGTGTGTGTGCCCACGCTTGTCAAAGCGCGGCAGCCGGGGAGAGGAGCTCCCCAGTGTGAAGCGAGGAGGTCTGACCGGCGCCGGCCCGGCTGATGCGTCACCTCCTTGTCCCAACGTGTCTCTCAGCGTGTCTGTGCCCCACCGTCACGTGACCTAGTCCCGTGACCTTCCCTCTTGCCCTCAACTCCGAGAGTATAAGAGCAGCTGCCCCCGGACGCCAGGAGAGAGGCTCCGAATTCTTCAGTCGAGAAGCGTGCTCTCCCGTCTCTCCACTTCGGTCGACCTGACCGGCCGCTCTTTTGCGATGCTAGAATAAACAAGTTGTTCTGTTAGCAGTCGACTCATGCTTTGCCGGGACCTTCGGATGCTTCCAGTGTGCCCCAGGCCGCCAGGCCAACGCTACCCTTGGGGCTTGCGACCCATTTGCGACAACGGGCGCCAGCGGTCCGATTGCAATAACGGGTGTCAGCACTGAGGTTCCAACAGTACGCATTGACCTAATCAGTGTCCCTCCTTTTTCGTCCTCCTCTTCCCATGACTATATAATCAGCCACCTTTGACTTCAATACACAGTTTCAAGTAGCGCCCTGTCCTGTCTTTTGTTCCTTCTTTGTGTGTCGTTACCGTTGGCGCTTCATTTTTTGAAAGCTATGCACCAACCAGCCCCAACGTGTTTTACTACATGTTGCTTAACTGTTGCTTGTTCCTTGCAGTAGTCGCGGCGTTTTGTCGTCGTTACAAAGCGAGTCGCCGCAGCAGACATGCCGGCGCCAACGGATTGTTGACGAGGCGCATTCTTGTTTTCACAAAGCGAGTCATCGCAGCGGGCCGGGAAGAGTTCGACGGTCGCTTCCCCGAAGTTTGCCAGCCCCCGCAGGCCGATCGTCACAGTTGCTTCATGGCCCGGGAAATCTCGACTGGCCAGTTCTGATGACCGCTGGGCAGAAAGAGAATGGCTAGTGGCATGGGGGGCTGCCTTGGCTAGCAGCGACCAGCTGTGAAATGATGACACCGCCCCAAAACATCCAACAAAGACAGGCAACTGCAAAACGAACCCCACAACACGGGTCTGCGCCGAGATGAAGTATCTTGGATCTCACTTTAAACCCGCTATATATAGTTTTAAGAAAGCAAAAGTGCAGAAACAACAAATGCTGCATTTCGCTACGCCAATTTTTAAAGGAATTTCGTGCTGACAAATTGAGTAATCATAGATGGAGTCGTGCCAAATGGAGGTGATCTTTTCGGCTTAACAAAATTAACAATACCAAGCCTAAAATTTAGGCGGGATCACTAAACGCAGAATTCAAATTAGCCTGCTCAAAACATCCGCATTGCTATGCAACTTTCCCTTATATCGAACGGAGAAGTTGTACTCTTGCAAAGTGAGGCTCCATCGGAGCAGGCGGCCATTTATGTGTGACATTTGATTCAGCCACGTCAGAGGACAGTGGTCGGTCTCGAAGATGAACCTCGCTCCGTAAAAGTAACACAACTTCTGGGCTGCCCAAACTAAACAAGCACATTCCTTCTCTGAAGCGCTGTAGGCTTTCTCTCTTACAGTTAGTTTAAGGCTGGCATAGAGGATACGATGTTCCTCACTCTCGTCGCCGACGTGACCAAGTACCCCGCCCATACCCCTGTCGCTTGCGTCGCACAGCACTATGAATTCGTTTGCGTGGTCTGGCGCACGAAGCAGAGGACGAGAAACCAATAGCGTTTTCAAACCTTGGAAAGCGCTCTCTTTGTCCTTATCCCAGTTCACGTTACCCAGTGCTCCCTTTCGGAGGGTGTCCGTTGAAGGACTTGCTATTTGCGAGTAATTCGGAATGTACCGTTGATAGTACCCCACAAGTCCCAAAAATGAACGAATGTCTGTTTTCGTGCGCGGCTGAGAAAAACCTCAAATCGTAGCTATTTTCAGCTCAGCCGGCCGTCTCGTGCCCTGACCGACAACATGGCCCAGATAAGTAACCTGCGAGCAACAAAACGTATACTTCTCCGCCTTCATCGTTAAGCCGGCTTCCCTCAACCGTGAGAACACCTGCTTTTTGGTGCAATACGTACTGTTCCCAGAAGTCCGAAAAAAATGCTACATCCTCAAGATATGGTAAGGCGAACTCGTGCAAGTCTTTTAGGACAATATCCATTAACTTGAGAAGCTGAACGGGGCGTTCTTCAGCCCGAAGCTGAGTGCGAGAGGGCGAAAAGTGCCTACAGGTGAGATGAATGCGGCATAGCGGTTGGCACTTTCTGAAAGGGGAACTTGCCAGTATCCCCGCACGAGATCTATAGTTGAAATGCATTTAGTAGCGCAAACTCTTTTCATTCGTTTCTCAATGTTGGGTATCGGGTACAGCTGATTCCTAGTGATGGCACTTTACTTCCTGTAATCGACACACGGACGAGGGTCCTCATTAAGGGTTTCTACAAGTATTAGCGGTGACGTGTAATCCCTCTCAGCGGGCTCAATAACTCTCCCAACTCTAGCATGCGCTGTATCCCTGCCTCCATAATTTCTCTCTGTCGTGGGGATACCCTGTAAGGCTTTGATCTTACGGGTTCGTTTGACGTCCGCTCTATTTCATGCGTTATTACTTCGGTTCTATCTATCCAATCACTGAATCTGTCGAGATATTCCCCTAACAGCCCTCTTAGCTCATCTATCTGCTCGGGTCTAAGAGCGTGCGAGCTTACCGAATATTTTACCATTTCTACCAGGCTGATAGAAGTGGCAGATCGCCTTACACTCATTAACCTCGGTACTAGTGCCATCCTGCTCCATGATGGCAATGTTAATGACTCCGCTCCACTCTACGTACGGCTTCATCAAATTTCAGTGGTATGTTCTCACCTCCTTCCTGCGACCAGGCATGTTCATGGCATAGTTAGTATCTGAAAGTTTGTGTAGCACTTTAACGGGTCCGTCCCAGTGAACTTCAAGCTTGTTCCTTCTTGAAGGTTCCAGAATCATTACCTGGTCTCCGGCGTTAAACGTACGAAGCCTCGCATTCTTGTCGCAATAGAACATGGCGTTCTTTTGAGCTACTCCCATGTTCTTTTCGACTAGTTCTTCGGTTGCACTTAGCCGTTCCAGCAGATTTAGCACGTATTCTACCACTGTTCGACTCGCTCCTCCCCCATCTCTCTTAACATTCTCAGTGAAGAACGGACTGCTCTCCCATACACTAGTTCTGCGTGCGAGAGCCCTGTAGCCTCATGAGGAATCCTGCGCAAAGCAAAGTGGCCGGAAGACAATTCTCCCAGTAATCCTGGTGCTCGTAACATAGCGCCCGCAAAACTCGCTTAAACACTGAATGCCACCTCTCTACACTTTTTGACTGAGGGTGATAGACGGAACTGTGTATCAACTTTACCCCGCACTTTTGTAAGAATGTGGAAGTTAGTCGCTGGTGAATACTGATCCTTGATCCACCTGAATTTCGGCTGGAAACCGAACTCGTGCGAATACTTTCAAAAGCGCGTCTACTGCTTCGGTGGAGCTGAGCTCTTTCAGAGGGATTGCTTCTGGAAACTTTGTAGTCGGAAACAGCATGGTAAACAAGTACCTGTAACCCAACTTTGTCTTTAGTAGAGGCCCTGCCGTGTGTATCACAAGTCGTCTGCAAGGTTCTGATATTAAGGGCAGTATTTTTGTGGAGCTTTTCATGTTTCTCTTGGTTTACCCGAGCGCTGGCAGGGGTCTCATGATCTTACAAAGTTTTCTACGTCTTTGAAACAGCCAGGCCAGTAGTATTCCATAAGCAATCTTTCCTTTGATTTGTTTATGCCTAGGTGGCCACTCCACCCATTTCCACGACAGAGACTCAAAAGGTCCTCCCTGTACTTAGTAGGTACGACTAACTGATGTAGAATCCTACCCTTTCGGTCTCTGTAGTGCCGATACAACAATTCTCCTCTATCTTGTGTCATTACGTTGCGCCTAGTCATGCCTTTTTAAGCTGAGTGGTACAATTTTGCTAAGCTGTCATCATTCTTTTGCTCGGCTGCCAATGACTTTCTGTCCACACGTAAGAGCTGGTCAAAGTTCTTTGAGGCAGGTGATAGTAACGACCCTGTATAGCTTGCGAGTGCGCCAGCTGGCTCTTCCTGCAGGCGGGAACTTTGACACCCTAGTGATACGCTCTCATTGAGCTGGTCAGCTGGCAGACTTTCCTCAACCGTTTTTTCGTCCCTCAAGCCTAGCTCGGATTCGGTTACAGATGTTACCTCTTTTGCTACTTCCGCTGGAGCAGCTTTTGCATTTTCAGGCGAAAGCGACGCGAGTTTACGAGCTCGGCTTCACGTCAACGCCTGCACAACGCCCTCTCCCAGTCTAAGCCATTTGTCCCGCAGTAACTGATCCGACCGATTCGAAAAAATGTAAGGGTACTGCAGCGACAAAAAATTGGAAACTGCAGCCTCCGTCACGAGCTCCCCGAACGGTCCACTGATTCTGACTTTGGCCGTGGGCAGATACACGCTGTGTTCTTCTACAGCCTGTTTGATCCATGCTACTTCTCCAGTGAAGTCATCAACCATCACGTAAGACGGATGGACAATGTCCATAGTGGCGGCACTGTCTCGCAGCACGCGGCATGGTTTGCCATTAACTTGCAGGTCGTGAAGATGTGGACCTAAAAGTTCCATATTATCTTCGTTTCCATCCACGTAGGAGAAAACTATGCTAGGCTTCCCGCAGTTTACAGCGATATGTCTCAGTTTGTGGCACTTATAGCAGCGGATTGGTCTAAAAGATTCGAACTTTCTTTTCTGCTCTTTTTGTAGTTTCCCCGTTTGACTTCTCCTCGCTCTTTACAGAGGGCTTTTCCTCCCCGTCTGCAGGCTCCGATCGTCTAGTCTGCGAACCCTTTTTGAACGGAAATGGTTTCCGCCGTCCATTTCAACCATCCCAATTTCCGTCCCCGGCGTTCAGCTTTCTACGCGTTGCGTACTCTTCTGCTAAATCAACCGCCCTTTCTAGAGTGTTTACATTTCCTCTGTCTTGCACCCACAGCATTACAGATTGTGGGATGCTTCTGTAAAACTGCTCTAGACATATGCATTCAATAATCATATCTCTGCTCTCGTACGCTTCTGCGCTATTCAGCCACTTGACTAGGTTGGCCTTTAAGCTATATGTAAACTCCGGATATCCCTCGCTATACTTCTTGCCCATGCTTCTAAACCTTTGCCGAAAAGCTTCGGCTGAAAGGCGGTACTTTTTCAAAAGACTAGCCTTAACTTTCGCATAATCATATGCATCTTGGGCACCGAGTCTTGCGATTATTTCCGCCGCCTCACACGGCAATATAGACAACAGCCGCTGTGGCCATGTAGTCGGACCTAAGTACACCTTCTCGTAAGTCCTTTCAAAATTTCCGAGGAAGAATCCTATGTCGTTCCCGAACTCAAATGGCTTTAAGAGCCTGTCGATGCGGTATGATTCTGCCTCACTTGATCGTCCCAGAGCCCCTTCACTTCCTTGAGACAACCCAAACGCTTTCTTTCGAGCTCAAGTTGCATTTTTCTCAACTCGCGTTCCTGTTCTCTCTCTCTGTCCCGTTTCTGTCTTTTCCTAAAAAGTTCTAGCCCAATTTCAATGTCCTCCTCACTGGTCTTTTCGGGATTCAGCTTCAATAATTCCCATTTTAGCATTTCCTTGTGTATCTCTAGGCCAAGTTCCTCACAACAATCAACATTTCGTCTCTTAGCAGTATCCTTAACTCCATGATTGCTGCTTAACTGCCTTGGTCCTGGTCGCTAAACTTGCCTAGGAAAACAAAACCTAGCTAACAATCAACAATCCAGCTTCCCTACTGTTCTAAACTGAACAACCACGAAATGAAGCATAGAGAGTCAAAGCAAGAACTCTCCGCAGACACAGCACCACGTCGGAAGTGCATCTCACCACTGTCAGCCAGTTGTAATGGTTGGAGTCGGGCATGACATAGATGGTAGCTGGCCCATGCCGTCGTCCAACTCATCCACGCTGAGGACGTTGTTGAAGGGAGAGACTTAATTGTTGTCATCGAGAAAGAGGAATATGGGATTTATTTACAGTATATACATGAGAACGTTACAGTTCATCAGTCTAGCATGCCTGAAAGAGAATGCACACTGAACAGCCGACAACGGCTACTTAAATACACTGTCCTCCCTAGATCCCTAGGTGAGGGAAAACGGCCGTTCAACCGCTGACCGATTCGGAGCGGCCGAAGTCATCGTAGACGACCCGCCTTTGACGGGGAGGGTGTACACACTCACTTCCGCACAAGTTTCACTGACCTCACCAAGGTGAGACGGTTTTCGCAAGCACGGGCCTTGACCTGAGCAGGCGTCTTTCGGTCCCAGAGCTGACTCCGCAGACAGTGGCCGCCACGTCTGTAAATTGACTGAGACCCGTGAGACGGCGCCGCAAAACACCTCCTTCAATGAGTTCCACCGTTCCCAATAAACCATGACTGTGAAGGCGAATCCGCGAATAATGCTTGGTCCGCCGACTGCACCTAGACATCCCGGCGCCGCTCACTTGGGGACGCGGCGTATTGTAGTCCTTACAAAGCGAGTCGCCGCAGCAGACATGCAGGCGCCAACGGGTTGTTGACGAGGCGCATTCTTGTTTTCACAAAGCGAGTCATCGCAGCGGGCCGGGCAGAGTTGGACGGTCGCTTCCCCGAAGTTCGCCAGCCCCACTGGCCGATAGTAACACCCTGTCCTGCGGCAACGGCTTCCAGTTAGCGCCTGCGAGTTTCAATTTCATCGCCCCACCTAGCCTTTTGCCGTCCTCGACTGCACTTCCCTTGGCACCCCTTCTGTGACCGTAATGGTCTACCGGTTATCTATCTTACGCATTACATGAGCTGTCCAGCTCCATTTCTTTCTCTTAATGTCAATTAGAATATCGGGTATTCCTGTTTGCTCTCTGATCCACACCACTCTTTTCCTGTTTCTTAAGGTTATGCCTAACGTTTTTCGTTCTATCGCTCTTTGCGTAGTCCTTAATTTGCTCTCGAGCTTATTTTTCAGTCTCCAAGTCTCTGCCCCATATGTCAGTACCGGTAAAATGCACTGATTATAAACCTTCCTTTTCAATAATAGTAAGCTTCCAAACAGGAGCCGACAATGCCTGCCGTATGCGATTCAACCGATTCTTATTCTTCTATGAATTTCTTTTCATAATCAGGGTCCTCCGTGTTAATTGGCCTAGGTAAACATACACCTTCACAGACTAAAGAGGCTGACTGGCGATCGTGAACTCTTGTTCCTTTGCTCGGTTATTCATCACTATCTTTGTCTTCTGCAAACTAATCTTCAAACCCCTCTGACACTCTCTCTGGTAAGGCCCTTAATCGTTTGTTGTAACTTGTCTCCAGTGTTGCTGAAAAGAACAATGTGATCGGCAAACCGAAGGTTGCCGAGGTATTCGCCGTCGATCCTTACTCCTAAGCCTTCTCAGTTTAATAACTTGGGTACGTCTTCCAAGCACGCAGTGAATAGCACTGAAGAGATTGTGTCTCTTGTATGACCCCTTTCTTTATAGGTATCTTCCTACCCTTTTTGCGTAGAATTAAGGTAGCTGTGGAATCTCTGAAGATACTTACCATGATATTTACGTAAGCATCCTGTACTCCTTGCTTACGTAATGCCTCTATGACTGCTGGTATCTCGACTGAATCAAATGCCTTTTCGTAATCTATAAAAGCCATATGGAGATGCTGATTGCACTCAGCGGATTACCCGATTACGTGTTTGATGACATGGATGTGATCCATCGTAGAGTATTCCTTCCCGAAACCTGCCTGTTCCCTGGATTGACTAAAGTCCAATGTTGCTCTTATTTTATAGGAAATTATCGTGGTGAATATTATATATAATATCGGATATAAGCTAATGGGCCATATAATTTTTTAATTCTTTAACGTCTCCTTTTTTGTGGATTAGTGTAACGTTGGCATTCTTCCAGTTCTCTGGCACCCCTGAAGCCGATAGACAGTTTGTAGGGCCGCTGGTTTTCCAAGCATTATGTCTCCACCCTTCTTAATTATATCGACTGGTAATCCATCTTCTCCTGCCGCTTTTGGTCATTTCCTGACTTGCAAGGCGCTTCAAACTTCGTCGCTAGTTATAGAAGGAGCTTCTGTAACCTGTTTATTACTACTTTGAATAGAGGTACCGTGGCTCCTTTGGGTACTGTACACATCAGTATAGAATTCTTCTGCTGCTTTTACTATATTCTCGAGATTGCTAGCGATATTACCCTGCCTATCTTTCAGTGTATACATCTTGGTTTGTCCGATGCCTAGTTTCCTTCTTGCTGTTTTCAGGCTGCGTCTATTTTTTACTGCTACCTCAGTCTTGCTGACGTCATAATTTCGAATATCCTTTATTTTCATGTTGTTTAGTTTTGACAGTTCCGCGAATTCTATCTGATCTCTTGAGTTGGACACTTTCCTTCTTTGTCGTTTCTGTATTAGGTCCTTTGTTACTTCGGACAGATTAGCTACTGGTTCCATTGGTGCCTTACTTGCCACCTCAATTGCTGCTTCTGAAGCCAGTCTAGTTAGGGTTTCATTCATTGCCTCTATGCCATTTTTATCTCCCTGTTCTAAGGCTGCATTTATATTTGCAAGTGCCAACATGAATTGGTCTTTTACCGTTTCTGCGTCTAGGTTGGCCTGTTTATTCTTGACCAATTTTACTTTTTGTTCAAACTGAGGTGAATCCTAGCACTCACTAACCTATGATCACTGCACTTTACCGTACCTAACACTTCTACATCCTTCACTAGGTTAGGATCAGCAGGAATTATGAAATCAATTTCATGTCATGTTTCATCATTAGGGCTTTTCCAGGTCCACTTTTTTGTTGTAACACTTCTTGAAGAAGGTGTTCATTATTTATCAGGCCATCGTATTCATCATCATATTATATGGCCATCATGAAATCTGCGTAGTGTTTCTGGGCACATGCTGGCCAGGGTCACGACTTTGCGGCCCTCAGTAGCACGCCGCTTACAGTTGAAAGTTCCGTCGCGAAGGGTTTATGCTGGCCTTCCACTGGCTGGTTAGTCTGAAGGCTGGTGATGACGTTGTGCAAGTAGCAGTCAATGCGTGCATCTTTAGCCAGGCGATCAACATGGCATCGCTTACAAGTTGAGAGACAGCACTTACGGCATGAACTTCGATGTCTTCGATGTCTTCGTCCGCCTCGTCTGTTTGGGGCTTCCTGACCGAAGCACGCGACAGCATGTCTACCAGCACAAATTGCTTACCTGGAACAAACTACAATTCAAAATTTTATCTGAGCAAACGAAGAAAGAAACGTTGCAGTCTCGGTTGCATTCCGGCGATTGCGTTTTGCGAAATGTTTATAAGGAGGCGGTGGTCTGTTTCGAGGATTGCCATGCGACCGTACAGAAAACGGTGAAATTTCTCATACCCGTTTACTACAGCCATTGCCTCCTTCTAGATCTGCGAATATCGTTTTTGATCGTCCGCAAGTCCTCGCGAGGCATTTGCAACATGTTTCCATGCGTCCCCATAAAGTTGTAGCAAAGCTGAGCCAATGCCGTTTTGTGATGCTTCTGAGGCAACGTTAGTATCTCATACTGGGTCAAAGATAGCCAGCACGGGCTGGCTGCTGAAATCGCTACCGAGACGCCTCCAATCTTTCGCATGGTCTTCTATCCATTCATGTCAGGGCTCGTAGCACCGTTATTTCTTCTGCTAGTGGCGGCAGGAATTTAGCGAAATAGTTGACATCTAGCATCCTTTGAACGCTTTTCTTGCCACTCGACTGAGTCGGGGCTTGACCGTACGCCGCTTTCGGAAATGGCGTGAGCAAGGAAGGAAATTTCCGTAACGCCTATTTCGCATTTCTCAGCATTCAACGTCACTCCCGCTTGGCGTGCGGACTGGAAGACAGTGCGCAGCCTGTCGTCGTGTTCTTTTTCTGAAGCGCCCCACGCCAGTATGTCATCCGCATACATGCCCACGCCGGGTATTGCGCCAAAGATCTCGCTCATGCATTTCCGAAATACTTCGGATGCTGACCCTACGCCAAAAGGAAGGATCATAAAGCGATAAAGGCCAAAAGGGGTTGAAGAAGTGCGTATTGTGGATGTTTCTTCATGCAACGGAGTGTGGTGAAATCCCGACTTAGCGCCTAATCCGGAGAAAGAAATTCGCTCCTGCTAGCTCTGCTTATAGGTCCTCTTGGCGGGGCATCTGAAAGCGCTCCCTCTTCAGACTCATTAAATCTTCTGGGATCGATGTATATTCTTAGCCTGCCGTCTTTCTTTTTGGCGATAAGTAACGGAATTACACAGTCCGTTGGTTTTTCTACCTTGGCTATGATGCCTGCGTTCAGCATGCGTTCGTGTTCTGCCCAGAGTGGCCCTTGCGCAGCTGCGACCCCTCTGGCATGGACCACTCTGGCATGGAGTGGGCATGGACGCACGACAGGAATGATGGCCTCACGCATCTTTTTGTTCATTCCACAGGTATTCGGTGCCCTGGTCCTTGGCTGGGAATGTTATGCTGTCTCTCGTCACGGCGGAGCGCTCTACAACGGTTCGTTAACCACGGAAGCAAGTTTTCAAGACATCTGTGCCTCACCTACCTCATCTTATCCTGGTGACTGCTGCTTGCCACCAAATGAGATGCTCCCTGTCGACCAGTGCCTCACCGGCAACGGTACAGTTGGTGACCCCTGCGACGAAACTGCGATGGCGGGTGCTTTCCCAGCTTCCATGTCCTCTGGCAGGGCAGTTGCGTCACAGGTCACTTGTCACCTGATGTGCACTGCGCATCTTCAACGTCTTCGGCTGCGCCGATAGCGAGTCAACTTAAAGCCGGCGCTCCGAACGAAATCTTCAGTGGGCGTGGACGCACGACAGGAATGATGGCCTCGCGCCTCTTTTTGTTCATTCCATAGGTCAGTTGCCTTTCCATATCAAGACTACAATCCGACGATCCATTTATAATCGTGCTTCCATGCCCAGAAGCAGTTCTTGGTCCTTTTTGTTCTTTGTTATTGCTTTTGTGCGGTGACGTTGAGAGTAATCCCGGTCCTCCGAGAGAACAACAATCAGATACATTATCCGAAGTTTTGAAAACCTTACGCGATTTTTATCAAAGGTCTAAAAGAATGGAGGATAACCAAAAAGCAATGCTGGACACTATTACAGAGTTAAAGACGCATCAGGAATTGGTGGCGGAAGCGGTATCTGAAATTCAAGAAAGACTTGCGACGGTAGAAAATCAGACCGGTAGTTTTGAAAAATGGCAGCATGAACTTGGTGACGTGCGTGAAGCGGTTGGGAATGTAGCAAAGGACGCTGCATTCCTACGCTCCTGACTGGATGATGCGGAAGACCACTCTCGTAGAAGTAATCTACTTTTTTATGGTTTAACGGAAATCGCCACCGAATCCGCTGTTCAATCGGAGGAAAAGACACTGGACATTCTAACAAACACTCTAAGGCTCAGAATAACTAGTGACAGCATATCGCGCGCACATCGCATTGGTAGATTCAGTCCAGAGAAGTCTCGTCCGTTGATAGTAAATTTTGCTGCCTATAAAACGAAGGAAGAAATATTATCGAACCGCCCCATGCTAAAAGAAATGAGTATCTCTGTTAGTGAAGATTTCAGTCCCGCTGCACGTTACGCCAGGAACTCTTATCGAATACGGAAAAAGTCAGAATGTACTATTTAAATTAAGATATAACAAGCTACTAATTGGTAGAAAATGCTATGTATACGACGCCACTGAGCAAAAGGTCTGTGAATTGAAGCCGTTAAGTAGTACCTCAGATGATGCCACGGCGTCTGTTCTATCCTTAAGATCAGGCCGCAATGTACTAACAGCTCGCCCACAGGGTAACGCGAGGAGTAGGGACCTCGATCATATAATACTAAGACTACCGGATCTTTTTACTAATATTCGTAGCTTCTTACCTAAAAAAGATGATCTCTATAGCCTAATAAATGATTGTGATGAAGACATAATTGCATTAACCGAAACGTGGTCGACGAGTGAAGTAGCAAACTCATAGTTTTCTGAGCAAACTCTGAGGGAATTTTCTTGTAGGGGTGACGTCTTCCGTTATTCTTTTTTTGTTAGAACTGTTCGAGATTGGAACAGTTTGCCATCGACCATTGTATATATTACAGAAAATGATGCTTTTTACCATGCGTTGAAATAATTTGTTGATGTATTGATTCAAGTTTGTAACCTCCCTGCTGTAATGCCCTACGGGGCGATGCAGGTAACTAATAAATAAATAAATAAATAAATAAATAATATTTACCGTACTAATCGCGCTAACACACTAGGCGGTGGTGTTTTAATTGCTGTTAATGAATGTTTTGACTGTTTCCCTGTAGCCATATCATGTAACATTGAATGTGCATGGTGCTGCATTTCTGTAAATTTCAAAAAGGTTGGGATCGGTGTTTGTTACCGACCACCATCATCAGACCCGACCTTTTGCGATAGCATGTAAGATTGCTTGTGCCAGATAAGTGTTCGCTTCCCCGGAGCGCCAATATTACTCATGGGTGATTTTAACTTCCCGAATATTTCCTGGTCAAGCACGTGTCATTTGTTAAATACAACTTCCGCAGAATCGAAGCATTTTGTAAAGATATGTGCTGATTTCAACTTGGTTGAGGTAGTTACTTCCTCTACACGTGTAACGAACACCACATCATCTCTTTTAGATCTTGTTTTAACATCATCAACAGATATCATATCTAAAGTTACACACTTACCCGGCTTGAGCGATCATGACGTCTTGCATTTTTTCATTAGCCTGGCAATTCTACCATCCCAAAACAGTATTAAAACCATTCGTGATTATAAAAACGGCAACTTCACTGCTATCAACTATAACTTGCTCTTTTCCTTGATAATTATCTGCCTAAAGTTGCTGAGCGCTCACTGGATACTAACTGGAATATATTCAAAGTAAAAAATCATGATCTTGTTAACAAGATTATTCCAAAGAGGCGCGTTTTTTCGTATAACAATGCTTCATGGTATACTAAATCTTTGAAACGCCTATCTAACAGAAAAAAACGTCTTTTTCGCACAGCTAAGCGGATGGAAAGCCAGGCTAAATGGTCTGCTTACAAAGAAGCTGCCTCGGCCTGCTCATCTGCGATAAAGAATACAAAATTTTCTTTTTTCAATAATACCATTCCGAACATGCTCATAAATAATCCAAGAAGCTTCTGGAATGTAGTAAGGCCTAGTGCATCGAAAATCATATCACTTAGCACGTGTTCCGGTGAGCCTATACCTCGGCAGCCTTGCGCTACGATTTTAAATAATGTATGTATAAAAGCTTTCACTCCTTCAGCACATGATAACGACCTTCCAAGGCTACCATGCTGCAATTTTTTTCTATGGATCCCGTAATTTTTAACTTTACTGGCATAAAAAAAAATAATAGACACTCTTAAACTTACGTCTTCTTGTGGAATATTATAGACAAAATCACGACGAAATTTCTAAAAAATACTTGTGAGTATTCCTCTATCATCTTAGAGAGCATTTCTTCACAATCGTACCTGTCTTCATCCTTGCCTCATGACTGGAAAACAGCAATGATTATGCCTATCCACAGGTCTGGCGAAACTCAAGATCCTTTTAACTACAGGCCCATATCGATTACCTCAGTACCGTGCAAAATTATGGAGCACATCATATTTTCTAACCTCGTCAGCTTTCTCGAAGAAAATAATTTTTTCTCTAGCAGTCAACATGGCTTTCGCAAATTTTTTACTTGTCAGACTCAGCTGGTAACTTTCACTAATGACTTACATGTATATCTTGATAGCGGTTTTTTGACTGATTGCATATTTTGGGATTTTTCTAAAGCTTTTGACAAGGTGAAACATGTACTGCTACTACACAAACTAAGCGCACTCAACACTGACCCGGGAGTACTCAGCTGGATCCAATTGTTCCTTTCTTCTCGTTCCCAGTTTGTTGTAACTAATGACTCCACATCTCACGCGGCTCCAGTTGAATCTGGTGTTCCACAAGGGTCTGTTCTTGGTCCTCTTTCATTTTTAATATATATTAACGATTTACCTGATAACATTTCCTCACAAATTTGTTTATTCGCTGACGACTGTGTTATATATCGGAAAGCGACTAATGCATCTGATATAGCAACCCTTCAATCCAATATAAATAACATATCTAACTGGTGCCTCACTTGGTGCATGGAACTCAACATTAATAAATGCAAATCTATGCGGATTTCTTGTTCTAACACAACTTGCCCTGCCTACGCCCTTAATCACTGCCCCCTTCAATCCGTTACATGCTACCGTTATCTTGGCATTCATATAACTAGCGATCTTTCTTGGAAGCAGCATGTGCCGTACGTAATATCTAAAGCTAACCGTTCCTTAGGATATTTGAAGAGAAATTTTTCGCTTGCGCCAGTTTTATTAAAACGGCTGTTGTACATGACATACATCTGCCCCCAATTAGAATATGCCTTATTCGTTTGGGCTCCTCATCAGTTCACATTAATTAACGAAATTGAATCAGTGCAACATCGCTCGGTTCGTTTCATCTTAGCTAACTACCATCGCACTGCTAGTGTTACATTAATGAAGAGTACCCTTCAAATTCTATTATTGTCTCTTCGCAGAAAGGAATCACGCATTTCCCTTTTTCATAAAATCTACTACCACATCGCATCTCTTCGCCCTCTTTGGATCCAACCTGCGCCTGATTATTCGGCTCGTCGTGACCACTTACATAAAGTTAACGTACCCCGTCATAACACCGACGCGTGCTCACAATCATTCCTTCTTAGGACTTCAGTCGACTGGAATAATATACCTACATCATTAGTAAGCATCAGTGACCCCACTCGTTTTAAGAATGCACTAATCAACATAAAATAATGTATGGTGGCAAATGGCATAATTATGTACTTATTCGTGAACATTGTCTGCTTGCTAAAGTGTATTCTTTCTGCATTTTCATGTTATGTAAGTCTCGGTTATTTGTTATGAATGCATTTCTACTTTTTTCATATTGCTTTTGTTCCTTGGAAATTCCTTGAACTAATCCTGTATTTTTTACTCTTGGAATGTATTCTAGCCCCTCCCCTCTGCAATGTACAATTATGTACCTTGAGGGTATCACAAATAAATAAATAAATAAATAAATAAATAAATAAATAAATAAATAAATAAATAAATAAGGGCACGCGTCTGACCATTTGGAAGGTTGGCATGACGTCTTATCGCACTACCATCCTGTACTGCCGTTGCAGGCATCCGGTGCCAGTGAAGGTGTCGTTGTATCCATGCATGAATTGTGCAATAGCTGTTGCTGCCATTGCATTGAGCGACCGAACGAAGAGTCCCAAGCATTCACTCGCTTCAAGGCCAATAATTGCTTATTGCTGTTTGACGACAGAAAGTCTACGTTGACGGCCGCCTTGCCTACAGTGACCTTTAGTCTGACTACTCCGAAGTGCTTGATGATTCCTCCCTCATAGCACGAAACGGCGTTGCTCTCCCTTGGCTGTGTGGTTGGGCGCAAGATGCGACACACACTATGCGTCAGCAAGTTCGCGTGTGCCCTGGTGTCCAGCTTCAGGTTGGAGGGTTTGTTGGCCATTCGCGCTTGCACTAGCCGATCATGGTGGCGTACAACTCCGTCCACTAATACTTTGAGAATTGTGAAGTCCTTATCGGTGCTGACTTCGGCCTGTTCATGCCTGTTGCTTTTGCATCGCACTGCAAAGCGGTTCTTGCCTCTACATCTGCGGCTGGTTCGTCCAAACGCCGGGCTATTTCTTGGGCCATGCTCACGACCTCACTACGGCATCGAAAAACTGTGGGTTGGTAAGTTTCCTTCGATCTTGCTTCGACACGGTCGACCTTCTGTACAGCTGATAACTCGGTGGACTTGCAAACTTTCTCTGCTCTTGCCAGAGTCAACTTGTTGGCACGAAGAAGCTTCTCGCGCACATTGTCGTACTAATTCTAAATACAGTGTGGTCATGGATCACCGAATCTTCTGTAACGCCGAAGTTGCATGATCGTGCGAGCTGCCTTAGGTCCCGTAGGAATTGTTCGAAAAGCTCACCTTCTGCTTGGACTCGTTGCCTAATTATGTATCACTCGTGTACTTCATTCACCTACGCTGTGCAGTACCCATACAGTTTCTTGGTTAAAGTGGCATAGTGCTCCTTCTGGTCGTCTTCGGTGAAGGTGAAGTTAAAGATTTCCAAGAGATCATCGCCTGCCAGGCTGACCAGCACTGCAGTCTTCGTAGCTTGATCACGAAACTTGTTTCTCGGTCCCGTGGCGGTCATCAAGAGCTCGAATTTTTGCTTGAAAAGCTTCCATTGGCTAGCGACATCACAACTCAGATGAAGCGGCTTGGCAGGCTTTACTAATTCCACATTGGTTTTTTTTTGGTTGCGGTTCACTGGCGACGGTTGCCGAACAGCACTTCTGATACCATGTTTCGTGTCGTTCATGCAAGCAATGCGACCAAATCAAGCGACGAATTTATTCAGTGAAGGCAGGAGAGGGAACATGCTTGTGGAGGGATGCGAAGGCACGCGTTAAGTTGCTGGTGGCGAGAATGAGCAGTGACAGCAATCACTTAAACATGTGCGTCCAATGCTCTTGGCTTTATCAAGCACGATACACTAAGCTTTACAAATTTCTTGTTTTAGTCCGAGAACAAAGGGGGTCACCCGAGGGGCCCGATTATTATTATTCGTATCATGAAAAGCCAACAAAGACACCAAGATCAAGATAGGGGAAATTAATTGTGCTCAGTAAATGGAATAAAGAAATAATAAATTAATGGCAATGAAAGTGAATGAAAAAACAACTTGCCGCATGTGTGGAACGATCCTAAATCTTTGCATTACGGGTGCTAGGCTCTATAGCCAACTGAGCTACCGCGGAGCCGTTTTTCGATCCTCTTTTTTGTGTAGTTATGTGTTACTACTAGAACTAACCTTGGGAGTGCTAGCCAGCGCCACCGCGCACAAACCTTGGCGGCGGATGTGGAACATCCTTTCTGCCGCAGGCGTCACGAGTGCGTGATCTTTCTGGGTGAAGGCAACCGGTCAATACACCCGCACATGGTACCTGGAGGCATCAATACGTATGACATCCGCAATACGTATGACGCGTTCACAGAAAAAGAATATTTTCAAAATGATGGTTTAAGCAAGGTTGACACTTGTTCTTGTTATGCGGTAGCACTGATTCTCATCGATGGACGAACCTCGCCCATACAATGTGCTCGCTACCCATTAGAGCAGCGAAGAAAGAAAGGGCTGCGCCGAGCTGAATAACACGCAGGGGCGAGCTGTATCACGGTGAAAGTAATCAAGTTTTCTTAAACTTTTCTTGCGAAGGTCAGTACTGCAGCACACGACTGTATACCTTTATTTCGCCCGCCCTTGTATAAGACGTTCAAGACGGCATTTTGCTGCAATGCGGCTAAATCAGTGCATACATTAACGCGCCAAAGCGACCGCGCAGTTTCCTGAAAATGGCATCAAACGGCTTTCGTGAGATGCTGAACGCGCTGGGCAGCAACAAAATTCGAATGTCTACGGCAACGGAGCAACTAGGGGTCCGAACACACAGCACGCGCTGCACAGCGACACACAGTATTACAGCCCAGACACTGTGGGTCGCCAGCGTCTGCAATACATCGTCAAAAAAGGTCCGACAAATCATTACGAGTGCGCCACGACAACTTAGCTGTAATGACGAGAAGCCGCCGCCGTACACGCATGTGTACACACTGATGACTACCAGACGTCTCCAGGAGCAATCCAACCTTAACGGGGTGACGACTGCGACCCCACTCGACTTCGCAGAGAAAGTTTTCTAGAGCATTCCGTATATAATGTCTACGAACCTGCCGACTAACATTTCAAATACTCGAGCATAGCACATCGGCCGACAGCTTCAAGTTGCCGTCACGTAACGAGCGCACGCGCTGCGGAGCAGTGGAGTCCAACCCAACTGACGTCACACGCAAAAGTGCGCCACTCAAAGATCTCGGGGCTAATAGCAAACTCTGTGAATTCACCTGCTAAAAATTGAGATATGGCACCTATGTAATGCCAGCCATTTCAAGTAATGCACCGGAAGAGGCAGCATAACACTGTCCGCAACGAGAGCCTTTATACACATTTGCACTGCCTAAAAAGAAGAAAAAGGTAAACAGTGTGAATGTACTTATGATCGCCCGCCGTTCGAAGTACTTTCAAGCTGAAGCTTCACTGTCACGGCGTCTAAATCCCGGACTTAGCACCGGCTTCGCTGTTTTGCAGCTACGTTATCGTATTTACTTCGGCCATGAATCTATGCAGTTAGCGCTGAAACCGTGCACTCACTTCTCCAGGGCATCCAGTTTCTTGATGAGTCGTTCATTCTCCCTGCAGACGAGCTCGTGGTCCCTCACCAGCATCTCCCGCAAGTGGTGCATCGTGGCGTTCTCGGTTCTGCGAACGAGGGCGCTCCCATCACACTGTGCCCGCAATGTAACGTTATCTATCATCAATGGCCCGTATTCACATTGCTCATAAAACGTAACAGTGCCTCGTTAGCGGCCTGCTGCGGTACAGAAGGATGCCATGCAACCGCATGGCGCTTACGTGGCAGCATTTTTGTGAATATGAACCTAGGTGCTCACGTCAGCTACAGGAGAAATGTGGCCGTTCCGAGTAATTCTTACAATGGCATCATGAAGGTTAATTTCGAACGTCATCGCGAGTTCTCATCGTATCCTCTCTAAAGGTAATTAGTCCCCGCCCCCCCCCCCCATCACAAAAAATATTTAGCAATACCTGTTCTTTTAGTCTCGAAATATTATGATTTGACTGTTCTGAGAACGTCCTATAGGGAAAATTATTTAGAATATTAAAACTGCTCAAAGCATGCACGCTGACTTAAGTATGCCATCTTGCTAGTTTGTACGATGAGATGGTTACAGGTAGAGCGAAAGTGATATAGACACAGAAAGAAACGCAATCGCTAGCGCCAATATAAATCGATCTTAATGCAAAATGAGCTTAGGTTCATGGTAAGAAAGAAAGAAATAAAGAAAGAAAGAAAGACAAAATGAAAGAAAGACAGAAAGGAAGACGGAAACACAGAAAGAAAGACAGAAAGAAAGACAGAAAGAAAGAAAGAACACACAATATGAAGTGCTTATTCTTGTTCTTGAATGACACAATTGCCGCAAGAAGCATACACGAAAAGCAAAGGAAACACGTGAGACGACCCAGGCGGCACCAACGGATTTATTTCAGTCGCAACCCTGGAATAAATATGGAGAAAAGAACAGACGCAAACGGACTCATTCACACCAACTGGGAAAGCCAGCTTCCGAAGAAACTAATCTCTGAATCGTACAACTGTATTGAAATCTCCCCTTGTCTTTTTAATATGAAAAACTTCCCTTAATTCCCGAGACGTCTGATACTTGCTTCTGCTAAGTAGGTACAGTTGTGGCAAAATACATGCCACAACCTATGCTGAATGCCAGACCGGAGTTGTTTATGAGATACCTCTCATGTGCTGCAAATCCTATGTGGGACTGACTGGCCGCAGTCTTAATGAGCGAAACAGGGACATGCTTTAAATTTAGAAAAAATGAACTCGCACATTTGCCCGCGCACTGCAAGGTCTGCATATGTGAGCCGCGGTGTCAAGAGATAAAGGTTCTCGACAGGAGCAAGTATCAGACGGTTTGGGGATTATTGGAAGCTTTCCATATAAGAAAATTAAGCGGAGACTGCATTAGAGACACGTCAATAAACTTGTGTAACTCGGAGACTAGTTTCTTTGAAAGCTGGTTGCCCCAGCAGGCGTGAATGCGTCTGTCTGCGCAAGTTCTTTTATGTATATTTATTCCAGGGTTGCGCCTGAAATAAATCAGTCGGTACTGCCGCCTTTGTTGTCCCATCTGTGTTTCAACTGCCATGTGAGCGTTTTTTTTTCTTCTGCGGCATTTATGCCACTCAGAAAGAACCAACTAGGCCAAGAGCAACTACTATTGTAGCATATTCTTGTCCTGACAAAGACAGTCCCCTTGTGTTTTCCCGAGAATTTCCTTGAGCGCTTCCGCGCGTTTTCTTTGTTTATACGCATACAATTTATTTCAGCTATCTTTATTCAATGTTTAAAAGAATGCCACAGTTTCGCCCGAAAGGCGAAGCATCCATTGCGGCAGCAAATTAGTAGACAGTTATACGCAGTAAGGAAAGTAGCTTTATTGGTCGCATAAACTTGGAAACACTTGCCTTTTAAAGGCTCATTCACACTAGGTCAACACGACACCGATTTCAGTCTGCTGACTGTTCGCCTCAGCGTTTCTTCCCTCGTGTCGGCGCCTCTGTCACATTGCAAACAGGTCGACAATTTGCTAACGGTCGGCAGAGAGCTCGGCGTCAGTATATTCTGACAGAGGCGCTAACACGAAGGAAAAAACGTTGTCGCCGACAGTCGGCAGACCAAAATCGGCGTCGTGTTGGCCTAGTGTGAATGAGCCGTGACTAATAAGCACGGTGTCAGCACGCACCGGCAAGCATGTACACATCAGATTCTATGGCCGCGGCACTCGCTGTCAAAATGCTGGCGTGAGCAACCGCGGCAGCAGCAGCGAGCGAAGTGACGTTCGTGCTGTCTATCGCTTCTACGCAAAGAGCGGCGAGAACCGAGCACGCACAAAGGTATGAGCCGTCTCTAGATCGCTTTCAAGATATGGTGCGACCGCGCGCCGCCGTACGCAGTTGCTGGAAGAATAGAAGCCGCTCCCGCCTCCTTCCACTAAAGCCCCTTATAGACGAGAAAACCATGGCCAGGCGGCGCTGCTGCGCCTCCCCCAATGTGGAAACGCCAAGCAACGCGGTCGCGTCGTGGCGTAGTCTCCGCTTTGATTGCATTGTGCCGTCCGCGCTTTTCTTCGCTGCTCGTTCTCACGGCGCTCCGTTTTCGACGGCGGCATATCGCCTGCTTGCGCAACAGCGATGCAAAGATTGCCCTGCGGTTTCAAGAAGGTTGCCGACGCCGACAGCTTTTTTTCGTGGCGGCAACCTCACAATAGGGGAGCGTCTGCTTCCGAACGTGTACGGCGTTGAACAAATTGTGGACGGTGATGTGAGAGTGAAAGCCAAGTGCGTGTCACAGGTGTCCGACAAGATCGTAGACGACGTCGAGTTAGAGGTCACATCATGTTCAGAAATTTAGCCACTTTTATTTCAATTACAACATAAGTCACACTGGCAGCAGGAACTTCTGTTGTCATACTACTCGATGACTCAGGCACGTACCCAGGATTTTTTTTCGGGGGGGACCCACCACCTCCATCATCATCATCATCATCAACATCATCATCTTCATCATCATCATCATGTTTTATGTCCACTGCAGGGCGAAGGCCTCTCCCTGCGATCTCCATTTAGCCCTGTCCTGCGCCAACCGATGCCAACTAGCGCCCGCGAATTTCCTAATTTCATCGCTCCACTTAGTGTTTTGTCGTCCTCGATTGCGTTTTCCTTCTCTTGGTACCCATTCTGTAACCCTAATGGTCCAACGGTTATCTAACCGGCGCATTACATGGCCTGCCCAGCTACATTTTGTCCTCTTGATGTCAATTAGAATATCGTCTATACCCGTTCGCTCCCTGATCCAAACCGCTCTCTTTCTCTCTCTTAACGGTATGCCTAGCAATCTTCGTTCGATCCCTCTTTGCGCGGTCCTTAACTCATTCTCAAATCTCTGACCCCTATCAGCACTGGCAAAATGCACTGATTGCACACCTTACTTTTCAATAATAATGGTAAGCGTCCAGTCAGGAGCTGGCAATGTCTGTCGTATGCAATCCAACCTATTTTTATTCTTCTGTGAATTTCCTTCTCATGATCAGGGTTCCCTGTGATTAATTGACCTAGGTAAACGTACTCCTTCACAGTCTCTAGTGGCCGACTGGCGATCCTTGTCTTGTCTTGTCTTGTGTCCCAGACAGTGGCGCGTACCCACTATGGGGGATTGGCCAAGAAGCAGGCAGTTTTCCGTACTACTAGAAGTAGAGAGAAACTAGATTTGTATAGTGGAGCGTGGGACGATAGTACTGTAATTTAGAAATGTAATTAAATCCTGATCTCTTGTTCCTTTGCCCGGCTATTTATCATTATCGTCATCTTCTGCATATTAATATTCAACCCCACTCTTACACTCTCTATGTTAAGGTCTCCAATCATTTGTTGTAACTCGTCTGCATTGTTGTTGAATAGAACAATGTCATCGGCAAACCGAAGGTTGCTGAGATATTTGCCGTCGATCTTTACTCCTAAGCCTTCCCAGTTTAATAGCTTGAATTCTTCTAAGCACGCAGTGAATAGCTTTGGAGAAATTGTGTCTCCCTGTCTGACCCATTTCCCTGTAGGTATCTCCCTGCTTTTCTTGTGTAGAATTAAGGTAGCTGTAGAACCTCTGTATATATTCTTACGCGAAGGACGAGCCAGTAAGACGAGAAACTATTTACAGATTATATTTACAACAACGGTTGCAGCGCTGACCGGTTAGATTCACAGCGCGAGCCCAGTTCGTTCTTCCTCCTCTTTTCTGGAGTGATGGCACCCACGCACCTCGTTCAAACAAACAAATACCACACGCATGTAGCAATATTTTTCAAGCTTTTTACGTAAGCGTTCTGTGGTCCTTGATTACGTAGTGCCTCTAGACTGCTGGTATCTCTACTTCATCAAATGCATTTTCGTAATCTATATAAGCCACATCAAGAGGCTCATTGTACTCTGCAGATTTCGCAATAACCTGATTGATGACATGGAAGTGATCCATTGTAAGGTATCTCTTCCTGAAGCCAGCCTGTTCCCTTGGTTGACAAAATCCAGTGTTGCCCTTATTCTATTGGAGATTATTTTGGTAAATATCTTATATAATACGGGGAGCAAGCTAACGGTCCTATAATTTTTCAATTCTCTAACGTCTCCTTTTTTGTGGATTAGTGCATATCTGCATTCTTCCAGTTTTCTGGGACCCTTGCAGTCGATATACACTTCGTATAAAGAGCCGCTGTTTTCCAAGCATTATGCCTCCATCTCTGATTAAATGGACTGTTATTCCACCTTCTCCCACTCTTCATCGTTTCATGTCTTGCAGCGCCCTTCTGACCTCATCGCTAGTTATAGGAGAGTTTCTGTATCCTGTTCATTACTGTTTCTAAGTGAGGTATCGTGACTCCTCTGGGTACTGTATACAGGTCAACTTAGAATTTTTCCGCTGCTTTTACTGTATCTTCGAGATTGCTTATGATATTATCCCTCTTATCTTTTAGTGCATACATCATGGTTTGTCCTATGCCAGGTTTCTTTTTTACTGATTTCAGGCTGTGTTCATTTTTTTACGGCTTCTTCACTCTTTCACATGTTATAGTTTCGAATATCAGTTATTTTCGCCTTGTGGATCAGTTTTGACAGTTCCGCGAATTGCGTAACTCTGTGCGGCCGCCAGTCCCATACAACCGCGTAGAGCGCAGGACTCTGCGATTCTAGATACTGCGCTCACCGAGAAAGGTTAGAAAAACACCCACATAAGCACAGCAGAGAAGTGGCTACGTGAGGCGGTTCGACCGATAACTGTAGAAGCGTCATTCAAAGCAAGTAATTATTCTCCACTTCCGGTGGTGTTTTCTCTACTTCCTTTTTAAATAAAAAAATGTTGATCCATAAATATTCTCATAAACAACGGTTAACATTTTTATCATTCGCTTTTGCCTGCAGTTTGGTTGTTGCGTTGGCTCTCTCCCTTAGTAGATCGCTTAATTTCTCAACTCCTTGCGGTTTTTGTTTCCGGTTTCCAATTTTGCACGAAAAGTGCTATACAATTAAGGAAAAACAGCCGAGGTAATTGGCGACAGTCATCTTGCTTATGGGTTTAAGGGTTATTGCAGGGTTTCATGATGGACGCTCTTCCACATCATTTTATTTCCCACCTTATCTAACCCATATCACGTGTATAAGGTTCCGGGCATCTGCCAGCGTCGCGGCGAGCCATAACTCAAG
Organism: Dermacentor albipictus; assembly: GCF_038994185.2. Classification (NCBI taxonomy): domain Eukaryota; kingdom Metazoa; phylum Arthropoda; class Arachnida; order Ixodida; family Ixodidae; genus Dermacentor; species Dermacentor albipictus. Next base: position 210,844,463 of record NC_091822.1, on the reverse strand, counting down.
GAAATAATGAAGCAAAGGGAAAAGTTAAACGCAATTGGTGTTTTCTCCGGCCGCAACTCGTTCCATGAGAGTACAGACCAGCTGAGTAACAGCCGCATCTCTCTCCTGGTCCCAGGATCAGCCTAAACAAAGAAGGTTGAACTAACAAAAGCAACAGCTATGCGCGTGACGGTTGAATAGATGGTGACAACTCAGCGCATCTCAAGTTATCCACGCGGGTGCGGAATCTATGAGAAAACTGTCCTTCACATTACAAGATATGCCGATAACTACCGCCATCTAAAAGGAGTGAAAAAGGATAAGGCTGGCCGATGAACAGCTGCCAAGTCTCAACATTAATCTGGCGGCGCTTTAGGAATGTGTGAGGAGTGGTGGCGTGGGTGGGGAGGGGGAGGGGGGGGTATGCCACTTGATTTCGGGGGGGGGGGGCGCCGGGCCCCCCCGGGCCCCCCCGGGCCCTTCCCTGGGTACGTGCCTGCGATGACTGCAGATCCATTGGGCTGCTTCTTGACGGTTCCGTCACTTCACAAAGGCATGTTCTGGAGTCTGTTTCACATGTGTCTTGCTGCTGCTCAAGAGCTGTGTCGCTGCAGTACGAAAGCACATGTCCCGGTGGTGCTGACTGCTGAGAAGACTGTTTGTGATTGCCATTGGTCTGTTTGGCGCCGCTTCCATCTGCATCGCATATAAATGAAATTAAAATTAAATTATGGGGTTTTATGTGCCGAAACCACTTTCTGATTATGAGGCACGCCGTGGTGGAGGACTCCGGAAATGTCGACCACCTGGGGTTCTTTAACATGCACCTAAATCTAAGCACACGGGTGTGTTCGCATTTCGCCCCCATCGAAATGCGGCCCGCATATAAAGGAAACAGTATGTGTGCCTATTTGTTGTGGGGATTAAATTACTCCCAATAATATGTTTTCAAAGGTAACGTTCCTGTGATTGTGTGCATATATTATTCTACAAGAGTGGTACCACTACAAGTTATGATACTTGCACACTTAGATACGTAGAAAGCATGGACAAACAACAAACATAACGCGCACGTCTCGAGCGGCTGCTTTCCGATCTGCCGCTTCCCGACGCACGCGACGACCGCGGCTTGCATTAAATACGGTCTGCTACCACACAAAAGTAGCGCGCGGCCCCTTTCGTTACCTGCACAACTAGTAATTTAAGTTGCAGCGTTTGGAAAAGGGAAACAATTATCTTGAGCTCGTCCATGCCGATCGCGAGGGAAGGCACAGTGCAATCAAATAAATTCGGGGGTTCTAAGTGCCAAAAATATGCCAGAACCACGAAACCATTATGAGGCCCGCTGTAATGGGGAGTCTCAGGAATAATTTCAACCTCTGGGGGTTCTTTAACGTGCACAAAAATCAAAGCACACGGTAACAAGGGTGTTCTTGCATTTTGCCCCTATCGAAATGCGGCCGCCGTGGCAGGGAATCGAGCACGCGTCGTTAGCGTGCTCGGTTAGCGTGCTCGTTAGCGTGCGCGTTAGAGCTTAGCGGCGCAGCACGCATGAATTTACCGCTAGCAAACGGCGGATGCCACCACAATTCAACAACGCGACACGCTATATAAACAAACGGCCGTGCACTAAAAGCAGGCATATGACTATTCCGCTTTCAAGATATTACACGTGAATGCGAAAGTATGAGGCTTACCTGACTCGACGCACTGCAGTTATCCATGCTTGTCGTCTGTCCTTCTCGTACCACTTCCCAGGAAATCTGTAGAACTTCACGGGCGGCGTACGACCTTTCGTGTCTTCGAGGCTGCTGTGGCAATCAACAACACATCAGTATTGCGTGCCACCTTTCCTGGCTGATGAGGTCGCACTCGGCATCGCAAAAACCACGCGCACGAGCGCTCCCGCCGTATAGAACACGGGCGCGCGCTAGCGCAGCGACGACCCTCGGAACTTCCATCGGTCCGCTAGGGGAGCATTCGGCGCTGGTGCCGCGCGGGCAAACTTTAGGTTGTCTCGTCTATACCCTCCAACGCTGCCTCCTCACTTTACTCCCTTTGGCGCGCGAGAGTGAGCCGCGAGCCTCCGTTCCCCTTGCGCCTGCTCGCGAAATAGGCAGATTCTGCTGGTGTCAAACGCGGCCCCCTCCCTACCTCTTATCCCCCCGCGGCCTTTCGCGGAAGGGAAGATGGCGTGCTTGCTCGCCGCTCTCATCCCTCGCGTGCGCCAGATTGAGCCGTGATCGTCGGTTCTCTTCGCGTGCTTTCACTCGCACATACAGCCTACGGCGTGCGGCGACGGTATTATCGCCCTTGGACTTTATAGGGAACATCACGACGACGGCAACGCCGTCAGTAGAAATGCGCCTCGAGTGTCAATAAAATAGCTCTCGCAATAAATACTTTCGAAGCTCTATAAGAGAACGCAACAAAACATGTTATTGGCCTCTTTATGTACGAGTATTAACACACTTTTTGGCATTTCCTTCGGCTGCAAAACTAGCCAACACTAATTAGGAGGAAGCTTTAGCTCAGGGGATCCTATCTAAACAGTCCACGGACGGCCGATTCACGTTCCTTATAACTGTCCTTCCGATGTTACTAAATAATAAGTGGCCAGCGTTGACGTGGCATGGGCAGTAGGAATCCAGATTACCGGACAGGGACGAAGACGTTTGTTTTGGCGAAAACCTAATTGATTTACGTGAGTGAAGGTACTCAGATGAGAAAAGGGCAGTAAAGTGCATGGCAAGGACGCTTAAATAGTCCCGATCTTACAATCGAAAAATTTGGAGGGCGCTTAAGCTTCGCCTTTAAGAGTGGAACGCGACAGCATTAAAAGATCCCCGACTGCTTCTCACGCTTCCCGGTAACTGCAGCTTATATAACCGTAAGGTTTACCGGGAAACACCGGCGCCAAACGCTATGCATGAAGGTAAGCTTTTCGGGGCCTCTTGCGTGTGCCGCGATGGATGGATGGATGGATGGATGGATGGATGGATGGATGGATGGATGGATGGATGGATGGATGGATGGATGGATGGATGGATGGATGGATGGATGGATGGACGGATGGATGGATGGATGGATGGATGCTATGAGCGTCCCCTTTGGAAGGGGGCTGTGGTATGCGCCACCAAGCTCTTACTATTATACTGCCTAATGTCCTGCCCAAGCTTAAAAAAAGCCACTATGAACTCCCACAACCACATTCTCTGACCCCCTATTGCAAACGTTGCTTTTGTACGTCTCCGATTTTTTGTCGTTTCCGTACTTTTCTTCCACCAATCTTCCAATCGCCTATTACTAATCTCTGTTACGGATATGTTTACTATTCCCCTGCTCTCGCTGAACCCAAGGGCTTCAAGGAGGCCAGTGGTGCCTAAATCGACCGCAGGGCAGATGTCTTCCCATTCTAATAAAACATGCTCCATCGTTTCCCTAGTTTTACCGCAGCAAGCACATGCTTCTTCTTCCTTCTTATATCTCGCTTTATAGGTGCGTGTTCTAAGTCATCCTGATCTCGCTTCGAAAAGTAATGAGTTTTCCTTTGAGTTATCATAAACTGTTTTTTCCTGATTTAATTTTTTCCTCTTAAGTACTTACTCATGGCAGGTTTCTTTTTAATTGCCGCCACCCATGAGATTTTTTCAGCCTCTCTGACTTTCCGCTTGACGTTCTTTGTTGATGTGTTGTCCATCCTACAGGCCACGTACTTGCTGGTAAGCTTCCTAGTTCTTTTCCTCCACTGTGAATCAATGTTTTTCCTGTACAGATACCTCAACACTCTCCCAACCCATTTACCTTCTTTCCATATTCCTCAGACGTTCTTAATAATCAATTTTACTGTGAGCTTCCCTCGCTTCAACACTAGTCCCGTCCATATCACGCTGCACAGCTTCATTTGTAGTCTTCCTATGAGCGCCCAATGCGAGGCGACCCACTGACCTTTGGTTCCCATCGAGTCCTGATAGTATCCCCGATTTCAAGCAAACAACCGCATTTCCAAAAGTAAGTCCCGGAACCATTACACCTTTCCATATACCCCGGAGCACGTCGCACCTATTGTATCCCCATAGCGCTCTGTGCTTCATTATGGCTCCATTTCTCTTTCTCTTTACTGTTATTGTTTTTTCCTGTGTTTCCAGATATATAATGCCTTCGTTTATCCATATACCAAGGTACTTATATTCTCTTACCCGAGGTATTTCCTGGCCCTGTATTGCCACTGTCTGTCCACTGCTTTGATTGAATACCATAACACCTGATTTTCTAACACTAAACTTCAAACCTAAATCGTTGCCTTCCTGGCCACAGATATTAGCCAGGCGTTGCAAATCACTTTGCTTGTTAGCTAGCAACACAATGTCGTCCGCATAAAATAAACCTGGGAGTTGCTGCTCTAATACTGTACCCGCCTGTTTGTATGAGAGATTAAACCCGATATTACTTCCTTCTAGCGCCCTCTCCATCCTCACCATGTACATCATAAACAACAGCGGGGATAAAGAGCACCCCTGCCTCAGTCCCTTGTTGATATGAACTTTCTCCTCGCTCCTCATCCCTTCCCACTCGACGCAAACGGTATTTTCTCGGTAAACCTCTCTCAAAAGCTGTATACAATCGTTACCTAAGCCTTCCCCTTCCAGGATATCCCACAATATGTTGCGGTCCATGTTGTCGTAGGCTCCTGTAATGTCTAGAAAGGCCACATACAACGGTCTGCTTTCTGCTTTTGATATTTCAATACACTGAGTAAGAACAAACAAGTTGTCATCCAAACGCCTACCTATTCTGAAGCCATTCTGAAGCTCTCCCAAAATGCCATTATTCTCTGTCCATGCTTGAAGCTTTAATTTGATTGCCTGCATTGCTAGCCTGTATATTACCGATGTAATGGTCAACGGTCTATACGAGTGAATTCTGTCTTTCTCGCCCTTTCCTTTACAAATCAAATTCATTCTACTTTGTCGCCAACTGTCTGGTATTTGTCAATCTTTTAAAGTTCTTTCCACTGCTTTCACCAGAGCTTCCTTACTTTTTGTTCCTAGTTCATTTATCAGCCTAATGGGAACCTCGTCTAGCCCTGTGGCTGTACGCTTAGGAATTTTCTCTTCCGCTTTCTTCCAGTTTAAATTTGTTAGCACCAGCTGCTTTTCCCCTTGGGTGTCTTTCATGCTCTTTTTTTCAACAAGTATAACCTCGTCATTGCCTTGGAAAGATTCGGCTGTTGCTTTTCGGATGTAATTTATTGCCGCTTCTCCTTCGAGTCTGTTTTCATCTTCGTCTAGGATATGTTGTTGTATTGTTGTTGACTTCCTGCCTAATAACTTTATGTGGTTCCAAAATATTCTAGGTGCGGCCTTCTGTTTCTCACGTATTTCTGACAACCAACGTTCACTTTCACCTTTTAATTTTGCTTGCACCAGTATTTGAACCATAAACTTTTTCTCCCGGTATATTTCCCTTTTACTGGTTACTTCATCCTGTGGCAACTGCGCCTTCTTTGCCTGCCTGTGCTCTCGAGATGCTTTCTGTCGTTCGGCGATCGCTTCTCGTATCTCCTTGTTCCACCAGCTTTTCGGTTTCTTTTTTTCCTTTCCAACGAACATGTTGGTTCTCTTTCCGTATTTCTGTCTTTATTACACTTATAAGCTCACCATATTCCCACTCTTTACTTGGCCATTTGCCAAGTTCTTCCTCAACTCTAATGACGGTATTTGCTATTTGTTCAGCGTTCAGATTTGGACTGGTCATTTTGCTCTCCTTGCTCTCTTTCCCAACTACATATCCCATTTTCAACATGATGCGTTTATGGTCACTCCCTATGCTGTTAAACCCTTCCTCATCGATGACCATTTCTCTCAACTTATCATGAATTCCTGCTGTCATCAGACAGTAATCAATGGTCGATTGCCGGTTTCCCACTTCCCACGTGATCTGTCCTTCACACTTAGACCCTGTATTCCCGATCACGAGGTTATTTTGCTCACAATGGTCCAGCATTGACTTCCCCGTTATTGTCGGTATAGCCATCTAATTCCTGTATGTGGGCATTCATGTCACCTAATAGGATAATTTCAGCACCACTCCCGAAACCCTTAACATCAGCGCTTATGCATTCCACTACCTCTTTATTCTTCTCTGTGCAATTTTTTCCGGTCCACAAATACGTAACGCCAAGCCAAGTTTCTTTCCCACTCATTGTACCTGATAACCAAAGATGCTCTTGACATTGTGAATTTACTCTTTTCCATTTGGCTCCCTGATAGATGACCGTTCCGACTCCCCCTCCCTTTCTTTCCGACTTAGTTCTGTTGCACCCTTCCCAAACATAATTGTCAATAACTGGTGGCTCTTCTGAGTCTCTAAGGTGCGTTTCTGTAACCGCATACACCCCTATTTGTTCTCTGTGTAACTGCTCCTCAATCTCTGCCCACTTTTCCTTTCTTCTGCCGCCCTGCATGTTTATGTAACCTATTGCATGGCGAGCTCTTTTTCTTGTTTTCCTCCTTTCTCTATTATCGACGGCGATGCTCTTCTGATGTTCCCCTAGGGGACCTTCTTCATTACTATCTGACCTCCTGAGCGCCCACGGGCCCCCTAAAAAAGCAACAGTGCGACCACCAAGTCGCCAGCCCACTTCTCGTGCTAACCTGTAATTGAAGTGGATCCCGTCTCGTTTAAAACCACCGCAACTTCCACTTCCCTCCGCCACATCGCGGAGAGACCGCGATGTGGCGGAGGCGAGCGCCATCTGGAAGTGTTGCAAGAAACCGGGCGTGCCATTCCACGGCCGGTCTCTAGGGGAGCGCGCGCTTTCCCTCGAGACCGGCCGTGGCCGCTCTTTAGCCTCCAAGATATGCGCGCGCCGGTGCGCGCGAATGGCGGACATCCTGGACGATCTATAATTGGTAGAAATGGTGGAAAAGGAGTTTGAGTTTCCGCGTAACAGAATTACGTTTGCTCGTATATTCAAATTACAATTCAACTCTAGCATGTCTGTAGATTGTGTGTAAGTCGTACTTTACGATTTTTCTGACGTATTTTACTTCAAGAAATTCAATTCAGTAAATTTGCGCTACACAGAGGGTCTACGTGTTTTATGCGTGGTTTTGTTTGCATCGTTTGGAATGACTTTTGCCGAAGCGACGGTCGACTGGACGCCGACGCTGGATTTTTTGCGACACGGGGCCCTTAACGCTATGGCGTTAATACCTGGGAAAGGAGATATCGTATTAACAGTGGGCCACTTGTTAATTTCCATGCAGCCCGGTGTCATTATCAGTGTTATGAAACTTGACCCGACTAGTACAAACGGCAGCGCTGCAGCGGCACGAACGGCTGTGGACGGCGGCGCAAGGTGATTTGATGACGCAAGCAATTTACTGCAGGTGGTAGCGCCACGTGCGCTGATGAAGTTTCAGTCATCATAAGCCATTATGGATGTTTAGGGCCTTATACATCCGCATCGAACCATTATGAATTGTGATCAGTCGCACTCCTGCAGCTGCGTGTGGCGCGGTCGTGCGGTTTCGTACTTGAAAGCGATCTGCGATGGAGACAGAGAGCGCCAACTGCTGATAGCTTCATATGCATTGTCGCCACTTAGTTCGCGTCTAAGCGTGACGCGCGGGCGCCTATCTTGAAAGCGATCTGCGATAGGGGCAGAGTGCAGCGAGTGCTGATAGCTACGTGAGCGCTGTGTTCTCGCCGATTAGTTCGCGTTAATGTGAGAAGCCGCACGAAGGTGACTTCGTTCGCTGCTGCGGGCCCTACAATGAAAGCGATCATCTTAAGTGACGGAGTGAGGGATAGTTTTCTTTGTTGAGTAAGCATGGGAATGCTTACGTTGCAGTCCAGAGCCACGTTTACCACTCTGTAACTTAGCAATAAAAAGCGATATCACAATTCTGTAAACTGCACCTAATAATGCATATAAAGTGCGCAAAATCGACGCAATATACGGCATCCATAATATACCGTTACTTGCGAATACAACTGCGCAATCCTTGTAAACTTTGTAGCATATTAACATAAGCTGCAAATTCATGTATAAAGTATGATAGCTATAAATACCCTAACAGATGCTTTTTACAAGAATGTAACATCTTTTTGTGCAAGTTGCGGATTTGTAAATTTCATGTTTCAATTTTTGTAGACTTACCAAGCCTTGATAATTCGCGTAGAAAACTTTACGCCATAAATAAAAAATCTGTAAGTAAGTGTGACTAGAACGTAACATTTTCTTTTAAGTGCAACAAAATACATAGAAATCGGTCAAGCAGTTTTCTCATAAAAGCATTTCTACGTTTTGCATGTGTTTGAATACGAATAAATCATAGTATGTTCAGAGCTAAAGCTTCCTCTTATCAATTCCTCATGCTCTCATTTAGAAACGAACTTTAACTTTAAATAAGAAAACTTTTAAGCATTCAAGGCGACGAATTCAGCAGTGTTTGAACTCCTGTCTACTATGCGAGTATACTTCCTAAGTATGGACAGCTGGGCTAGTTGGTTGTGATTAGCATTATGAAACATCGTTCCAGCGCACAAGTGAACACGGACGAGAAGAGAAAGACAACACCCGGCGTTCGTGTTGTCTTTCTCTTCTCGTCCGTGTTCAATTGTGCGCTGGAACTATGTTTCGTAACGCGAGTATACTTGCCAAGTGATAAACAATGCCAGCGAACTATGAAAATACCCATGTTACTAGGCGTTTGTGCGCCGTGATGATGGTGCTCCTGGACGCATTCAAGGGAATAGGGGTGCCAAACGCTGAAGTTCAGTCGAGTTTTTCTATTTGTTTTCACGGGGCGGCACGTCAACAAGTAAAATACTAGAGAGCACGCCGATTTACGGAAGACATGTGGCTGAGGATACCTGAGAGCCTCGTTCTCTGTCATGTACTTGTGCAGGAGCTCCTTCTCGTCGTCGTCTTCTGAAAGCTCGTCGCCCACGGTCAGCACGTTGCTCAGATGAAGCGACCCACCGGCGTTCAGCATCTGTGTGCAGAGCATCCTCGATTATCATGTATGACAGCTTTTTCTTGCGATAGAAATTACATGGACAAACGAGGCGCATTTCTGCCGTCGACGTGATGTTCCGTATGAAGTCCAAAGACGATAACACCGTTGCCGAGTGCCGTATGCCGTTATGTGCGAGTGAAAGCGTGCAAGGGTGAGCCGACGACGGCGGCTCAATCTCGCGCGCGCAAGGGAGGTAAACAGGAAAGAAGCGCACTGTCTTCTGTCGCGCGCAAGGCACCAAGGGGCGGGGAAGGGGGGGGGGGGCGTTTTACTCAGGCGGTTACTGAACATGGCGCGGCCACGTGGGCCCTATCTTCAAAGCGAACTGCGATGAGTACAAAGTCTAGGCACGCCGGCGGCTCATAGCTTCGCGTGCGCTGTGTTCTCGCCGCTTAGTTCACGTTAAAGCGAGAGGCAGCACGAAGGTCCATTTGCTCGCTGCTGCTACCGCGCTTCCTCACTCCAGCATTATGACAACGAGTGTCCGCGATCATCGAGTGACGTGTGTTCATGGTTGCTTGCGCATGCGTGACACCGTGCTGGCTACTTTAGTTAGACAGCGGGTGCTTACAAGTTTACACGGGCGATAAAACTACATCCTTACTTCGTATCGCTGCCTTGTGTTTGAATAGAAGCCCACCCTAATAAATGGTCTTTGTTCTTTCCCGAAAGCTTCGCGCAAAGTATTCGTTGCAGCGCGCGCGGTCTCGCCTTCCTTTTCTGGGATTGTCTGGGCGCTCGCGCACAGCGAGGCGGCGCCACACGGAGCTGGCCGGAGCGGGCGCGGCGCCAGTGCTCGATCCCCCGGCGCGCGCGATCAGAGCGTGCAGGAAAGACCAGATGGTTCATCGGTAACAATTCAAAGCGGTATGGCGGGCTGCGAGTTCTGCCGCTTTAGAGGTTATCTGCTACACCTTGGATTTATCTGTGCCCTGTTTGGCTGGAATCATAAAAATCAGCTGCTGAGCTGGTAGCGAACTCGAGCAACCGGTATAAAAAGTCGCAGTTTTGCACCAACTGCGAAGCACCAATTGAGATAGCACATTGGTCGACAGCCATCCGAAGTAGGAAAGTACTGTTATCGACCGTATAAACTTCTAAACACTCGCTTACCAAGTAAATTAACAAGCATGATACCAGCGTGCAGAGGCAAACATGCACGCATCACACTCGATAATCGCTGACGCTCGCTGTCAAAAAAACGCTGGCATGAGGAACCGCGGCAGCAGCAGTGAGCGATGCGACCTTCGTGATGTCTATCACCTTAACTCAAACTGAACGGCGAGAACACAGCACACGCAAAGCTGCAAGCCGTCCACCCACATAGTCTCTGCTCCCACAGCAGATCGCTTTCAAAAGTAAGCCCGCGCGATCGCGCGCGGCTGCGCGTTGCTGCCAAACATTGGAAAACATTGGAAGGAAAACTGAGGAGAGGCCCTCCGTGCGCTAGGAGAAAAGTGTGGAGGAAATGACGTAGTAGGTTCACCTTTTTTGTCTGTCTTATTTCTTTTGCTCTAGCGGCCATGTTACCGGGCCAGAATAGCGGCTTTCTCATGGTCGTGCGCGCTTACACGTGTTGCTCCGTAGGTTTCGTATCGTGGCAAAGGCGTCGGGCGGGCAAGTATTGTTTCCGTGTTTCGTTGTGCTGCGTTATCTGGACCGTGGTCTCCCGGATGTTCCTATGACCAGCTTGGACAGCTAGGAGGAACTAAAGCTCGTGAAATGAACGCGCATGCAATGTACGCAATGTACCACGCCATGCCAATGGCCACGGACAATGGAATATCTGTGGGACATTTTGCCATCATGCTAACGTGCCATGGTAGGCCGAAGCCAATGCGTTTCAGAATCTGTACAATGAACGTCTTGTAGGTCAATGATTTCTGCTTTTGACCGCGCATGGTGCATTTGCGGCACGTAGAACGTAGGTTATTCAAGAATGGATAATCCTGGTTTTAGAACTTCGTGTTCAGAAACAACTTGCTTTTATGCATATTGTTGCGACTCGGGGTTCGAAGACGTGGGTTACTCTTTTCTCGTGGAGTGAGTGAACGGTAGGCTGGGTCCAATGTTCAGGACGTTGGAAAAACACGTATATATTTACATAAGTACAAGAAAATGCAAAGAAATACAGAAAAGTTGATGAATAAATGGCAGTCGCTGATCACTGACCCCGCTGACCGTAGCTCCTTTTACGCTGTGTGTGATCTTTGTTTAGCCACTTCCCCCAATACGCTCCCGGGAGTCGATGACATCATGTCCCACCAGTCCGGAGGTAGGTCGCGCTTTTCGCCTACGCTGATCGTACACAGAGGGTCACACTGAGTGGGCCGGGTCATACTGAGCGGGTCATACTGAGCGCATCTCTGGCTTGGACACGCCAGTCTGTGCTGCTGACAGGTGACAGCCGTATCATTGCTAATTGCTGAAACCTCTCATGAACGAGGCATTCCCGCGCTGGCCATAACTCATCCATGTCGAGAACCACCCCGACGAGGCCGTCGGCCCTTTCACCATAATCGGGCGAGCCGTGACTGAGGGGTGTCGCGGGGCGAGCGGCCGATCACAACAGCTCGTCGACCGCCTGGAAGAGGGCTTGCAAGTAGGCAGCTCATCGGTGCCCCTTCAAGAATGCTTGGCCACTCAGCAGGCTCAGCTCCGGCTCAAAGTCCCAGGCTCTCCTGGAGGGTCGGAATGCCGATCACAACGGCCCCTCCACCGCCAGAAAGAGGGTTCAAACGGGGGCAGCTTATCAGTGCCGCTTGATGAGGCCTTGGCCGCTCAGCAGGCTCAGCTCCGGCTCGAAGTCCCGGGCTCGCTGGGAGAGTTGAAAGGCCCGATCACAACAGCCCGTCCACCACCAGGAAGAGGGCTCGAAAGGGGGCATCTCATCAGTGCCCCTTGAAGAAGCCTTGGCCGCTCAGCAGGCTCAGCTCCGGCTCGAAGTCCCGGGCTCGCCAGGAGGATCACGTCCAAAGGCTATCTTGGAGGGAGGGTTGGCGGCAGGTCGTAGGCTCGGAACTGGCATTTTAGTGACCAAGTCCGTACAGCACCCGAGCAGCGACAAGGCAAGCGCCCCAAACTCCCTCCGAGGTATGCCAGGTAATACTCCCTCTCACTTAATTAATACCGAGGTCAGAACCAGCGAGCGCCAGAAAGGCAGCCATAGAGGAGCACTGCTCAAACTAACCTAAACAAATTAATTAGTAAATTAAGTTCCACACCCTAGACAAAGTTTAAATGGTAGTGTGCCTAACGTTTTGGTCAATTTAGTTTTTATCGTGGCTCAAAAATGCGCAACTCACGCAGCTCTGAGGCAAACGATAAACAATTGCAGATCGATTAGAACAGAACAGACAAAAATAAAACCAACACACAAAAAAAACTATGTTCTCCTTCGAAGCATAAACACCGAACAAACGACATAGCTCATAAGTCGGCTACTTTCAGCCACCTTTTTCCCTCCCTTTCGAAACGGCCTCAAGACCACTGTCAATTTGGTCACGGTACAACGAGGTTGAAATTAACTGGGATACTTCCCCGAAAACGTGTCCCGCGTCTCCAACTCCATCCTTCCGAACCAAAAATTACACGTAGCGCGTGATTCACAAGTCACCAAAACGAAAGAAAAAGCCGCCATTTTGAACCACGGGATTCGTCACAGCGATTGAAATGGACAAAGGGATCAGTGCAACGTGCCGAGTTACTCGTTCTGTCAGCGCCACGTGCCAGTACCAGCGCCTCTAAAGCGAAACGTACTGGGCTCTGCTGACCGGGTTACTTTATTCTAAATTAATTGGTAGAATACTATTTCAAACATAAAAGAAAACAAAAGCTACACTGTCTACGCCCAAAAACTTTGAAGAAAAATTGCTTTCCTAACGCGAACTATTTAAATTGAAAAGTAAGATGTTCTTAATAACTAACAAAAATGCATTGCGTACTAATTAAAAAAGAAACAAGGCTATCAAAAAAGCTTATACAAGCGCTCAAATTGCAATAACTCTTTCTTAATGAGCGCTCGAATGGGTCGCCGACTGACAGCCTTTGGGCCATGCTGGGCACACGAGATGCAAGACCTACACTCTTAAAAAGGTTGCACCCTTTGGGGTGTATATTTGTCCCACAACAATAATCGTCATCTGCCTAACTTGCGTTTCCTTTCTTGAAAACTCGGCGCTCGCTACTTTCCTGTCGAGAATGCTGCGTCACACTGATAACGCGCGTGCCGTTCGTGACTGGGAAGTACCGGGCTCGCAGCGTTAAAAAAAGGAAACGCGGGCCAGACAGATGACGATTATCGTTGTGGGACAAGATAAGCCCCAAAGGGTGTTAATTTTTCTAAGAGTGTACGTTTCTCTCTGCCGTCAACCATCACTCCATGTGCTCGCGGCTTGCTGTCTCGTTCCTAAGGGGGAGGCCGTAAACGCGGGAATAGTCATTTTGCCTTTGTTCTCCTCGCAGCGCACTCCCGCTCAGTGACTATTCGACTGGCCCAGTTCCGACGCGCATGCCTCAGCCCAGTTGAATTTTATTGCGAAGCAATACTACTTTAGGTCGCACTTGAGCCCGTTTCGTGGCGAGGCGGTGGTAGGCACCATTGACCTTTAGCGTGACCTCGCTGCGTGACGTTACACCACGTGACCTAGAGTGACGTCACACCAGCTCTGTAAAAACGGGGCCCCATCTCACGCCGTTGCGAGGCGAGGCGGTAGCCACCAACGGCGGCCTAACTCCCGCTCCTCTCACCAGGGGCGCTACGGTCGGTGTGACGTCACACCAGCTGTGTAAAAACGGGACCCCATCTCACGCCGTCCCGAGGCGAGGCGGTAGCCACCAACGGCGGCCTAACTCCCGCTCCTCTCACCAGGGGCGCTACGGTCAGAGTGACGTCATACCAGCTGCATAAAACAGCTCCGCTCCTCTCGCCAAGGCAGTCATACAGCCAGATGTTACGATGGTGCCTACGAACAAGGCAGCTCAGCAGAATGCAAAGAGGAAGCATCAGCGAGCTACGGAGACGGAAGAAGAACGACTTTCTAAGCGGCGTGCCCAGTATGCAGCTCGGCGACAACGTGCAACCTCCTCTGTGGAAACAAAAGCAAAGGAAGAAATTATGAGTTTGCCCGACAGTGAGTCTCCTTCTACTAGTTCAGAACACTGGAACGCGACTAAACGGCAGAGGCGTGTCCAAGAAACCCCGGAACAGCGGCAGCAGCGGCTCGAGAATGAACGTGCGTTTCGAGAGAAGGAAAACGAAAAGCGAAGAAAACAGCGTGCAGAAGGAACACCCCAGCAGAGAGCGTTCGAAGAAAAGACGAGAAATCTCTCACCAAGGCTGGCCCAACTCAACCCGAAGGACACATTGCAGTAGAACTGTAAGCCGTAACACTAACATAACCCAAGACTACCACCAGCCATACTACCAGCTGATCCGAGAATAACACACTATTGCTTCGCAATCACCAGGCTTAATCAAGCTAAGCCACGGCTGTTTTTTTTTTTTTACGCCGCACCTCTACTCGCAGAGACGCGCTGTCTCTTGTCGTTATCAACCTTTCGCGACGCCTCCGTTACCTGAATCGCCACAACGAACCCTTTACGGCTCGGCGCGATGGCCTGTCCCTCTGTCTCACGGACGCTGACGTGGCGTCTTTCACGACTTTTCGATGCGCCGAATACTTCACTCTTTTAAACCTCCGCAGCCTGAACCAATTTTTCGCTGCCAGGTGGTCACTGAATGTGTCACTAGAAACTCTGAGCGTCGGGTTCCTGCCCTGCTTGGCCACTACGGCATTCACTCCATTTGGCGATTCCGGAACGTCGATCAAGTGCGTTGGTACGAGAAAGGTTTTTAGTGCCTCCTTTACACTGTTAGGGCTACTGAAACAAGCCTCGTCCTCGCAAGCAACGCCTTTCCAGATAGCCACTGCTTGAACTTTGCTCTCTATTTTCGGCAATGTCAGAGAGTCACTCAAGTGCTGAGGCACGAGAAAGGTATCCAGCCCTACACTGACCCTCGTAGATTTGCTGGAACAAGCCTCGTCCCCGCAAGGAGAGCTCACCGGGATGGCCACTGGGTCGGCTTCGGCGTATGACTGCACTACGCAGTCACCGATGGTGGAGCCCTGAGCGACCTCTGCCCCGTTCTGCCGCTTCGTGCGTTTTCTTGGCTCGGCCGCTACCGTATCTGGGTCCATCCCAGACAATTACGAAAAGTCGCCAAAGTGCTCGAACACGAGGAAAGTCTTGAGCGCCTCCTTAACGTTCTCATGGCTACTGGAACAAGCCTTGTCCTCGCAAGGGACGCGCTCCGGAATGGACCCTCTCTGAAGACCGCCAACGGCCTCGCGCTCTGTCTCTGAGAATTTCGCCGCCTCGCACTTTTCGTACTCTTCATTTACTGGCGCAACCTCAGTGTCTTCGACAGGACAAATTTTGTACCGGTCACTTTGATTGTGTCTCTCGCTCTTCACAGAAATGCCGAAATGGCGCAACAATGCCTGTTTAGCCAGATCGTACTTATAGAAGTCGGCATCAGAAAGGGGAGCTAAGCAACAGGACACGCTATAGGGAAGTACTCCCAACAACCATACCGACCAACAGTTACGGTCCAGCTGCACTTCTGTGCAAACATTCTCGAAAAATTCAAGAAAGCTTTCGATGTTTTCGCCGTCCTCGAATGCGTGCCGCCTAAACCGTGCCTACAGTGCCCCGAGATACTGGAGTTCCCTGTCCAATTTCTCCATTTGCATTCTGAACTGTCGCGTTGGCTCCTTCCTTTCCCGTTCGCGTTCTTCCCACTCTCGCTTTCTCTAGTACTCCTCGCGGTCATCCTGCTCTCGCTTTTTCTGGTACTCGCGTTCATCCTACTCTCGCTTTCTCTGGTCTTCTTCCCTTTCGCGTTCGCGTGCCTTCTGTTCCTGAATATCCTCCCAAACCTCCACGATCTCCTCGTCATATCTGCCCATAATGGCAAAGCTTTAGCGCAATTAAAGAAAGACAGGAACGTGGCAGAGACACAGGACATTGCTCACTTTCAACTGACGTTTATTAAAACACAGAGGCGAATATATAGCGAAGCAGGTATGAAGGATACAACAATGCAAAAGATAAATCACACTCTACGCATGCGCACGTCATTGCCGTCCAGGAACGCGATTTCCTTGTCAGAAAGATTAACTGACGGTGTACTACAGTCTGCTCCATTTTTTTCGCATCAGCCGAGCTTCGATTATTTCACGCATGCAGCGGTCTTTGCTCCTGGCCTCCACTGTGCATGCGCCGAACATTGGTTTGCACATTTTGCCGGGACAATCATGGCAATGTTCAGAAACTTCTTAGTCCCTTGGTTTTGCCACATTTCGCTTGTGTTCTGCAAGCCTTTCATTGAGGCATCTGTCAGTTTGTCCTACGTATAACCGACCACAAGTTCACGGAATGCAGCAAACCACCCCTTGCGAGCACTCCACAAACTTTTTCTTATGCTTCACTTTACGTACCCTTAATTGTTTGGGAAAAGGGTCCGTCAGCTTACACAACTTTGATAACTTCTCCGGGGCAGAGAATGTCAACTTCACATTCGCCTTATTGGCAACCTCCTTCAGCCTATGGGAACCAAACAATCAAGGGGAGCATAGTAAAGCATACAAGAGGAGCATAGAGTAAAGTGAAGCATAGGAAAAAAATTGGTGGAGTGCTCGCAAGGGGTGGTTTACCGTATTCCGTTAACTTGTGGTCGGGTATACATAAGGCGAATTGGCAGCTGCCTCAATGAAAGGTTTGCAGAACACAAGCGAAATGTGGCAAAGCCAAGGGACGGAAACCTTTCTGAATATTGCCATGATTGTCCCAGCAAAACGTGCAAACCAATGTTCGGCGCATGGACAGTGGAGGCCAGGAGCAAAGACCGCTGCATGCGTGAAATAATCGAAGCCCGGCTTATTAGAAAAAAAGAGAGCAGCAGACTGTGTTAGTACACCATCAATTAATCTTTCTGACAAGGAAATCGCGTTCCTGGACGGTAATGACTTGCGCATGCGTAGAGTGCGATTTATCTTTTGTGTTGTTGTATCCTTCATACCTGCTTCGCTATATATTTGCCTCTGCGTTTCAATAAACGTCAGTTGAAAGTCAGTACTGTCCTGTGTCTCTGTCACGTCCCTGCCTTTTCTGAATTGCGCTAAAGACTTTGTTATTATGGGTAAAGCGTACCAACTAGCCCAAGAATCAGCCTTGTTGATCATCTCTGCCAGTTGCCTCTGTCGCATCGACGACTTCCGCCTCCTTTAGCTGCTTCCCACACTCAATCCCGAATTCCCCGCATATCACCTTTAGATCCGTTTTGCGCAACTTCCTCCAACCCATGGCTACCTCTCTTTTGCCGACAAGTTTTTCAAGGAATTAGGTGTAGAAGCAAAGTATCTTTCAACAAGGCTTCCTACACCCTTGTTTCCAGGAAGAACCACGTTAAGCCTGGCAACTCTCAAGGAGAAAAGGTCGTGCACACACCATGCCAAAGTCGAAGCGCTGCGCGGACTATCCCACCGCGGCCATCCAAAGTTGCGACTCGGGGTTTGAAGACGTGGGACCCTCTTTTCTCGTGGAGTAGCGAGTGAACGGGACGCTGGGTCCGATATGCAGCATGTTGGACAAACACGTATACATTTACATAAGTACAAGAAAATGCAAAGTAATACAAAGAAATGAAAAGAAATACAGAAAAGCTAATGATTAAGTGGTAGTCGCTGATCACTCCCGCCGTCCGTAGCTTCTTTTGCGCCATGTGTGATCTTTGTTCAGCTACTTCTTCCAATCCGGTGCTAGGAGGTCGACGACATCAGGTACCACCAATCCGGAGGTAGGTCGCCCTTTTCGCCGACGCTGACCGTACACTGAGAGGGTCATACTGAGCGGGTCATACTGAGGGCATCTCTGGCTTGGACACGCCAGTTTGTGCTCCTGACAGGTGACAGCCGTGTCATTGCTAATCGGTGAAACCTCGAACAAGGAACTCCTGCGCTGACCATAACTCATCCGTGTCGAGAACCATCCTGACGAGGCCGTCGGCCCTTTAAACATAATCGGGCGAGCCGTGGCCGAGGGGTGTCGCGGGGCGAACGGCCGATCACAACAATATTAGAACACATGTTGCTGAACTGTTGCTTGTTTCTCGCAGCCCTCACGACAGCACAAACCCTTTTAAGCAGAGCGCGTATGAGGTTCAAACACCTGCCGAGGTGTATAACAATGCACGTGCTGACAGAGCTTTAGGCAAAATATGTGCATTTTGCTGCCCTCGGCAACGTGCGTCGGCCAATCGACGCTTCATCAGGGAAGAATGGTTGTTATTGTTAAAACATTAATTGAAATAACCACCGAGGAAGTGAATCCATCACGACGGGCGGAGGGACGAAGGGGAGGCGCAGGGAAGTGCAGGTTAGCGGATTCACTGCAAGAGTGAGCAAGGCTCCACAGAACGTACGCCTGCGAACACATCAAACGACTTCTATAGTCGCACGTAGGCCGGATCTACACGTCTACTGTTCTGAACCATGCGCAGGCTATTACAAAACTTTGGTTCCGCGAATCTTTACGTACCGTAGGAAGAAGGCACCTCTGGCCGCAGTCAATGACTGTAAAAGCGGAGTCAGAAACGACATTCTGCCTCCCGACCGACGCGCTGTGGTAGTGGTGCACGGTTACCCCAAATTTGTTCAATAAAGCACGACGACTCCTCAAGCCGCAGAGAGAATAGATGTTTGTGCTCATATACTAAAGATGGATTGCAAATAGGTCAGTGCGTCGTACGTGTCTCTAGCGCATTCTTGCAGTGCAGTGAGAAGGCGTACATTTTTTTTTCTTTTTTTGTATCGCCAGACGTCTAGCTCGCAAGTCCTTCTGAGCGCCCCAGGAAGTCCAAGCAGATAAAAGCAAGTAGGAGAGTACGCATTTGGGCTGGTTGGTTCATGATTACCAGCAGTAAATAGCGCTAAACAACAGGACAAGAAGAGGGACACAGACAACAGTGCTGACTGACAAACAAGTGTCTGTATTCTTTGAGTCAGCATATCTATACTACGCCGCTATCCCAAAGCACAAAACCAACAGAATTCAGCATGCGCAGGGGCAAAAATTGCATATAATGCGATAGGAAGGCAATCTCTTTCGGAAGGAGAGAAATAGAGGGAAGGTTTACACATGCTTCGCCGCTAATATGAATATCGAAAGCTTCAGAAATAAGACGTGCGCGGTCATTCCGCTATTTTGACAGATGTGTCACATCTTTAAAAGACGGCTTGCAGCCGCATTCATTGCAATGCAGTGATAATTGACTATCTTTAGCTCGTTGATCAACTTTGTTTGAGTGTTCGCGCATGCGGTTATTGACGCGCCGCCCCGTCTCACCGATATAAAACCGCTTGCATGAAAACGGAATCCTATAAACCATACAGTCACAACAGTCAACAACAAATCTCTGTCTGTGCTGCTTTTTGTAACTTTTTTGTTGTTCTCGGTCGCCCGATTAACTTGATGGCACAGGCTACCTAACTTATTTCTGGCAGTAAACAGCAATGTAACGTCTGCCCTGCTGACCACCTTTTTGAGATTATGCGCAACCTGGTGCACATATGGGATAACCGGAGCCACCTGCCGTGAGCGATTCTCAGATTGAGTAACTGCCGATTGCTTGCTGTTAAGGCTTGTTGCGAGGCTTTCAGCCATGCTAGTTAAAAGCGTTAACGGGAAACCTGCGAACTTCAGCCTGGCTACTTGCAATTCGAAACTTGCATCTACTTGGTGGTCACAAAACCTGATGAGGGCCGCCTTCATGCAATATCTTGCAATACCGCGCTTGGTTATCTTTGAGTGCGCGGAGGAAAGGGAAGAAGGCTCTTATGAGACCGAGGAGCGTAACCTCAACATACATGATTGCTTGAGAACGATAGCTCGAAGTCTAAGAAACGCAGCTTGTTGTCTGACGGATGCTCCGTAGTTAATTCAAAGGAATCTAAAGCTATGCGGAACAGGTAAAATATTATAGCAGCAGGAGGCTGCGCGTCAGTAGTGTTAGTATTCTAAAAATTTGAAAAGTCATCAACGTATCGCATCGCTTTTACAGTGCTCGTCTGGCTGAGCTTAGTTTCAAGATTGCGGTCATAGCTGGCCAATAAAATGTCGCTAAAAACTGGGACTATACATGAACCGATGTACACACCTTTCTTTCGTATAAAAAGCTTATCCTGCATGGAGACGAAAGTGGAAAGCCTGTAAAACCTTAAGAGCTCTAAGAACCTGTTGACATTGATACCACATGCATTCCGAAACTTAAGAACGCCGTATTTGTCAATGCAATGGCCGACTTCAATGCATACATCTTGAGGCAAAATATAATATATGTCCTTGATGTCGAAGGAAAAAGTTCGGACAGCCTTTAAACATTCCTTACGGAGAAAGGTGGAGTACCTGGCGCCTTTATGAGGAAGGAGTCATCTATGTCGAAAAGGCACAAAAGCCTTTGCAGGAACACTCCCACTTGTTGCCAGGTTCCACACTTAGAAAAAAATGGCCCGAAGAAGGCACAGTTCCTTGTGTGCCCAGGCACTGAAAAACAAATACTTGTTCCTTGCAGGCTTTTATGGAGCAGGCGACTTGAAGAGTCCGGCTTTTTCGCAAAGTTGAACAGTTCTTGTTTTTACCTTCGCAGGAGCCACTGAGTGCACTTCCTTGAAGTTGCCTAGAATGGCCGAATCTGCTTGGCTGTTGTACAAGCCACCAGGCACAACGACAAATTCACCTTTTTTGTCGGATCGTAGCAGCTTGAGCTCCGCTTCCCGAAGGATGGTCACTGCTGTGCAGAGCTGAACTGTGTTGACTTTTGTAACCTGCTGGGACAGGCAGTCAGCAGCTTTTCTGATGAATCTGTCAACTTCATCTGTTCTTGTTCTACCAGCAGCTGTCCGGACGAGGCTGAGCAGTTCCGTCTTGTCCAGAGCAGGATGCTAACAAGATTTATGACCAAGCTTGAGTAGATCAGCAACATTATTCGGGATCGAGGCATCTCCGGATGTCGTTACCTCTTGGCCTTGTCCTGGATTCCGACGTCCTCTCCTAGGCAGTCAAACCACCAGCTTGCCCCACAGGAAGTTGGCTGTCAGAGACGCCAATCGCAAATCTTGAAGAAACTTCTGAGCTCTGTAAAAATGCAGCTCGTTCTGGTTCACAACCTGCAAGCTCCGTTTCTTAGACTTGGAGCTATCGTTCTCAAGCAATCATGTATGTTGGGGTTACGCTCCTCGGTCTTATAAGAGCATTCTTTCCTCTTCCTCCGCGCACTCAAAGATACTCAAGCGCGGTATTGTAAGATCTTGCATGAAGGCGGCCCTCATTAGGTCTTGTGACCACCAAGTGGATGCAAGCTTCGAATTGCAATTAGCCTGGCTGAAGCTCGCAGGTTTGCCGTTAACATTTTTGATTAGCATCGTTGAAAGCGTCACAACAAGCCTTAAAAGCAAGCAACCGGCAGTTACTTAATCTGCGAATCGCTCACGGCAGAATTGTTCCGGTTATCCTATATGCGCACCAGGTTGCGCATAATCTCAAAAGGGTTGTCAGTAGGTCAGGCGTTAGGTTGCTGTTCACTGCCAGAAATAAGTTAGGTAGCCTGTGCCATCAAGTCAATCAGGTGACCGAGAACAAAAAAAGTTATAAAAAGCAGCACAGACAGCGGTTTGTTGTTGACTGTTGTGACTGTGTGGTTTATAGGATTCCTCTTTCATGCAAGCGTTTTTATATCGGTCAGGCGGGGCGGTGCATCCATTACCGCATGCGCGAACACTCAAAGTTGAAAAAACGAGCTAGCGATAGTCAATTATCACTGCATTGCAATGAATGCGGCTGCAAGCCGCCTTTTAAAGATGTGACATATCTGTCAAAATACGGCAGTGACCACGCACGTCTTATTTCCGAAGCTTTCCATATTCATATTTGCGGCGAAGCATGTGTAAGCCTTCCCTCGATTTCTCTCCTTCCGCAGGAGATTGCCTTCTTATCGCATTAATTGCAATTTCCGCCCCTGCGCATGCTGCATTCTGTTGATTCTGTGATTTGATATTGCGGCGGAGTATATATGTTGACTGAAAGAATAAAGACACTTGGTTGTTAATCATCGCTGTTGTCTGCGTCCCTCGCCTTGTCCTGTTGTTTAGCGCTGTTTACTGCTCGTAAGCAAGTAGGAGGGAACGATAAAGGTGATCTGTTTTAATAACACGCAAGAACTGGGAAGTAGCCGGCACCTGCGGTTCATGAGAATAGTTCAGTTGGTTGGGCTGATCAAGCATGCTTATTTTGATAAACACCCGTAAAAACAGCGGATTTGGCCTCATGGCCCAATTTTCGAAGTTCATTATAAACTTCTTTCAACACGAGTTCGGCAACGGTAATGCTATGAGGCATCGCGATTACATCCTTTGGTTTAGTATTGCTGCGGAGCGCGCGCTTCCGAACAGCCCGGTTGCGTGCAGCGCGGCGTGGTTACGCGAGAGGTGAAAACAAAAGAGGGGAACTGGCCCGACATGATGGCAGGGCAACGCCATCACTGGCTTAGCTTCGCAAAGGGTAACTAACGTTAGGGCCCCTCAGGTTTTTTTCCTTTCACCATGTTGCCAAAGTACAACTCCCCCCACCCCCACTCCCTGCCACCTCGCCTCCCCCCGGATACGTGCGCGCGACGAAAGACAGCACGCTTGCACCCCGCTTTTCTCCTTGAGCGTGCGAGATTGAGCCGCGATCGTCGCCTCACTACCGCAGGCTTTCACTAGTATACAGCGCGAGGCGACGATGTTATCGCCGTTGGACTTTGCACGGTATATCACGGGGCGGCGGCGGCAAAAATGCGCCTTGAGTGTCCACATAATTGCTATAGCAATAATATGCACGCGGTCGCGGTATGTCTGGTGCAGTGAGTACGAACCTGTTGGCGCAGGTAGCTGTTCTCCATGCGTAATAGCCGGACTTCTCGGCGCAGGCTAAGGATGAGTAACTCCCGAGGGTCCTGGAAAAAAAGAAAGAAAAAAAAACTATTCGCAGTCACGCTATGAAAACATAGGCGCAGGCTGATGAGTGTTGGAATATAGCACTGGACCGGCCGGTTTTTTTCTGGGCAGATACCAGCCAGGTTTTTGCACTGTCATGCGCTAGCCCGCCCAGTTGTTTTAAGCCGTGCCTGTAACTCGTCCAGGCCTAAAAGTTTTGGGCGTGGCCCTGTTTAGTCAATTATCCTTTGATCCTCAACTAAACACGGTCCAGTTCACTGTTAATTTGAGGAAACCAGCCACACAGATGTTGTTCGACAGCGATAGACTTGGCTGTGCCAGGCTGCCACTGAATTTGATGCTGCCGTAGAAGTAAAAGAGAAAGAAAATCCAAACCCTCTGTTCATGATGCGCATTCGTTACTGTATGATATATAGAAATACCGGTACTACATTTGCCAAATACTAGTTGGACAGCAATAAATAGTGAAGACATACATAGGTTACTATGTACTTTTGCATAAACCGCACTCACTGGATACTAACTGGAATGTATTCAAAGAAAAAATTCACGATCTTGTTAACAAGTTTATTCCGAAGAGGCGCGTTTTTTCGAATAACAATGCTTCATGCTATACTAAATCTTTGAAACGCCTATCTAACAGAAAAAAAACGACTTTTTCGCACAGCTAAGCGGATGGAAAGTCAGTCTAAATGGTCTGCTTACAGAGAAGCTGCCTCGGCCTACTCATCTGCGATAAAGAATACAAAATTAATTTTTTTCCAATAATACCCTTCCGAACATGCTCATAAATAATCCAAGAAGCTTCTGGAATGTAGTAAGGCTTAGTGCATCGAAAATCATATCACTTAGCACGTGTTCCGGTGAGCCTATACCTCGGCAGCACTGCGCTACGATATTAAATATTGTATTTATAAAAGCTTTTATTCCTTCAGCACATGATAACGACCTTCCAAGGCTACCATGCTGCATTTTTTTTCCTATGGATCCCGTAATTTTTAACTCTACTGGCATAAAAAAAATAATAGACAGTCTTAAACTTACGTCTCCTTGTGGAATAGACGAAATTACGACGAAATTTCTAAAAGATACTAGTGAGTACTGCTCTATCATCTTAGAGAGCATTTTTTCACAATCGTACCTGTCTTCATCCTTGCCTCATGACTGGAAAACAGCAAAGATTATTCCTATCCACAAATCTGGCGAAATTCAAGGTCCTTTTAACTACAGGCCCATATCGATTACCTCAGTACCATGCAAAATTATGGAGCACATCGTATTTTCTAACCTCGTCAACTTTCTTGAAGAAAATAATTTTTTCTCTAACAATCAACATGGCTTTCGGAAATTTTTTGTTGTGAGACTCGGCTGGTAACTTTCACTAATGACTTACATGTATATCTTGAAAGCGGTTTTTTGACTGATTGCATATTTTTTTATTTATCTAAAGCTTTTGACAAGGTGAAACATGTACTGCTACTACACAAACTAAGCGCACTCAACATTGAGCAGAACATTTTGTTGGGCTAGTTGGTGCATGTTACTGAACTACTATAGCGCCAAACAGACGACACAAGAGGAGACACGGACGAGCGCTTCTCCGTGTCTCTTCTTGTGTCGTCTGTTTAGCGCTATAGTAGTTCTCAACATTGACCCGGGAGTACTCAGCTATATCCAATCTATCCTTTCTCCTTCCCAATTTGTTGTAACTAATGACTCCACATCTCACGCGGCTCCAGTTGAGTCCAGTGTTCTACAAGGGTCTGTTCTTAGTCCTCTTTTATTTTTAATATATTGACGATTTACCTGACAACATTTCCTCACAAATTTGTTAATTCGCTGACGACTGTGTTATATATCGAAAAGTAACTAACGCATCTGATATGGCTACCCTTCAATCCAATTTAAATAACATATCTAGCTGGTGCCTCACTTGGTGCATGGAACTCAACATAAATAAATGCAAATCTATGCGGATTTCTCGTTCTAACACAACTTGCCCTACCTACGCCCTTAATGACTGCCGTCTTCAATCCGTTACATGCTACCGTTATCTTGGCATTCATATAACTAGCGATCTTTCTTGGAAGCAGCATAGTATCTAAAGCTAACCGCTCCTTAGGATATTTGAAGAGAAATTTTTCGTTTGTGCCAGTTTTATTAAAACGGCTGTTGTACACGACATACGTCCGCCCCCAATTAGAATATGCCTCATTCGTTTGGGATCCTCATCAGTTCACATTAATTAACAAAATTGAATCAGTGCAACATCGCTCGGTTCGTTTCATCTTAGCTAACTACCATCGCACTGCTAGTGTTACATTCATGAAGAGTACCCTTCAAATTCCATTATTGTCTCTTCGCAGAAAAGAATCACGCATTTCCCTTTTTCATAATATCTACTACCACAACGCATCTCTTCGCCCTCTTTGGATCCAACCTTTCCTCACAAATTTGTTAATTCTCTGACGACTGTGTTATATATCGAAAAGTAACTAACGCATCTGATATGGCTACCCTTCAATCCAATTTAAATAACATAGCTAACTGGTGCCTCACTTGGTGCATGGAACTCAACATTAATAAATGCAAATCTATGCGGATTTCTCGTTCTAACACAACTTGCCCTACCTACGCCCTTAATGACTGCCGTCTTCAATCCGTTACATGCTACCGTTATCTTGGCATTCATATAACTAGCGATCTTTCTTGGAAGCAGCATAGTATCTAAAGCTAACCGCTCCTTAGGATATTTGAAAAGAAATTTTTCGTTTGCGCCAGTTTTATTAAAACGGCTGTTGTACACGACATACGTCCGCCCCCAATTAGAATATGCCTCATTCGTTTGGGATCCTCATCAGTTCACATTAATTAAGAAAATTGAATCAGTGCAACATCGCTCGGTTCGTTTCATCTTAGCTAACTACCATCGCACTGCTAGTGTTACATTAATGAAGAGTACCTTTCAAATTCCATTATTGTCTCTTCGCAGAAAAGAATCACGCATTTCCCTTTTTCATAAAATCTACTACCACAACGCATCTCTTCGCCCTCTTTGGAACCAACCTGCGCCTAATTATTCGGCTCGTCGTGACCACTTACATAAAGTTAACGTACCCCGTCATAACACCGTCGCGTGCTCACAATCATTCCTTCCTAGGACTTCAGTCGACTGGAATAATATACCTACATCATTAGTAAGCATCAGTGACCCCACTCGTTTTAAGAATGCACTAATCAACATAAAATAATGTATGGTGGCAAATGGCATAATTATGTACGTATTCGTGAACATTGTCTGCTTGCTAAAGTGTATTCTTTCTGCATTTTCATGTTATGTAAGTCTCTGTTATTTGTTATGAATGCATTACTACTTTTTTCATATTGCTTTTGTTCCTTGGAAATTCCTTGAACTAATCCTGTATTTTTTACTCTTGGAATGTATTCTCGCCCCTCCCCTCTGCAATGTACAATTATGTACCTTGAGGGTATCACAAATAAATAAATAAATAAATTCCATCTCCCTCTGGAATTTTGATGAACGAAATTGCTACAGGCAATGCTATCATGTCAATCGACAGTCAACGAAACCAGGAAAAGCATATAGTAAATTACTTGTTTTTTTTCAAATGCAATGTTAAAGTAGAGGAACACAATACAGGACGAAAAACAACTTGTCGCAGGGAAAACCAACATGTTCGCATCATGTGCTTTACCAGAGGTATGCTCTCATTAATTTAGCTACATCAGTGCCATTTCCCGATGAACTTTCTTGGGTACTTATATACGTGTAAGTATGTGTGTCTTGCTTTGAAAGTGTTAGCCACCGCCACCGCTCAAGGCCACCACGGCGGATGTGGAAAATCGCTTCTAGCACAGGCGCCGCCACGTGGAATGTGATCTTAGGAGAAGACAAAGGGCCCAATAAAACCTCGTACGCCGCCGGAAGGCGTCAAAGCTGCCGTACGTAGTCGAAACACTCGCAAGGAAATTAAGGAGAAGAAGGGGAACCCAGAGGCCTGATTTTCGTTAGTTCCAGCCAAACGAAGCCAATGAGGATAGCTATAGGGGCTTGTTGGTACGGCATATCTTATTTTGTTGTAGCGCAAACTGAACAAGGACAACAGAAAGGCACTTCCGACACATGCAGCGCTAACTTTCAAGAACAGATTTATTTCCCGTTCTCGCCGCTGTATATACATCCTTGAAACGTCATACATCATGCATAATATTTCGGTAAAAATAAACAAAAAAATAGACTGGGAACCCCATGTAAGTACTTTTTCACTCACATATTCACAGAAACGTACACGTCCAGCGCGAACAAATATGATTGAGCTCTTTTCAGGATAATGAAATGGAAGGTTTAGTGAGGCATGCGTCGCCGAATGTTGATATGTGTCTAGCTTCTATTATCAAGCTCGTCATCTCACACCTGCTTCTACTCATGATGACTCTTTCTTAAAATCTAGGTTTGCATTTGCATCTTTGGCAATGGATCGCAAGAAAGCCGTCAGCGGCCAAGTTCTGTGTTGTTGTGTTCCCGTAGCCTGTCATTTATGCATCTGCCTGTTTGACCAAGGTAGGATCGTCCACACCAGAGAGGAATGCGGTATACCACACCCGCGATGTAATGAATGAATTAGTTTTTATGTTCATTTTCGCATGCGTTACGTGCGATTCTTTCTGGACTTGTGTTTCTACACAGGCCGACCAATTTATTAGGTGCCGAAAATACAACGTTGGTGCGGCTCCTTCCAGCAATCTTCTTTAATCTATGGGAGAACCCGTGTATGTAGGGGATGACAGCAACCTTTCTTTTGTTTATATCAGTGCTTGTATCATGCACCTGCTCCGAGCTGCTTTCCTGTGCCTTCTTAAGCAGTCCTTCTGAGACTGACACAAGCACGTGGCTCGGGTAACCAGCGCAGCCTAAACGCGAGGTTTGCCGTCCGAAGCTATCGTGCATTAGGTGTTGGCATGATTTCTTCAGTGCTTCGCTGAAACACATCTTCGCGATTCCCCTCTTTACAAGCTTGTATGCGCGGAATGAAATGGTAAATGTGGCTCACTTGCCCTAGGTTCGTAATGCCAGCAGGTTTTGTTATCCGTGAGCACAAACTTGATGTCAAGGAGTCTAATCCTCCCGTCACACGGCATTTCGAAGGTCACTTCTAGTGGGTTAAGACAGTCACGAATAGCGGTAAAAACGGGAGCACATTCATTAGTAAAACAAGCGGATGTACAGCTAGTAAGAACTAAAAAGTCATCAACATATCTAGACATTTACAACCTTAGATAAGTGAAGACGCTCTGACAGGTCTCTGTCCAGTTTGGCTAAAAGCAGATTACTTAGCACTGGTGCTACGCAAGAACCTATACACACTCCCTGTTTCTGCAGAAATAGGGTACCTTTGTTTTTGATAAACGCAGACGACAAATAAAACCTAAGCAATTCTAAAAAAATTTCAACGGATCTACCTGCTTCCGTACTAAACCTTTAACGGCACAATATGTATCAATGCAACTGCCAATACAGGTTACTGATTCTTATTGTGGCAGAGAATAATAAAGACCTTTAATATCTGCGGAGAATGCCTTTAAACGTTGATTTTCATGTGCTCTTACAAAATTTAAAACCACCTCGGAACTTTGTCAGCAAAGGGTCATTGATGTCTAGCAAGTTTAGTTTTTCTTGTAGGTACAAGGCGACAGATTTCTGCCATGTGTCCCTCTCAGAAAATGTCACCCTGAACGGTACACCTTCAGTGTGAGTCTTAGCACTGAAAAATATTTCCAGACAATCCTTAGGTTTTTTATGCTGCTCATCACACCTTGCACCTTCATATTTTTACACAATTGTGCGTTCGCTCTGACCTTATTACAATAAATGTCATTTCTCTCATTAAAAACTGCAGAAACAGCGTTTATAGCTTTCTCATTGAACTCTTCACGCGAAAAAACTGCGAAGCGGACTTCTCTATCAGCTGGCAGCACACAGAAGTCATGATTTAACAAGTATGATTCTACATGTTTCACAGGTAATTTCTGACCTGGAGGCTTACAGCTTTGTAACGCGTCGACACCTTCGGAGTTGATGCTCATGGCCTCGTCCTCTGGAGTACGGCTGGAGACCTAACGCACAATAGATAAATGTTCAGGCTTTTTCTTCGGGGGTTGCAGCGCAAACTTTGGTCCGAGCCCCAAGGGATCACGTACAGGTTCAGGGAGGGCGAGTCCTTCCGGTACATGTATGTTGCAGGTCCTATTCACGCACACTTTGCTCACCCAGTCACGTAGATGCCTCAGGGGAAGATTCCAGTGGAACTCCGTCATTTGGTCTGCCAGCCGTCGATGCTCTCGGACTTGCATTTCCGCAGTGTGTGGTTCATAGGCGCTGCGCAGCTGAGGCCCCAGAAATGGTCTGAAAAGTCTATCCCTGTTGGAGTCATTCTGAGCGCTGGATTTCTAGAATCCTTGTCCTGTGTCCATTCGAAGGAGCACATCCTCCAAAGAGCGCTCGAACATCCTCTGGTTGAAGTCTGTTTCTTATGCAGAAACTAAGTGACCTTGCTCTGCACACGGCGTTGTTGATGAGGGCGACTATACCGCAAGGAGCCCGGAGTACGCGTAGGAGAGCCCGTTGAACGGGAAATGAAGTCGATGAGGATAGCTATAGGGGCTTGTTGGTATGGCATATCTTATGTTATTGTAGCGCAAGCTGAACAGGGACAACAGAAAGGCACTTCTGTTGCACTACGATTTCGTTATGAGGTATGCTGTAGTGGGAACTCCGGACCACCTAAAGTTCTTTAACCTGCGCCTAAATCTAAGTACACGGGTGCTTTCGCGTTCCACCCCCCAATGAAATGTGGCCGCGGTGACCTGGATTCGATCCCGCGACCTCATGCTTGGCAGCCCAACACCATAGCCACTAAGCAACCACAGCGGGTGTTCCTATATCTTGTGTCAAATTTATGTCGGCCAGACCGGGCACTAAGGAAATGAACATGCATGAGCTGTATCTAAAAGGTAAAGACGGAAAGCATTTGCCTTCGTACCGGAATACATAGCAGTGTGAGCCACCAAAACACAAGGGTTGTGGGTGTAGAAGTAGCGACGCAGCGGCACGCGAATTATTAGAGGCTTTTCATATTGGACACGTGTACTTATATTTATCGGGCGACCATGTTTCGCCGCCTAACAAATGTCATCGCACAGCGCTTGACGCGCCTGCATGTATCCGAAGTTTCTGGAAAGTTATCGATGCTTCTATCCGCTGTCTGTTGTCGCCGAACTTTGTGTTATCTGATTTAATCACGTGACTCGAATGGTGTAGAACTTTGTGGAAGGCATGCGGTCCCAACAATTAGTCTCGAACATTCGATGACTGCTGTATAAAAGCCGACGCGCTTGACCCACTGATCAGATTTTCGACGATCGCCGACCGTGTTCGCCGCTATCGTTGTGCTAAAAGTGTAGCCTGTTTTTGTGGGCACAGGTTCGCCCAATAAAGTTAGTTTTGTCTTTCACAGTATTGCTACTGTGTTCAACGTCACCACCACGTGACAATATTGTTGCGGGAAGAAAGCAGGCCCACGAGTGTAAAATAACTTATATTTACAAATGATGGATATGGCGTTCAGGCAACCGCCAGACTTCGTCTTTCTCTAGTCCAACTCAACGTCTTCCTTCACTTCACCGTAACATCACCCTCCCGGTGGGGGAGCTCCGTCCCGGTGCAAGTTAAACAGCCTCACTTATTGGGGGGACATAGGGCTTGAGCCTGGTGACGTGAACAACATCACTGGTTAAGTTGGGAGGCACGGAAGGCTGACCGAGTGGGGCGATCTCGTAGGTCACGTCGGACAGTTGGCGTAAGATCTGGTACGGACCAGAAAAACGGGACAGTAATTTTTCCGACAAGCCGACACGACGTGAAGGCGTCCAGAGAAGGACAAGGGAACCAGGTGAAAAATGGTGGTCTCGGTGCCGAAGGTCGTAGCGTCGCTTTTGAGAAGCTTGCGAGACTGTGAGGCGATGACGGGCGACATCTCGGGCCTGGGCGGCTAAGTCAATAGCCTCGCGAGCGTAAGCAGTGCTGGGTGACTGTACTGCGGAAGGTAGCAACGTGTCAAAAGGCAAGGTGGGGTCGCGGCCGTACAAAAGGAAAAATGGTGAAAATCCGGCAGTGTCGTGACGGGACGAGTTGTATGCGAAAGTGACGTATGGTAAAGCGACGTCCCAGTCGCGGTGATCGTTGGAGACGTACATGGCGAGCATTTCAGTGAGTGTGCGGTTGAGTCGCTCGGTGAGGCCGTTCGTTTGAGGGTGGTACGCGGTAGCAATCCGATGTTCTGTAGAACAGGAGCGGAGCAGATCATCAATGACCTTCGATAGAAAGTAGCGGCCGCGATCCGTCAGCAACTGGCGAGGGGCGCCGTGGTGCAGGATGACGTCTTTTAGTAAGAAGTCGGCGACATCTGTAGCGCAGCTGGTTGGCAGGGCTCGTGCGATGGCATATCTAGTGGCATAATCGGTTGCTACAGCAATCCATTTGTTTCCTTTGATGGAAATTGGAAACGGACCAAGGAGGTCGAGGCCCACACGGAAGAAGGGCTCTGTAGGTATATCAATGGGTTGAAGCAAACCAGCGGGAGGCATAGCAGGCGTCTTCCGGCGCTGACACAGGTCGCAAGAAGCGACATAACGGCGCACAGAGCGATAAATGCCAGGCCAGAAGAAGCGGCGCCG
The DNA here is from genome assembly GCF_038994185.2 of Dermacentor albipictus. NCBI lineage: Eukaryota > Metazoa > Arthropoda > Arachnida > Ixodida > Ixodidae > Dermacentor > Dermacentor albipictus. The sequence continues at coordinate 210,812,647 of NC_091822.1, read as the reverse complement.
CAGGTGGTCGTAAGTACGAGTGACGCCCAGATGTCCAGCAGTAGGAGCGTCATGAAGTTGCTGGAGCACGGTGAGTCGAAGGTGCTTGGGGACGACTAGGAGGAGCTCCGGGCCGTCAGGACGAACGCTACGACGGTATAAAGTTCCATCGCGCAAGGTGAACATCCGAAGGGACGGGTCATTGGGCGAGGAGCTTAGGCGGTCCATAAGTGTTCGAAGAACAGGATCCTTGCGCTGCTCGTCGCCAATGTGGAGGAAGCCGGAGAGGGACAGAATACTGATGTCCGAGTCTGCATCGGTATCGTCCGGTTGATCCACGGGATTGCGGGACAGGCAGTCAGCGTCTTTATGCAGGCGTCCTGACTTATATATAATAGAAAATGTATATTCTTGTAGGCGCAATGCCCAACGTGCAAGTCGTCCAGTTGGGTCCTTCAAAGAGGAGAGCCAGCAGAGGGCGTGATGGTCGGTGACAACGCAGAAGCTCCGACCGAAAAGGTACGGGCGAAATTTCGCGACCGCCCATACGAGCGCGAGACATTCTCTCTCAGTAATGGAGTAATTTCGCTCGGGCGTGGAAAGGCGGCGGCTAGCGTAAGCGATGACACGGTCTTGGCCCTGTTGACGCTGAGCGAGGACAGCGCCGATGCCATGACCACTCGCGTCAGTTCGTACTTCAGTGGGCGCAGAAGGGTCAAAGTGGGAGAGAATCGGGGAAGTGGTAAGCCGCTCAATCAGCGTAGAGAAGGCTTTCTCCTGTAGCGGTCCCCAAGAGAAAGAGGCGTCTTTCTTAAGAAGGTCAGTGAGAGGGTGAGCGATGTCCGCAAAATTTTTCACAAATCGCCGAAAATAAGAGCATAAGCCCAGAAAACTACGGACATCGTTCGTTGAACAAGGTACAGGAAAATTTCGCACGGCGTGAACTTTCTGTGGATCAGGTTGGATTCCGGCGGCGTTGACGAGATGACCAAGCATGTTAATTTCACGGCGACCGAAATGGCACTTGGAGGAGTTTAGCTGAAGGCCAGCCCTGCGAAACACGGAGAGTATGGTTGTGAGGCGCCGCAGGTGGCTCTCAAAGTTCGGCGAAAACACAATCACATCGTCGAGGTAACACAGGCATGTAGACCACTTCAAGCCGCGCAAGAGAGAGTCCATCATGCGCTCGAATGTAGCTGGCGCATTGCATAATCCAAAGGGCATGACTTTAAATTGGTACAGACCGTCCGGTGTGACAAAGGCGGTTTTCTCGCGGTCCATCTCATCGACGCTAATCTGCCAATAGCCGGAGCGGAGGTCAATTGATGAAAAGTATTGGGATCCGTGAAGGCAGTCAAGAGCGTCATCAATGCGAGGCAAGGGATAAACATCCTTCTTTGTTATCCGGTTGAGGTGACGGTAGTCAACGCAGAAGCGCCACGAGTTATCTTTTTTCTTTACTAAGACAACCGGTGATGCCCACGGGCTACTGGAGGGTTCAATGATGTCCTTGTCCATCATCCTGTCTACTTCTTTCTGTATGATGGCCCTTTCTGTTGCCGAGACACGATATGGCCGCCTATGAATGGGGCTGGCGTCACCGGTGTTGATGCGATGCGTGACAACAGATGTCTGGCCAAGTGGACGGTCGTCCAAATCAAAGATGTCCCGATAAGATGACAGGAGATGACGAAGAGCTGTTGTTTGCTCGGAAGGAAGGTCGGGGGCGATCATCTTAGAAACATCGTCCGCAGGCGTCGAGTACGAAGGAGTGGATGACAAAGGTCCGTTCGTACTGAGGAAGGATTCAGAGGTCAAAAAAGAAATCTGAAATTCTTCCAAAGGAGTGATATGCGCTATGGCGATACCGTGTGGCAAAACATGTGACGAGAACCCAAAATTGAGGATGGGCACGCGAGCGCAGTTTTCGCGGATCCGAATTAAGGTGCTCGGTAGGGCAATATTACGCGACAAAACCACGTCAGTAAGCGGCGACAGGACGTACTCGCCATCAGGTACGGGAGGACAGGGCGTCAGCAGGACATTTGTAGCAGCCTGTGGAGACAGCCTTGCAAATTCAGCAGCACATAAGCGGTGTGGAGCACAAGTGGTTGCGTCGGCAGGAAGTGGCAGGTCCAACTGTACAACACCTGCGGAGCAGTCAATTTGGGCAGAGTGTTTCGAAAGGAAGTCGAGGCCGAGAATTAGGTCGTGTGGGCAGTGTTCAAGGACGATAAATAGAACAACGGTATAATGGCCCCCAATGGTCACACGTGCTGTGCACATTCCAAGGACAGGTGACGTACTCCCATCGGCGACTCGCACGGTGCACGGTACGGCGGGGGTCAGAACCTTTTTGAGCCGGCGGCGGAGAGCAGCGCTCATAACTGAAAGCTGCGCTCCTGTATCAACGAGAGATCTAACAGGAACGCCATCGACTTCAATGTCCAGCAGGTTTCCACATGTAGGCAGGGTCAATAGAGGATTTGTGGGCCGGGTCGGAGTTGCAGCTTCACCTCCGGGAGCTGCACCGCCTAGTTTCCCGAAGCGAAGCGACCGGTTGCAGAAGGGGACGAAGAGCGGTGAACGAGAGGCGAACGGGACCTACGACCTTGCGGAGACGGGGATCGGCTGGATCTTGGTGGAGCACTGTCGGCGTTGCTGTTCCTAGTCGGCGTATAGGGCGAGAAAGTGCGATTGTCGGGTACTTGGCTGTAGTGACTCGGAGACGACCACCGAGGAGGCGACGACCAGTGGTTGCGGCAATGACGGGCGATGTGTCCAATACCGGAACAATTAAAACAGATGGGTTTATCATCCGCTGTGCGCCATTCAGCTGGGTTGCGACGGAGTGGTGGAAAGCTTTGCGTCCGGGAGCGAGCGGTCGGAGAAATTTGGTAGGTGTTGGTATGGCGGACTGAGCAGAGAGATGGAATGCCCAAACTTGCTATTTCCTCCCGAACGACCGCTTGTATAAGGGAGATAGCGGGTACGCTTTCCCGACAGTCTGAACGAACGGGAGCCGGGGCCATGGCCTCAAGCTCACGGCGAACGATGCGCGTTATTTCTTCCGGTCCTGCGGGTTGAACGAACCGCGGCGGGTCTTCGCAAGAAGATGTCGCGGCGGTATTGGGCAACCGGTCGAAAGTTTGAGTGACGCGGCGGCCCTTCGCTTGTTCGAAGCGCCGGCACTCCTTAATAATTGCATCCACAGTGGCACAATCCTTACACATCAAGAGATTGAAGGCATCGTCTGCAATACCTTTCAATATATGGCCAATCTTGTCTGCCTCGGTCATGTTGTCATCAGCCTTGCGACAGAGGGCCAGCACATCCTGTATGTACACGACATAGGATTCTGTGGACGTCTGAGCGCGGCACGCAAGTTCTTTTTTAGCTGCCAGCTGACGACCGACAGGTCTGCCGAACAGGTCTCGCATTTTTTCTTTGCAAACATCCCAGCTCGTTAGGTCAGCTTCATGTGTGTCATACCATTGCTTCGCAGTTCCCTTCAGATAAAATATTACGTTTGCAAGCATCATTGTAGGATCCCACCTGTTGTTGTCGCACACTCGCTCGTACATCGTAAGCCAGTCCTCGACGTCGACGTTGTCCGTGCCACAAAATGTTCCCGGGTCCCGTGGGTGAGTGAGGATGACCGTGGGCACGGGCTGCCGAGGCGTTGTCGCTTGTGTCGGTTGATTTGCCATTGTGGCAGCAGGTAGATGACGTCCGCTGCGAAGTTCCGTGGTGGTACCCCGCACCTTCCACCAAAATGTTGCGGGAAGAAAGCAGGCCCACGAGTGTAAAATAACTTATATTTACAAATGATGGATATGGCGTTCAGGCAACCGCCAGACTTCGTCTTTCTCTAGTCCAACTCAACGTCTTCCTTCACTTCACCGTAACAATATTAAGAAGCGAGGTGCTTCGTGTATTTGCAATACGTCAGTTGCCTTCTTTCCTTACGAGAGACGTTATATGGAGGTCATGATGCAAGTGCAGTGATGCGCGTTCGAAGTTTTAACGCGAAAGCGTTAAGGAGCTCGTGTCGCAGAAAAGCCGGTGTCGTCGGTGTCGGCGTCCGCGGAGTTGGCCGTAAGCGAAAAATCCCGGCAGGGAATTCATAAATAAAAACAACTTGCAAGATGGGCTGCGCGGGAATCGAACCAGGGTCTCCGGAGTGTGAGGCGGAGACGCTACCACTCAGCCACGAGTTCGATCGCTCAAAGTGGTACAAAAACGCCTCTAGTGAATGCGGTGTTGCCTTACAAACGTGCCGTAGAAAGCTATACTGCTGTGTATATCGGTAATTATAAGCATGTAAATTACAGAAGTCGCAGTTAAACGCGTAGCGAAGTACGTTTCCGCTACATTTCTTCTGCGCTTTCCGCACACGCAGAGCCATCTTGCGGCAAATGAACCACGTGACGTTTGTAGATTGCAGCGTCGGTGTGGTTTATAAGATTCCCTTGTCATGTGGCAAAGTGTATGTAGGGCAGTCAGGCCACTGTGTTAACGAGCGCCTTAGAGAGCATGAGCGATCCATAGCAACAGGCACAGGTTCACATTTGGCTCAGCATTGTAAAACATGCAAGTGCAAACCCATGTTTCGTGATACCACAATTTTGAAAAGAGCCGTGACACCACCGCCCGAGGGTAATCGGAAGCATTTTTCATTCAGTCATTGGGGTCACAGTGCATTAGGGTGCCTTCGTTAACCTTGTACAGCGCTGAATTTGGTTTTTTTGATTCTGTCGCATGAGTGCGCTCTTGGGATCGGATGGTGATGGCTCCACCGCATGGTGCTCACTGCGCATGTTTCGCTGGTTTGAGCGGTCTATAAAGGAGTGACGCAATAAAATTATGTCAGTTGAGAGTAGCGCCTTGTCCTGTCGTCTTTCTTGTGTCTGTCTTTTTTGCGCTAAACAAAGTATTCATGGACAGAAGACCCCCTCCTCTGAGTGTACAGCGTTGCCCCGACAGGTGGCGCGCCACGCGCGCACTTGGGCTGTGCGGGGACCGGTGCGAGGCGCGCCGCGGCCCCGACTCCCTCTCCCCTGACGACGCTTCGCCGTGCTCCCACGCGGGTTGCAGAATCAAGCGTCGTTCCTTTATTTAGATTACCATCTATTTATCTCTCTGCCCGTGCCGATCTTGACGTTTGGCTGGCGTAGATCGTTTCCCCCTCCGAGACACCGAGTTCTTTGGTTCGTTCCGTTTGCTCAGGCGCACGTTTCGTTGCCGCGCCGAACGCTGCGTTGCTCGACGCTCACCGCGTGATAGGTGGGCGCAAAGTCCGATGCGGGGCGCCTCGTAAGTGATCGCTGCGCCGTAGCGCATTGTCTTACACCCCTTGGCGGGTCGACGGGAACGCTGTCGCGTTCCACTCTTGAAGGCGAAGCTTAAGCATCCTCCAGTTTTGTTTTCATAATTCCTCCAATTATTTTTCGTATGCTGCGCAGTGCATATTTCTACACATTGGTTATCTTTGTAAGTAGAATAAGCAATGCAACAACAATGCTGCCCTAGGGGATTATGTTGTGAATTATACAAATGCCCTGGGAACCTATGCGCTCTGCGGCAAGCTACTGGAATTTCACCAGAATATTCCAGTCTCTAGTATGTATAACTGCGAGTCATTTTCCATAACACAATTTGTACGTGCTATATATTGTTGACCAGAGACGCCGTGAAGTCAAGTATTTATTCGGACAGCAACATGAACATAACAGACAGCAACGATTCAGTGGCTTCGCCTTATAAAGGGAGCATGGGTGCAGCCGAGGCATGCGATTGGCTAGCGATACAATGGCACATGTGAACAATGACCGCGCGCATCAGATACGCGGCGCACAGTAACAAGAGAATACGCTTGATAAACGTTGCACAGATACAACACTTCCCCTCCAACAAGATCAGAATCTGTCATACGTCAGACGATCCGGCTTCCGCTTATCACGGGCGCTGCGCCTGGGTAGCACAGGTGAACCGGCATCGTTTTGTTCTGACATTGATGCACTTTGGGCTCCATGTGAGAGTGGGCCACCATCACTACGATCCAACACTGGCCGGTTTGAGGCGGGTGCAAGGAAACTTTCACTTTCAAGCAGTTCACTTGCATGTGGCAAAGGTACATCCTTTTCTTTCACAACACTACCAAGCTTTACACAAGAATGTCGCAAATGATCCGCGTGCACAAACCGCGTCTGTCCATCCACAACCACAAGGTATGTCATTGCCGATTTCACATCCACAATCTTGCCTGGACGCCATTTCACCTGTTCCCCACGTACTGAACGCACAAACACTCTATCCCCAACAGAAGATACTCTGGGTGAACTCCTCCTCTTGTTTGCACTACGTACAGTACTCTCACATTTGGCATTTATTGCATCCTGCATATCTGGTTTCAATAACGACAACCTTGTGCGCAACTTCCTCCTCACAAAGAGTTCAGCTGGTGTTTGGCCGGTGAATGTATGCGGCGTTGTTCTATAAGCGAACAGAAAATTATCAATTCTGTGCTGCAGTGACCTGGAACTTTTATTCCTTTGGTCTTCCAGCAATTGCTTCAACAGCGACTGCTTTACTGTTTGAACCGCACGTTCAGCCGAACCGTTGGACTGAGGATGATATGGTGGAGTAAGCGTGTGCTTAACCCCGTTTGACAATAGGAAGTCCTCAAACTCTTTTGCACGAAACTGCGGCCCGTTATCAGTGACTACCTCTTTAGGTAGGCCGTGACTTGCGAACAACGAGCGCACTGTTTCGATCGTGCTTTGCGCGGTCGTTGACGTCATGGCTCTTATTCCCAACCATTTGGAATAGGAATCTACAGCTAAAAGGAACATATTTTTTTTCTTTTTCAGCAAAGTCTAGATGTATCCTCTCCCAACTGCTTGTGCACCACTTCCAAGATGAAAGCGGCGCAAGTGGCACCAAAGATTTTGTGCTTTGACAAATTTCACACTGCTTTACAGTTTGTTCCAAGCAGTTGTCTATCTTTGGCCACCAAACCATTGACCTTGCAAGAGCTTTCATCTTTGTAATGCCAATGTGTTGCTCATGCAACAAACACATAACTTCACTTTGAAGCGAATGTGGTATCACGACTCTGTTGTTCCACACCAAACAGCCGCAATCCACTGAAAGTTCAAATCGCCTCACGAAGAAAGGCTGATAATGAGCGTCCACAGCCCGCGGCCATCCGTGCCATACCATTTCACGAACAGCACTGAGAACTGGATCTTTCACAGTTTCACGCTCGATATCTTTCGCAGTTATAGGGAGTTTATTGACAGGCGAAAAATAAAAGATTTCTTCTGTCTCGTCACCGGCTTCCGGCAGTGGAAGGCGTGATAAACCATCTGCATTGGCTATCTTTGTTCCTGGTCTGTGCAAAATACGAAAACTGTAGTTAGCAAGAAAAATTCCCCAGCGGTGCACACGAGCTGCAGCTATTGCATTTGTGTGGTGCTTTGCTTCAAATATGACTGTGAGCGACTGGTGATCAGTGATTACACTGAAAGTACGCCCGTACAGATATTTATGAAATTTCTTCACTCCAAAAACAACTGCAAGCGCTTCTTTTTCCACTTGCGCGTAGTTACGCTCAGCAGGCGTCATTGTCCGCGATGCAAACGCGATCGGTCGCTCTACGCCCTCAACCACGTGCGACAGCACTGCGCCTAAGCCGTAAGCAGAAGCGTCACATGTCAGCTGTATTTCTTTCGTTACATCATACAGTTCCAAGACCGTGTCTTCACTGATTGAATCTTTACAGCGACTGAAACATGCGTCACACTGGCTCGACCATTTCCATGTGCTGCCCTTGCGCAACAGTTGGTGGAGAGGTTCTAGCACATTTGCTAGGTCAGGCAAAAATTTAGCGTAGTAGTTTACTAGGCCCAAAAATGCCTTTAGCTGAGTCACATTACTTGGTTTTGGCGCTTCTCGAATCGCCTTTACTTTTTCCGCTGCTGGGTGTACGCCATGCTTGTCTAGCTCGTGCCCCAAGTAACAAACATTTTCTTGGAAAAATTTGCATTTCCCTGCGTTTACACGAATGCCGTGCTTACTAAGCGCTTCTAGCACTTTCTGGGAACGGTGATAGCACTCCGTCAGGTTTTTACCTGCTATTAGCACATCGTCCAGGTAACAGGCTGTCCCAGGTATGTTTTGTAAAACCTGGTCCATCACGGCCTGAAACATTGCGGGTGCGCTTGCCACTCCGTACGGCAATCGCCGGAACCTGAAAAGTCCCATGTGCGTATTCACCGTGAGCAGTTGCTGTGCCTGCTCATCCAGCTCAAGCAGTAGGTAAGCCTTCGACAAATCTAGTAAGGTGAACATGGTCCCGCCAACCAGTGACGCGAATATGTCTTCTGGCAGAGGCAGTGGATAGTGGTCAAGTTCAATATCTCGATTGACCGTGACTCTGTAATCCCCACATATCCTAATTTCTTTTGCTGTTTTCTTTGGCACGATAACTAGCGGTGTAGCCCAATCACTGTGCCTGACTCTGTACACCACACCAGCTTTCTCAAGGTCACGCAATTCATTCTCCACTTGTTCGCGCAAGGCATATGGTACTGGTCTCGCCTTACAAAAAGTTGCATGCACATCGGTTTTCATTCGTATACTACCAGTGAATCCTTTGATAGAACCATAGCCTGGCTCAAACACATCACCGTACAACTGTTTCAACTTCTTTTCAGCTTCCGCTGCTGCCATCTGCCTGCCCTCCTGTACGTTATCCACGTCACATTGCAACTGCTGAACAGCATTTTGCAGGTCAACTTTTAGTGTAGTCATCCAATCTCGACCTAAAAGCGTCGGCATGCGGGCTTCATTTTCTTGCTTTGCGACTATCAGAGGCAGATCGTAGCTTCGGTTCTGATAAGACACATTGACCTTTGCTACGCCTTTCACTTTGAGTGCAGTGCCATTATACACTCCTAGACGCACGTCGTCTTTGGAACATGGGTAATTTGGAAAATTTTCATCAAAGTCTCTTTCAGACATTATGGTCACAGCTGCTCCCGTGTCTAGTTCCATCGGAATCTCCTTGCCGTTTACTTTTACTTTAAGCACAATAGGCGGAGAGCTATGAACTTGGTTAGTCGTACTAACAGTCAGCAAGTACGTTGACGGCAAGGTCTCCTTAACTTTGTGCACGACCTTAGTTTTGCACATTTTCGCTACATGCCCTGACTTCGAGCATTTGAAGCAGGTACTTTTGAGAAAAGGACAACTCACTGGCGCGTGCAGTCCGCCGCATCTATGACAGGCGCGAACAATGCCTTTCCCACGTTGCTTCCTTGGACCGTTTTGGGGGGCACGCTGCTCGCTGCTAGCGGTCTTCGTCGCGTGTCGCCTGCCTTGCGTGGTGGGCTCCCGATGCCAGTAAACGTCGGCAGGACTGGCGGTTGACCCCTCCGGTAGCATTTCTCGGGTGTCTTTCTGGGCCGTTTCCAAGGCGGTGGCAATTTTGCATACTCGCTCCCAGGTGACTTCGTCGTCTGACAAGGCAAGAAGACGGCATCGAATCGAATCCGTCCTGAGTCCAGCAATCAGTCGATCCCGGAGCGCTTCTCCCAAAAAGCTTCCAAACGAGCACGTTGCAGCCAGTCTTTTCAGCTCGACGATGAACTGCTTTAGGCTTTCGTCCGGCTCTTGCTTTCGCTGGTAAAAGCGATACCGTTCGGTAACCACTGACCGTTTTGGAGCATAGTGCTTTCGGAGAGCTTCTGTAGCTTCTTCGTACTTGACTTCCGTTGGTTTCTTCGGCAGCAGCAGGCTACGCAGAGTCACGTAAGCCTTTTCACCCAGGATTGTTAAGAAGACTTGCAACTTCTTACTTGAGTCTATTCCATTGGCGGTTGCATACAGGTCGAACCTTTCCAGGTAGACTTCGATATTGCCAGAGTCTGGGCAGAACTCGGCCAAAGATCCCAGGGTGTTGGTCATCACTGATGTCCTCGCTTGCCGTGGCGTCGTTGCCGTTTCCTCAGGCTTGGTCATTGCCACTGCCCGAACGATCCCATCTTCGTCGCCATGTTGACCATAGACGCCGTGAAGTCAAGTATTTATTCGGACAGCAACATGAACATAACAGACAGCAACGATTCAGTGGCTTCGCCTTATAAAGGGAGCATGGGTGCAGCCGAGGCATGCGATTGGCTAGCGATACAATGGCACATGTGAACAATGACCGCGCGCATCAGATACGCGGCGCACAGTAACAAGAGAATACGCTTGATAAACGTTGCACAGATACAACATATATATATATATATATATATATATATATATATATATATCAAGGAAAAGTTCTGGAGGTCTGGTGCATAGGTAGTTGAATAAACGAAGGAGCACACTTACGAAAATTGAATTTTTAATGTTGCAAGGTTTCGGCCGTGGCACGGCCTTCGTCAAAATACCAACAGAATACCAGAATATATATATATATATATATATATATATATATATATATATATATATACTGCGTCCTACCACGATCCTGCAATCGACGCCTCGGCAACCAAAACCAGGCGTTTGTGCCACGTTGCAACACTGGACTTTTTAAGCAGTTGCGCGCGGTGTTTGCCGGCATTCAAAACTCGTATTCCACGTAGCGAATGGATTCGACAGGCTTCCCCCATTTCGCGTCTTCGCAGGCGACGGCTTACATCCGAGCTTCGTGGGCTACGCGATACTAGTCTGTCACTAATGAAAGTTATGCTTTAAAGATCCACAAGATGCGTAATCATCATCTTGGGAAAACTGCACAAGCAGTAAAACGCTGTCTCGCACTTCTTGAACAGCAACAATGCAACTTCAACACGGCAACGATTCTTCATCTTGCAAAGTGGCAATGCACGCAACAATGCTAGTAACGCGCAGCCAAGGCAGTAAAAGCCAGTCAGCGAGGAGCCACACAACTGTGGCATCGACAAGCAAGGCGGCTATAAGCGACGCCATGAAAAGCAAGACATCGGCGAGCGAGGCATCCGCAAACAAGACATCAAGAGTCAAGGCAGCGACAAGGAAGATATCAAGTAGCAAGGCGCCGAGAAATAGCGAACCTACACCAAACGCAGCTACAGATCGAATGTAAAGACGCAAATCGACAAGGACGACGACAGACAGCAGAAAGACTTCTAGTGAAGCTGTGGACAATCTAGTGACTCGCAAGGCAACAGCCAGTCCATGGGCACATTCACCGACGCGCTGTGCCACGTCGCCTCAGCCAAGGTACGGGCTCACAAGCACGCGGCCTGATCCAGCCAATGGAACCAATCGACTAACATCTTGCCGGGGTAAGACACCCTTTGGGGACGCCTCTGCATTTTTTGGGTGTTAGAAATGCAATTCAAAAACGCATTCGATGTAACCTTCGTGATTCCACTTTAAAAAAGTACACTGCTGCATCTACTGTGCCTAAAGGTTCACGCCTCATTTTAAGATCTGCCACGTCTGAAATGTCCAATAGCAACTTGTCGAGGTGGGTCAACACCCTCAAACAAGCTTCACTGGACCTAACTCTTATTGTTATTAACCATTATGAGCCATCCGCGAAATTGTGCAAATCATCAATTATTTGAAATTAATTGTACCCGCCAGTTGTGGGACAAAAACTCAAACCCCGTGACAGGTACACTATATCCTTCCCCCGATAACGTGCTACAAGCAATATTGACTATATTTCCCGTTTCTGCGGAGCTCGAATATGTCGAAGTTGTTGCATCTGCAGGGGTGCTGACACTAGTGCAGACCTTGTCACGTATCAATTTCTTATATTTCTTCTAATTAAGTTCGCGTGTTTTATCTTGCCTGTAATTATTAAGCATTGTCCCCTCTTCAGTAGGGAAGTTATGAGTTGCAGAAAGTAGCTTCTCTTTGTTAACTGTTTCGCGGATGGCTCATAATGGTTAATAACAATAAGAGTTAGGTCCAGTGAAGCTTGTTTGAGGGTGTTGACCCACCTCGACAAGTTGCTATTGGACATTTCAGACGTGGCAGATCTTAAAATGAGGCGTGAACCTTTAGGCACAGTAGATGCAGCAGTGTACTTTTTTAAAGTGGAATCACGAAGGTTACATCGAATGCGTTTTTGAATTGCATTTCTAACACCCAAAAAATGCAGAGGCGTCCCCAAAGGGTGTCTTACCCCGGCAAGATGTTAGTCGATTGGTTCCATTGGCTGGATCAGGCCGCAATTTTGAAAGAAACATGAGGTTACGCGAGTACATCAATGATCGGTGCACCTCTGACAAGACATCTTTATTTTCGACTGAACACTGGTACTCGTTCTCAAAGAGATAAATGCCTCGATCTATACATCAGAGCTGTGCAGCGAGATGTACTTGAAGCATACAAAATGCAATTGCCAATCCGTCGGAACGTTAGCCCCGTTGCGAATGGAGGTTCGAAGACGTGGGATATCTTTTCCTCGTGGAGGGGCTGGGCCCGATATTCAGGAAGTTTGACAAACACGTTTATATTTACATATGCACAAGAAAGTGCAAAGAAATACTGAAAAGTTGATGACGAACTTGTAGTCGCCGATCACTCCCGCCGTCCGTTGCTCCGTTTACGCCTTGCGTGATCATTGTTCAATCACTTACCGCAATCCGTCGTCAAGAGAATGACATCAGGTTCCGTGACAACGGAGGTCGGTTGCCCTTTGGCTAAAAAGAGAACTTGGTCGGAAACGCGTGCACATCACTGGGCACAAACAGGGAAAGGAGGGGAAGGTACGCTGACTGAGGTGATGGCCGTATCATCGCACTGACCGTCTCCGGCTCGGACAGGCTAATTTGTGCGGCTGACAGGCGATGACCTTATCATTGCACTCACCACATCTCGGGCTTGGTCATGCCAATTTGTGCGGTTGACAGGTGATGGCTATATCATTGCACTGACCGCGTCTCCTGCTTGGACATACCAATTTGTAGGGCTGACAAGTGATGGCCGCATCATACTAATCGCTCAAACCTCTCCTGAAGGAGGTACTCCCGCGCTGGTCATAAATCATCCGTTTTGAGAACCATTTTGACGAGGCCATCGGCCAGTTCCCCATAATCACACGAGCCGTGACCGGAGATTGTCGCGGGGCGAACGGCCGATCACAACAGCCCTAAAGAAAGGGCCGCAATAGAAACATTGGCTAACCGTGACGACATCATCATAAAACCCGCTGAAAAGGTGGTGCAGTCGTCATTATGGACAAAGCCAGTTACCTAAGTGAGGCTCACAGACAACTTAATGATCAGTCATTCTAGAGGCACCTGAGTTACGACTCGACCGAACTGTTCAAAACCACGGAAAAGGAAACTTTAGGCAATTTCGCGAAAGAAAACAAAATTGGAAAATCTGCACTTAGGTCACTGGTCCCACTATGCCCGGTAGCTGGTAGATTTTATCTACTTCCGGAAATCTATAAGGAAAACAACCAAGGCCGACCAATAGTTTCAGGAATAAGACCCTCAAAGAGAAATTGTTCCGCTATGTAGATAACCTTGTCATTTCAATTCCTCCTTAATTTTCTTGGTATATTAAAGACACCAATCACTTCCTGTCTGATATCGCTGACTTGCAAGTTCCAAGCGATACTGTTCGAGTCACACTAGACATGGCGTCGCTCTACACGAACATTCCCCGTACAGATCGGATTCAATCTGTACTCCGTGCATATAACAACTCTGTAGACGACAAACCCATCGGCGATTCTAACATGCCGATGCTGGCACTAATCCTTGAACTGAACGACTCTGAATTCGACGACGAACATTACGTTCAAACTAGGGGTACCACCATGGCACAAAAACAGGTCCCAATTATGGTAACATTTTTATGGACATGTTAGAAATAAATTTCCTCGCTGCTCGTGACCTCAAACCATTCCATTACAAACGCTTCATCAATGACATTTTCTTAATTTGGCAAAGCTACATTACTTTCCTTCATTACTGAACTTAACAAGGCGGAAGCGTCAATTTCCTTTTCCCATTCCTATTCATCACTGAGCATAAACTTCCTTGACATCTCGGTATGTCTGTGCAATGGTAACTTAATGACCAATCTTAACAGAAAGCCCGCCGACCGACAGCGATACCTGCATTTCAAAAGCAGCCAGGACAAACATTGCAAAGCGAGCATTCCCTACAGCCAAGCTATCCGGTTCAAAATAATTTGTTCGGACGACAGTGAATTCACTCGCAACTGTAACCAGCTTCGTAACGCACTAACCGTAAAGATATACCCTTCACAAATAATTGATGATGCCCTTAAATGGGCCGAATGTCTCGACCGGAAGGATCTCATCTGTACGGACAAGCGATCGGCACCAAATTCACGAACTAACGTTATCCTAACACACTCTGAATCTATTCCTAACGTGTCGCACATTCTCAGGAAGCATTATAATTTACTGACAAAGAGCGACCGTCTTAAAAACATTTTCACGGAATCGCCAAGAGTGGTCTATGGTCACTCTAGGGCACTGCGTAACCTAGTAACATCTTCAAAGAATAAAACAATTGCTTCTGCTGCTTGTCATCCCTGCAATAAGCCCCGTTGTAAAGTTTGTACACATATTACCACATCAAAGACTGCTAGAACCAGAGCATCCAATTTTTCTGTTAAAATCAATGGCGACTTCACATGCGACAGTACTAACATCATCTATCTGCTTAAATGTTCAGTGTGTCATATGCAGTATATCGGTCACAGCGAAACATCTTTGCGTATCCGATTCAATAACCACAAAGCACAGGTTAACAACTTGCCGCACCGGCCATTCTCTAAACATGTTCGACTGCCAGGTCATACGTTTGACAACATCAATGCAACAGTAATACAATCAGGTTTCAAATCGCACCATGATCGAGATGTACGAGAATCCTTTCTCATTCACAAATTTAACACTGTGTCATCGGGTATCAACGAGAGCGCAGGAAAAATGTCGTGCCTTTCTGTCATATCTTGATGTTTATGCTCTCGTAAAGAATTTATAAAGCATGGCAAATCTATTTATCCTAGTTTTGCCATGTCGCAGTTGATATTATTCTGTAACTTCATGTACAATCATTGTGACACCATAATGATACTTCATAGAAATCATTTAGCGTGCTAAGTTATACTTGCTGGTGCACTTTTT
The DNA here is from genome assembly GCF_038994185.2 of Dermacentor albipictus. Taxonomy (NCBI): domain Eukaryota; kingdom Metazoa; phylum Arthropoda; class Arachnida; order Ixodida; family Ixodidae; genus Dermacentor; species Dermacentor albipictus. The sequence goes on along the minus strand of NC_091822.1, from coordinate 210,797,502 downwards.
TCTTTTATTATTTGCAAATGTACACGTGCATGTACTGCTGACTATGCCCCCGTGCGCATGCCCATAAAAGCGGCTGCACGCTTGTGTCTGTGTTTATTCTGACGAAGGCCGTGACACGGGCGAAACGTAAAACCATTTAACATGCCATGTACGTAAGTATACCCATTCGTTACTCATATATATATATATATATATATATATATATATATATATATATATATATATATATATATATGAGTAACGAATGGGCATACTTACGTACATGGCATGTTAAACGGTTTTATATATATATATATATATACCGCCGAAAGATGACGCGAAGTGCACATGTCCGGAAATCCTAACCACGTATAGGCGTTATCAGTCTCTTGCACGATCAGCAGAACCGATTTATGCAGGAGACAGTGAAAACGGCAGAGAAGCATTCTTTAATGACACTTTAAGCAGTATTATCAACAGACTGGGCGTGCCTAACCGCAGTCAGGCCGGATTACACAGTGCTGATGAAGTAAGAGCTATTTGGTCTTATTAGAAAATTGAAGAAAGACAAGTATGCGCAGCCGGATGTAGAGTTCCCCTGTTCTGCCTTGTACTCGTCGCGGCACTGTTTACCACACGGCGGGGGCCCTATGGGAGATCTTCAATGACGCCTAGTCTGCGTCAACAGATTCCACCTCATGCGTGTGACACATTCACCATTAAATTTCTTATGCGCGGCAATTATTGCGCTAAGTGTAACGGCGCCACACGTACAATGCCACCTTATTTTTTTCTTGGACAGCAACATGTTATTTCCGGGCAGCTCAGCAGCTGAGGGACGCAGTGCCATCGCGTGTCTGACTTCGGCTCACACAAGTTCGCTCACCATTCGGACCATAGGTTTCGTCTTGACCCTCTTGGCCCTGGACGCATATCGCAGCGTGTTGATCGTCTCGTGTGCGTTGGAAGAGCTCGGAGAAATGCAGGCTATCTGCACAGAAAGGGGAAGCCCTCTCACAATTAATTAATGCTACCTCGCGTTCGCTGCAACATACCAGACGTGCAAAATGTCATGCATGTCCGGTCCTGCGTCGGGTGCAAGGAACGCAATTGCTGGTTTCTTGGACATCAGCGTCTCGGTAGATCGTAAAGACAATTTTCTGCGTAATTTCCAGAGGTTCTAATTGGTTATTACCCATTAACGGAGAAAATATGAAAGCAGTAACCTACCGCATCATCTGTTGAAATGTGTCGAGAATTTTCTATATGTCTCAAAGAGCTCACTCACGATTAGAGCCATTCCACTGCCGCCGAGGCTGTCGGCGAGCAGCTTGGTAAGTGTACTGTCCCTGTACGGGATGTGGCCCGTCCGCTTCTTAGGGTCCGCCAGGCACGATATGCAGTTACCTAGGTGTGCAAATAAAATAAGCGACAAAAATATTACAATTTCATTGCTTCTCTGCTCGCGAAATTCATTAGGAGATGATGTGCTCATGAAACAACGTGTTGGTATAAAAGCTCACGACGGTTGCGCCTATTCCGTACACCTCTTCAACACGTATGAAAGCACCATGCTGTATATACAGGAAATAACTACACTACTCGATGTAAGCAATTGAATCTTCGGGCCATGTGCTTGAATTAAAATGAACTGAATTGCACTTTATTAGACAAAGTATGGTCATACAGAAGAACATTGTTATAAACAGTTGCATCCGTAGCATCATGCTGGTTTAGATCCATGCAAAAATTACATGCATAAGCTCGGAGGCAGGAAACGCATATATGCATCAGTTTAACAGCATAGAAGGTTAGCATTCAAAGCAAGGAATAACAAATATACATTCGTACATCGGTTTAACAGCATATGACGATAACATAGGAAACATAGAAATTTGGATTAAAGAACACCCTACGTGTACGTTATATTATCGCCGCTTGATTTCCCAGCCTGTTATACACGTATTAGCGGGCCAGCTATGGCCAGTTGCTGATATGTTCATGCCGCTTTGCGCACCATATGCATGGTTCTATCACCTCGTTCTCACAGCGACTTGTCACAATGGGTATGCCACAAAAGGGCAGCGTTGGGCGACTATTCCGCGTACGAATTTGTTTAACATAGCGTACGTTTCACGGGCAAGAAGCAAGGCTCAACGCATTAGGAATAATATTGCAGCATAAGTTGTAATGAAAACATCGGTGCACAAACACGAAAATAAAGACTTGGGAGGGCAAGGAAGAAACGATAGTTCGAGCGCTGAACTTCAACTGATTTTATTCTTACAGCCGAGCAGGGAGAATCAACAAATTCGCATGTGTACATCAGTGTTGTCTACAGCGATTACAGTGACCTTTTTTGACAGCTGCATCTCATTGTCAAACAGAAAAACGGACGTACCACTAATGCAACTCGTGCCTCTCTGTTTTATGTGATATGCCTCGAAAAGTTCTCTTGCTAATGTGTCGCCACTGCTGCCAATTATGTTAATCTCACGCAGTAGTGGCTGGAATTTGCCTACGAAGCAAACCATACAATGAGCAGGTAAATGCCCATTACCTTTGTTAAATATAGACAATTCCTGTTCCCGGGCCCGGTCATTGACACATCTCCCCCTTTGTTCTACGTAGGACTTCCCACATTTCAGCGGTATCTCGTATATAACGCCCGTCGCATATTTCATGTGCGGTCTAGTGTGGTTTTTCTGGCATCCTGACTTTTTGTCAACACGGCTTATGCGCGGATACAATCCAGCGAACTTGCGTGGCACCGAGAAAACATCTGGCACACCAAACCTATAAACCACTTTCTTTATGGGAAAGTTCGAGGACGTATGGCACCACTGCGGCTTTGCATCCGTTTTGGTACGGGCTAGGCGTATGTTTTTTTCCCTTCACCTTCTAGAACAATGCTTCTGACACCGCCCCTACGACCGAGCGCGGGTAGCCGGCTGTGCGTAGCCTCGCCGATTGCTTATCAAAGCTAGCCTGCATCGCGTGAGGGCACGACTTCATGAGAGCAGACTCAAGGCAAAGAGTGGCTACTGCTCTTTTAACTAACTTTGAATGTGCCGAATCGTACGGCAGCAATTTATTTTGGACACGTGGGCTACGCTGAAAATAGACGTGGTTTTTGTCCAAAAAAAAAAAAACATATCTGAAAACTGAAGAGTACCATGGGAAGGGATTTCATGTGTAAATAGCATGGCCTTCCCATATAGTCTAAAAACCCCTAAGACCACATTAATGCACTTGTTAACGGTAAAAACATCGTTACCTTCTGAAAGAATTAGAAAATGACCGACGTATCTATAAGCCGTAAGGTTGAACGTATCGTCAAAGAAACTGTGCAGGTCGCCGTCAATAAAACCATAAAATTGTCAATGAATACGCCCACTAGGTTCTGAAAATCGAATGGGCCGTTGCAGTAAATGACATCCCTAACAACACATTTCCTCTTGAGGCACTGAGTAAAACAAATCAACTACGTCTACAGAAAAAGAGTGTGCGATAAAGGCCTTTCCTTTCGGGAATTCAATTACATCTCTACAGCTTTTAGTCGCGAAAGGATCACCATCCACTTGCAACGATTTGAAATTCTTTAAAAGGAACTGGCTAACTAACTGCCGCCAAGAACCTTTCTCGATTACGATGGCACGAAACGGAATTCATTCCTAAGTGCCTCAACGGGAAATGTGTGCCTCTGTTAGGGATCGCATTGACCGCAACGGCCGAGTAGATTTTAAGAATCTACTAAGGAATGTTAATTGACAATGTTATGGTATCACAGGAATATTATTTAAAGTCAATCTTTATTTCTTTTAATGACGACTTGTATATTCAACGGCAAGGAATATGCATATTTTCCTGTGGCCCTTCTGTGCTGTGTGACATTTTCTTGGCGTCAACTGACCGAGACCTGCACAGTTCTTTTGACCATATGTTTTACCTTAGGGCTTTTATATACTTTTGTGATTTTCTAGCTGTTTAAAACGTAACCATGATGTTACCGTTGACCAGCGCATTACCGAGATCTTAGGCGCTTTTAGACTACATGGGAAGGGCATGCTATTTACACATGAAATACCATCTCATGGTACTCTTCAGTTTTTGGATATGTTTTTTGTTTTTTGACAAAAGCCACGTCTGTTGGCAGTGTAGCCCACGTGCCCAGAAGGAATTACTGCCGTGCGATTCGGCACTTTCAAAGTTAGTTAAAAGGGCAGTAGCCACCCTTTGCCTTGAGTCTGGTCTCATGAAGTCGTGCCCTCACGCGATACAGGCTAGCTTGGATAAGGAATTGGCGAGGCTACACACAGCGGGCTACCCGTGCTCCGTCGTAGGGGCGGTGTCAAAAACATTGCTATAGAAGGTGAAGGGAAAAAACCATACGCCTAGCCCTGAACAAAAAGAATGCAAACCCGCAGTGGTGCCACGTCCACAAACTTTCACACAGCTTGAAGAAAGTCGCTAATAGGTTTGGTGTGCCAGATGTTTTCTCGGCGCCACGGAAGTTGGTTGGACTGTGTCCGCGCATAAGCCGCGTTGACAAAAAGACGGGATGCCAGAAAAACCACACTAGACCATACGTGAAGCGTGCGACGGGCGATATATACGAGATACCGCTAAAATGTGGGAAGTCCTACATAGGAAAAACGGGGAGATGTGTCAATGACCAGGCCCGGGAACATGATTTGTCTGTATTTAACAAAGGTAATGCGCATTTACCTGCGCATTGCATGGTTTACTTGGCAGGCAGATGCCAGCCACTACTGCGAGAGATTAAGATAGTTGGCAGCAGTGGTGATACGTTAGGAAGAGAACTTTTGGAGGCATATCACATAAAAGAGAGACGCACGAGTTGCAATAGTGTATGTATAGTATATATAATATAGTATAGTATATATAGTATATATAATAGTATGCCCGTTTTGCTGTTAGACAACGATATCAAGCTGTTAAAAAAACGCCACTGCAATCGCTCTAGACAACACTGATGTACGCACGCGCATTGGTTGATTCTTAAAGAAGGGAATTGCGCTAAAAAAGACACGGACGAGTAAGGGCGCAATCTCATCCTCGTCCGTGTCTTTTTCAGCGCAATTCCCTTCTTTAAGTATGTACGACCGACTCGCCCAACAACGTGCTCTCCTGGTTGATTCTCTCCGCTTTGCTGTAAGAATAAAATCAGTTGACTCTCAGCGCTCGACCTATCGTTTTTTACTTGTCCTCCTAAGTCTTTATTTTCTTGTTAGTGCCAAAAATGTATTCATTAGATCTCAACCAACTAGTTCTATTCAAGTTCTATTCAGCGTAAGCTGTTATCGGCTCATTAAAATAGCCGTTTCAGTTGGCGGCGTTGTCCGCCGCGGCCACTGCCACCGCCGGTGTGCGTCTCAGCTATCCCCAGCAGTAAAGAAGTGCCCAGTTCCCGCCGGGACCGAACCTGGGGCCGGAGCGCAGGAGTCAGCTACTCAACCACTGCTCCACGCCAGCTCTTGCTAGCTGTAGCGGGAACATGCTATTAGCTCCGAGAACGAACTACAGGGGCGCTGCGAGCGCCGCTCGCGTGACGTCAGGGCAAGGACTCGCGCCTGTCGTCTGCTACAGTTCGGGCGGTGTCCGGGCTCATTCTGCGGTGTTTTCGTTTGCTCGCCCTCGTTCTCTCTGCTTGTGTACTTATGGCGGTCGTCTCAAATATATTTTTACGACGTCTTCATTCGCGAAAGTTTATTCAAAGAGCTTATTTCTTAGACGACAATGCAGCTCTCGAAGGCAACGCTACAGTGCCAGCCGAAGGAGCGCAGACCAGCTCATGGCGGGTTTTTCAATCGACAACCGCAAACATATAGAAAATAAGAATCCAGTTATGATACCATACCTGCCGCGGTGCAACGAGTATGTCACAGACGCTGGCTATATATGACTTCTACAACAGTTACAATCCGCTAAAACTGGTTTGTTCACGAGGAGTAGTTCATGGTGCAATATCGAATGTTTGCCTTTCTTCAGAGAAACGCTCGGCAGTAACACGAGGACTTAACTAATACTGCAGTTAGGTTCTACAAGCACAACTTGCTTCTTCGACTGCTTCTTAAAATTAAGCGCTTCTTCACGTGTTTATATTAAGCGGCGGTAATTTGAAGTAAAGCTAATGAAGGCTTACGTCTATTTACAGAATACAAAATGGAATGTACCAATATATTCCCTTTTCTGTGCTACACGTTCAACTCACTTAAGAAATTTACTGGTGATTGTTCCTTGAGGAATATACATGACGAATTTGTTTGGCGAAATGACACAGGCTGCTCGGCCCAAATGTTTTAGAGAAATTTGCCTTTTGGGCCGTATGGCTGCCGCCAGAAAGAAGTCGAAGCGTCAATCATTAGTAGTAGGGGACATATTGAAGATAGAATTCCCCTGTGAAGGGTCGAAAATCAAGTGAATATATATGTAAGTTTTGTGGTGTTTTCTTTATGAATGTTTGCGATTGGATTGGAGCAAACTTTATTTTGCCTGCAGTTGGGCGAGGTCCTCTTTTATGTACCGACCAAGCGAATAGTTCTCCGTTTGCATAATTAAACAACGCTGGATCGAGACATGGTGAGACAGAAAGTGCTTGAATTTTCCTTTTCTAGGCAATCTAAGCTGCGCTGCAGTAGCTCGAGAATATTTTAGCCATTCCAATTGGAGCTGTAAAAATGCTTTATGGTTTCAATTCGAAATTGTAGTGAACTGATCGGTTTCACGAACAAAGCGTGCCTCGCCATACTGACAGTCACTTGCTACCGTTTCGTGCTACCGTTGGGTGATGGGTGTGCCATATTGTCGATAAAGGCTACTGAGCGCAACTATGAAACATTTCATCGCTTGCAATTGATTGGCTCTCGATCTTAAGAACGAAACTTTTCTCTCAGGTGATTGCTACTATGGTATTTGTGAATTAACTATGTAAATACTCTACGTGACATGCCGTCGTGTTAGCAGCCATGAGCGTTTCGTTTTTTGGAGGCCTGTTTCAGGGAGGGGTGAAACTAGCAGCAAACTTTTTCATAAACAATGGGCGCCTAACTCTTTCTTTTACGCATAAATAAATGGCCATATTTGGCTAGAACAACTCACCAGAGTAATAAGAATCATGATGACAGCTTCGCTGGGCAATGTCTTTCTAACACGGATAACATCCTGACGCCAATTACCAAGAAGTTTCTTTCATGTAAAATGCAATGTCTCTCATAGCTAAATACTAACGGAATGTTAAGTGTTTAGCCAAGCATCGTACACAACTTCGCGTATTGAATTTCCAGACATTCTTTTTACGCAAAATTTATGGACAGAGACGGCGCATATATGCATTGTAAAACCAGTAGCCCCGTTCAACGCTACATAGCTTGCGATATCGAAGTCCGAAATTTTATTGACTCACGTGCTTCAGGAGAAGGAACTGTGGTTCAGGCATGGCAGCAGAAAGAAGCCGACATACCCTTCGATAAGTGCGGCTCGAGCCACCCATACCCCAAGCATACACGAAGAAAACGAGCACGCGCGGCCGCCGAGCGCGACGGAGCGAGCGGCGTCCTGGCCGTGACGTCACACGCGAGAGGGCGCCACTCCTAATTCTCGCCGCTAATAGACACGCGTTCAAGCGCGAGCGAAGTCATGCGATGCGAGGTGCGCAGCGTCGATATGTGCACATTTTGCGCTGCAGTTGCATATTATGACACCAGTTGGCACGCCATGCGTCGTATCGTGCCGCTTGTTACGCGACTAGAGTTACTGCACAGCCTCCCATTAGGAAGCCAGAGTTCTGACATTGTTTTCCGCGCGCCGCTCGCGCCGCCTCTAGCGATTCTAGCGCCGCCATTCACCGAGCACCATCACATGGTCAAAACGGGCTCCACTGAGTTGCCGAGAAGCCAACACTTCAGGGCCGCGCCAACATGCCGACTATGTTAAAGGGCCCCTGAAACGGTTCGGACAAATTTTGTAGACGCGTAGGGTACAGCTTAAGTAGAACATTCGCACCACAATTCAAGTGAAGCGTTACGTTTTACTGGAGCTACAAGCGATTAGAAGTTACCTTCCTCCCCAGCCATGCTTTTCCTCGTCAACTCATTCGCCAAGCGAGCGGGGCTAAGCTCCGCCTTCACTGGTCCTGCGTCACGATGCGACGTCACATCGTCCACTTCCGGTGGTTTTGGAGCCCGCCCCTGCCCGCGCGATACCTCTCCGCTAGCCGCTTGGCTGTCGACCCCAAGCGAGAGCTATCGAAGCAGCGTGCGTTGCGAGCATTCTGTCGTAGCGCCGAACGTGTCTGGTATTCCGTTAACCACAGACAAGCTGGTCATTTCGGCAAATGACTGGAGGCATAAACTCAAGCTGATGAAGGAACTTTGGCGTAGGCGTACGTGAGCGGCCTGATCGGTCTGTACGATCCAGACACTTGTTGGCGCAGCGCTTAACCAGCCAAACAAAGCGCTAATATTGCTCTAACCAAGTGTAAAACATTTTAAACATTTATAAAAACAACGTGTTGATGATTACACTCCTGCGAGAAATACGCACCAGCAGCAAAGAAGAATACGCTTCGTAGCTGCTACTGTGTATGGTTGAGCTCTATGCCACCAGGTGGCTGCACCATGCAGACCATTCACATTTGCCCTTCTGCTCATCTCGGCTCGTCCCGTTACGGCACAGTCAAGCGGCCAGACCCTGTCCCCTTGCGCTTACGTTTGCCCTAATACAGGACTCGCGAAACGCTTTTGCGTTAGTAATCTTCCGGTGTAAAGTGACGGCCACAAACGCGCAAATCCTGGCGCCGATCGGATAGCGGTAGTCCGATGCGCAGCAGCCAGTTCGCTCGTATGCTGCCTTGCAGAGGGACACGATGTCGCAGCTTGACATATTGCCAGTCGCTACGTTTGCAGTCCACAAGGCAACAAAGTCGAATCATAGTGCTCGCGAAAAGACTGAGACCAACTCTGACCGCGGAGCTCTCGTCAAAATGGAGTACGTTGTAACACAAGCAGACGACACTTGCTGTGTGCCGGAAGTGCTTAAGTGTACTGAAAAATTGTTCTTGTGCATTCTCTTTATGCTACTTTCTTTTTATAAAAACAAATTAACTAACATTCCAACTATTACAAGATCATTTGTTTACCATAAAGTTGGAAAAATTCTCGATCACGCGCCCTGGTCAGCCAATCGGATAGCTCGCCCCACTGACGTCATATGGGTGATTTCGGTCATATGGGTAGGGGCGGCTTAAAATTCTGCCGAGCAGTGCGCTGCGATCGGCAGCGATGTGCATTTTTAAAACCTTATAATAAATTACACGCTTTACGCAGAGCACTTAGATGTGTCAATTAATGATCAGAAGGACCTACTCTAACTACTCCGTACGTTTGTAGAAAATCGTCAAAAGCGTTTCAGGGTCCCTTTAACTACATCACGAGAACTTTAAGCTATCACGGGAACGATATCTTCAGGATCCTTTCAAACGATCAGAGAGAACGCACCACAGTAAAACTATTAGACAGCCAATCAGCCACATCAATGCTCACAAGTTCTCTTTATTTCCTCGCGCAATTTATTATTGGAATAGATTATTTGAGGAAGCAGTGAATTCCGCCTCGTTGGCATCATTTCTTCAATGTATTGGTAATATCAACGTTTGTTGAAATTCGAGTCCAAGTGGTGTACACTCTGAGTTGATAATATTGCCTTGTTCGAGTATTTATTTGTAATCTATGTCCAGTATATTGCCATGCTTTTTTCTTCACTTTTGTATGTATTATATCTTTGCAATTATGTGAAGTAATTAGTTTAAATTTACTTCTCTTGTTTGTACTCTTAGTATCCACTCCTGCATGGGCCTGAGAAGAGCCTGCAGTATCTGCAAATATAATAAATAAATAAATAAATAAATAAATAGATAAATAAATAAATAAACATTCCGCAAGAACCGGCCGACCGAGCGCAATTGACAGCGGCACTGTGTTATTCTTCTTGCTTGTTCCATGGTGCTGTTGACCAAAAGATATGTGTTGACAGGTTTTCTTCTTCGGTTAAATTGCGGAATAAATGTCACACGAACCACTGACAGCTCTTGCAATATGAAGGGATGCTAAAAAAGTGCTTTTTTCTTTCCTTTTAGCGCTCAGCTCTTAGGCGCCCGTTCCTGCAGCAAAAGTCGGCATAACCGAATGAACGAGCACACCGAAAGACGAAAGCAAACGTGGAGAGCAGCGGAGGATGAAAGACGAGAGGGGGAAAGCGGAGAAGGAGGGTGTGGCAAAAGGTGAGAAGAAAAGGTCTGCGCGGCGACGATGACTACGAGATGGCGCCGGAATAGCGCGAGTCGTCCGGGAGGTATGTGGGCGGCGGCTCCTGTGAGTCGCACCCACAACGACACTAATGCGTAGGCTCTCGCGATCTCCAGAAGGGCCGATTTACGCTCAAACAGCTCATGGCCGCACGCCGCACCGCAAGCGAGCGGTCCGCCAGTAATGGCCGACGTGACGTCACGAGAGGCGGTCATGAACTTTTGCCTCCGTGCGGCGACCGCATAAACGTGGCGCTGGTTCGAAGCGAAGCGGAGCGCGAGGCCTAGACCGCTAGGTTGTGAAGGCCTAGACCACTAGGCTTATTGTGAACATTGCAAGAGCTATTCAGCACCTGCAAAGCAATTTGTCTAACGCAACAAGCAGCTGTACTCTTCCCGACAGTCTTCAGTACGTGCGATCGCCAAAGGAAACAGACGGATGTGTGCTGTGTTTACGCGAGGGTCGGAAGGAATGAAGCGGCCAATTTCCTGTGTTTTAGACTGTTTTTTGCATGCGATATACAAGAGCGAAGGACATTGCATACACCTGCATTCTAAGCATGACACTAAGTTCGATACGCGCCAAAATGAAGACTGCGATCGCCCACCTCAGCATATGGTGTTCGTAGGTGTTGTGTGTGTGCGCTTCATCGATACGAAGATTGTAAGTTTGTGCAAAGTGATGACACGATGTGTAGCGATGAGCTTAATTGTCGTGTCATTGCAGTCATTCGTAATGTGCTGTTTGTGTCTTGCTTGGTGTGAGCTGTTTTGCGGGCTGAGATGCGCATTGGTGACCGCGAACACGTACAGAACGTTCGAGCGCTAGGGTTCTTACTTTTACGAAGCGTAAGTGTACTGTGATGTGTACGTGCAATGTGTCAATGTGGTGCTAGGCGTATAAGTGTTCGTTTTATGCAATATGAATATGTCCTGAAGTGAACCGTGCATATGCGTTGCGGGCGAGTTTTGGTTCCGGCCCTTTCTGCCTCGTTCATGTATCTTATGTGTTTTTCAAAAGTTATTTCTGTGCTATGAAGGTGTTTATAATCGCTGAGGGCAATATAAGGAACAGCTTAAAAGTTACATGAGTACATGCGCGCTGTCGTAAAATGTGGACGCGCTTATGCACTGTTCTTATGAACGCTAATTTCGTGCACTCTTCTTTTTTGTCATGTGGACATTGGTGTCAACAGCAGAAATCCTGATGCATATTTCTAGATTAAGCAAAGTATACAGTCTTATACTGAGGGATGTGAGCGCCTTGCATGTGCAAGAAATTCAGCTGCTTGTTGTTAGTGTCCGAGTACACACTGTTTGTGCAAACACCAGTGGCACGGCATGATGAGCATATAATGTGTGAAAACTGGGTGCTTCCTTCTGATTCTTGACAAAGTTGCATTTTTTGATAAAAGACCGCATGCACGTAACAAAGTATGAGGATGACAAAACAACTGGTATGGTCAATATATGATTTGAGGATTGTAGCAGCAGAACTTAAGGAACACGGACACAGAAATGACGACTAGACGAGGACGTAGCTGCACTGTCAACTGATTTCTTAATTGAAATTCCCACTCTTATTTATTTCATCGCCATATCTCTTCTCTTACCTGTCTGAGGCTGTCTCAAAAAGGTGAATACCTTTCTTGTTAAGGCGACTAACGGTGTACTTACACATTGTGCTCCTGTTTTACTTACCTGAAACGCCTCAAGAATCTCCCGAGTTAGCCTATTGTTCCTATTCAGGACTTGTACTTCGTGATAATTTGGGGGTGCACGTGCTTACATGGCTATCTTAACTACCCCGGTCATGTACTAATTGTGTCCATGTCATCCCTGCAAACTTCTTAATCTCATCCGCCCACCTAACTTTCTGCCGTCCCCTGCTACGCTTCCCTTCCCTTGGAATCCAGTCCGTAACCCTTAATGACCATCGGTTATCTTCCCTCCTCATTACATGTCCTGCCCATGCACATTTCTTTTTCTTGATTTCAACTAAGATGTCATTAACTCGCGCTTGTTCCCTCACCCAGTCTGCTCTTTTCTTATCCATTAACTTTACACCCATTATGACACAAGTGCTTCCACATAAATTACCCGAATTTACTTTTTACTTGTCAATCCCACGGGTCCTGAAAGGTTAAGGGCAATCAGCACGACTGCAACGACAATGAGTTAGTTGCCGAGCTTAGTTATCAAGTAACCAGTTCAGGGACTTCGCTTGTCGCACCAATTCAGACCGCCCGGGCCTCCTAAGCGTGCAAGGCTCAAGTGGTCTAGCGCGCCATAGCTGCGTTTACACCGCACTCCCGTAAAAACTAGCTTCTCTAATTCTGGCAACAGAATATTGCAGCTCAGTACACAAACAGTCAACAAAAGCTGCAAAGATTTCTTGCAAAACTAGCACCGCTGGCATGTTACCGAGAACAAGAAGCGACTTGTTGATGTTGTTCGCCTCGACAAGCGTGTTTCCGCGGCTCCGTGTCTTCTTGGTCTTTTCGGAGCCGGCGAGGTCGACGAGCGAAAGCTTTCCCTGGCGACGGATGAAAATGTTCGGGTCATCCGGGTCGCGTACATCGGAAGCCAAGTTGATGGTCAGGATGCTGTGGCTGCGACTCGAGTACTCGTTCATCTCGTGGCTGCGCACCTGACGGTTCTTGCGGCCTGCAGAAATAAATGGCAACGCTGTCGATGTATAGGCGCAAGACTGTTTAAGCTGTAACATCACATTCGGTCGATTTCGTGCTTTAATCTGCGTAGTGTTCACTGCAGTCGCATGTTACTTCACAGTTTAAGGCAAACGCGCACTAAAGCTCCCAAGGCTAAAATCTAGTACGCATACACAAATACTGTAAAAATTAGACGGCGGCGGCTGCCATCGTATAGCTCACCAGTATTCCACATTTCGCGGCCGCAATGCGGAACATGTGGTTTTGCCTTCCACACGCGTGGCAAGTTGCTCTTTTGTCCGCATTCATTTCTGCTTTTCTGAATATTTCTACACTACAATTAAAAAAAGTACTTCGTCTATGCTTTCAGCTCCTTGACTGACTTTGTTTGGGCGGCTAAAAAAATGTTCCCAAATCCAGCGCTCATGTCGAAGTGTAAATGACGCAAAGCTTTCGTGTGGTTTATAGAACCATGTTTGTGCTGCGTATGCTGTCTCAACAGCAATGCAATGTCAATTTCAACGTTGTACGCAAAATCATATCGAAGAACCAATGCATTGCCTTGGCAAGCCAAAAGTAGATTTGAAACGGTTAAGTAGGATGTGTCTATCGTGCAAAGTCATGTACTGAAAAGCTCAAGTGGCGCATTTTTCCATCGTGCAACTCATGCTCTGAAGTCCGGTAACATAGTCCTTATTTTAATGCAAGGTCCGTACACACGAACTTTGACAACGCGCACGAACGCTGGTGCTCACAAAGGCAATGGTGGTTATTGCGAACACAAAAAGTCGCAGCTTCGCCCGAAAGGAGAAGCATCGATCGCGACTGCAAATTAGTAGTCAACATATATCGACTGCGACAGAAATATTAGTCAACATATACTATAGTCAACTATACGAAGTAAGGGCAGTAGTTTTATCTACCGTATAAACCTGGAAACATTCGCTAACTAAATTAACAAGCGTGCTGTCATAGCGCACAGGCAAACATGATCACATCATACTCGACAACCGCGGACACTCGCCACAAAACGCTGGCGCGAGCAAGCGCGGCCGCAACAGCGAGCGAAGTGATTTAATCACCGTCTGTCGCTTCAACGCAAAAAGCTGCGAAAACACGCATCGCGTATGAGCCGTCCCGCACGAGCCGTCTGCAGATCGCTTTCTAGATAAGGCGCGCGTCGCCGCGCTAAGTGCGCAGTTGCTGCCTCCCGCACTGCCTCCCCGCTTGCCTCCCCCACGGGCGGGAGATTAAGCCGTGATTGTCGGTTTCCCTTGTGCGCGGTCGTGAAATACGCATTTGCTGCCAAAGAACGCCGTCCCCATCCCTCTCTCCCATGCCGCCACTGCCTTTCGCGCGACGGGAGACAGCGTGTTTCCACTCAGCTTTCCTTCCTTGGGCACCCCAGACTGACCCGCCATCGCCGGCTCCTGTCGCGCGTACTTTCACTAGCACGTACTGTACAACACACGGCGCGAGGCGACGGTATTATTAGACAGTTTTAGTTACACGTACGTAGAGGCTTCACGTACAGTGGTGAGCAGCCTTGTCTAGAGCGCGCCGACGGTGCTCTGCGGTAAAGCCCCTCAATTTTCCAAAAGTAGCGCCATTCTTAGATCTTTCTGCCACCCCGCTCACCCAGGCGCTTCCTCCTCCACTCCTCCTGTCGCCCCAGCCTCCTCCGCTCCCCCACTGGCCAATCTGTGTCACGTGAAAGCAGGCCCCGCACTTTTGTATATTTTTTTTCTTTCCGGCGCAGAGCAGGCGCCGCGCTTTTGTATATCTTTTCTTTCCAGCGCGCTGCGACCCCCATTCTTGGGCCTGCGCGGCGAAAGTACGGCAGGCGGTTTGAAGGAGCGCGGTAGTTTTATACAATGTGTTAGGGCCGAGTGCTTAATTGCGATGCCGTGCTGCTGCGCCTACGGTTGCCACTACAGACCCAGTGACGGCAAAAAGCTTTTTGCTTTACCATCCGCCGGGCGCAACGCAAAACGAAGTGTGGATTCACAAGATCGGGCGGGCTGACTTCGAGCAAGTGGCAAAGAACGCGGGCTTTGTGAAGTAAGTGCCACGGCTCCTCCAACCTCTTCTTTTGACGCCCGTGTCAAAACGGGCCCGTGTCCAGTGCATTGGGGGCGCGTTAAAGAACCCCAGCTGGAAAAAAATTAATCCGGAGCCCCCATTATGGCGTGCCTTATGAGATCGTGGTGTTGGGATGTAAAACCCAAGAATCAACTTTTTTTCTGTCTTGTGTGCCTTGACTGTTCCAGTTAACGCAACACTGCTTCCTTGTGAAAACTTACAACGCAAAAGAATACAGACGCACGTAGTATACAGAGATAAAATTAGCACTTCAACAAAAGTTGCTGGTGCCAATGAGGGGAGGGGGATAATTATTTTCTGAACCTGTTTCCAGTTGTCCCATCAAGTTCCTTCTTTTTTTTCTATCAAATTCTAACCATTTGCACTGTAATAAATAAATAACGATTTCATATGCTGGTACGTTGTTCAAATTATCTATACCGCCTATGTGTGAAAACGTTGCTCATGGCCACCACAAACTGTGCATGAGCTAAGTACATTTGTAAAAGGCGCGGAACAGAAACGGCCCTGCTGCCAGGCATTGCTGACCGCAGACAGTCGGAATCTCTCACGCGCCGGCCGAACAAAAGCATCCTGCAGGTACGTAAATTAACCTACGAAACCACGTGCACATACTTTCGCGCTGTCAAAACCTGAAACTCTGGTAATTACTCGCGTGTCTGAGCACACCGCGTGCTTGTGTCGTGCTTCAGCAACACGAACTTTCAACGTGCGCGCGCTTTACGCCTTAAATAATGGTGCTTTTCTCTATTTCTTCCGCAAATCCGACACGACATTCGTAAGGCCAGTTACCGACGGACAAAGCAAGATCTAGATTGAAAAAACTGCTCCGCAGGACTCGAACGAACTTTTCCGCGGATTTCCTCCCGTAGCGTGTTAGCCGTCGTCTGCTACGGCAGGCCCACCGCCGGCGGCGCCACCGTCGAGGCCGCGCCGAGCGGAGGAGGAGGGAAGTGAATGGCGCTACTTTGGGAGATTGAGGGGTTTTACTCTGCGGAGTAAGTCAGCGCCACCTAACGTTGCGCTCTGGGTTTGAGTTATGCGTCCCGCGCGCATGCGCGGCAGAAACAGGCATGCCTGCTCATCGCGTCCTTGTCCAGCAACCGCCTTGCGAGTTCGTCTCGTGCCGCCAGGGACGCGCTGCCTGCAATTGTGACGCTGTGACAACGGCGAGGGCGTCGCCATGCCGCCGTGTTTCACGAGTGTAACGAGACGGCCAGGCAAGCAAGCGCGAGTGATAGCAGATCACCGCGCATTTCTGCGCAGGCACCACTCGCCGCGGCCATAATGTCTTTCGGCGTGTATCTGCACTGGGTATTTAGCTGAGGGCGACAGCCGACGAAAGTAGGCGACGAGAATAGACACCAAACAACCATATAGGCCCAATTCTCGCACTCTTAGCCTGGTCTGCGCCTGAAACGCGCGATCACCCGCTATCACTTGGACATGCTTCAGAAACGCGCGATCACCCGATATCACTTGCACTTGCTTGCCTAGCCGCCTCGTGATTCGCGCGAAACGCGTTGGTTTTCCGGCCGCTGTTACATATCATTCAGCGCGGCCCTGGCGGACTGAAGCGCAAGCACTGAGGCCGAGAACCCACGAGCAAGCACCGCTTTATTTTGGCTGCGCATGCGCACGAGACGCATAGCTCAAACCCAGAGCGTAACGTTAGGTGGCGCTGATTTGCTCCGCAGAGCACCGTCGCCGCGCTCTAGACAAGGCTGCGCACCACTGTACGCAAACGTGAAAAGCCTACGTACCTTACGTGCACGCCACCTGAAACGCTTTTAGCTACACGTAGGCGACGCACGCCAGTAGGGACCCGGTAGCCACATCTATCGGGAAATGTGAACACGGCGGTAGCCAATTCAATCCTGTCGCCGTGTTTCAATGCAAGCCGTCTGCGCGCGCGCGGCCCGCTATCGCTTGTTTGTGATCTCGCGGAACTCCCGCGCGAAGCTGTCTACGTGCGCAAGAAACGCACTCAAAGAATTGAATCTCACGTACGTCCGTGAGACGCGCGCGCGCCCGCTACGTTTTACGCATGCGCACTGCTGACACGTAGAAGCTCTACGTACGAAAAGCCTCTACGTACGTGTAACTAAAACTGTCTATTGTCTTTGCACTTCATAGGTAGCATCACGCCGACGGCAAAAGTGCCCCTGCAGTTTCCATATAATCGCTGTCGCAATAAAATGTCGTTGATGGTAGGGGGATTGCGATGGGACAGTGTGCAGTAACCTTCGCGCTGATACTCCTCAGCGGTTCAGTTCCTGTTGCGGTGGCACAGTGGCTATGGCGTTCTGCTGCTGAGCATGAGGTGGCTGACTTTGTGCCTGGCTGCGGCGGCCACATTTCGGTGGAGGCGTAATGCAAAAATGTTACTGTTCGCAACTTCGAATTTGGGTGTAGTATACTCAACAATAGACCATATTCACACTATCAATCAGGTGATAGAAAAATGTGCAGAATATAACCAACCCTTATATATAGCTTTCATTGATTACGAGAAAGCGTTTGATTCAGTCGAAACTTCAGCAGTCATGGAGGCATTACGGAATCAGGGTGTAGATGAGCCATCTGTAAAAATACTGGAAGATATCTATAGCGGCTCGACAGCCACCGTAGTCCTCCACAAAGAAAGCAACAAAATCCCAATAAAGAAAGGCGTCAGACAGGGAGATACGATCTCTCCAATGCTATTCACCGCATGTTTACAGGAGGTATTCAGAGACCTGGAGTGGGAAGAATGGGGGATAAAAGTTGATGGAGAATACCTTAGCAACTTGCGATTCGCTGATGATATTGCCTTGCTTAGTAACTCAGGAGACCGATTGAAATGCATGCTCACTGACCTGGAGAGGCAAAGCAGAAGGGTGGGTCTGAAAATTAATCTGCAGAAAACTAAAGTAATGTTTAACAGTCTCGGAAGAGAACGGCAGTTTACGATAGGTAGCGAGGCACTGGAAGTGGTAAGGGAATACGTCTACTTAGGGCAGGTAGTGACCACGGATCCGGATCATGAGACTGAAATAACCAGAAGAATAAGAATGGGCTGGGGTGCGTTTGGCAGGCATTCTCAAATTATGAACAGCAGGTTGCCACTATCCCTCAAAAGGAAAGTGTATAACAGCTGTGTGTTACCAGTACTCACATATGGGGCAGAAACCTGGAGGCTTACGAAAGGGGTTCTGCTGAAATTGAGGACGACGCAACGAGCTATGGAAAGAAGAATGATCGGTGTAACGTTAAGGGATAAGAAAAGAGCAGATTGGAATGACATCTTAGTTGAAATCAAGAAAAAGAAATGGGCATGGGCAGGACATGTAATGAGGAGGGAAGATAACCGATGGTCATTAAGGGTTACGGACTGGATCCCAAGGGAAGGGAAGCGTAGCAGGGGGCGGCAGAAAGTAAGGTGGGCGGATGAGATTAAGAAGTTTGCAGGGATGGCATGGCCACAATTAGTACATGACCGGGGCTGTTGGAGAAGTATGGGAGAGGCCTTTGCCCTGCAGTAGTCGTAACCAGGCTGATGATGATGATGAACCAAATCAATATAGATAGAATACTCTGCAAAATTATCCGGGTGATGGGATGGCAAACAATGGGTCAGGGAATGCGTTGTTTTTCTGCAAAACAAAAGCTGATGACTGCCATTACGTAAGTCACTTTAACATCATATGAGACTGGTCCTTAATAAATTAAGAAACAAACCAAAAAACAAGACACACAAAAATTAAAAAAAATCTAATGATGCTCTATACACACTGGAATAAATAAAAAGAAACGGATAACTTCTAATGGGGACATATAAGACGCCTTGTGCAACACTAAAGGAAAAATTCAATTTCGAGCTATGCCGCATAGATGTGGGGGGCCTTGCACCAATAGTGATAGTTACCACTGCATTTAGAAATTGAAAACATTCATGCAGACAAGGATGATGATTATATTTTTGGCTGCCACTTCAAATGCCTCCACCAAGTGTTACAATGCTGCACGCAGCCATACCAAGGATCTCAGAGCAACACCTGCAGGTAAGAAGTAAAAGCAGTCAAAGTGCTTGTGTATTCTGGACACTATGTTTGAAAGCTTTTAGGCAAGAAGAGTGCAAGAAGCAGACATAAGAACTGCATTTATCTCCATAATTCCCCATTTGAATGGCCTTTTCTTTTTGCTTAGACAATGCCTACGCCTAGCCGCAGCAGCTCCCTCATGCAGACTCCGCAAGCCAAGAGGCCGTGGAGGCAAATGCATGTAAGAGGCAAGAAGCAATAGCACCGGTATTGACATTTATCTAATTTCTTTCTTTTTCTTACGTTTAGGCAGCCAGCACACCTCGAACAGCCACCTTGACTGTGGTTGTGTTACCCTCAATTGTCGCTAAGGAAGCATTTGAGGGAAAGCAACAGGCAATGTGAAAAGCCACTTCTCCATGTAAACGATACTCATTCTCTCGAGTGATTCCTACGCAACGCCAGTTCATCTGTGCAGACTCCACCAACAAAGATGCCGCGGAGGCACATGCACGTCAGAGGCAAGAAGCAGTGGCACTAGTGTTGACATTCCCCCAATTTCTTTCTTTTTCTTACGCTGAGGCCGCCAGCACACCTCGAACAGCCACCTTGACTGCTGGTGTGTCAGCAGATTCCTGTTGTACATATGCCCATAAAAAACTTCAGTAAACTTGAACTTGATGATCAACTTGAAGGCAAATGGGATATTGATGCATTGCTTTGTTGAACATTTAGTGTACAGATACATTTTATACTTTGCAGTGCTAGAGAGCGTACTTTGAAATGTTTCTCTATATTTTTCACCTTTCATTACGTATGTGTTGTGTGGCCCTCAATGCTGTTCACGTTGCAGCAGATGCCTTGTTTGTGTATTGCACATTGAATTAAGCTTGTGATAGCCACATGTGTAAAATGCCTATACTTCTGTCACATCCACAAATTAAGGTTCTATGTAGTTCTCAGTGTTGAAAAAATAACCCTAAACAATCCGATCGTGGAATAGTGTTTATTACAGTAATCCCTATGACAGTTATTGACAAGTTGACAACTTGAACTGGTCAGTCCGTCATGGGAAGTAATTGTATGTATACATATAGAAAAAAAGGGTGTGTGTGTGTGTGTGTGTGTGTGTGTGTGTGCGCGCGTGCGCGCGCGCGCGGTAGGGTGGTACAAAAAAAAACGTACCAACACCGTCCTGTAGACCCATTCCTTTAAAGTACCGTAACAAAGCCGTATTATGCATAAAGTTCATACAACTAACTATATTACTACATACGCCTGGCGACGCGAACTACTTATGCAATGACTCGCATTCGCGACTGCACTGGATGCCCTCCATATTATTCTGGTTAATCATGCTCACTGCACCGATGCAAAAGAAAGATCATGGGCGCAGGCGCCTTTAAAGTACGTCGACCTTGCCAGGCACCGGTGCGCGGGCTAGGGGAGCTGTCCGTGCGAACACTCCTTGGAGCACACCTACCTCGGCGGCCCTAGCCTACGTACCGTTCTGCTTCGATGTTTGATCCCCCCCCACTGTCACATGGATGCCCAGGAGTTCCAGCGCCGCCTGCTTTATTATAATCTCAGGTGCTCTCCTGAGATTTCCGTTTGCCGGTTACATGTGTCCTACAGCTTGATCAGTACTTGTGATAACCGTCGCGACTTTGGATCGCGACAGCAGCTTCTGCAACATAGCGCGCCCATGCAAAGAAAATTACGGAACGCCAACTAGGAATCTGACCACAGCTTCGAGCTTCTAACTCGTAACCTCGTCGAGTGACACTCCTGCAACAGGCGTGACCGCTGAAAACCACATACCGCCAGAAACTTCAACAGGATCATCCTTCGGTTGCATAACTGCCACCTGCACGGCCAACATGGACCACATCCACACCACCCCGCAACATAGAAAAAAGAACCAACTTATAAAGCCCCAAACACACGGCTGCACGCACACCATATCACCACACTACAAGTACGACGCCATGCTGTTACGCTGCTAAAATTGCCAGATTATAACTGGCTTCTGTCACCAAGTCTAGTAAGCGTCTTAGGAACTGGCAACCTCTGCGCGTAGCAACATGGCGGCGCTCTTGCGGTTCCCGATTTCAATGCATGGGCACTATGGGTAGCTTGTCCTCTAGAGTCAGTATAATAACTGTATGATGGATTGGATCCGAACGTGCCATTCGGCGGCCGAAGCCGCCGTTTGGATCCAATCCAATCTACCAGACGCGCCACGCGAAGCCGGTCACGTGCAAGCGTAAGATCGCTCCAAACTTCCCAACTCCCGTCGCGTTCGGCGCCACGAGACTACGTGCTCGGTTGCAACATGAGTGACAGGAGCGTGTTGTCATTCTTACGACACCAAAAACGTGGCCGCGCCCCATGGCTGGCGACGTCGGCGTGGAGTAGACCAATCGCGCGTGCCGGTAACGGAACGAACGTGCCGAACAACGATCTCCGCTCACACCTCCAGTGCCAGAAAAATATCGTGTGCAGAAGTCCATACGAGGAAATGGTGGAAAAACATCAAAACAGTTAAGAAATAAGGTCACTGCACTAAAAGAAAGCGTTACCTCTTAGTCTTCCTAATGAAATGCATGCGAAACATCTAAATGACAGCAACAGTCAACTGCTAAACTAAGTTCGTTTTAAATTTAACGAAAAAAGAAATAACCGACAGTTCACGCTCGTTCAGCGCCAATATTACAACACCCCTACTAATAAATATAATATTGGTCTTTGTCAGATGTCATAAGTCTGTCATTAGTCTGGTGTGTCGCAAACACCACTTGTGCCACATCCTAAGCCCGTGCCCAGTGTGCCCCCCGCACCATCACTGCTCAAGCCATAATTTTAGGATTATATCGGCAAACATGATGCTCAGTAGAGATGAAAATGTGGTCCTCCAGTTCTTTGGATATTACTGGACGTGCCTATAAGAACGGGTAAGAAGACTTGTTATGGCGAGCTTACCCACAATTCAAAACTAAGAAACAGTTCACTGCGGCCTGCATCTTAGCTTACTAAAAGGGATGAACTTATTTTCATTTATGAGGTACGCAGTGGAGTTCATTTTTGATAGACTCCACTATTGCAGCAGTTTGAAATTTAGCATTTTACATTCTTGAAGGTATGGAAAAGTTGCAGTTAGAACACAGTTATTAGTTTATTAGACCAACTCTTTCTGTGTATGACAGACGACTAGTTACAAAGAATTGGACATGCCATGTCGAAAACAGTAAGCGTACGCAAAACTTCCTTGCAACTGAAATTCCACACAGCAGTTGTTCTATTCTATACCGACGCATAACTCACCGCTTGACAATTCACCGACTTCGTACACATAAGCACCCTTTCCAATTCGCACCGGGCTCGAAAACCAAACACGAGACATAATATCAGACATATAATCACACCATTTCAGAACATGAGCAAAAACGGCTCAGTCTTATTCAGCCTAAAATATGAATTCCTCATACGTTTTCAGTAGGTTCAAGATAACGCACCCAACTTACTTCTTGCAGCATGCCGCTGGATGCCTGCGGCAAAGTTTCTAACTGGCGCGGCACGTAACTTCAGTGGTCGCAGATTACCCATGGGCGAAAGACACCGTCAAGCACGCGGCTTATTATAACGAAAGCATGCCGCCAACAAAATGACGCCTTTCGATATGTGACTCCTTATTTCAGCAGCATTCCGTATACGGTAGGCTCACAAACTGAATAATTCAAACACAACAAACGCACGCTTAGCACTCTACACATAGGCTCGGAATCATGGGCAGGTAAACGAATCATTTTATACGTCCCCTCGCTCCAAGTCTTACTGAACATACCATGGTTCAAGCAGCATTTGCGATTTTCAAAGCGCTTGTGGACGGCGGCAAGTGATAAAATCACATGCAGTTATCGCGATGACTGCCTTTTTCGATTGACATCGAGAGACAAAGTCCGCTTGCCTAGTCCGTCCGTTGTCAATCGCGACGGCTGAACGTCGCGACGACTGCCTGGCGAAGCATGTCATCTACGCAGAATTTGCACGTAAGTTAGAATTAACTTACCGTGGAGAATTTGTTGTTATATCCAACGAATAACGAACGACTGTCCTGTTTTCGCGGCGGCGCGAGAAGGCTGACACACGGTCTTCCTAGGGTGGTCTTCTTAGCTGGTCGCGGGACGGATAATTTTAACGCGATAGCGTTAAGGAGCTCGTGTCGCAGAAAAGCCGGTGTCGTCGGCGTCGGTGTCGGGTGTCGGCGTTTGCGGCGTTGACCGTGAGCGATAAATCACGGCAGGCGCTTCATAAATAAAAAGCAACTTCCAAGATTGGCCCGGTGGGAATCGAACCAGGGTCTCCGGAGTGTGAGACGGAGACGCTACCACTCAGCCACGAGTTCGATGCTTCCAAGCGGTGCAAACGCGCCTCTAGTGAATGCGGTGTTGCCTTCGAAACGAGCCGTGGAAAGTTATACTGCGGTGTATATCGGTAATTATGAACATGTAACGTACAGAAGTCACAATTACACGAGTTGCGAAGTGCGTTTCCGCTGCATTTCTTCTGCGCTTTCCGCACACGCAGAGCCATCTTGCGGCAAACACAGAAGACCCCCCTCCTCTCAATGTACGGCGCTGCCCCGACAGGAGGCGCGCCGCGCGCGCATTGGGACCGCTGCCAGGCGCGTCGCGGGACTCCCTCTCCCCTGACGACGCTTCGCCGTGCTCCCGGTTTAGATAACTATCTATCTCTCTGCCCGTGCCGATCACGACGTTTGGCTGGCGCAGATCGTTTCCCCTCCGAGACACCGAGTTCTTTGGTTCGTTCCGTTCGCTCAGGCGCACGTTTCGTTGCCACGCCGAACGCTGCGTTGCTCGACGCTCACCGCGTGATAGGTGGGCGCCAAGTCCGATGCGGGGCGCATCGTAAGTGATCGCTGTGCCGTAGCGCATTGTCGACTCCTTGGCGGGTCGACGGGAACGCTGTCGCATCCCACTCTTGAAGGCGAAGCTTAAGCGTCCTCCAATTTTTTTCTCCGGTGCTGTGCTGTACCGCGATGTTGTGCGCGCGTGCGGTAGAACAACTCCGAGTGAAAAAGTACAGCGCTGGCTCCGCTTTTCTTTGCACGGTGGCCATAGAGAAAGAAATTCAACAAGAGGGGACGCTCGGAGAAAACTGTCAACAAGAAACACGTCACGCGTAGTGGTTGTCCCATCCGTTAGTTGACGCGAGCATCGGGGGAAAAAAAAGAATGTGAAATGAACTTAGAGACAACGGTTCATATTTTTTTTTCATTTTTATGCGCTTAAACTAATAGCGTCCTCGATCACCTGCACCGGTGCGCACCGCGGCGCCTTGGTGTGCACTTTCATCCTCGATCAACCGCACCAGTGCGCACCGACCATCCTCGATCACCGGAAGCGCACCCTGTTGGAGCGGTTTTCCGTTGCCCCGTCTCGCACCGAGAAAATCGGCGGTGCGCCGGGGTGCAATCCCAGCAAGCACTGCGGGACGCGCGACGCGCGCGCGCACAGCCTGCTGCAGAACCGCAGACGCTCTGGCCCGATAGCTTGCTGCGGTTGCAACGGAGTTGGCGGAGTTAGCTAGTGGAGATGTCGGCAATGAGAAAGGAAGCGCTAGTAGTTGCCGCAATCGATGAGCTTTCGTCAAGTTAGTCTGACAGCGAAGACGACGTACATGCTGATCGACCTCGTCCAAAAACGATGTGGTGAAGAGCGACCGAAAGTGTACAGGTTCGTTGAACGAGTCGTCAGGAACGGGTCGTCAGGATTAATTTAATATCCATTGGTGTTTGCTTGCAACCAGGTATGTCGGAGCACGCCATTTGACAAGGTTCGAGCGCTTGCCGCGGATGCTCAGCACCTGCAAACAATAAAATGTGCGCGCGCGCGTGTTCGCGCACGTTTTGCGCGCCAGGGGTAAGAGAGAGAGAGAGAGAAGAATACAGGAAGGCAGGGATGTTAACCAGTCAATAGTCTGGTTGGCTACCCTACACTGGGGGAAGGGAGAAGGGGAAGAGAAAGAAGGGAGAGAGAAGGTGTAGGTACGCGTACGGACAGCACTTCAGTTAAAGTCGCTCGAGCAAACCAGAAGTTCTGAGAAAACACAAAAGTGCCTTCACTGCCTTCTGAGCCGATGATCGGTCGGGACGGTGCTCTAATATTGTCTGTTCACTCAGAGGACGATCGTCTAGTTTCCTCAATGTGTCGGACAAATACTGTCTTTGGGCTTGAAATTGAGGACAATGGCACAATATGTGGTCAATGTTCTCCCCGCATGCGCAAACATCACATGCAGGACTATCAGCCATTCCAATTAGTGCTGAGTAGGCATTCGTGAAGGCCACTCCAAGCCATAACCGACACAGAAGAGACGCTTCACGCCGGTGCACACCGGCTGGAGGTCTGAGTTGAAGTGATGGGTTTAGTCGGTGCAGTCTTGTGCGTCTTGTATGTACATTATTCCACTCTGCTAAGGAGATCGTGCGTGCCAGAATGCCAAGTTGTCTCGCGGCGTCGGTCCTTGAGAGCGGAATGGGGACGCAGCGGTCTTCTTGGTTTGACGTCCGAGCTGCTTTATCGGCGTCTTCATTACCAATGATACCGCAATGACCTGGTATCCACTGAAAAGAGATATCATGGCCTTTTTCTCCTAAGTGATGGACAAGTTCCGCGATTTCGCCCGTGAGCTGATCGTGAGTTCCATGTCGGAGAAATGAATGCACACATTGCAAGGCCGGCCTGGAATCGCAGAAGACTGCCCATTTTCTCGGACTTTCAGTATTTATCACTTGAAGCGCGTCGCGGAGAGCCGCGAGCTCTGCAGCTGTAGACGTAGTGACATGGGAAGTCTTGAACCGCTTGGTTATTCTCATTGCTGGTATAACTACAGCTCCGCCGGAACTGGATGATGTAGTTGATCCATCAGTGTAGACGTGTGTGCAGTCGCTGTATTTCTCGTACAAGAGAAATAAAGTTAGTTGCTTGAGCGCTGATGATGGCAAGTCCGACTTTTTCTGAAGTCCTGGGACTGTAAGGTTCACTTGAGTACGGCGCATACACCATGGAGGAATAGAAGGCCTTGCCGCAGGTGTGTAACCTGACCTGAAAGAGGCACGGTGCGCGAAGACAGTCGCACTGAATGTCGTGTGTGGCCTATCTACTGGGAGACTTGCTAGGTGGTGGGTAGGGTTCCGGGCGAAGTGTCTTAGGTGCACACGCATTGTTTCAATGCTAATGTGCGTTCTAATAGTGAAATCTTGAGCCACTGCAATAACTTCAGTCGTTGACGCACTCCGCGGTAGACCGAGACATATCTTGAGTGCTTGGGCTTGGATGCTTTGGATTATGTTCAGGTTAGTTCTGCAGGTGTTGGACATGACAGGTAGGCTGTATCGCAGGAGTCCAATAAAGAGGACCCTGTACAGTTGCAGCATAGAGTGTATTGGCACTCCCCAGGTCTTTCCTGCAAGGAACTTAAACATATGGCAAATTCCTGTCAGGCGTTTTTTCACATAATTCACATGAGGGGTCCAGGAGAGATTTTTGTCAAGGACCACCCCTAAAAATCTCTGACTCGTGCTGTACGAGATCATGTGTCTGTCGACGGATATCACGTATGGCGACATTGATTTCCTGGTAAATGCCACCGCTGCGCACTTCTCGTATGATATATGAAGTCCTTGTTCTCGAAGGTAGGATGATGTCAAAGTAGCTGACTTTTGAAGCCGCGCGCGAAGCTGCAGTCGCGTCACAGCCGACGTCCAAATGCAAATCTCGTCGGCATAGATGGAGAGCCTAACAATGCCTGGCAGGATGTCGGTGAGTCCAATGAGTGTTAGACTGAAGAGCGTTGGGCTGAGTACTCCGCCCTGAGGTACCCCACGGTTACTGTAATGCTGGGAGGTCGGGCCATCCTCGGTAAGTACGAAAAAGGATCTCGTATGTAGATAGCTACGTATCCAAATATATACTTTGCCGCCAAGTCCTACTGCCTCTAACGCGTTCAAAATCGCTTCGTGCGTTACGTTATCGTACGCTCCTTTAACACCCAGAAACAGGGCAGCAGATAATCTTTTGCAGGACTTCTGGTGCCAGGGGTAAAGTGGCGCTGCATGCAAGCACCCTGCACGGGGTGCAGTTTTGTCCTCGATGTTGACCCTCCGCAGTGCGCCACCACCGCGGTGCAAAGCGCACCTTTTTGGTTTCGGGGCAATCCCGGGGCAAGGTGATCGAGGACGCTATAAGAAGTTTTGCGTATAAATGAACTTATACTTCGCGACCTATCTCTCTTGAGTCATCTAGCAACAATGTAGCGGCACGCCCGACACTCCATATGATGCGTCATGCGCCAGACGTGTCACGACGTGCCAACGAAGCGAGCCAGGCCGGCAGCGCATGTGAAGTTCGTTTGGCGACCCGTCTCTTTTGGATGTAGCTCGTTTGTGGGCTCCCGGCGTTTTCTTGCGTTCCCTCTGTATTTCGACACGGCACCGCTGCACAATTGACTACGGCAAGGTGAGAAATATTGTTTGACGGTCTGCGACGCATTTCAAGCAAATGTAGGCTTACGGCACAAAACCGAGACTAGTGACGCAGTTAGCGAAAAAGAGCTCGGCCGTTCTGGCGCAGTTAATTTTAGTTAATGACTCGTACTGGGAAACGTTTGCAACGGCTTCTATGAGCCCTAACATCATTAAAACTTATTTCCGTAGGTTTTGGGCACCCTTGCCGCACCCGGCTAAAGCCTGTTTCACATGATGCGATTACCGTCGCACCGGAAGTGCGATTTCCGTCGTCTGCGATGAAAATCGCAGTCGCAATGCCGACCCGCCGATTTTCGGCTGCGACCAACCGATTGGTTGCACAGTCGCACCGATCGCTGCGGTTTTCCGTCGAAATTGCGCGGAGAGCTGTCAACGGAGCTATTTCGCCGGTTTGTTTTGAAAAATGGCGTCTCGCACGACAAGTGCAATGCGCGGAGACGTGGGTCGTCGAATTCGGTACGTACGCGAAGGGAGAATAAAAAACTTGTACCGCAGATTGCATTCTCCGATTGCTATGCGTTTGTTGACACGCTACACAGCAAATGACGTGCATTTTCACGTTTTCTTCGTACGCCTTTGCGAGTTGTCAGTGCTAGGAGGTGTTCGATCCCCAGCAGACGACGAGGTCGTCACAATTTTCATTTGTTGAGTAGCATGCAAAAATCGCGCTTACTGAGCAGCTTGAATTATTTCAACCTCAGCAAGGGCAAATGACAAGACAGCAAAGTACCCGAAGTTTCAACGTTGCGCTGAACGCGGCACCGTTCAGTTGCATCTTCTTGTCGGTTTTCAAGCATGAATTTCCCGATGCATCTTGAAAGCTTATCATGCCTCTTATTAAATTTGACAGAGCAAAAGTGTAGGCTATCGTAATGAATTTGCTACGATAGCATTAAATCCGTGGCTTGAATAAAATATTACATGCACGTTAAGTTGCACCTCTTCTCTGGATAATTTTTTTTTTCTTGCACAGAAACCAATAAACATTGACTATGTTGCGGAATTTGTATCCTTACTGCATCTGTATGAACTTGCTCTGCAAGGTAATTAACTGTACAGCTAGTAGATTAAGTAAATTGCTTGCTATAGTGGCACAGTGACAACGTACCAGTGACAACGTAAAAGCAGGCAAACGGCCTGTTCTTGTGGGTATAAAACAGTATAAAACGACACGCTGAAGAAAAGGAAATCAAAACTGTGCAGTGAAGTCAGCCAGTACAAGTAGTTCTTGCACGTTCACAGCTGATCAAGTGTGCAGAAAGATTCATGCCTTACATGTTTGTAATAAGTTTCTAATAAGTTTGTGATCACATATATTAGTGCGTAAACCCATATAACGATATCCGCTGCGATTACTATCTTTATAAGTAATGAAATACCATGCTACTTGCAAGAACATAATCACCCGAGGATTTTAGAGAGAGAGAGAGAAAAAAAACTTTATTTGGTTCCTTCAAGGAATTAGCGTCTCGAGGTCTCCGTTGTCTTCTTGGGCGCCGGCCACTTGGAGCCTCTTCAGGCAAGGGTGGGCCCCTATTCCAGGCCTCCACTGAGCCTAGCTACCTCACTAGCGTGCTGCACTAAGGCCCTTGGGGCCGTGAGCTCGCAGCTGGTAAGCCGACTCTCCCATTGCTCCGCACTCGGGTTATTGTGTTGGTGGAATGATTGATTGTGTTTACATTCCCATGTGACATGACATAGTGTGGGTGTGGCCCCGCACCATGGACCCACCCATGGTCTCTGTATTGTGTTGGGTACATGTTGTTTACGATGTATAAATTTGGGAAGGAGTTTGTTTGCAATCTGCGCCAACTCGTTGCTTCCACCTTCGTTAGAGCTTTGTGCGGTGGTGGATATTTGGCTCTCGTCCCTCTGTATAAGTTTAAGATTTCTGTGTATCCTCCTTCACAAGCGTGTGGGTGATACTCCGGGGCGTGCGACTGCTCTACTCGGAACGTGGTCTCTCGAGCTAGGCTGTCTGCCCTTTCGTTACCCTCTATGCCTGCGTGGGCCGGAATCCAGATTAACTTGTGCGTAACGTTCCTCTCGGCGAAGTTGGCTCCGCCAAGAATTCTGAGGGCGGCTTTGCTAATCTTGCCCCTGGTGTAATTTCTGCACGCTTCCTTCGAGTCTGTTAAGATGTTTAGAGGCCTGCCTGTCCTGTATCCTTCTACTGCCACCAGCGCCACGGCAATTTCTTCGGCCTCCGCGGTGCCGGCTGCCTTTGCCGTCACACATGTGAGCAGATTCCCGTCGCCGTCCACCACCACTGCCGTGGCCGTGCGCTTCCCTTCTCGCGGGTACGTGGCAGCATTCGTGTATACCGTGTTGTCTAGTAGCGCTAGTGTCTTTTCCACGTATTCGGCTCGCGCCTGCCTTCTGCTCTCGTGCAGGTTAGGGTCCATGTTCTTAGGTACTGGCCGAACGCTTACTGTTTTTCTTAAGCAGTCAGGCACGTCTGCGTATCTATCTACGTGTCCGCTCGTGTCCCGTCCCAGCCTAGTCAGGAGCGCTCTCCCTGCAGGGGTGCTTTTGAGTCTGGCTTTTTGCGTTTCGAGCAGGGCTTCCGCCAGTTCGCTGAAAGTGTTGCTGATGCCCAGTTGGAGCAGTTTTTCGTTTGACGTGTTTTTTGGCAGATGGAGAACCGTCTTGTATGCTTTCCTGGGTATCGTGTCCGCCTGTTCTCTCTCTCCTTTGGTCATCGCGTGGTACGGTAGCGAGTTGATGACTCGGCTGACGACCAGGCTGCCGACGAGTTTGAGTGTGTCTTCCTCTTTCATGCCATATCTTTTTTGGGAGACCCTGTTGATCATCCAGCCCACCTGCTCCGTCACTTTGCTCAGCAGGCTGATGGTGTGGCTGCATTTTCTGCTGCCCTGTAGCCACATGCCCAGGATTCTGATCATGTTCTTTTCCGGGATGTTTTGACCGTCCAGCGTTACTTCCAGTGTTGCTTGGGTGGGGTGTCTGCCTACTCTCAGTAGTTCGGATTTTTCTGTGGGGCATACCAGTCTCCTCTCTCTGGTGTACTTTTCGACACAGCGGGCAGCCTCTTGTAGCTTCTGTTGTTTTTCTCCCAGTGAACCTTGCGTGACCCAAACCGTGACGTCGTCCGCGTACATGGCGTGTTGGATGCCCTGGATCTTGCCGAGTCGTTTTGCCAAACCGATCATCGCCACATTAAATAGCATGGGCGATATTACAGAGCCTTGGGGTGTGCCTTTACACGGTGTGGAGAAGGTGTCGCTTCTCAACTCCCCCAGCCCTACCGTTGCCGTTCTGTCTGTTAGGAAGTCCTTGACGTAGTCGTGTACTTTCCTTCCGAAGTTGGTGTTGTTGAGGCCCTCTATTATGGCCGCGTGGCTGACGTTGTCGAAGGCGCCTTTGATGTCGAGCGCCATCACAATGTTTTCACCCGCCTTGGGCAGTGTGACGAGTACCTCCTCTTTGAGTTGTAGGAGGACGTCCTGCGTCGATAGGTTGGCGCTGAAGCCATACATGCTGTCAGGGTACCACCTCCCGTTCTCCAGGTGCTGCTGGATCCTTCTGGTGACTATTCTCTCATACAGTTTTCCCAGGCACGACGTGAGCGAGATCGGCCTGAGATTCTCGATCTGTAATTTCTTGCCTGGCTTGGGTATTATGACCACGACGGCATGTTTCCATTCCGCCGGTACCTTCCCCTCTTGCCAGAGCGTGTTGAGGTACGACGTCAGCTGATCGATTGCCTCGTCGCTTAGGTTTCTTATGAGCGAGTTTCGAATCTTGTCCGCTCCCGCAGCTGTATTCTTGGTGGCCGCTCTCACGGCTTCGGTGACCTCCTCTCTCGTGATGGGTCGGTCCATGTTCGGGTTTTTCTCACCGAGATAATCTCCTTTGTAACCTTCGATTTGGTCTTTCCCGTAGCATTTTTCTCGGACTTCTTTCAGGAGCTGCTCTTCAGAACATTCGTACTGGTGGACCAGTCTTTGGATCGACTTGCCGCTTTCGGACTTGTTCTTGCTAGAGTCCATTAGGGCCTTGAAGATGCGCCACGTTTTGGCCGTACTTAGGGTCCCGTTCAGCGAGTTGCTAAACTATTGCCATCCCTGTCTGGCCAGCTGCGTCGCGTACTCCTCCGTCTGCCTAGTGATGTCCGCTATCTTCTTCTTTAGCTTCTTGTTTAGCTTTTGTCTTTTCCATCTCTTGGTGAGCCCGCGTCTAGCCTCCCAGAGCCTGAGGAGCCGCTTGTCTACCTCCGGTGTTTGTTCGGTTCTGTGCACTTCTTGCGTCTAAATTTCCTGAATTTGCTTGAGTTGTTGGCTCCACTCTTCTACCGAGGTAATGTTACCCTTTAGCTGTCGACAGTGTGCTCTAAAGGCGTCCCAATCCGTCAGCCGAGGC
The DNA here is from genome assembly GCF_038994185.2 of Dermacentor albipictus. Lineage (NCBI taxonomy): Eukaryota > Metazoa > Arthropoda > Arachnida > Ixodida > Ixodidae > Dermacentor > Dermacentor albipictus. The sequence continues at coordinate 210,765,450 of NC_091822.1, read as the reverse complement.
GTACCAATTTTCCTCTCGACATTGTCTGCCACCGTGCTGACTCTTATTATGTGGTGGTCGCTGCCAAGGTTCTAGAGCAGGTTTTCTCACTCTGCCTGCTTGGCGCCCCTGACAAAGGTTAGGTCGGGACACGTGTCTAGACTTACGCTGTTTCCCTGTCTAGTCGGCTGGTTTTCATCGGTTAGCAGCTCGCACCCGGTGTTTTCTGCCGCCGTGCAGATGCCTCGTCTCTTCTTGTCTTCCTTGTTATAGCCCCATGCAGCGCGGGCTTTTAGCGTTAAAGTCTCCCGCTATGATTAGAGTGTTTTGTCCCGCCAATTTCTTGGCCTCCGCGAAAAGTTTAATAAAGTTTCCTTTTGTTTGTTTAGGTGGACTGTACAAGTTTACTATGTAGGTACTTCTAGCCTTTCTTTTCTTTTTGGGAATCACCTCCTTGATCACGTGTTCTATCTGGGTGTCCTCGATTTCTTTATGCGCTATGGTTACTACTTTGTTACTTATGAGGGTCGCGGCGCGGCCACTCTCCTGGCACCTGTAGCCCCTGAGCGCGGGGGTTTTATTGGTTTATTGTAGCACGAGTATATGTGGTGGATTTTCTCGCGTAGATATGAACTGTTGCAGGAGTCCTTGCTTGCGCTTGTACCCTCTGCAGTTCCACTGCCATGCTTCTAGTTAGTTTTGTCCTGCCATGTTGCGTTGATACTGTTGCTTGTACCTTGGGTTTCTGATCCGAATCTCCTGTCATTGTATAGCCTATCCCTGGCGTCATTAGTGGTTTTCTGTGTGGGTTGATTTTTGACGTAGTTACGGAAGCTCTGGTCCTGCAGAGCTATCTTTTGTTGCGTTTGTTGCATCTGATTTTGCATCTGTTGCATTTGGTTTTGCACGCTAGTCATGAAATTCCTGATTTCATCATTAAAGCTTTTCTCTTCGGTGTTTTGCTGCACTGGTGCCACGGCCTGCGGTGGTGGCGTTGGCGTTCTGATTGGCGAGTACCCCGCTCGCCTGAGCTCTTGCAATTTTTTAATTAGGTCATCTATCCTCTTTCTGAGTTGTCGCGTTTCTTCTCGGCTTAGCTCGAGTTCGCGTTTGAGACTTTTGTTTTCCTCACTTAGTTGCCTTTCGACCGCTGTCTGCGTGTTGTTGTTGTTAGTGTGTGATCCCGAGTGCGGAGCAAAAAGTGTCTTGGGAGGGCCGGTCCCCCAGCTCACCTTAACGCCGCCGTCCTGCTGCTGCTGCTGCTGCTGCTGCTGCTGCTGCTGCTGCTCCTGGCCCGTGCCGCCCAGGGGTGGATAGGATCCGTCCCGGTTGGACCTTCGGCTCTGGCTCCGGTCCCGGCCGCGGCTCCAGCTCCGTGACCCGCTCCGGTAGGCATTGAAGTTTTGCTGATCCTGGCCCTCGTCTCGTAACCACTTCGGTCTTCTTGCGCCGCCTCTGCTTCGGCTGCGGCTGCGGCTCTGGTGCTGATGTCCCTGTGGACCTCCTCACAGCTCACCTGCCATCTTGAGTCGTTGCTTGCAGTCCCGCGTGCCTGCCAAGTAGTCGCCCCCGCATATCAGGCATTTGGGCATGCACTGGTGTTGTTCCGCTGGATTTTGGCAGCCACATTGCTTGCAGGCCTTGGCCTCCGGATTCGGGCAGACGTCCACCCGATGCCCCTGGTGGCAGCATTTGTAGCATACTTGTCTCGTCGGGCGGTACGGGTAGCACCACATCTCTCCACCGTAGTAGAGTACTTGCTTCGGGATTATGGGGCCATCAAATGTGATGACCGCCGTGCTCGACCGTCCCAGCATGCTGGCTGCTAAGATCTTGAATCCTTGCATTCGGACTCTGAGGTTCGCCTTGAGTTTTTCCGGCGAGGTCCCCGCGTCCACCCGGTGGATGACCCACCGCAACGTGCCTTCCGGCACCGCCACGTGTGCGTTGATGGCGTAGCTGCTGTTCCCGAACGTTCTGCGTGATGCGCCGTATACGTTGGGCCGCCTCTTCGTTGTGGGTGCTTACTATTATGATGTTGGAGCCATTGCGCAGCCTGATGATCAAGTCTTCCGCCTTGCATCCGGATCCGGTGGCCGCGACCATCGCTCGCGCAACCTGGTGTGTCTGCAAGCTCTTGACTGCGAGTTCACTCGGCCTGAGCACCATCTTTAAATCGTCCTTGGGGAGCGGAGGCAGTCACCTCCGCGGCACCCCCTCTCCGCCTCCTCGCTTCGGCGCAGCTGGCGCGCCGCCTGTGATCCTTGCGTCGCCTAGCGAATTTCCGTTCCCTAGCGCCGTTCCCGCCCAAACTTGGCTGCTCTATCCTTTGCCGTCTCGCTGGCGCTTCTTCTGTCTCCTGGACATGGCAATCTCCCATTCGGGGTCCGCGTCGTTATTGCTTTCTGCCTGTGGTCTTCCTGTCGCTGGGGTGCTGCTTCTCGGGACTTGGGTGCCTGCCACGGGCCCGCTTCGATCTTGTACGAGGACGGGCTCAGTGGCGTCGTGAAAATCTTCCTCCATGGTTTCCTGGGTTTCCGCCATGAAACCTGTCGGGACCTCTCGTCGATGATTGCTCAAAGTTGGGGTTGGGTATTCGGGACTTCGCTCCAGGTCGTCTCTACCTCAGGCCGAGGCCGGGGCGCCCGCGGAGCCCCACTCTCGCGCTAGGTCTCGTTAGGCCTACCGTCCGGCCGACCACGGGAGAAATACAATGTCCGATGAAATACAAAACATTGGACCCACTGATTTGAATTTGGGGTCTTCGTGGTCCTCTTCAGTTCCGGCGTCGATCCCAGCCAAAGGTTTGGTGGTCCAATAGGGTTTGATGGGTCAAAAAGTCCAAAAACTGCGGAGTGCATGTGACACGCGTCCTCTCGCCTCGGCTTCCTCTTCTTCCCCCCGAGGATTTTAGAACAAGTTTCTGCATTTCAACTATACACAATATGTGGTTTATTCAATAAAAGACCACAAACTGGGCTTTTTTGCAATAACAAACTTATTGCAAACTTTACTTACATACAGGCAAGAAAAAAAATTATAGACAGAAATATTGTTCTGCAATTTGTTCACCTGCCACTGTGGCTATAGCATTCTGCTGCTAACACAAGGCGAGGGGTTGATTTGCCAGCCATGGAAGTCGCATTTGGATGGGAGTCATAGGTGAGAAAAAAGGCTCTTGCACTTAGATTTAGTTCATCACCTTTTATTGAACCCTTACACTTCAAAATACTATTGCATAGGGGGGCATGCCTATGCAAAATCTAACACCAATAGAAAGCAAAGGACAGAATTGTAAAACAACCATATTTCGTGATAATTTGAGTGTGTAAATATTCATTGCATCAATATGTATTGTTCAACAGCACTGCACAAATAAGCATGATCAGGTATAGCAAGTACTCTGTCAGGAAGCTGGTTCTACAGATGTATAAATGTCGAGGCATGAATGCTCATACTACGTCGCACACATAGCACAAAGAAAGCCTTTTTCAAGAGTTGTCCCTTCTGGCAGATATGAGTGGGCCATAAGCAGCAGAAACTTTATTGCAGGACATTGTGTAATACCACTTATGAAAGAATGAAGAGAGTGAAGAGGCTTTTATCAGCACTACCTCATGCTGCTCTAATAAGAGGAACGATGAGCAAAAACACTTCTGGTAGAGCACTTAAACAGTAACTTTCTGAAAGAAAGAAAATTCCAGGTGAGAGTTGAAGGTACATTTGTCCCACACACACCAACAACACGGGCATACTACAAGAAACACTACAGCCTATGGTGTATTACAGTCTATGGGAAAGCTATCTTACACAGAAATCAAGAATGATGCAACAAGTCCTCGACAACACTGCAGACTTTCTTGGCCAGTCTGGCGTCTCACTTTCTGATAAGTCAGCTCATATCGACGTCGGAAAAAAAGAAAGACTAGAATCAAGAACTACCCCAGATTGCACATTGTGATCCACATAGCTGGACAAATATGCCCGCAAGTCAACATCCACAAATCCTCACTTAGTGTAAGCCCATGACGGCATAGCCAGCACGTGGGTGAAACAATTATGCAATGCCTGGACGCAACTTCCACACCTGGTGAAAAGAATAATCTCGAAATAATGGGCGTGGACGAGTGGATACTATAGAAAATCGCAGATGCAGTGCTTGTGTCCAAGGTATGGTACGGTGTGAATTACCAGCAGCACACAAAAAAGACAACTCATCGAATACAGGCATCGGGTAGTAATAACAGGTCTTTCCAACTGTACCATGCTTGAAGACCTCTATTAGAAAGAGCTAACGAACAAGTACCTAGACAGAGTAGAGTTGCAGCCTGCAGCACAAATTCTTTGTCTCAAGAGCTCAGAACCTCGTCCCAAGATACTATGCCAGCTAGCATATGAGATGCAAAGACGACTTCCCCTCCCTTCAAAAACACAACCTCGGGAGTACCTGAACTTGAAACACAACAGGCCCATACCGTGAAATATGGGGGCAAACAATTAGGCCAGAAGACTATATGCAACTGCCAAACACACAGAGGAGGTTGCTAATCATGAAGATGCAAGCAAACATAAGGCACATATAGTACACTGATCTGGCAATAGCAGTGTAACAGTAGTATGACACTAAATAAAACTAAACCCCATATAAGTGAATACAATTCCAGGTCATCCTACACCTAGAAAAGCTGAACTGAAAGCAATCAAAGCAGCACTTGTAGTGCAGATTACACCCTGCACAACACCCTGCATGGATTCTCCAGAAACTGTCTGGGCCTGCACATCATACAAGATTGTCACGAAAATCAGGAGATTGACACGCGGCTTGTAAGAACAAGTCCAAAAATTAAATTACAGGATACATAGCCATGCAGATATTCCAGGACACAAGCAGGCTTATAAGCCCGACATAATAACTGAAAATTAGATGAGTTTGTGTGTATTCATTGTTAACTAAAGTGCAACAGATACACAACAGACAAGAACGAAGCGCTCGGTGTGTTCACTTCGTTCCTGTCAATCGTATTTCTGTTGCACTATAGTTAATGAATTCATAAGGCTGCACAGGAGAAGACTGATACCTCTGCCCAAGGGCCCGATCTCACATCCAAATCCACGCGTGTGTGCACACACACACACACATACAAATGTTGCAAGAGTGCATACCGTGAAGCAGTATCAACAGGATGACACTAGATATGGATGAGGACGAACTTTCAACTGAGGTTCATTTGTAAAAATGTGGCGAGTTACATAAATTACCAGAAAAAAAAGGACGATGAGCAAAACGAGAACAAGGTGAAAGCAGGTGCCAACGTTTCGACAAGTGGACTTGTCTTATTCAAGGTCCACGTGTGGAAACGTTGGCTCCTACTTTCACCTAGTTCTTGTGTTGCTCATCGTCTTGAATTTCCATCTTCAGCCTTCGCCGTGTTTTCCCCAGAAAAAGAAAGACATCTTTGAAGGATAGATAAAAATTGGTGCTTGATGCAGCCAAACATAAATAAAAATGCTACAGAAAGAAAATACAGAAAAATTCCAAGTGCAGGAAAATAATCATTACAATTGCCAATCCTGCATGCCAGCACCTTTCAAGAAACACTGTTGTTATTCCAGTAGACAGACTGACAGCTTGCTTATGCAAGCACATTCTTCCAGTTCCATGCCATTGGGAAAAAAATGAGTTTCCTGGAAGGTAGCCACATGCACATTTGCTGATCACAATGTCTTTTTTTTCCCTGCACTTGTATATCTATATGTATTTTCTGCCTTCCTCCATTTTATGTTTGGTTTCATCAAGCACTAGTCTTTATCAGGTTTTATTGCTGTACTACTTCCTGGTAACCTTTATAGATCACTGCATTTTCACAAGAAACCTTTTAACTAGGAGTTAGCGTACCATGCTCTTACTGCTTCACACTATACATTGTTGCTACATTGGCCAAATAAAAGATTTTATAAGGTATCATGAGGGCCATTAAAGTGACTTGTTGCAGTCTAAAAAAATGAATAGCCTGGCTGCAAATGGCACCAGAGAACACATAGGACAAACAAGAAAACCGAGATGATCTAACAATCAAAAGTTTAATGTACACACTGAGTAAATGCTCGCTGACAAGCAATAGACTGAGCATACACAAAAAGGAGAAGCAAAAATTCATGTGCGTTTCCCGACAGGAAATGCATCCATCTCTAACGGAAGCCGTGCTGACAAGATTAACACAGCATTTTTAGATCTACAGCTTCCGTAATTTCTCTAGACAGCCGATCTGCACAGAATGCTAGCTTCTTCCTCTACAATGCACCCTCGATGTGGAGAATGCATTGTAGAGGAAGAAGCTAGTATTCTGTGGAGATCGGCTGCCTAGAGAAATTATGGATGCTGTAGATGCAAATACACTGGTAGAATCTTGTGTCAGCATGGCCGCGGTTACACTTTCAGAGATGGATGCGTTTCCTGTTGGGATCTGTATGGACACACATCAGATCTTCCTTCTGCTTTTTTGTGTGAATTCGATTTATTGCTTGTCGAAAAGCATTTACTCGGCATGTTCAATAAACTTTCATTTGTTAATACACCTCATGATTGTCTTGGTCTCTAGCAGTAAAGTGTTCATTCTTTTTACAGTGAAGCTCTATATGCCTAGGCGAAACTCATGGTCCGATCCCAAAAACCCTAGTGTAGGGGTATGAGCCATTGTTTAAGGGGGTGTGAGCCATTGCATTCGTCTTGCATGATGGACGGAGACATTTCTTCTTGGGTAGACATAGAAATGCTTATGCATTTCAAACATACATTTATCTGCGTATTATTGCAGGGAAGGGACACTGACGGGGATGCGGTTAAGACAAGATCATGATGTCATTATTATCTCACAGCAAAGGTGTGGTGGGCCATTGCCTAGACTAATAGTGACGTCATTTCTCTCTAGCAGCAGAGCGCGCGTGCAGCAGTCTCTCTCAGACTTCCCTATAGGTTTGAAAATGTGTCCCTGTATTTAATTAAATGAAATGTGCATTCCCGGTGTGTCACTTCGTAACTACAGTGCATAACTGAGTCATAAACGTTATGATTAACGCATTACAAAACACACGAGCGTAACATAATTCAGAAAGACTTTCATGGACCCGCTGGATTAACACAATGAACCACTCATTTCACTTTCCATGATGGTGATCTTGCAAAGTGCAATGTGTGGCATTCCAAATAAACAATGTGATAAACCCAAGCCAAACATGTACATAACGTCATTAAGAAACACAGACATAACCAATAATATAGAAAGACTTGAATAAACCATTGGAATTAAGCCAGTGATAAACACCGGGACCGCACATTTCAGCTTCGATGGTTTACCGTCTGTACTGGGTGCATGGGCAGTAAGTTCTTCTGTTATTGTTTGTTAAGTATTGTATAATATTGTACCAGTAAAACAGGTTGGGCTAGTTGGTGCATTGTATTGGCACTGCTTTTTTTGCTGGTTTTATGCGAAGCATACTAGCCGCACAACCACGCTCTTCCTTGCTGCGCCGCGCGCGGCCGCGTAGCTACCATATGACGTCATAACAGCTGCAAAAGCGGAGGCTCAACTCGTGCGCTCGCTTGCGGCCGCGTAGCTACATAGCCGGGTCTCAGCTCGTGCGCTCGCCTGCGGTCGCACAGATGGTACTGCGACCTAACTCCCGCTCCTCCCGCTAGGGCACTGACGTCAGAACAGCTGCAAGCCGGGCTCAACTCTTGCGCTCGCCTGCGGTCGCACAGCCGGTGCTGCGGCCTAACTCCCGTTCCTCCCGCTAGGGCACTGGCGTCATAACAGCTGTATAAAAGAGCGTCGCGCTCTCGTCGAGGCCAGTTTGGTTGCATTTCGCCGCTCCGAGCGAGTAGAAGTACTCCCAGGTCATGACCAGGTCCAAGGTTGCTTGTTAAAGGCTAGTATGCTTTGCATCCTGGGCACAGCCATTCTTTTTCTTAATGTTGTGCCCTTCTTCTTTTTGTAACAACTTTTTAAATCCCCCTTGCATAGAACTCCAATCTTGCAGCCTGCGAGGTATATAAATAAATAAGTACATAAGCATGTCATTCATTCATCTGCATAAACCTCGCACCATTCCTTGCTCAACAAACGTCACTGTGTTGATGTCTCGCAGCGTGCATCTACATTAACTGCCGTTTGCATTTCGGTATGGTTTGTGAACAGTGTAATGCATAAAGATTACATGACATTAAGGTTGTGACCTATGCGGTGTATAAGGAAACATTGCAAAAGATGACATGTTGGATTGTTGAAAATCAGACAAATTGCATATATCGCAGTTACTTTACCAGCATTTAATTGAACACTTGACAAAAACTTCACTTCGCATAGATTCCAATCTGCAGTTTTCTTTTTTGCTTATTAATGCAGTCGTTACTGCATGGCCACATTGTAGATTGGAAAACAAAGTGAAATACATTTGTTTGTTGCAATATAACAATATGTGTAGATCACTGCGATTGTAACACGAGAACTTCATACAAACATGCACACTATAGGATGCAGACAAATGGTCAGGACAAACTCCAGAATGTTTGCATCCTGATACTTATGAAAGTGAACGGTTTCATTCCATGGCTGTCAATGAGAGGGACCGAGAAAACCTAATTGTGTTCGTGGAACAAAAACGCATTGATAAGCTTAGACATATTGACGCGAAATAAGTTTGCACGTGTTGACACGGGACCCTTAAGGCGAGAACGACGAAGTTCGTGGTTGCGCGCGGGCTCTCCGAGGACCAGCCATCGCTAAAGGCAGACGTTTTTTGCCAATCTGTATTTTGCCAAACTGTTTTAGTTTTAATAGCTGGGTGACATTTCTGGTGGATGTGTGGGGTACGGTCGATGTTAAGATCTCCGGAGCATACCCCAGACCTAAGCCCGGCGAGTAGTTCAGCCGAACTTATCCCTGTGCACGTACATGCCAGACGACGTCTCCAGGGACTCCAGCTACAGCACGGTCTGCTACCCGAACGAACTAGAATGACGAACCAACCACCTCCTGCCACTCCTGCAGCATCGCACGTTGTCGTCAATCACATCCGGACGCCGAATCTGTTCCACGGAAGTGCTTCAGAGGACGCCGACGACTGGCTTGACCATTTTGACCGTGTTGCCAACCTCAACGACTGGAACCACGAGCGTAAGATACGCTACGTGTACTTCGCTCTTGAGGATTCCGCGAAAACATGGTTTGAGAACCACGAGGCGACACTGACATCATGGGAAGAATTTCGTAGGCAGTTCCTCAATGCCTTCGCCAGGGCGGACAGAAAAGAGAGGGCGGAGTTAGCGTTGGAGGAAAGAATTCAAGGCCCGAATGAGCGAGTGACGGCGTACGTAGAAGACATGAATCGGCTTTTCAGACGTGCGGACCCTATATGACTGAAACAAAGAAGGTGCGCCATCTCATACGCGGCGTCAAAAAGAGGAAATCTGCTGGCCTCATTCGAAATCCGCCGACGACACTTGCAGAATTCCATGACGAAGCCACTACTATGGAAAAGGCCCTTCAATAGCGGGCCAGGCGAAACAACCGCGACGCCGTGATTTCAAGCGAGCTCTCTGCCGTTACCCTCGGTAACGACGTGGGCGCTTTGCAAGAACTCATCAGGGCTATCGTCAAGGAGGAACTGCAGAAGATGCAGACGACCACTGCCCCTGTGGAACAACTTTCTATTGCGGAAATGGTGCGCGCCGAGGTCCGACAGGCCGTCCATAACGTTCCTGGACATTACGAGGCACAACAGCAGGACCGCACGCCGAAATGAGTTACGCTGAAGCAGTACGCCGTCCGCCACCCTCAAGTGCGTGCAGCATGGAACACCCCACTCAACAAATGGACGTAAGCTTCAGGCCGCCTCGCAGCCCACCGCACATCACCGAAGCAAGGACTAGGAAGAGCGACGTCTGGCGCACCACAGACTACAAGCCCCTTTGTTTTCATTGTGGCGAAGCCGGACACATCTACATAACGTGTCCTTATCGTCATGTGGGGCTCCGTGGATTCTCTCCGAATGCACCTCGTCCACGACTTGGTGAGCGGCCGCCGGAAATAGAGAGTTTAGTCGCAAATCGTCGCAATGTTGATCAGCGATGGCCGGAGCCCCGTTCGTCACCTGCTCGTTACAGGTCACAATCACCAAGCCAAGCCTTTACTCGCGGCGCTCTGAGACGCCGCTCGCCTAGCCCGGCGAGTCGGGAAAACTGAGTTCAGCGACCTCCGTAGGTGAGGCCGCTGACGACGACCGTACGCAATATCCTCCACTACGACGACAACGACGAAAACAGAACGACGCAAACGTACAGACGGAGTCGAACACCTTACGAGAGGTAGTAACGTCGAACATTCCCGTCGCTATAGACGACGAAGAAATAACGGCGTTAATCGTCACTGGAGCGGACACCTCAGTTATGAGCATGGACCTTGCCTGCAAGCTGAAGAAAGTTTCTACCGAGTGGACTGGGTCGCAGATTCGCACTGCAGGAGGCCATCTGCTAACCCCGGTAGGAAGATGCAGGAAGATGCGCGGTAGGAAGATGCGCGATGTGAGCATTCGTGGGTTATTTATTTATTTATTTATTTATTCAGGTACCTACAGCGCCCGTTGAGGGCATTCTTGTAGGGAGGATACAATTCCAAAACATACATCGTTATGCAGATGACACTGTGCAAATAACAAACAACAAACAATAAAAATACAACGCATTCCAATACTGAGCAAACTGATAACAAGAGAATCATGAAAGCAACAAAGACGTAAATATTGTCATATGAAGAAGCGTATACAAAGAATTCAAAAACGCACAGCAACACAGCACAAAAAAATTAATTCAACAAAATTTAATTCAACAAAACGCGTGACAGAGCATTTTCAAAAGAAGATTGCGAGGCTAAGACTTCTTCTTCTGGCAATTTATTCCAGTCATGCACTGTTTTGGGAAAAAATGAGTTTTTAAAGACATTTATACGGCACTGGTATTCTTGAATCTTTAAAGAGTGATCTAAACGGGAGGATATATAGCTGGGAGGTTTCATGTATGAATCTTTAGACAAACCTGTTGCGCCTATAAAAATACTGTAAAATAGCTTAAGTCTAATGTATTTGCGTCTGTCTTGCAATAGAGGCCAGCCCCAATTTTTGCACATCTGAGAGCTGCTTTTAGTGAAATGATAGTTTGTGGACACAAACCTTGCTGCTCGCTTTTGAATTCGTTCAAGTTCGCTGATAAGTGTTTTTGTTTCAGGGTCCCAAGTCGCACAACCATATTCTAATATGGGACGCACGTTTGTCAAGTAGAGTGTTTCCTCCAAATCAGCAGGTGCTGCTTGAAATTGGGGTTTAGGAAGTTTAACCCACGGCTAGCTTTGGCAGCAATATGGTTTACGTGGCCCTTCCAAGAAAGGTTGTTTGCGAAGATAACACCCAAGTACTTGTAATTCTTAACAAATGATAAGTTTCTGTGGCCTAAAGAATACTGGGTAGGTAATGGATGATTTTTATTTGTAAATTTCAGAACTCTACATTCTGAAAAACTTAATGTCGTGTTCCATGTTTTGCACCATGCCAAGACAGAGTCAAGGTCGCTTTGCAATTCATAAGAGTCGCTTATACATGTGACGTCACGGTAAATCCAACAATCGTCAGCATACAATCTGACCCGACTGGAAACCCGGTCAACTATATTATTGATAAATATTTAAAAAAGAAGAGGGCCCAAAACTGATCCCATGGGGAACACCCGAAAGAACTGCAATATCAGATGAACTTGCGCCTTCAAGAATAACGCGTTGCTTTCTACGAACGAGGTACGCTTCGAGCCATTTCAGCAGGGTGGGTAGAACTTTGAGGGTAGACAGTTTCAGTAATAATAAATTATGTGCGACAGAATCAAAAGCTTTTTGAAAATCCAAAAATATGCAGTCAACCTGGTTACCATTGTTAATTGAAAAAGCGATATCGTGAGCAAACTCAATCAGTTGCGTGTCGCAAGAAAATCGCTTTCTGAAGCCGTGTTGCATTGGACAGAAAAAGTTGTTATCCTGGAGGTGCTTAAATAGATTAGTGTAAATGATGTGCTCTAGCGATTTGCATATGACACTTGTAAGGGAGATAGGCCTATAGTTTAGTTTTTGTTTTGTCGCCACTTTTATATAGAGGAACTACGTTGGCGCTTTTCCAGTCATCGGGCAAAGCGCCGGCATCCATTGATTTTTGAAACAGATGTACCTCGGAGATTTCGTAATCCTCCCAAGCTGTTCGAGCGACTTAATTCTGGGAATGGACTTTCTGCAGGCTAATGGAGCTGTGATTAACTTACAAACGTCGCGGGTAACATTTTCGACGGCGCAGGCCTTAGCAGGGATTAGCACTGACGACATGTCAACGCCTTGAGGGTTCTTGACGAGAACATCACGGTGCCGCCAAGGAGCAGCGTATTGACCCTCGTCACCTGCGACGCATTCGACGGTTGTGAGGGTATTGCCGAGGCAAATATCCCGCTGCTGCTCGAAAGACACATCTGTATCGCCCGGGCCCTTGTTCGAATACAACATAAGTGCTCGCAAGTTGTGTTGACAAACTTCAGCCATGAGTATCAGCACGTCCCTCAAGGTACAGCTGTGGCATTCATGAACGACATTGCTGACTTCTCCGATATCGGCACGTTACAAGTGACTTCACCAGATGCAACAACTCACGCCAGCCTGAATACCCGCGTCCGCATTAATGCTGACTTAGCAGATGTACAGAAGGATCAGCTGCTGGGCCTACTGACAGAATTCTCCGGCTGTTTTTCCACGGAATACAAAGTCCAGAGCACTTCCGTTACGCAACACCGGATCGTTACAGAGGAGTCGGCGTGGCCTGTTCGTCAGCATCCGTATCGTGTGTCACCGATGGAGCGGGAGGCTATTGAGCGTGAAGCTCAAGAAATGCTAAATGATGACGTCATCCAGCCGTCGACAAGTCCGTGGGCATCGCCTGTCGTACTAGTAAAAAAGAAAGACAACAGACTCCGCTTCTGCGTTGACTACAGACGGCTTAACCGAGTCACCAAACGCGACGTTTATCCCCTGCCACGGATCGATGACGCTTTGGACCATGTCCGTCATGCTCAGTTCTTTACTTCGTTAGACCTAAAGTCAGGCTACTGGCAAATCGAAGTGCACGAGCGTGACCGTGAAAAAACCGCCTTCGTGACTCCCGATGGGCTGTACGAAATTAAAGTGCTGCCTTTCGGTCTCTGTTCCGCTCCTGCTACGTTCCAACGATTGATGGACACTGTACTCGTTGGACTAAAGTGGCAGACGCAAGGCCAATACGCAAGGACAACCTCACCATCAAGCCTGAAAAATGTTACTTTGGCTTCCAGGAACTCAAGTTTCTAGGCCACGTGGTCAGCTCTTAAGGAGTACGACCAGACCCGGGAAAACTCGCTGCCGTTGCCGAGTTTCCTCGTCCTAAAGACAAAAAGGCTGTTCAGCGGTTCCTGGGCCTCTGCGCTTACTACCGTCGTTTCGTTGAAGGTTTCTCAAGGATTGCTGAACCGCTCACGAGACTGACGCGACAAGATGTGCCCTTTGCGTGGACGGAAGACCAAGAGCAGGCCTTCACCGAATTGCGTAAACGCCTTCAATCCGCTCCAGTGCTGGCGCATATTGATGACACCGCGGCAACTGAAATACACACCGACGCCAGCAACGTAGGACTCGGGCCATTCTGGTTCTATGGCAAGATGGCGCAGAACGTGTAATTGCGTACGCGAGTCGTAGTCTGACAAAAGCAGAAGCGAATTATTCAACGACCGAAAAAGAATGCTTAGCAGTCGTGTGGGCCATCAGCAAGTTCTGACCATACTTATACGGCTGGCCATTTCGAGCGATCAGTGATCACCACTCGCTCTGCTGGCTTGCCAATCTAGGAGACCCGTCAGGTCGCCTCGCTCGTTGGAGCCTCCGCCTCCAGGAATACGACATAACTGTTGTCTACAGATCCGGCCATAAGCATAGCGACGCTGACTGCTTGTCACGTTCTCCTATTCCCTTGATATCCTTCGACTTGGAGCTAGATTCGCCATGCGCACCACGTCGACGTGGTGCGCATGGCTGACTATCAACGTGCAGACTCTGAGCTGCTTCCAGTCATCCGATATCTCGAGGGAGCTGACGTTGTTGTCCCACGCCCACTTTCACGAGGATTGACGTCGTACTGCCTGCGAAACGATGTCCTGTACAAGAAAAATTTCGAGAACAGAGAGGAAACGTTCCTTCTCGTCGTTCCGACGGCACTGCGCGAGGAAGTTTTACAGGCGTGTCACGACGATCCCTCTGCCGGCCACTTAGGCTTCGCGAGGACATTAGCACGCATACGGCAAAAATACTATTGGCCACACCTATTTTCGTCGGTTCAGCGCTATGTGCGAACATGCCGTCACTGTCAGAGGCGTAAAGTTCCACCCGTCAAGCCTGCCGGCCTCCTTCAGCCTTTGCATCCACCTCCGGCGCCGTTCCAGCAAGTGGGAATGGACCTTGGGCCGTTCTTGGGCCGTTCGCCACGTCCTCCTTGCAAAATAAGTGGATAATCTTGGCAACTCACTATTTAACTCGCTATGCAGAGACGAAAGCTGTGCCGCGGGGAACTGCTGCTGAAGTCGCCAGCTTCTTCGTCCACAACATTGTGCTTCGCCACGGTGCACCCGCTGTACTCATTACTGACCGCGGTGCAGCGTTTACAGCGGAGTTATTGCAACAAGTCGTCACACTGACGCACACCGACCACCGAAAGACCACAGCCTATCATCCCCAAACTAACGGCTTAACAGAGCGCCTAAACAGAACATCAGCCGACATGCTCTCCATGTACATTGATGTGGAACACAAAACGTGGGATGAAATTTTTCCATACGTCACGTTTGCCTAAAATACCGCTGTGCAGGAGATCACCGAGTTTACACCATTCGAGCTTGTTTACGGACGTCGCGTTACAACCCCCTTAGACGCCATGCTCCCGGCAGACCCCGAAACCACGAGGAATGACACCACTGAAGATTTCGTCAAAAAAGCCGAGGAAGCTCGCCAGCTTGCTCGGAATCGCATCCGCACCCAGCAGAATACCGACGCCTACCGTTACAACCGGACCCGAGGAAATGTCCAGTACTTACCAAGCGACCGCGTATGGGTGTGGACACCTATTCGACACCGTGGGCTCTCAGAGAAATTGTTGCGCCGCTACTTCGGCCCCTACTAAGTTGTACGCCGCCTCAGTGATGTGAACTACGAGGTGGTGCCTCAAAGCTCTGATCCTGGTTCGAACCGACGCCGTCCCCGTGCTGAAGTCGTTCATGTAGTACCGATGAAGCCGTACTACGCACGCCAGTGCTAAGCAACCCTCACAAACCGCTTCAGCATTGTGTACATACCTGTTTTGTTTTTCTTTTCATGTTGGCACTCTTGCCCATAGTGTGCGCCCGCTGCCCTTGGCGCGACCGGACCGGTCGCTTTTGAGAGGGGAGCAATGACGCGAAATAAGTTTGCACGTGTTGACACGGGACCCTTAAAGTGAGAACGACGAAGTTCGTGGTTGCGCGCGGGCTCTCCGAGAACCAGCCATCGCTAAAGGCAGACGTTTTTTGCCAATCTGTATTTTGCCAAACTGTTTTAGTTGTAATAGCTGGGTGACAATATAGTCATTGCTTAACACTTTCGAAATGAATAATTATAGCTTGCTATCGACATTGAAGCAGCCTTTCGACAGCAAGAAAATGAATCAGTTTTTCCAGCTCTGAACATTGAACTGCAGGTAATGCAAGCTGGCATAAAATTCTGCCAATATAATCTGTTTAGGAATACCAAATTGTAATAAACATTGAGGCTTGCATTTGTACTTTCTCTGGCTGAGCAATCTAGTTTGAAATGACTACCATAAGCATGTCGTAACAATGTTGATCTAATACAGGTTCAATGCATGACGAGCTTAAGAAATCTAGATGATTGCTATAAATTACAGTGAAGAAACTATAATATTACCACGACCTCGACACAGCTGACAGCCACACGGTGCAATTCGGTGCCACATGCTAGGCATGTTGGGTGGCTCGCAGAAGAAGAGAACGACGAAGGTGCCAGGACAGCGATCAATAAAGAGATCTCCAGCGTCGACCGAAGTCCTTTGTGGCTTTGTCTGTGACAAACTGGTGGAGGTGCTGGGTACGCGTCTATGTACTCTGACCCCCAGGAACTGGAAGTGGACAACCTACGCAAAAGCCGACGGCTTCAGAGACTGCCTCCGGAATACGGCCTGCAAGATCTGCCGAGGATGTCCACCACAACCGCAAGCCAGACACAGGAGACGTACGGTACGGGACAGCCTCCTGCGTCGCTGGTTCTCCACACCCCACGCTGGCCGCGGCCGTTCCATGGTGAGCCTTTTGAGGACGTAGAAGACTGGCTTGACGACTTTGATCGTGTGGCTGACGTCAATTATTGGGACGAGCAGAAAAAGTTACGGAACGTGTACTTCGCCCTAGAGGACTCTGCCCGAACATGGTTCGCTAACCACGAGCAATCCATTACCACCTGGCAAGAATTTCAGCAGCAGATACGCGATACGTACAGCAGCCCTGCAAGAAAAGAACGAGCAGAGCAAGCCCTTCAGAACAGGGTTCAAAGGCCGAACGAAAGCGTCGCCATGTTCGTCGAGGACATGTCGCGGCTTTTCAAGCGTGCTGACCCTGGCATGACAGAAGCTAAGAAAGTACGCCTGCTGATGCGTGCAGTGAAAGAACAGCTGTTTGCTGGACTGATGCGAAGGCCTCCAAGTACAGTAGCTGAGTTCGTCAGTGAGGCTACGACAATGGAGCGAGCCCTTCAGCAACGTTCCTCAGCCTACGATCGCCAAATCAGCCTGGGATCAGCGTCTTCTCTCTCGTTGCCCTATGACACCAATGCGCTTCGAGAGCTTGTGCGTAGTGTCGTGCGTGAGGAGCTCGATCGACTACAGGGAGCACGATTTCAACCGACCGTAACGTCCCTCACAGATATCGTCCGCGAAGAAGTCCGCCAGGCGGCACAGCCATTCGTGCAAACCAGACCTGAAGCCGCCCCCGTACTGACTTATGCACAAGCAGTGAGGCTACCATCGCAACCCGGGAACCACCGTAACCCGCCTTCTTCTGAAGAACCGCTGTGCCACTTCCAGGGCCAAGCTTCACGTACAAATATATACGGGTCCACGAGCCCCCGAATCAATACGCGAAAGTCAGACGTGTGGCGCACACCGGACTATCAGCCACTCTGCTTCCACTGTGGCGAAGCGGGCCACTTGTACCGTGCCTGCTACTACCGAAGAATAGGACTCCAGGGCTATCACCCCGGCGCTCGTCGCCCACTTGAGGGAGAGCGCCCGAGAGAAATCCAGCAATATCTGGCCAGTCAACCTTCGTTGCCGTACGCGCAGTTCCCACCGGTTGAACAGTCCCTGCCAACGACCCGATCTCTGTCTCCGCAGAGGCGCCAGTCACGATCACCACCTCCTCGACGATCGGCGTCACCTAGCCGCTACACTACGTTCTCCGCTTCCGTGGGCAACCGGGCCACGAGCCCAAGTCGGGGAAACTAAGAACAGCGACCTCTGGGGGTGGGGCCGCTGTCCAACGCACTTCGAAAGATCCTCCGCTGCGACTCCCCGACGACGGCGTCGACGACGACGACGATAACGATGACGACAACGACGACTGCGTACCTTCGACACCTTCCTGCGAAAACCGTGAACCTGTTTGAGCCGACATACTTGTTTCTGTAGATAACCACCCGGTAACCGCTCTTGTCGATACTGGTGCCGATTATTCTGTCATGAGCGGACAACTGGTTACTGCACTTCGCAAGGTGACGACACCATGGCCAGGACTTAAACTCCGTACAGCCGGCGGTCATGTTCTCACGCCGATCGGCAAATGCACTGCGAGGATACAAATTCGTGAGGCCACATTTGTCGGTTCATTTATTATACTGGCAGAGTGCTCCAGGCAGGTCATACTCGGCATGGACTTTCTTCGGGAGTACGGCGCAATCATCAACCTTCGCGAGTTACTTGTCACTTTTTCCAGCGAACACGCAACTCATTCGGGCGACTCCCACCCACAGTCCACGGTGTTACGCGTTTCGGGTGACTGTGCTACTTTACCACCCAGGAGTACTGCGTTGATCACCGTAGAAACAGACGATGACCCTCCCCGTCTCGGAATCGCTGAAGGCAATCTGTCAGTCTTGTTGGCGCGACAGGTTTGCGTAGCCCGCGGCATCTTGCAGCTGTCGTCACGGACTGCTCAGATTTTAGTGACCAATTTCAGTCGTGAATACCAGCACTTCGCCCCACGAACTGCCATTGCCTATTTGGAGCCAGTCAGTGACTTTCCCGCTTGTTTAACTGTAGGACACACTGATGAAGATTCTAACTGTGACGTACCAGCCAACAACAATATTGATGTGAATTCTAAATTATCAGTTGAACAACAGGCTAGCATTTGGAGCCTTTTACAGTCTTTTGCGGACTGTTTCGCTTCAACATCGAAGGTCAACCAAACGCCTATTGCGAAACACAGAATTATTACAAATCCGAATGAAAGACCTGTGCGCCAACGTGCCTACCGTGTTTCTCGTAAAGAGCAAGACGCCATTCGAAATCAAGTCCAACAAATGCTTACCGACGATATCATACAGCCCTCCACCAGTCCATGGGCGTCACCTGTGGTTCTGGTGAAAAAGAAAGACGGCACACTGCGTTTTTGCGTTGACTATCGCAAGCTTAACAACGTTACGAAGAAGGACGTTTATCCCCTTCCCCGCATCGACGACTCTTTGGACCGCCTTCGACATGCTCGATACTTCTCATCGATGGACCTTCGCAGCGGCTACTGGCAAATAGAGGTTGATGAGCGTGACCGTGAGAAAACCGCATTTATTACGCCTGACGGACTCTACGAATTCAAGGTCCTTCCTTTCGGATTGTGCTCTGCGCCTGCTACTTTTCAGCGCATGATGGACACGGTTCTATCAGGTCTCAAGTGGCAGTCATGCCTTGTCTATTTAGACGATATCGTTGTGTTCTCAGAAACTTTTGAGCAGCACATCCAGCGTTTACAAGCAGTTCTTGCCGCAATTCGTACTGCTGGTCTGTCTTTAAAGCCTGAAAAATGCCATTTCGGGTATGACGAACTCAAATTTTTAGGCCATGTCATCAGCTACGAGGGCATTCGACCAGACCCCGACAAAACCATTGCTGTTGCTTCGTTTCCAACACCTTCGAACAAACACGAACTCCGCCGTTTTCTAGGGCTTTGCGCATATTATCGACGCTTCGTGGCTAACTTTTCACGGATAGCCGAACCTTTGCAATGGTTGACTAAGGATAATGTTCCGTTTGTCTGGGAGCAGGACCAACAAGAAGCCTTCTGTGAACTCCGGAAACGTCTGCGCACACCTCCTGTTCTAGGACACTTTGACGAAGACAGTGACACCGAGTTGCACACGGATGCCAGCAACGTTGGCCTTGGTGCCGTCCTCGCCCAGTGGCAGGATGGAGCCGAACGCGTGATTGCATACGCAAGCCGCACTTTGTCTCCAGCTGAAAGGAACTATTCCACTACGGAAAAGGAATGCTTGGCTGTGGTGTGGGCAATTACTAAGTTCCGACCATATTTGTACGGCCGATCGTTTCGAGTTGTGACAGATCACCATTCATTGTGCTGGCTCGCCAATCTGAAAGATCCATCTGGCCGTCTTGCACGCTGGAGTCTTCGCTTGCAAGAATACGATATGACGATAGTATTCAAGTCCGGGCGTATACACACCGACGCCGACTGCCTGTCACGTGCTCCACTTCAACCGTCGCCAAACGACTTTGATGAAGAGGACGCATTTCTGTCCATTATCACAGCATCAGACATCAGCAAGCAACAGCGCGATGATTCAGAACTCCGGCCGCTCATCGACTACCTTGAGAACCGTCTACCAGAGCCGCCTCGTATGTTTATGCGCAAGTTATCCTCCTTTTTTCTCCGCGATGGCGTGCTCTACAAATTAGGTTTTCACTCGACCGCAACCGCCTGCCTCCTTGTAGTGCCGTCTTCACTACGTGACGACATCCTGCGGGCCTCTCACGACGAGCCATCTTCGGGCCACTTGGGCTTCGCACGGACGTTTTCACGCATACGCCAAAAGTACTTCTGGCCTAACCTTCGCCGTGACGTAAAGCAATACGTGAAGACATGCCGCGACTGCCAGAGACGCAAGACACCACCCGTGCGTCCTGCTGGACTTCTCCATCCCGTGGATCCTCCGAGGATCCCTTTTCAGCAAGTTGGCATAGATTTGCTTGGACCATTCCCCACGTCGAGGGCTGGTAACCGCTGGATTGCTGTTGCCACAGACTACCTTACACGGTACATTGAAACCAGAGCTCTCCCACGAGGCACCGCTAATGATATTGCGACCTTCTTTGTACATGGTATCGTACTCCGCCACGGTGCCCCTAGAGTGGTTATAACCGACCGGGGCACAGCATTTACAGCGAAGCTCACAGAAGATATCATGCTTCTCAGTGGTACAGTTCACCGCAAAGCCACTGCTTACCATCCCCAGACGAATGGGCTCACAGAAAGGCTAAACAAAACGATCGCTGATATGATTTCCATGTATGTTGACGTCGACCACAAGAACTGGGACGACGTTCTCCCATATGTTACGTTCGCATACAATACTGCCGTTCAAGAAACTACCGGCTTCACCCCTTTTCGCTTGGTGCACGGCCGGGAAGCTGTCACAACGTTGGACGCAATGCTTTTACCCACCTGCTGCTCTAATGTTGTCACTGATGTTGCCGAATTTGCTCGATGCGCCGAAGAGGCGCGCCAGCTCGCACGAATGCGTATCCGCTACCAACAACAAAATGACGCCGACCGCTACAATCTTCGTCACCGCGACGTCACTTATCAACCCGGTGACAAAGTATGGGTCTGGACACCGATCCGCCAGCGTGGTCGGTCGGAGAAGCTTTTGCGCCGCTACTTTGGACCTTACAGGATCGTTCAACGACTCGGCGACGTCACATACGAAGTGATTCCTGAAGGAGAAGGCACCACGCACCGTCCCCGACGCCCACCCCTGTCCGATGTCGTTCACGTCTCTCGACTGAAGTTATACAACAGCCGCTGAACGCAAAGCTCAGCACCTCTCTCACCATCTGCGTCTCTCTTAACAGTATCCCCGTGGCAATCTCCAGTGTATCAATGTTCCGCATCGAGACGATGCTCCTAGGGAGGGGGGTAATGCCACGACCTCGACACAGCTGACAGCCACACGGTGCAATTCGGTGCCACATGCTAGGCATGTTGGGTGGCTCGCAGAAGAAGAGAACGACGAAGGTGCCAGGACAGCGATCAATAAAGAGATCTCCAGCGTCGACCGAAGTCCTTTGTGGCTTTGTCTGTGACAATATCTAATAACATTAATATAATAATAATAATATTTATTTTCACAAAACAGGCTAACCGTGAGAGGCGTGCGAGGCTGAGCAGAAAGCTGAAAAATTCTACGGCAAGTGCGCCTGCCATGGGCCTACCATCTTGCATTATGAATAGCGCGTATTGATATGGTCTTCTTGTTAGAAGTTCCGAGTATACTACCAGCGCGAGACACGGGACAACAAAGTGGACGAGAAGCGTGTCTTTTAGAATGCTATGTTACAA
The DNA here is from genome assembly GCF_038994185.2 of Dermacentor albipictus. Lineage (NCBI taxonomy): Eukaryota > Metazoa > Arthropoda > Arachnida > Ixodida > Ixodidae > Dermacentor > Dermacentor albipictus. The sequence continues at coordinate 210,743,696 of NC_091822.1, read as the reverse complement.
CGTACAGATTTCTACAAAAGTGACGGTAACTGCTCGAAACATTTGATGCGTCGGCTATTGCGCCTTTAGAAATATTTAGAGAGAGCTCCCATATATATATTCGCAGCGCAAGCACGGCGGTGGACGAACCAGGCTAGCGCTAAGGTTGAATTTCACAACACAAGTTTCATTCCACGTCGTAATCACACAGATCGTTTGAGGCTTCGTTCAGGGGCACACGCGGGCGTTCGGGTTGGTGCTTCTTGTTGCGTTTGGCGTAAGAATATGGTCAGGAACATGCACCACATATGCGCAATGACGGGCAATATACACGCATCATTTCTCCAGAAGCTGACACCGAGCACGGGTAGCGCGAGGATCTTGTTGGGCTGACACGACAACTTCGTGGCAGCCGAATTCCGAATACTGCATATACGGTGAGGCTAGCTATATGAACTTGTCGATAGGTCATCTTGTAGATTGTTGTAGCGCAGGCAAAACGAAACGGTCATAGAAGGTAGATAAGACAACGCACAGCGCTGAACCATAGAATAAAGAATCGCAGAACCACTTGCGAACAGCTGTTTACATACGCGATGTCACACTGAACTACAGAAACCGCCGTCGCGCACCTTAAGACAAATCTTAACTAGCATTCTTAAATTAGTAAACGTACATATTATTTGCTTCTAATCAAGAGAAGTCAATAATATTATAGTGTAAACGTTTTATTCACTACAATAAAATAATTATGCAGCGTGTGCCACGAAACCTGGCAGTAAGCAACTCTGGGCGTCGCACCAGTCGCATTGTTGAAATCGCAATCATGTGAAATGAGCCCTCTAAAAATCGCATTGCGAAGCGTGCGACAGCACCGATTTTCGTCGTTGCAGTCGCAGCATGTGAAACAGCCTTAAGTGACGCAGTTACCGAAATGCAGCTCGACCGAGGTGACGGCTTCGCGTGTACTGAATCTGATGGGACAAGTTCGTGACGCTTTCCCTGACCCACAACATTATTGTATTTCGCTACTTTTTGGGATACTTCTGAGGTACGGGCGTCGCGCTTGGCGTCGCGCCGCAGTTAGCGAAAAGCAGCTCGGCTGTGTGCCGCACTTTCGCGTGTGCTGAATCTTACCGGGACAACTTCGTGACGCCTTCTCGAAACCCCAAAATTATTGTAAATAATTTCGTAACTTTTTGGGATACCTTTGAGGCATGCTCGCCGCGCCTGCGGTTGTGAAGCAGTTAGCAAAAATGCAAGCCGGCCGCGGTGACGGTTTGGCGTGTGCTGAATTTTAGTGGGACAAATATGAGACGTTTTTTTATGGCTCTGCAACAACATACGCCTTTTGTGGGTACTCACGCTCGTTGAAAACTCGACGATTGATTGCCAAAAAGTGATAACCCGGGAGTGTGTTTGCGCCGGCAGGACGCGTAAAAGATAACGTTGAGGAGCGCGAAAACCAAGAAGTTGACAATTTCGTCTTTTGAGCGACTGAAAACAGAATTTGCACCCACGAATTTGTCTCGAATGCAACTAAAAGGTATTCTGCGAGCGTGTAACATGGTCTGGCTGAGAGCCTGTGTTGCGGCCATCTCTGTGTGTTTGACGTACCATCGCGTCGACTGAGGCCAAGTTGTTTTGGAAACGCGCAGTCACTTGTGTATTTGTGCTCTTAAAGTGCATGAAATAGTGCCCGGGGAGGGAGGGATGCTTGAAAATCGGATGTTTTCTTCATATTTTATGGCATTGTTTGGGAAGCGCCTATTTGCTACGATATTTATGTAAAAGTAAATTTATCTGTAATGCCGCCCATTCACCAGTTAAACCCGTTTCGCCTCTACACGCAGTATTCCTGTTAGGTCAACATACCAAAATGATACATGCTTGTAATTTACTGTTTTTCAGCTTATAGTGTCCGGCTGAGCTTCGTACGGCAACGACTGTTTCTTACGTGGTGCCACTACTTTGGATGAAAGCACAAAAAGCCCGAATCGAGCATTTATGTACAGCAAAATAAACGTTTCATCATTTTTAGAACACGACTTGCGTTTACTTTATGAAATTTCACGTGGCACAGATTCGGTGGAGGCTTGTAAAGATCGTTCGCAATCATTTTTACTAAATAATAAAGCTATTCCGCGCCAAGCAGCGCGTGGTTCAGCAGCAGAAGGGGGAAAAAGTTACACGGTCATAATTACCGATATATACCGTAGTATAACGTTCTACGGCACGTTTCTAAGGTAACACCGCATTCACTAGAGGCGATTTTGTGCCGTTTCGAAGGAACGAACTCGTGGCTGAGCGGTAGCGTCTCACACTCCGGAGAACCTGGTTCTATTCCCACCAGCCCAACTTGCAAGATGTTTTTTTATTTATGAAGTGCCTGCTGGGATTTATCGCTCATGGCCAACGCCGCTGACGCCGATGCCGACACCGACGACACCGGCTTTTCTGCGACACGAGCTCCTTAACGCTGTCGCGGTAAAATGCCACGCCGATCAGCGGAGCCGGCATGGCGTGTACAAGCTGTCTTTCAAAACGCGCGCGCTCAAAACCAAAACCGTAAGGTGTTAATCCCATCCGCTTGGTGCGCTACAGTCAACTCGGCCGCTGGGCTTGATGGGAGTGTCCACTCTTGTTGAATTTCTTTTATATGCGGTGGCTGCCTGTTCTCTTAGAAGCAAAACAGCGTGCTCTTTGCTCAGCGTGCGTGAGTGATACATCGCCATCTTCTGGGCCAGCCTTCTGCAGTTGCAGCAGGAGCTTCCGCTACGTTTTGTTCTCTATTGCCGCAAGAGTATAAAGGGCATTCTCTTGTAATCTCTCTCAGAAGTGACGAGTGAAAAGATCTCACTCTCTCCTCGCTGACGGAGTGAACAATGCATTTCACTCCACTCGACATTTTGAGAGAGTAAAACAATGCTTTGAAGGGTAAATCGGCCCTTTTAATCCTGTGATACTCTCCCTAGGCTATAGAGTACTGATATCGCCCACGCAGCGGCGCATGCCGTGGCCGCCGGCAACTGAGCGCATGCGCAGGCCACTTCGCCTCCCCTCCTCCTCCATTTTTCGCCTCATGCTTTCACTGCACTCTCCTCCTTCACTTTCCTCCATTCGTACTCTTTCATTTCCACGCTGCGCTCCGCGTTCGCTTTCATCGTATGCTGTGCTCGTCCGCTCGGTTACGCCGATGAACTACGCCTACACTCAACGTAGAAACGAGCGCCTAAGAGCTGTGCGCTGAAATAAAATGCTACGTATTCATCCGGAATTGATATCCTCTCTAGCAATGACATAAATCGCGACTTTCTCACTCAAAATAGCGTTTAAGTTAGTTTTCCCTGAAGAAATGTATGGCAGCAGCTCGTCATACTTATTTATTTATTTATTTATTAAGGAACCCACAGCGCCAAGGCATTACAGTGGGGGGGGGGGTACAAGAAGAAATACATACGACACCTCTGCTCCTGTACAGTGTTAAAAGTGATAACAAAAGAGGAAAAACGAAAAAAAAAACGGAAAAAAAGGCAAAGCCCTTAGCAATGCACATCTACAATCTACAAGATCAAAAAGAAAGCATCATTTGATTCAACCCTCACAACATCACTCGGCAGTCTATTCCATTCCCTAATGGTTTTAGGAAAGAAAGACATTCTGAACAATTCAGTTTTTGTCGCAAATTCACGGACCTTAAAATCGTGGTCAACACGATTGGATCTATAAAAAGGCTCTAGCACAAACTTTTCGCGATCAACCCGAACAGCTGAATAATAAATAGCATGGAAAAACTTCAGCCTCAACTTCTTACGGCGCATGTCTAGTAATTCCCAGTTGAGTACTACCTTCGTACGCGATGCACTGTATTGAGCCCCGCGTATGCCAGATACGAAGCGAGCGGCAATGTTCTGCACCCGCTCCAGCTTATCTTTATCTCTACGAGTAGGCGGGTCCCAAACCGTACACGCGTATTCCAGAATTGACCTCACATAAGTCTTGTACAAGATGTCCCGACATGACTGTGGAAAAGTGTTTGCATTTCGGCGAAGAAATCCCAGGATTTTGCATGCTTTAGCAGTGACATAATCGACTTGACGGCGCCAATTCAAAGTGGCAGTAAAATAAACACCTAAATATTTAAATTCGAATACCTGTTCCAACATTACATTCCTAATAACATACGGTTGCATATCAAGGTTTTTCTTTCTTGTAAATTTCATATGAACAGTTTTAGACAGATTCAAATTCATATTCCATTTAACGCACCACTCTGAGATGCTGTTCAAGTCTTCCTGAAAGATCTCAGCATCACGCTCACAAGTGACTACTCTATAGAGAACGCAGTCGTCCGCAAATAACCGCATTTGAGACACTACTCCGTCACCAATGTCGTTCACGTACAGCAAGAACAATAGCGGCCCCAACACGGAGCCTTGCGGAACACCGGACACAACTTGCACCTTCTGTGACTGAGTACCATTCACCATCACAAACTGCTGACGTAACCGTATACGTAATCTTCTACCCATGATATTACTTGAGGACTGATATTGTAAAAGGCCATTTTTTTATTAGTAAACTGCGTCACTGTATCAAATGCCTTTTTGAAATCCAAGAACACACAGTCCACGCTAAGACGCCTGTCCAGTGCTTCTTCCAGCTCGTGCTCAAATTCAGTCAACTGCGTAGTACAAGATAGGCCCCTTCGAAAACCATGCTGCCGAGGATTAAACAATGAATGTGCGTCCATATGTGCTACTATACTAGTGTACAAAATATGTTCAAGAGTCCTGCACGCAACTGAAGTTAGTGATACTGGCCTATAATATGCGACGGTGTCACGAGGACCAGATTTATGAATTGGCACTACGCTTGCGATTTTCCAGTCATCTGGAAGGCAGGATTCCTCAAGCGATTTTTCGAAAATAATCTTCAAGTACGGTGCCACCGACTGTGCACAAAATTTATAAAACTTGTTTGGCAAGTCATCAGGACACCCAGCCTTACCACTCTTCAGATTCTGCAGCAGAGACTCTATGCCATTAATGCTAATAACAACATCATCCATATCACTCACCACCGGCTGGAAATTCAAGGTACTCATATCATGTCTGTGTTGCAATGCACAGCTGAAAACAGAGCTAAAATACGTATTAAAGAACTCAGCTTTTCCTACGTCATCATCAATAAAGCTGTTACCAGACACAAGCGGTGGTATAGTCACAGTGTCTTTTCCATTTCTCTTTGCATGTTTCCAGAATTCCTTCGGATTATCCTTTAATTTCGACTCCATTGAAATTCCAAATGAATGCTTTGCAGCTGCCACTGCAACTTTCATTTTTTCGGTAGTTTCATGCAGCTTCAACCAATGATCACGTGTCGGCTTACCTTTGTATTTGCGGTAAGCTAGTTGCCTTTTGCGTGTTATACTGCGTAACTCCCGAGTAAACCAAGGTTTACTTTTACTTCTTCTTTTCGTTAATGTCCACGCCGGAACAAAGCGCTCCCTCAGCTCAGACATCTTCTTCTTAAATATAGGCCATAATTCAGTTACTCCAGTGTAGTCGGCATGTGTTTCAAATACCGTCCGGTACTCATTCAGCGCTTTATTTATCTCGCATACATTTGCTTTTTCGTAGTTATATACTCGTCTGTTTGCTGTTCCAATGCTTCTTAAATGTTCAACATTCATTTCACAAAGCACAACATTATGATCGCTTATTCCAGGTAGCACGTGAGTAGACCGGACGAATTCAGGTTTATTTGTGAATAACAAATCTAAGATACGGTTCCCACGTGTCGTTTCCAATACAGTTTGATGTAACTAAAAAAATTCAACCAAGTTAATCAGTTCCTGTCTAGACCGACCCGAAAAAGACAACGTGCAAAAGGTTCGTAAATAAGCAGGTTATTTCCATATTCTATACGTTTAACAGTAGACCACAAAGCTGTCAGGATATTTTCCTCTTCATTAGCCTACTACGAAGTTCTGATCTAGAAAAAAGTCGGTCTCGCCCGAAAGGCGAAGCATCGATTGCGATAGCAAATTAGCAGACACCTATACGAAGTAAGGATAGCAGTTTTATCGGCCGTATAAACATGCGAACATTCGCTTACTAACTGAATGAACAAGTGTGGTGGAAGCGCGCACAAGCAAACATGAACACATCACACCCGATGAGCGCGGACACTCGCTGTGGAAGCGCTGGTGTGAGCAAGCGCGGCAGCAGCAGCGAGCGAAGTGACCTTCGTGCCGCCAATCGCTTCGACGCAAGAGTGGCTGGAGCACAGCGCGCGCAAATGTATGAGCCGTCTGCAGATCCCTTTCAAGATAAGACGCACACGACCGCGCGCGGCCGTGCAAAGTACGCGCTTGTCGGCGGAGTCGAAGCCGCCCCCGCCCCCCCTCAATCCTGCACTGCCTCCCCACTTCTGCACATGGCGCGCGAGATTGAGCCGCAATGTTCCTTCGCTGTGCGCCCGTTCGCGAAATGCGCAGTTGCTGCCGTAGCACAACGCCGCCCTCTTCATACATACCCGCCCATCAGTCTTCGCGCGGCGGAAGACGGCACGTCTGCTCTCCGCTTTCTCCGCGCACGCCAGGTTGAGCCCCCATCGTCTGTTTCCGTCGCATGTTTTAGAGCGCAGCTCTTTGGCGTCCGTTCCTGGGTTTCGCGTCGTCGTCGGCGTTGTCGTCGGCGTTGTCGTCGGCCTCGTAACCAGCTCCGCCCCCCTTTCATCCCCCCAGCGCTAGCAGCGACCGACTGATACCGCTGGATGCCGCTGACGCCGCTAGAGAGTCAAGATAACGTGACTGCATAGAACACCGTCGCCGCCATGCAGAAAGAGGAGGAAAGGGTCCCCCCCTGTTCTTGTGTGGCGGATAGGGTGCTCTTCAGTTGCCGACGCGCCGGTTATTTCACGTAGGCCCCGGCACGTCGACGAATACGTGACCACCTTCCCACGGCTAGACCTGGTTCTTAGCGCTGCGGAAGCGAGGGTATCATATTGTTTGTGTCGGCATCGGCGGCGTTGTCCCTGAAACCAACTCCGCAGCTGGGGTTGACTCACTATCGGCGTCAGCGGCATCAGTCAGTCGCTGCTATCTCTTCCCTCCTCCCTTTATCGTGTTGTCCGCTTGCTGCGCGCGCTTCTGCCCCCATCGTTTGCCGCTGGGTGTACACGCCGCCCCCCTCCCCCCTCTTCCTGCGAGTCTCCGGTTGTCAAAGCGCCGGCTCGAACTTAATTCCTTTCTTCGCTCCTCCTCCAATGCAACCCCTGTGCGGTGGCAATCAGAGAGCCAGATCGGTGGCGGCGGATCTGTATATGTGCACCGCCCGAGCCGAAATTGCCGCTGCCGTTCGCCCTGTGCGGTGGCAATCAGAGAGCCAGATCGGTGGCGGCGGATCTGTATATGTGCACCGCCCGAGCCGAAATTGCCGCTGCCGTTCGCCACTGCGAAATTATCTGCCAGTTCTTTCTGAGCCATGAGCGAGACGACCGATGGAAGTCCTCCGTCTGCTGCTGCAGCTGCTGCTGCTAAACGAGCTGCCAGAGCAGAGGCCCAGCGCCGTCGCCGTCAGAATCCAGAGGTGCGTGCCGCCGAAGCAGAAGCTTACCGTCGCCGCCGTCGAGATGATCCAGGAGTACGCGTCGCCGAAGCAGAGACTAAGCGCCGCCGCCGAGAAGACCCTGCCGTTCGCGCCGCCGAAGCGGAGGCTCATCGCCGCCGTCGAGAGCAACCAGCAGTAAGCGAGGCTGAAGCAGAAGCTCATCGCCGCCGCCGAGAAGACCCTGCCGTTCGCACCGCCGAAGCGGAGGCTCATCGCCACCGTCGAGAGCAACCAGCAGTAAGCGAGGCTGAAGCAGAAGCTCATCGCCGTCGCAGAGAAGACTCTACCGTTCGCGCGGCCGAGGCCGAGGCCAAACACAAACAAAGGCTCGCAAACAGTCAGGGTGCAACAAATGCTTTCCGGCGACAGTTTACAGACAATCCGTTTGGAAGTTTGTGTTCAGTGTGTGATCGGCTCTGGTTCCAAAATGACGTGAAACCGCTTCCGGATACGTGCCGTGAGAATCTCCGGTGTGCGTTTCCCAACTCGGACTTGTGTCAATTCAGACTGTGTTCTTCATGCATGCAATCTGTGCGGAAAGGTGACATTCCTCATTTCTCGACAACAAACGGTTACAAATATCCCTCGAGGCCAGCGCACCTTCCACAACTTAATGCGGTGAGTGTAAGACTCGTATCTCCGCGAATCCCATTCATGCAAGTGCGACGACTGATGCACGGCGGAGGCCAATATGGCATTAAGGGTCCAGTTGTGAACGTGGAGTCTTTGTTAAAGGAATACGTGTGAAAAATAAAAAAAAAATTCTGTGATAGCGCATACATGTGTTGCTCGATTTCTTTGCTTCAATCTATCGAAAAGGTGAAACAGCTTATTTGCTGCGCTGAAATTTCGCAATTAGGAAGTAACGTAATCGTCGGTAATTTTTTTACTCGCACATACAGCATACGACGCGCCGCGACGGTGTTGTCGCCCTTGGACTTAATAACATCACGGCGACGCCGAAGGCAAAATGGGCCTGGATTGTACAGTCAACCGCAAAAGTTTATGGGACGCAGGATCTGCCAAGAAGCCGAATTCTCGCGAAGCGTGGTCACAGCCTGGAATTAAATGTTCCAGCAGGCAGTAGCCTTCGCCACCTACACAGTGATTCATTAAATACCAAGTGTCATGCCTAACAGTGCAGGAATTCACATTTTAAGGGGAAACCGCATCCCGTAAACTTTTGCTGTTGACTGTACATATAATTGGTATCGCAATACTACATTCGGGTTTTCCTGTGTGTATGGGGCATGCGCTGTCTGCCTTATCGTGACAGCTGGTTGGCTGTTTCATCATGTTTTATCGCAGTGGCGTCCGCAAGTTTGCCTGCTTCTGGCAAGTTAATAAGCTCATCGAACGCAGCGATGTACACTGTAAAGCAAACATATATTTTTGCGCAATTTAGTAGGCAGCATGCAGTGATGTTTTTTTTGCGGAGGACATTAGAATTATCTGCCCTCCCCCCCCCCAAAAAAAAAAAAAACAAATGTGGTAGCAAAATTTATTGTTTCAGGAGGTATATTTTTTAGAACAATTATTGGTTCTGAATACGCAGGGAAATGAAAATTCCAGCAGTGTTTACGATGAATATAGCAAGAGACCTGCCACATATCAGCAGCTCATAACAATAGAAGCAGCTAATAACTCGGGAGATGAGCAAGAAAGTTTTCTTTTGGCTTGTGCCAAACTGATAAAGGCTATGAAAAGTAAAATTTAACATAAGACGAATGTTTATAAATGATCCGGCCTAGACGAAGATATGAATTAGCCAATCAAAGATGGCGTCATAAAATTTTTATGACACTTGTGCTCGCTGGATCTGTGAGAAAAACTGTCCTCTCTAAAGCAATGTGCCAATTTCATTATCTGACTAATATATCTTGCAAGTTTTCTGCAGTTAAAATATATTTTGCATGATCGAAAAATATACCCGTAACCGCATGCTCTATCGCATATGGGTGGTACATCGCATATATGTGATACGCCACAGTTCTTTCTCATAAATTACCACCAAGCGTTAGTTAAGAAACGTGATGTTGGTTATAGCGTATCTGGCCTCACAAAGGGTTGCCTAATATTTCACAAAGTATAAGAAGTTGTAGTTTCGCCCGAAAGGCGAAGCATCGATTGCGACAGAAAATTATTAGAGAACTATGCCAAGTAAATATCGCACCTTTATCGACCACAGAAACTTGTAAAAATTCGCTTACTAACTAAACCAACAAGCCCACTGTCACGCGAGCACAGGTAAACATGAACACATCTCACTCGACGACCGCGGAAACTTGCTGTCAAAACGTTGGTGTCAGGAAACGTGGCAGTAGCAGCGAGCGAATTTACCTTCGTGTTGCATCTCGCTTCAACGTGAACAAAGCTTCGAAAGGACAGCGCACACGAAGCTACCAGCATATGACGCACTATGTACACATCGCAGATCGATTTAAGATGAGGCACATGCAACCGCGCACTTTGTCCACATCGCTGGTCGCTTTCAAGATATGGTGGCCCGCGTGGCCGCACGCGCCGTACGCAGCATCCGGCAGAGTAGAACGCCCCCTCCCGTCCCTCCCACCTCGCCGGTGCCTCGCGCGCGAAGGAAGACGGCCCGCGTCCACCCCACTTTCCTCGATAGAGCCTCGATCGTGGGATTGCCCTCACAAGCTTCACTCACACATACAACAACGGCTCACGGGGACGATGTTATCGTGCTTGGACTGCATACAAACCACGGCGACGGCGACACCGACGGCTACAAAGACGGCACAAGTGCGCCTGCAGTGTCCATATTTCTAACGCAAGAAATTCATACAGCAAGGCGAGAAAGAAAAATTGAAAGGAACGCAGATTATATATGCTGATGGCGTGAGGCTCGTCCTACATTTGTTTGACTTCATGTTGTGTTCCTTCTTAGCAAAGATAGAAAACATTCAGTCATCCGAATTTTTGTAGTACAGTCACAACTAACTAATCATCCAACACTGTTCCTCCGATGCAGAGCCATGTAACAGTGAAAAACTCAACAGTTCCACCGAGTTAGCTCTCATTTTTCGCTGTGCTCGTTCACTCGGTTGCGAGGAACGCCGACTTTCGCCGTATGAGCGGCTCTAAAAGATATGCGTGCAGTGCGGTGAGCGGTACAAAAATACTGGCACAGTGACTGTAATGATGGTTGTTGGTAGGACAAATTCACTTTACCTTCTTGTAGAACGCCGTCTAAATCACCCAGGTCCTCGCATTCCACGACAAACAAGTTTTCCGCATAGAAACCCTTGTCCTTCGACCAGCGGACGGGAAGCGTCTTGTGCGACGGGTTTAGAAGGTCAAGCACCTGAAAATTACAACAGCCCATTGCTCGTAAACCACAAGTGCGCCCTATTTTCTCGCGTTTTCTTTAATCACCAACTTCAGCGGAAATAATTGTATGCAAAATAATTATCCACTTCACATCCTTCCAAAAAAAAAGCCGCTGCTTAATTTTCTCAACACATACCGGCTTTAACTTCTAGACTGCAAGAAATGTCCGTACGTCGAAGTTGGGGTGTTGATTGATTAAAGCAGAGGCGTTGTAAATTAAATGCGTAACTGGTGGCAGTAAGTGGAAGAAGCTTATAATTAGCTCGATATAAAAAATTGGCATATCTAAAGTTCTCACTTTTCAAGTGATGCAATACAGCACGTACAACAAACACCAAAAAATTCAGAGGAACCCTTCCATCTTACGATGACCGTCGACGGTTCTGCTTTCAGCATTGAATCAATATAGCCGTCGAAAATAGTTGTGTATGAGGCGGGTATTACAGCGGGATTCCTAATTCGCGCTTGGTTGGATAGAACGACGGATAAATGCTGTGAGCGTACCTTTTATACGAGGGCGGTGGGTTGCGCTACCCATCTCTTTTTCTTAACTTGCCTAATATCTCATCTATCTTATGCTTTTTTTACAGACACAACTTCTCGCCATCAAACCTTCTAAACCATTAATGGGAACTTTGTTCCTATATACCTCCGTTCTTTGTGTTCTCCCTACGGCAAGCCACGGACAGCCATCTACGTTGGGTGCAACCTGGCCTACGTTGTGGTTTCAGTGGCCGACGTTGTAGGAGGCCCTCTGGAGTGTTGTGCTGTCACGGCGCGTCTCGGCAGCCAAGACACGACCGTGGCGAGCATATACATACGACCAGGAAAGCCATGGGACTCCTCCATCCTTGACCAGCTGGCTTTACGCCTCGAGAGGCAGGCAGTCCTGTGTGGCGATTTCAACGCCCACCACACAGACTGGGGAAGTCGCCGCTGCTCCAGCCGACGCCGAAGCTTCCGCGACGCCATGAGCCGTGCCTGACTGGTGATCTTGAACAGCGGAGGAACCACCTATGTCTGCCGAGAGGTGAACTCAACCATCGAACTCTCCCTCACCACAGAACAGTGCTCCTACTCCTGGGACACAACTCCGGACACTTGGGGTTCGGACCACTTCACCATTGTGATCACCTCTGTACACGGAAGGAAGCCAAAGACCAGAACTTTTCACGTCATAAACTGGTCTCCGTCGGCCGATCGGCGTGATAGGCTGCCGATCGCTGTGACTTTCTAGATGCCATCGCGGAGTGCGCCCGGGCGGCTACCGTTCAGTGTTCTGCGCCACCGGACACCCCTGCCCCGGATCTCCGCCTACTCAATCTCCGTGCCTCCAGGCGCCGCACGGAGCGCAGAGCAATTTGGACAGGGAAGGCAGAGCACTGGACTGAATACAGACGGGCGGATGCTTGCTGTAGAAGACAGGCCCGTCGCAGGAGGAACCAGAGCTGGGTAAGCCTGTGCTTCAGCATCAAGGACCGTTCATGGGGCCCCCTAGCCATTCAAGTCACTCACCGGCAAGAGGACGAGCCGTCAACCCGTCCTCGCTGTGGCCATCTCGCTAGGAATCAGCGATGAGGCCCTCGCGGAACTTCTGGCGGACCAGTTCGCCCCTCCCGTGTCACAGAGTGCAGCCATCCTACCGGCCGGACACCCCCCTGCCCAGCTGCCCACCTGTCTACACAGCATCCACCCTGCTTGGACGTCCAGCCAGGTTGTTGCCCTCTGCCAAGAGCCACTTGCCCTGCACGAGCTCCATGCAGCTCTGAGGCGAGGGAAACGCCGCAGCGCACCAGGAGCAGACGGTGTAACGCCTCCGTAACCTGGCCACCAGCGAGCTACAGCGCCTGCTCGAGTGCTTCAATGAGATCTGGCAGTCAGGGCAGGTGCCAGAGGCATGGCGCACAGCCATTGTGGCACCCATCCTCAAGGCCAGAAAGCCGGCTAGGGAACTGTCATCCTATCGACCGGTCTCCCTCACCTCTGCTGCCTGCAAGGTGATGGAGGCCATGGCTCTGGCACGACTGGACTGGGTGGCCCGTGCTCGCGGCTTCCTGGCAGACCAACAGACGGGCTTCCGGCGGCGGCGGTGCACTGCGGACTCCAACGCTGACATGGTGTCCACTCTGGAGGACGCCAAGGTCGGCGGGGACCTCGTGATGCTCTTGCTGATCGACGTACAGGGTGCCTTCGACAGCCCCCCCCCCCCCCCCCCCCCACGCAGTTGTCCAGCAGGGCCTGGACCTCCTCGGCATCTGTGGCAACCTGCGGGAGTTCCTCCCGTCGTTCCTGCACAACCGCACCCTCAGGGTACGTGTGGGTCAATCGAAGAGCAACCCCGTCCAGTCGCTGCAGGTGTGCCACAGGGGTCAATGGTGAGCCCCTTCCTTTTCAACCTGGCCATGGCACGGTTGCCTGCTGCCCTCTCGATCGATCCTCAATTCCCCGTGTAGTCCTCAATCTACACGCACGACATCGCCCTATGGGTGTGGGGACCACCGCAACACATCCGCAAGGCACGTGCGGCCCTACAGAGAGCCTTGGACACTGCGGCTGCCTACTTGTGCAGCATCGGCCTTACCATCTCGGCCAGGAAGACCAAGGCCTTGCTACTGCACCCCAGAGCATCAGCCCACCCCTCAGCTGGCCGACTGCGCTTGGAGGGCGTCCAGATTCCATGGAACAAGGCAGTCACCTACCTGGGGCTGCGCGTTGGCCATCGGCTGACCTTGCTGCCGGCTACCAAGGCCCTGTGCGCCCAGACGCTTCGGGTCCGCAAGGCGATCTCACAGCTCCTTGCCCGTGGAGAGGGCTGTACCACCAGGTGGGCCCTGCAGCTATTTGAAGCTGTAGTCACTTCACGGCTACTGCATGCCCTCCCTCTTGTGGCGCTGCCCCCACACCGCCTGCGGCAACTCGAGCTGCAGCATTGGTCAGCAATATGGCTCTGTCTTGGCGTTCCCCGAACCTCACAAGTGGCCGCCACTTTGGCTGAGGCAGGTGCCTTGCCCCTGTAATTACTCTTCCTACAACAGGGGCTTCGACACATTGATCGCCTACACCATGCCGCAGATGGTCAAGCAGTCCTGACGCACCTACGCTCCCGGCCAGCATCACACATGGGACGGCTGTGTGGCCTCTATAGGGAAGTCAAAGGGGACACGCCTGCAAACGCTGTACAGCCTCGCCCACCACATCGACCACCAATCCCTATCTCGACGGAGCTGCCAGGTGTCTCGAAGAACCGTTCCCCAACATGTGCCCTACAGCAGACAGCAGCCTCTCTCGTCCAAGAGAGACTTGGGAACCACCTTCACATCTTCGTCGATGGATCCGTGATACTGGAGACGGGCTCATCAACAGCAGCCTGCGTTGCACCGGCCCTACAAAAGAGCAAGCTCTGCCGTCTCCGGGGACATGCAAACTCTACCGCAGCAGAGATAGCAGGACTCCACCTTGCTGTGGACCTACTTGCAGAGGAGGTACCAGCGACCCCGGCAGCCATCTTCTGTGACTACAAGGCGGCGATGCTCTGCCTGCAGAAGCCTGACAGGGCTATCCTTGGGGTAGCGCTGCTCTCTTCAAGACTGACGGCCCTTCAGGACGCAGGATGCTCACTATCTCTGCATTGGCTACCGGCACACGTGGGGATCCCGGGCAATTCAAAAAGTGCCCACTACTCAAGCGTCCCCCTCAGCCCTGCTGCAACGGCAGCTGACTTCTCGAGACACAGGCTGCGCCTGCACATCATCGCCTGCCACCCGGACAAACGGGTATCCCTGGGCCGGCCTCCACGGCCTCTTCCGCAGCACGGCCTCCTACGAAGGGATGCCTCGATGCTGCTCCGACTGCGAGTTGGCTGCTACTGGACGGCAGCCCACCTGCACCGCCTTGGGAAAGCCACCTCGCCAGCCTGTGCCTCCTGTGGTGAACCAGAGACACTGGAGCACCTCCTGCTACCCTGCCCTGCTGACCTGCAGCACCGCGGCCGACTTCTGCAAGAGTTCCACCGCCTGACGCTCCCATGTTCACGACAGGAAGCTATCCTCTTCCCCTGTCGTAATCAGCTACCAGCCTTCCTAAGTGTCGTCGAGTACCTCGACTCGTCGGGCTCTCGGCGAGACTATAGGAAACTTCTACAAAGACAGATGGGCTGACGGCCATCCCACCACCTCGGGCTTCCTGATCCGCCACTATTTCGCTTCTACCCTCCTACCCTCCTACCCTCTCTCTCTTTTAATCCCATCTCCTCCACCCTGCTGGCGCTGAGCCGTGCTCCCGCATGGGTTGCAGAAAATAGTGCTAGCCTTTCCTACTTCCCCACAAGAACCACTTCTCTCTCTCTCCCTGCGCTTCTGCCACTAAACTTCCAATCGGCTTTTTGCTAATATTTGTTTGACGTGCTTACCCTGCCATTCCTGAAGCCAAGTGCTTCAAGGAGGCCAGCGGATCCTAAACCAACAGCCGTGTAGATCTCCAATTTCTAATAAAGCATGTTCCATCCTTTCCCTAGCTTTAGCTCAGCAAGCGCATGGTCCTTCTTTCTTGATGAACCTTACTTTATAATTGCCTGTTCTAAAGTATCCTGATCTCGCTTCGGAAAGTAAACGTCTTCCCTTTTCGCTATGATAAATTGTTTCTTCTGCGATTTTGTTTCCCTAAGAATTCACAGAATTCACTCGGCGCCATCTAGCGCCGTCGCCGCAAGGACTGCGCGTGGCCTTGGAAATGCATGGCGCACCGGTCTTGGAGAACGGTGCGAAACGCGTCATGCGGCAGCCGGGCTTCCTTCTCAGGCTTCTTTCTGGACACGCTACGACCCCGAGAAATCTGCGCGTGGCCCACGAGATGAGAATTGTGGCGCGCGAGCGCCTGCGAACGCCTGAGAATTGTTCCATCGCTTGCCACCCAATCAGTGGCACATACTCAGTGACCCAAATTGGCTAGAGGTTCACTGAAGAGCGGCACATACCTAATGCATTCATGGCGCAGGTCGCAGGTCGCGTGAAAGGCTTTCATTGAAAAGCAGCCCATACCCAGTGCATTTACGGCGCAGCCTGCGGAAGCGTGGTGTAAATTGGCCGTGCTTACATACTCCGCAATTTACATACGTACAACAGTTACTAGACCCTTTGAAGGTTTGTATCTGTGATAAACTTCGGATTGCCGACATACCTCATTGTATGAATATCAGATGTGATGACACTTCTCCTTATAACGAACAATAATTTCCGCACCGTATTTTAGATGGTTTATTACACAGCCACTTACAGAGTCTACCAACTAACGTCATAAGGGTAATAGATGCTTCAAAGTAAAAAAAAGGCCTGGTGTTGGAATTTTTCGCCCAGCGCTAGACGGAACTTTTTCTCTGCCGCTGCCGAACCTTGTACCTATGTTGTGCGAGGAATTTAGTGCCGTGCTAGCCCCACCTAAATTAATTTCACCAATTATATCAGCTGTGATAATTACTGACTCTTCATTTATTGTGCTCATCACTAACTGCTTCTGCTGACTCACGTTACGAGGGCAGTTCATTATTTGGTACCTCGACGCTTCAGAAGCGCCCGTTTTGTTAGGATGCCTGGCCACAAAGAATTATGTTCAAACGAGATTGCTGATTCCTTAGCTAAGGCTTCTCTAGGCGACCAGATTCTTCCACATTGTCATTTGTCTGGTAATGTCATAGTTGCTCGCTTCCGTTTTCATGCTATCACGCAAGAAGTGTTAGACTCTGCACTATCATAAAAAGCCAACAAACACTGACACCAAGGACAACATAGGGGAAATTACTTGTGCCTAATAAATGTAATATTGAAACGATAAACTAATGGAAATCAAAGTGGATGAATAAACAACTTGCCGCAAGGCGGAACCATCCCACAACCTTCGCATTTCGCGAGCAACGCTCTCCCAATTGAGCTACCACGGCGCCGTTTCCCCATCCACTTTCTTGGGTATTTGTTTGCTAGTAGAACCCTGGGAGTGTTAGCCAGCACCGCCACTCACAGTCTGTCTGTCTGTCTGAAAAACATTTATTTAGATAGGTGTTGCATCAACACTAGGTGGGCTCCCCCTTACGGGAGCCCATTGGCGTCGGCCGCCGCCCGGGCCCGCTCGACCAAGGCCCGTTGGGCCGTCAGGTCAGAGCAGCCGAGCAGGGCTGCCTCCCAGTCCACCCGGGAAGGGTTGGGTAGGGGGGTGAGATTTGGGGTTTTTTGACATGCCCATACCATGTGGAAAATGTCTGAGGACTTTTCCCCACAGTGCTGGCACTCCCCCGTGCAAGCGGGGTCAAAGTATTTTAAGGCTGCCGGGCACAGCAGAGTTTTGGTATAAAGGCGAAGGAGAATGCGCTCCTCCGCCTTTGTGAGGCCCTTACAGGGCTTGGGATAGATGGCATGGCCAGATTGGTAGAGCTGAACGATCTCTGTGAAAGTATAGGCGGGATTGGGTTCGGGGTCCGGATCGGTGGGGGACGAAGGTGATGCCCGGAAAGTGAGCGCGCGGGCGACGGCATCGGCCGTTTCGTTTCCTTCGAGGCCCGTGTGAGCGGGAGTCCAGATAATCGTACGGTGCGAGGGGGCACCGAGATAGTCGCTGTTTTGCAAAATTTTGTAGGCAAGGTACGGTATGTGCCCCTGCTCAATATTGCGGCAAGCACTCCTCGAGTCAGTGATGATGACCCTTGAGTGTTGATCTGCGGCGGCTAGCGCGATGGCAACCACCTCCGCGTGTGTAATGTTGTGTGCACGGAAAGTGAGTCCATTTACTGCTGTGTTTTGGTGGACGACTGCGGCCGTGTACCAACCCCCATGGTACGGGCCGGAGGCGTCCACGTAAAAGACTCCGTGTTTGTGTCCGTAGTGGCGAGCCAAGGCTTCCGCCCGCGCGAGGCGTCTGCCGCTATGGTCCTCTCGTGTCATGTTGACCGGAAGAGGGCGCACGTGCAGGGCATACCTCCACTGTGATGGGATATGTACGTGCTCCTCCGTATGTATTGAATGATGGATGTGTAATCGGGCAAGGAGGCGGCGACCCGACGGCGTTTTAGAGAGTCTCGTGTATTGGTTCATCAAGTGTGCCTCTCGCAGCTCCTTAAAGGTGTTCACCATCCCCAGGCCCAGGAGGCGCAGGTTGGAGGTGCTGACCGGGAGGTCGAGGGCACGCTTGTAGATTTTACGGAGAATGACTTCGAGTGCATTCTCGTCAACTTTGCGTAGGTGGAGGTATGGAGCCGAGTAAAGGACTCGACTGGTTACAAATGCATGCGCCAGCCGCAAGGCGTCTTTGCATCGTAACCCCCCGCGCTTGTTCGAAACCCGGCGGACCATCCGGCCCACCTGGTCCCCCACCTTACGCAATTTGGCCAATGTTGTGTCAGCTTTTCGATTTTTGTGAATAAAGAGCCCCAGTACTCGGATCTCGTCGTGTTCGGGTATGGGTCCACTGTTAAGGGAGAGGTCGATTTTGGTAGTGCACTTTGGTGAGGGGCGTATGTGCACAAATTCAGATTTGGACGGGGAGCACTGAAGGCCGCATCGACGGGCATAGTTGTCTACGATGTCCGCCGCTTGCTGCAGGTTGGCCTCCATTTCTCCTACCGAGCCGTGTTTAGCCCAGATGGTGATGTCGTCGGCATACAGCGCGTGCTGGATGCCGTCGACCCTCGCCAGCTGAGCGGGAAGTCTCATCATCGCCAAATTGAATAGGAGGGGTGAGAGGACCGCTCCCTGCGGGGTCCCTCGCGTGCCTAATTGGTATGGGCCGTGTTCGCTGTCTTCAATCCGAATGTATGATTGTCGGTCAGTGAGAAATTGCCTAATGTGGTTAAAGGTATTTCGGCCGCAATCTGTTTGGGAAAGATGTGTTAGGATAATTTCGTGGGTCACGTTGTCGAAGGCCCCCTTCAAATCCAAAGCGAGTACTACTTTGTCACTTAGGGGATATTCGATCGGGTCGAGAATTTCTCGGTCAAGTTGAAGCAATACATCCTGTGCGGACCGGTGTGGGCGGAATCCGAACATGGTGTCGGCGAAAACATTTTTGTTCTCCAGAAACTCAGACAGCCTGTCGCGCACCATCGTCTCCATTAATTTTCCCACACAAGAAGTAAGGGAGATGGGGCGGAGGTTGTCTGTGTTGATGGCTTTACCAGCTTTGCGAATGAAGGTGACCAGAGCGGTCTTCCAATCAAGTGGGAGGGGTGTTTCCCCGATCCAAATGGAGTTCATGTAAGCGAGGAGTGTGGAGTAGGCAGAGTCGGGAAGGTTGGCAAGTAATTTGACTGTAATTTTATCCCGTCCCGGTGCCGTTCCTCGCTTCATTTTTGCTAGGCCCGCCTTCAGGTCGTGCAGCTGGAACGGTTGGTCCATCTCCGCGTTCTCGGAACCTGCATACGAGTACGCGGGCCCTCGGGGGTCCTGCTGAGTACAGAGGTATTGATCTCGGAGTTTGCATGCCAATTTTGAAGTGTCTCCATCGAAGCAGTGAATGGCTCGTTGGAGATGTTTTTGTGTTTCTGCTCGAGTTTGGGTGGGGTCGATTAGGGCGCGGAAGAGGCGCCACGTACTCCGGCTGGACATTTGTCGCGCGGCCGTGTTGCACCGGTCCACCCAGTTAGAGTCAGCGAGTTGGGCCGCGTACTCTGCCGCTCGTTGGGTGAGCTCAGCGATGCGAATTTTGAGTTTCCGATTGTGTTTTTGCCGGCGCCATCGGCGGACAAGGCTGTGCCGGGCCTCCCAGAGGTGAAGGAGGTGGTTGTCCACCTCCGGGGTCGCCTCTGAGAGTTGAATTTGAGTTTCCGTGGAGCGAAGGGTGGAAACCAATTGCTGGGACCAGACGCGGTACCCTTGCTCCTGAATGGGGGTCGAGTTGGTGTATGTTTGTCGGAATTTGGTCCAATCGGGCAATTTTGCCTGTGCGAAAGGTCTTGCCAATGGATGGGTGCGAATAGTTGTATTGAGTATGCAGTGGTCGCTACCGAGGGTTTCTTCGGTGTTGACCCAGTCTACATATTGAATGTTTTTGGTGAGGGTTAGGTCCGGACACGTGTCCCGGGTCACGGAGTTACCCACGCGAGTTGGGTGGGCAGGGTCGGTGTGGAGAGTAAGGCCCAGCGTGGACATAAGTTCCGCCAGCTTACGTCCACGTTTCTCCTCACGCGCGTATCCCCAAAGTGTGCTGGGGGCGTTGAAATCGCCCACGATCACCAGGGGATCCCTGCCCGCAGCCTTTAAGGCGCGGCTAAAAAGGTCTGCGAAGGTGATGTTGGCTAACTTAGGGGAACAATAAATGTTGAGAACGTGTAGTGGTGGGTCCTGTTTTCGTAGCGGAAGGAGGGTCACCATCACGTACGAGAATTCTGTTTTGAGGTCAAGGTCAACGAAGTTGGCCGTGTAATTTTTATGCACGCAGATACAGGAGAGGGGGTCCTGCTGAAACGTAGTGTAATTTGTAAGTGTGGCGCCGCTCCCTGGCTCCTGGAGGGCTACCACAGCAGGAAGGTGCTCGAATGTTGTGAGGAAAAATCGTAGGTTGGCCCGCTTAGCGTGGGCCTTGAAACCTCGACAGTTCCACTGGGTAATTAGGATGGGGATGGCCAATTTGGATCGGGGGAATTTCCTGAATTTAGGGGTGCCCGCCATCATCGGTAAGATTGGTAGGGGGTTGCGAAGACGATGTTCCATCACCAGCACTCACGGGGAGGGGAGCATCCTCCATTCCGGAGAGTGAGCAACTGTCTTCATCATCTAAATCGAGTTGTCGTCGAAACATTTTGGGGTACGGGCCGGACACGTCTTTAATTGGGCCGGCTCGCCGGGTGGTGCGAGAGGTTTGCGCGATTTGTTGAGTTATGAGAGAGGGAATCATCTCTGTCAATTTGGCAATCGCGGCATTCATGGCTGCGGAGATTTGGGTTTCAAGAGCGCAAATCCGGCTGTCCATACGGGCCTCGAGGGCGTTGATCCGGGCCTCGAGAGCGGCTGCCGCGCTAGGTGCCTCCGCCGGCGCTTCTGTCTCACTTTCCATTACTTCTACTGCGGGGCTAGGGAGGGGTTGCGTCATTTTTGCTTCGAGCGCTGTAATTTTCTTTAGCAGCATCTCATTTTGCGCCTGGAGAGCCGCGATCATGTTTTGTTCGGCGCTGAGCGCCGCAGGAGGAGTAGAGGGAGGGGACGAGGAAGCAGCCCTGCCCGCGCCGCTCACCTGTTTTCCTTTTTTGACGGCGTCGGCCCAGGCCCCAGCCACGCCGTGTGGTGGCGCCGTAGATTGCCTCCCGGCTTCTCCGGCAGGGGGCGCTGGCTTGCCGGTCTTGGTGACGTCCCGGTGCGGCGGCCCACCGGGAAGCTCAAGATGGCGGTGTTTTTTCTTGACCGCCGTTATGGTCTTGCCGCCCTTTTGGGCGGCTGTCTTGGAGTTCCGGAACTTTGCAGTGCACTCGCGGGAGTTCGTGACGTGTCCACCACCGCACACTGAACACTTGGGCACGCATTCGTGAGGGGCCCGCACCCCCTCCACGAGTGGAATCTGTTGCCCGCACAGACCGCAAGTGTCCTGTCTCAGGTTTGGGCATGCATCCATCCTATGGCCGACAGCACCGCACTTGCCGCAGGCCGGGATTGTACGGTAGTAGGGTTGGACGGGTACCACCATGTTGTCATAGTGAACAAAACGCGGTTTGTCCTTTCCGGCGAAGGTAACACGCGCTTTGTTCGATGTGCCAAATTTTCTCACTTCAACAATGGTGCCTGCTCTCCAACGCACCTTTTGCTGAAGTGTCTCCGTCGTGTCCGAGTTGCACACCACGATGACACCGTGGCAAACGTTTCCGCCATCTTGCCGTAGGTATCCGTGGAGCGGGACCGCTCCGCGTTCGGTGTTGACGGAAAAATCCCCTATCACTCGGTCCGCCGTCTCGAGGTCCGGGGTATGGATCACAATCAAATTTTGTTCTCTCGAAGGGAGAATCGATGCGGTCTCTGCCCGCTCGGACCCGAGGTAAGCCGTGAAAGCGGTCCCGTAGCGATTCTCGGAGAAGGCTTCGTGCAAGGAAATATGCTCACGTGGCTTTACAACGATCACGTAGTCATCCGGGTTCGGTTTTAGTAGCAGGCGAGGCTTCCACTTCGTGAAGACCTTGCCCTTGCTTCCTGCAGCGTTCGAGGCAGGAGGCTGCGTCCTGCCCGCTGGGTTGCCGGACGCCGGGGCGGCGGCAGGCGCTACCATCTTGGCTTTCTCTTGCAAGCGGCGAGCGGCCGCGTTGAGGAGAGCTTGGCTTCGAATATTCGAAGGCATCGCAGAATTGGGCTCCTCAGTCGTCGGAACCGTCGTCCAGGACATCGCGTCCGGGTCGTAGCCACGCTGGGTTAGCGTAGAGACGGCCATATTGCCTCGGGAAGCAGTCTCCACGCCGCCGGGCATCGGCGTCGCCGTCAGGCTGGACGGCGTCGCCCACGTGGCGGGGTGAAAAACTGCTCTAAAATTGCCGAAAACCGGCCCACCTGGTTGAAATCGGTGTCCACGTGCGCCGGGTGACTTGCTTTATCAGATGGTAACAAATTTGGTGGCGTACCGTGAAGTTATCCGTGGCTGCGGCCGAGAATTGGCCGAGCCGATGCGCAGCACGTCTGAAGCGAACGCTCCGGTTACGGCGCCTCGCCACTCACAGGCCTTGGCGGCGGACGTGGCACATACTTTCTGCCGCAGGCGTCACGAGAACGTGAGCTTTTTGGGTGAAGGCGACCAGTCAATAAACCCACACACCTTACCAGAAGGCATCAATATTGCCGGCTTCGAGACCCCCGTTATGTAATAAACGAGAAGAAAGGGGGTTAACCGAGGGGCCCAATTTTTATTAGTTTTATCATGCGAATCCAACAAACACTGACACCAAGGATAAGATAAGGGAAATTACTTGTGCTTAGTAAATGAAATATTGAAACGATAAACTAACGGAAATCAATATGGACGAAAAAATAACTTGCCCCATGGGGAAACCATCCCACAACCTTCGCATTTCGCGTGCGATGCTCTACCAATTGAGCTGCCGCGGCGCCATTTCTCCATCCACTTTCTTGGGTACTTATGTTTCCTAGTAGAACCCTGGGAGTGATAGCCAGCAGCACCACTCACAGACCTTGGCGTCAGACGTGGGACATCTTTTCTGCCATAGGCGTCACGAGAACGTAATCTTTTTGGGTAAAGGCCACCGGTCAATAAACCCACACATGCTACCTGAAAGCATCAATGTTGCAGGGTTCGACACCCTCTATATGTAACCAACGAGAAGAAAGGGGGTGAAGCAAGAGTCCCCATTTTTATTAGTCATATCTTAAGAAGCCAACAAACACTCACACCAAGGACAACATAAGGAAAATTACTTGTGCTTAATAAATGAAATAAAGAAACGATAAACTAATGGAAATCAAAGTGGATGAAAAAACATCTGGACGCAGGTTTGGAACGAACCCACAACCTTCGAATTTCGCGTGCGACGCTCTACCAATTGAGCTACCGCGGCGCCATTTCTCCATCCACTTTCTTGGGTACTTATGTTTCCTAGCAGAACACTGGGAGTACTAACCAGCAGCACCACTCACAGACCTTGGCATCGGACGCGGAACATCCTTTCTGCCGCAAGCTTCACGAGAGCGTGATGTTTTTGGGTGAAGGCAACCGGTCAGTAAACCCACACATGCTATTTGGAGGCCACAATGGTGCCAGATTCGAGACCCTCGTTATGTAATAATCAACCAGAGAGGGGGTTAACTCAGGGGCCCCATATTTATTAGTCATATCATAAAAAGCCAACGAGCACTGATACTGAAGTACTAAAGTGCCAAACAGATGACACAAGAAGAGATACGGACGAGCGCTTACTAACAAGTGATGCTTTATTGTCAGAAACACACAACATATACGAAAATCTGGCGGCGCAGCTCATGCGTTGTCGAAAATCAAAATGGTAACCAGGCAAAAGGCGATAAACTGATTGTAAAAGATGACGTTCGTGACAATGACACGCAGTGTACAGGGCCAAAGGACCATAAATGATAATGCTCACTTTTATAAAGAATTTTTGATGGTTCGCTGCCGCATTCCAGGCCTTTCCTTTCAATGTGGAAGGCTTCCTTCAGCTCACGGGCAACGCTGTCTCGACTTTTGTCCAGAACAATGGTATCTCTTAGGCGAGGCTTGCACCCGCACTCTTTGCAATGGATGGCCATATTGGAAGCATTTCCCTTTTCCTGTGAGCGTTCATGTTCTTTTAGCCTTCCATTTAAACATCACCTCGTTTGTCCAATGTATACCTTTTTGCATGAGAGCTGAATTTGATAAACTACCCATTCCTTGCAACTGACAAGTGGATCTGTATGATGGGTTCTGCAAGTCGCGCGTTCTGCTTCTTGGTTGTTAACGCGGGCGCACAATGTAGCAAGTTTTGAAGCGGCTGATAAAACAACCTGGAGTTTGAATTTGCTCGCGATCTTTTTCAAATTGTGAGTTACACGGTGAGAGTACGGGCTTGTTCTTGCGTGTTTTTTCTAGCTTTACCTTTTATCTTCTGGAGCAGGTACTCTACTACAGAAGTTAGAACTGTCTCTGGGAACCCCGCCTTCTTTATCCTTTCAATCTGCAGTTGGAAGCTGCTTCGTATACCATGCTTTCATGATATCCTGGCAGCCGATACCAATGCCCCTGAGGCTATCACTCTTTTTACCGTCTTAGAGTGGGCTGACTCATAAGACAAGAGCTCTATTTGCGCTCGGGGGTGGTACTTCCAGTGCACTTCCACTCCCAGGTTGAGCTCGAGTTCTAAAAACTGTAAATTATTGTTCGTTGGTAGTTCACAGGTGTATTCTAAATCATGGCTATATTTTCTAAAATCCTCTAGCATCTCTTTGACAGTTTCTTGATGGTCTGATGGATCCTGTCTGTTTAACACAATTAGGAAATCATCTACGTACTAAATACTTTCATAACCTTCTGTTTGCCAAGTATGTTGTTCAAAACGCTATCAACGGCCAAGAGAAAAATATTGCTTAGGACAGGGGCTACAGAGGGCCCTATATAGATGCCGTTCTTCTGACCATAAACCCTATCATTAAACTGAACTAGCGTGGAACTAAGGTAGAACTGCAGAAGCCTAATTAAATTTCGAAGTGACATGCCCACATAATTTTGAAACGGCACAGTGCCTTTCTTTTCAATACATGCCTGAAGAGCTAAAAAGAGTTCCTTGTGTGGGATAGAATAGAAAAGATCCTTAACATCGACAGAGAAAAAATTACCTGCGGTACCGCAGGACTGCACAAATCCTACCACATCATAGGAGTTCTTTGTGTCGAAAGGATCTTCTATGTTAAGTGAACTCAAATGCTTTAAGAGAAACGGGCTATCAGGACGTTGCCAAGATTCCCTTTCGTTCACGATACACCGGAACGAAACTTCTTCTTCGTGGGTCTTGGCGATAAAAAACATGCCCGAATTCTTATTTGTGCACTTAATTATGGCATTTGCCACGTTTCGTAGTTCCAGTTCCTTGCAACGGGACACAGCCTGACATTTCACTCTAGCCGGCTTGAGGCTTGACGTGGCGAAATTCTTTTCCACTGCTCGGCACGCCTTCTCCTTGTAGATTCCTTGCGGAACCATAACGAAGCCTCCTCGTCAGCCTGTAAAAGCAGCAGGCCATTCTCCTAGAAGAAAGCGACTACTTTGTTAATCCCAAATCGGTTGCTAGACGTTTTCTTCGAAACTGTTCTTGACAAAGCGTCTACTCCTTCCAGTAGGCACATTTCCTGGTCTTTAGGTGACGCCTTCCCGGCAACACGCCTATTAAAAGAGAGTAGTTCATGCGCTGCTGTTTCAGGTTCGAGGCTGAACTTCGGTCCGTTCGCCAGCACGGTTTTTACTTCCTCCGTGACTTGTACTTGTCCCAGGATTCTTACAGCACCACTGGCCTTCTTCTTGTCTGGGGGCTCGGGTGTATTGTTTAACGTATGTCGCCACTAGAAATCCACCGTTTGAGCCGCAAGCTTCCTGTATTCCCGTAATTTCTTCTCGGCAGCCCACTCAAGATAATTGATGTGACATGTAGCACGCAAAGAGTGACATGTAGCACGCACGCCGCCACAATTCCGAACGTACATCCTACACAGCCGGTTTAGGCGCTCGTAGGAAGGCTGAATGGCACCAAAGAGGGCGGAAATTTCTCCACGGATCAGGCCCTTTTTGAGGCAAAAGGAGATGTGTCTGGCGTGGCATGAAGACCATGTGATCTTGGTGACGAGGGCTGCCATATTTTACGTAGGGTAGGAAAGACATATTGAAGAGCCCACTGTATAAGAACGATATTCCAGCAGAACTTTCTGTTGGGCTAGTTGGTGCATGTTGCTGAAGTACTAAAGCGCCAAACCGACGACACAAGAAAAGACACGGACGAGCGCTTACTAACAACTGATGTTTTATTGCCAAACTAAAAGATTAAGATTTTTCACCAAGCGCAGGCGGCGCAGCAACGTGCTCAATCGTAACTGTGGGCTTCTAAAAGGACATTTCACCTTTATACAAAATTTTTGATGACTCGCTGACGCATTCCAGGCCTTTCCTTTTAATGTGAAAGACTTCCTTCAGCTCACGGGCAACGCTGTCACGACAGAAGTCGAAGCAGTATCTGTCGAGACAGACAGAGAAGAAATTCATATGATGCGGAAGGATTTTTGCAGTCCTGTGGTACCGTAGGTAATTTTTTCTCGGTCGATGTTAAGGATCTTTTCTATTCTATCCCACACAAGGAACTCTCTTTAGCTGTTCAGGCATGTATTGAGAAGAAAGACACTGTTCCGCTTCAGAATTCTGTGGCCATGTCACTTCAAAATTTCATTAGGCTTCTGCTGTTTTACGTTAGTTCCACGGAATTCAGTTTGATGATAGGGTTTTGTTAGATATGGCGCCGTTTCCTGAGGCTACTTCGAGTTCCCCAAACCACTTCGAATCGCAGCACAGCTAATTGAGGAATGCAGAAGCAGGGGTGCCACATTCCTGAGGCAGGACACTTGCAAACAAGTTCGTACGCCGCCGGGATTAGAAGGGGCCCTCGGACAATAGAGCCCAATCGTCACCCCTCTTCGCCTTTGAAGAAGGCATTTGCCACCACTGCGGAGCCGTACCACCGGGAGCAGGTGGGCCCTTGTACAATGGAGCATGAGCGCCCCCCCCCCCTTCTCCACCTTAGAAGAAGTGCATTGCAAGTCAGCGAGGCAAGACCGCAGAGAGCCGCCGGGTGTGACACCGCGACACGGTCGCCAACGATTGGCCGAAAATGGCGTCATCTGAGCGGACTCTCCCATTGGTCAAACATGACGCGACTTCCAGTGCTCGAAGGGTTTAAAAGAAGCATTCCAGAGAGACCAGAGCATTCCCTGATTCCCTGATTGACCTCTCTCGAACTTCTTGCCGCGGGCCGCAGCGTCCGAGTTGCTGCCGGCCCGTAATGACTGTACAACTGTTACTTGTCTCTCACCTCCCTGTATATAATGTAAAATAAATACTCCCAAGTTTGGTTTTCATCCGGAAGTCCGTCCCCAACCCCTACAGTTTATAGTCAGAAGAAGGGCATCTGTATAGGGTCCTGTGTAGCCCCTATCTTAAGCAATATTTTTCTCTCGGCTGTTGATAGCGTTTTGAACAGCATGCTTGACAAACAGAAGGTTTAAAGGTATTTAGATACGTAGATCATTTTCTAATTGGGTTAAACAGACAAGATCCAACACACCATCAAGAAACTGTCAAAGAGATGCTAGGGGTTCATAGAAAATATAGCCATGGTTTAGAATACACCTGTGAATTACCAACGAACAATAAGACAGTTTTTAGACCTCGAGCTCAACGTGGGAGCAGAAGTGCACTGGAAGTACCACCCACGAGCGCAAATAGAGCTCTTGTCTTATGAGTCAGCCCACTCCAAGACCGTAAAAAAGAAGAAAAAAAAAGAAAAAAAAACGATAGCCACAGGGGCATTGGAATGGGATGCCAGGAAATCATGTGAGCATGGTATACGAAGCTGCTTCCAACTGCCGATTGAAAGGATAAAGGAGGCGGGTTTCCCACAGACAGTTTAACTTCCGTAGTAGAGTGCCTGCTCCAGAAGGTAAAAGGTAAAGCAAGAAAAAACAGGCAACAACAAAGCAGGAGAACAAGACCCGTAGTCATACAGTACTCCCACCATGTAACTCACAATCTGAAAAAGGTCGCGAGTAAATTCAAAGTCCCGGTTGTCTTTTCAGCCCCTTCAAAACTTGCTACATTGTGCGCCCGCGTTAACAACCAAGAAACAGAACGCGCGACCTGCGGAACCCAGCATACAGATCCACTTCTCAGTTGCAAGGAAGGGATACTTTATCAAATGCCGCTCTCATGTAAAAAGATGTACATTGGAGAAAAGAGGTGATGTTTGAATGAAAGGCTAAAAGAACATGAACGCTCACAGTAAAAAAGGAACTGGTTCCTTTATGGCCATAGATTACAAAGAGTGCGGTGCAAGCCTCGCCTAAGAAATACCATTGTTCTGTACAGAAGTCGAGACAGCGTTGCCCTTGAGCTGAAGGAAGCCTTCCACATTGAAAGGAAGGGCCTGGAATGCGTCAGCGAACCGTCAAAAATTCTGTATAGAAGAGAAATGTCCTTTTTAGAAGCCCTTAGTTAGAACTGAGCACGTTGCTGCGCCGCCTGCAATTGGTGAAAAATCTTAATACTTAATTTTTTAATGGGATACTCCCTTACGACGGTGTTTTGTGTATCACGTAACCATTATCATTTATGGTCCTTTGGCCCTATACACCACGTGTCATTGTCACGAACGTCATCTTTTACAATCGGTTTAGCGCCTTTTGCCTGGTAACCTTGTGATTTCCAACAAAGTGTGAGTTGCGCCGACAGATTTGCGTTTATATTGTGTGTTTCTGACAATAAAGCATCAGCTCTTAGTAAAAGCTCGTCCATGTCTCTTCTTGTGTCGTCTGTTTGGCGCTTTAGTACTTCAGTAACATGCACCAACTAGCACAACAAAAAGTTCTGCTGGAAACACTGACACCAAGGACAACATAAGGGGAAATCACTTGTGCCTAATAAATGAAATAAAGATACGATAAACTAATGGGAATCAAGGTGAATGAAAAAACAACTTGCCACAGGTGGGGAACGATCCCACAACCTTCGCATTTCGCGTGCTATGCTCCACCAATTGAGCTACAGCGGCGCCGTTTCCCCATCCACTTTCTTGGGTATTTATGTTTCCTATTGGAAACCTGGGAGTTTTAGCCAGCACCACCAATCACAGACCTCGCCGGCGGATGTGGAACATCCGTTCTGCCGCAGGCGTCACGAGAACGTGATCTTTTTGGGTGAAGGCGACCGGTCAATAAAACCACACATGGTACCGGAAGGCAACAATGTTGCCGGATTCGAGACTCTCGTTATGTAATAAACGAGAAAAAAGGGGGTTAACCAAGGGTCCCCATTTTTATTAGCCATATCATAAGAAGCCAACAAACAGTGACACCAAGGACAACATAGGGGAAATTACTTGTTCTTAATAAATGAATAAAGAAACGATAAACTAATGGAGATCAAAGTGGATGAAAAAACAACTTCACGCAGGTGGGGAACGATGGCACAACCTTTGCATTTCGCGTGCGATGCTCTACCAATTGAGCTACCACGGCGCTGTTTCCCCATCCACTTTCTTATGTATTTATCATTCCTAGTAGAACCTGGGGGGTGTGTCCCTCACCAGGGCGTGTTCTGACATACCGACGCTTTGAATACCGACATACCGTCGATTGGAAAATTGGTGGAAGAAAAGTGCGGAAGCGACACAAAACGGAGGCGTACAAAAGCATAGTTCGTAATATGGGATCAGAAAATTTGGTTGTGGAAGTTCATAAGGTTTCTTTTTCTTCTTTTTATGCGAAGCATATTACGAGGGCTCAACCCAGCTCCTCAGGCGCGGCGGTGTCGCCTTCAATACCACGTGACACCATGACGTCACGACAGAGAAACGGGGCTCCAACTCGCGCCGTCGCTCGCGGCGTCGCGGCGGTATATAAGCAGCTGCGATTGCCTCTGCTAGCGTAGCTAGCCTCTGCTAGACACTCACGAGGTGAGATGCCTCCTGGAGACAGAGCTGCTCGTTGGAATGAGAAGCGAAGGTTGCGGCGTGCTACAGAGACTGATTTTCTCGGTGGTTTTGGCTCAACTCTTGCAAGATGGGCTGGGTGGGAATCGAACCAGGGTCTCCGGAGTGTGAGACGGAGACGCTACCACTGAGCCACGAGTACGATGCTTCAAAGCGGTACAAAAGCGCCTCTAGTGAATGCGGTGTTGCTTTAGAAACGAGCTGTTTCTAAGGCTCAGGCGTGCGTCGCTTGCTCAGGCGCACATTTCGTTGCCGCGCCGAACGCTGCGTTGCTCGACGCTCACCGCGTCCAATGCCGGGGCGCGTAGTCGCTGCGCCGTAGCCCATTGTCTTACACCCCTTGGCGGATCGACGGGAACGCTGTCGCGTTCCACTCTTGAAGGCGAAGCAGAGTAACGCATGAGTGGTTTCTTCGTCTAGCCGAACCAAATATAGCCAAGCAACAGCAGTTCACCGGGCTAAACAGTGCTTCAACAACTAAAATAAAGGCTAGTATGCTTCGCATCCTGGGCTTAACCTTAGCTAAGCCACAGCCATTTTTTTAACCTAAGTAGGACATTAGGCAGTATAATAGTAAGAGCTTGGTGGCGCAGCCGCCACACCATTCCAAAAGGGATGCTCATAACATCCATCCATCCATCCATCCATCCATCCATCCATCCATCCATCCATCCATCCATCCATCCATCCATCCATCCGTCCATCCGTCCGTCCGTCCGTCCGTCCGTCCGTCCGTCCGTCCGTCCGTCCGTGCATCCGTCCGTCCGTCCATCCATCCGTCCATCCATCCATCCATCCATCCATCCATCCATCCATCCATCCATCCATCCATCCATCCGTCCGTCCGTCCGTCCGTCCGTCCGTCCGTCCGTCCGTCCGTCCGTCCGTCCGTCCATCCATCCATCCATCCATCCAGCTTTCAATAAATCCAGGTCTGTACTAGTACCCTGACGAGTGTGCTCGTTCTGTTGTGGTCTTCCCCTATTGGCGTTTCACTATAAAAACGGAAAGATTATTACTGCGATCACTTTAATCTGGAAACAGTGGTGAGCGCAGGCCCTGCCAGGAGAAAAGGCAGAAACCAGCTAATTGTTGAATGCAGGGGCGTAGCCAGGGGGGGGGGAGGCTTATGGGGCTTCAGCCCCCCCCCCCGAATTTTTTTTGTGCTGCCCATGCACCGCCGACCAAAGCGACGCCCGGCGCCGGAAATCACCCCGAATTTCGTCTAGAATGTCTTTTCGACGCTTGAAAAGACATTTAACCGCGAAGATTGCAAACTCGGGCTGGATTTCGTGGTAACGCCCATACACCGGGAGTCACATAACGCCAAGCAGTCCCATCCGAGCACAAAGTTGCAAGGGCGCTTTGATGGTGAGCGGGCTCGCCGCGGCATCTCACTGAGGCCACGGAATCTATGGAGCACATGGATATCAATTGCGAAACTTTATCGGTATACATCTCATAAGCTCTTGATGTGAAAGGTGCATTGACATTTCCAAAGTTGTGCTTTAGATTTTCAATTGCGGAACTTTGTGGGTTTAATGTTGTTATAAACATTTGACGCCAAAGGTCTATTGACTTTTCTAAAATCTTACATCGGAACACACAACGAGACAAGCCAAATCAACACACTAGCAGACGAGTTGACAAAGCAGGCAGCGAGGTCCAATGATACGAAGCGTTGGGGTGGTTCATTTGTGCCGTCATGTCACATCACATAAAAAAAATATAAATATTTTTTTTAACCTACGCCAGAACATCCATGTCAAGACACTAAAGCCAGCCAAAGTAACTACGTTCTTATTTATTTTTTTCTACTTTGACTTTTATTCGCGAGGACACATTGAGCCTCTCCAATTTTTTTTTTGTTCTCGCTACCCTACACAGGGGTTGCCAGAGCCAGCCAGAGCGCATACGTTTTTCTCGTATGGCCCCGACCACCGTGCGGTGCACTTCGGTGCGCGTTCGGTTTGCTCTAGCCGAGTGGATTTTCACCTGACAGAGTTTTGGACGCTTTCTGGCTAGCAGACGAGAAAAAAAAAACAATGGTCGCTCGCCGCCATCACTGTGGGGACTCGAAGGATTGCACCGCATTCCTTGAGCGGAACCTTTCCGGAAAGTCTTGTTTCACCGCTGTAGGATACTGAGCAGTATGCATATGGTTCTCAGTGGACCAAGCGTCTCATGTTTTCTTCGGTATTCCTTCCGACCCATTAGGTGCCCGAAGTAGGCATTCGATTCTGGCCAACATACTTTCCTATGCGTTTTTTTTTTTCATTTCGGTGCCTCCGCCTCACAGAAAAAAAAAAAACATTGTTGCGGCGCAGCGAATTGTCGCATGATGAAAGTTCGATTTTGATACTTCTTTTGCGGAAAGTAATGGGCGACGGGACGCTTCAGTTGCCGGATACACTTATTATATTATTGCGAAAGCAATTATATGGACACTCCAGGCGCATTCCGGCCGTCTCCGTCGCCCTCATGTTTCGTATAAAGTCCAAGGGTGATAACATCGTGACCACGCGCTGCATGCTGTATGTGCGAGTGAAAGCGTAGGAGGGGAGGTGGAATGGGTGAGCCGACGATGGTGGCTGTCTTGTGTGCGCAAAGGAGAAAAGCGGGGAGCAAGCGCGCCGCCTTCCGTCGCGCGCAATACATCGGGGGGAGTGGATGGAATGGGGGCGGAATCTAGGATTCTGTGAATCTATGATTGTGCAACATGTTTATTTGCCTTGTTTGAAGCATTATATACAGTTACTTCTTCTTACATACATAGACTTATTGGAGACTTATACGTATACTTAAATATCTTGTTGCGAGGTTTTGTGTATACATGCAGTGAACTTTGTTTCCAGTGACACTTTTTTGTCCTTTATCAAGCCGTATTTTCGCATTTGTATATCCCATTGTATCTTTGCATTTCTAATGTACGAGGGCGGGTCAAATGAAAGTGAGCCTACCCTAAATGGTTCGGTTCATTATCTGCGAGGCATGTGCGTAGGAGAACGGCATGTCTCATTTACAAAAGTGGCACGCAGGTGTGAAGATAAATGTTCTTTAATGCTCTCATACACTGGGTTGAATATGGTTGCGTCACATAATGGACACTTTAAAAGTTGAACAGCTCGGTGTCGCGAAGTTTTTGACAGTGACAGTGACAAGAACTTTATTGGAGTGTCCTGAGGAACTTGATTAGGGGGCAACCGAAGGCTCCCCGATCAAGTTGGTGGCTCCACCCACGACGGGACAGGGAGATGGTGACTCTCCGCGACGTCGCGGGCCCTCTGGACGGCCTGTAGTTGGCTTGTGAAATCCGAGCTCTTCAGCAAGGCGTCCCACTTGGACTCGTTATGAAAGTCGGAGCCCGCGTTGTACGGGCACAGCCAGAGCATGTGGTCGAAGGAGCAGCACGCGTGACCGCATTTGGAGCACGATTGCGGAAAGTTCGGGTCTATCCAACTAAGCGCTCTCGGGGTGAGGTACGATCTCGTCTGTAAAAGCCTGAAAGTAACAGCCTGAGCCCTGTTCAGTTTCGGACTGGGGGGAGGGAATTTTCTCCTGCTGTGTCTGTAATGTGACGTAATTTCGTGAAAGGTTGTAAGTTTATCTTTGAAGGGGCAATCCCGCGGGAGAGCCGGACTGCTAGCTCTGGCGCGGTTCGTGAATTCACGCGCCAGGCAGTTGGCCCACTCGTTAGGGTTGCAACCCGCTCGGTTAGTTGCATCGTCCATGTGTGCCGGGAACCATGCTATGTTGATATGACCTGCAGTTTCTTCTCGCGTATTAATACGAAAGCATCTGTTAACGATGTTGGCTGCGTGTTTACAAACTAGAGCGGACGAGAAAGCCCTGACCGCCGTGCGCGAGTCAGAGAAAATGGACGCCGGGCCTTTTGCGGCTTGAAGAGCCAAGGCTATCGCGGTTTCCTCCGCCTCGTTCGCGTGTTTGGCGCAGATTGATGCGGCACTGATAAGCGTTCCGCGCGCGTCAACGACCGTGATTGCAAACTTGTCTTCGCTGCCATATTTGGCGGCGTCAACGAAGAATGCATCTGCCCCGTCAGGATCTATTCGTCGAAGGATGGCTCTAGCCCGCGCTCTTCTGCGACCTTCGTTATATATTGGGTGGATGTTCCTCGGCACGGGCTCGACCTTTATACCTTCACGGGCTAATTTAGACAGGGGGTGTCGGTTGAGCGGTGCCTGTATAGGGAGTTGACCAGCTTCATCAAGAATTTTGATACCCGGCTTAGTTGACGAAAGCCTGGAGATCTGTGCAATAAACTGTGCTTCAATTAATTCGTCTGTGGTATTGTGAATTCCGAGTTCAAGTAGTTTTAATGTGCTAGCGGATTGTGGAATACCGAGTATTCTTTTGACGCCGGACCTGATGAGTGTGCCGAGTTTGTTCTTTTCAATTTTGCTCCACTTGAGGTACGGCGCCGTGTAAGTAATGTGGCTGATAAAGAAAGCTTGGAAGACCCTGAGTAGGTTGTCCTCCTTGAGTCCCCCCCTTTTGCTTGCGATTCTAGTTATGAGTCTTAGTATGTTTTTCGCCTGAGCGCTCAGCTTGTTTAGAGCTTCTGCATTGCAGCCTTTGGCGTTGATTAGAAGTCCTAAAATTTTGATGGAGTTCACCCTCGGAATGGGGTGCCCTTCTAGTGTTGTAATTTCGACTGGCAGCGTTTCCAGAGGCTAGAGGTTCCTAACGCCCTGCCTCGACTGTCTGTAGAGGAGGAGTTCGGATTTGGTCGGTGACAGCTTGAGACCCGTGCATGTAAGAAATTCTTCCGTTACATCTAAGGCCGCCTGGAGAGATTGCTCTAGATCGGCCAAAGATCCCCCCGGGGACCAGATTGTGATATCGTCTGCATAGATTACGTGGCCTATTTTTGGAAGTTCGGCCAGCCTTTCAGAGAGTTTATGCATGGCGATATTAAATAGTAGCGGGGATAAGACCGAGCCCTGAGGGGTTCCGCAGTTGCCCAGTTCGTACGGACCGCCCGAGATCGTGCCCAGTCGAAGGAACGCTTTCCTTTCCGATAGGAACGAGAGAGTGAAATTAAAGAATTTCCGCCCTAGGTTGAGATGGGAAATTTCGTTCAAGATGTGTTCGTGAGCCACGAAGTTTTTGACAGCTGAAGGTGTTTCCAAACAGAAATTAATCACCATATGACTGCCGTGTACGTTGAAAACTTCATTTCATTGACCACTGTGAAGCATTGGAGCAAACGGTTCAAAGGACGTTGCAATGACATTCCAAGACCGGGCCAAAACCATCGACAGCGTCACCGAGATTTTTCACTGGCCATTGCATATATACAAGAATGTAAGCACGGTTCTTGAATGACAAAGTTTCATTAACATATTTGTCCTCAACTTGTTCAGTGCATTGCCTTTTAATTTTTCATATCAGCGGCATGCACTGCTTTCCTGGTTTCGAACTGATATAGTTCTAAAGTTTGTGTGATATTTCCTTTACTTAATAAACAGACAAAAAACATGGAAGCATTGACGTCAGTTATGTTGGGCACAATTTTTGGCACATACGAGTATAATATTTTATGAAAAAATACATATTTTACTTGTATTTGCAGTGCGTAGCTTTCAAGAATTCGTTTGCAGCATCTTTTGCAATGACAATGCAGTTATTCATGTATTTGATCCCTCGATAAATTGTTTAAGAGGAAGCTTTAGCTCGGGCCCAATCCGACGCGGCCTATTCAAATACTTGTAAAACGCAGAAACGCTTTTCTGAGATAATCCTGCTAATCGCTTTTAATGAAATTGGTTGCATTTGAGAGTGAAAGTTAAATCCTAGTGTCTGTTGGAAACAGAACTTCGATTTAGGGCCTGAATTTTGTTTAAAATATTTTGAAAAATTCGAAAGTCTGAAAAAATAGAAGCACGACGTTTACAAACTAATAGCTATGCATGACGAACAGATATTGTGGTTCTGTAAACGGCATTTATTATAACAGTCAAAGCGGACAAGTTTGCTGTGTCAATTTGTATCTTACGTGAATTGGTTACGTTGTGTACAAGGGTTCTGCAAAAGCCGTACTTCCACAATACTAATTTTTTTTGAGATTCATGTGTAGCATATCTATTTTGTCCGCTGTAGATGTACTATTAGATGCAATTCACAGAATTGTGATATCATTTTTCATTGTTGAGTCACGGAGTTTTAAACTTGATAGTTTCGTTTTCTGAAAATTTTCAATTTCGGCCAATGTTTAATAAATAATTGACCACCTAAATGAAAAATTCGAAACCAGTAGTCACTAGAATTAAACGTTTTCTTTTATATGCAACAAACCTCGTCAAATTTGGTGAAGTGGTTGCAGGGAAAAACGAATTCCCCTTCTACATGTACTTAAATAGGAACACCCGAG
Organism: Dermacentor albipictus; assembly: GCF_038994185.2. Taxonomy (NCBI): domain Eukaryota; kingdom Metazoa; phylum Arthropoda; class Arachnida; order Ixodida; family Ixodidae; genus Dermacentor; species Dermacentor albipictus. Next base: position 210,707,152 of record NC_091822.1, on the reverse strand, counting down.
CTAAAGCTTCCTCTTAAGGAGGAGGCTGAGCTGCAACGTGCAGCTATATATATATATATATATATATATATATATATATATATATATATATATATATATATATATATGGGGCCAGTGGCGTAGCCCCCCCCCCCCCCCCCGAACAAAATTTCTGGCTACGCCGCTGGTTGAATGGGATGCCATTCGCGCAATAAGAAGCGAGACGGCAGTGAGTAAGATAAGGGATATTGATGAATGGGATAAGAAACTAGGCCAGGACGTTAAGAACGCAACCAAAGAGATAACGGAGGACTCTGCACTGGAGATAGCGGACAGCCACCTCCTCCATATGTGGGAAGCTAAGCTCAGCATGGAAAAACGGCTCAGGAGGCAAAGGTGGAACCGCAATATCAGTAGACGGATCGCTATAGGCTCAATAAAAATATAGAAGATTACGCGCTCAAACTAACCAGGCAGAACTGGGAGTCCACCTGCGATAGGATGGACGGAAATATAGGCCTAGCTAGGACATGGAATCTACTCCGCTACCTGCTGGATCTACAGGGCTGCAAAACAGCGCAGCGACAGAACCTTAAAAAATTCTTCACTTGTACGAAGATACGGAGGTAGATCTAATGAAGGACATACAGGAGAGATACATAGGGGACACTAGCAAGGAACCCCTACCTAACTATGAAGGCGTCGGCAACTCCAGCCTAGACGAACCCATCAGCAAGGCGAAGGTCCGGGCGGAGATTGCCAAGCTCAAAACCAAATCAGCTTCAGGCCCGGATGGCGTTAGCAATAAGATGCTTCGCAATCTAGACGATAACTCTATAACTGCATTAACTAACTTTATGCAGGAGTGCTGGGAAGAGGGTTAACTACCAAATCAGTGGAAAACCGCTAAGGTGGTGATGATCCCAAAACCAGGCAAGAAACTCCAGATAGAGAACTTAAGACCTATCTCTCTAACCTCTTGTGCAGGCAAGCTTTTGGAGCACGCTATTCAAACGCGGCTCAATAACTACATGGGGGATAATGACCTCGATCCGCATTCGATGGTCCACATGGCTTCCATGACTACCAGCGCACCTACCCAAACCAGCTATCCGCAGTGGCGTCCTCCTCGTCCCATCTGATACTACTGCGGCTATCGTGGCCACATAGCACACTTTTGCCGCAAGCGCCAGCAAGACGAGCGTCGCGGATATGACGTATACGAACGGGATGACTTGTCGCCCGGAGCTACTTTCCAACGTCTAGGGAGCTTCCATGACCAACGCCGTCCTTATAGTTCACCGCGCGGCCGCTCTCCATCGCCTACTGTGGCATCCGAGACGGCTGAGACGTACCGTCCTGCGAGACGCCGCTCGCCGTCACCCCTTCGCCGCTCTACGTCCCCACTGAGACTTGCTTCTCAATTCTCCGAGCGTCGTCCGGAAAACTGAATTATGCAGCTTTTGGAGGAACGGCTGCATCGAATGACAGGACAGAAATTCCTCCATCGCGTCCGTGCAATATGATATTGGTTGTAGTAGAAGGTGTACAAGTAGAAGCTTTGATAGACACTGGTGCTAGTGTTTCCGTTATTCACCGTGAATTGTGTTCGCGACTCCGGAAAGTTACGACCCCTATGATGGACCTACGCTACTCGTTGCTCAAGGGGCCGCCATTCGACCTATCGCCATGTGCACTGCTCGTATTTCCATCGATGTAATTCTGCATTACGTACAATTTGCAGTGCTAAGTTCGTGTGCCCAGCAGCTCATACTGGGATGGGATTTTCTTTCTACGGCCTTCACCTCCATTTGCTTTGGGCAACGCGTTCTGCACATGACCGACACGACCTATTCACTTCATGCAGATGACGCACCACTTCACTTGCTTGCTGCAGGAGATACCGCGCTACCTCCTCTCCATCAAAGCATCGTTACCATCACGACTGATGTCATTGACTGCGGCGACGTGCTCGTATTACCATCTGCACGCTGTCTCGCAAGAGGGATAGCCTTTGCATCAGGGCTAGTTCGGTTTGATTATGGCTCTGCACTTCTCTACGCTACAAACCCGACATCCGCAAATATTATCATCCCCAAAGGCACTACATTGGCTTGCGCCGCTGAATCGGAGTCTATGTTGCTTCCGTTCAACCAGCTTCCTCTGAAGTTCCCTGTACCGGACGGGCCGCATCTCCTTCAGCTCTTGCAGCTGCCATCAGTTCCGACCTGACACCTTCGCAGTCACAATTGCGTGCTTTGCTCCAAAAACGTGAAGCTTCGTTTCACACGCATTCAGCTTCGTTGGGAATGACGCATCGGATAGAGACAGATGGTACATCCATCGTACGCCGTAGACCATATCGCGTATCGCTAGCCGAGAGGAAAGTCATTGACGAGAACGTCACCGACTTGCTTCAACGGAACATAATACGCCCCTCTTCTAGCCCTTGGTCTTCCCCCGTTGTTTTGGTTCGAGAAAAAAAAAGACGGCTCTGTTCGATTTTGTGTCGACTACCGAGCACTTAACAAGATCACACGCAAGGATGTATACCCTATGCCGCGAGTAGACGATGCCTTGGATTCCCTACAGGGTGCCGAGTACTTCTCCAGCATCGATCTGCGTTCCGGCTACTGGCAGATACCTACGCACGAGGACGATAAAGAGAAAACAGCGTTTTCAACACCAGATGGGCTCTACGAGTTTAATGTCATACCATTCGGCCTCTGCAATGCGCCCGCAACGTTCGAGCGCATGATTGACACCGTTCTTCGCGGCCTGAAGTGGAAGACTTGCTTGTGCTACCTGGACGATATTGTTGTTTTCTCGTCAACCTTCTCTCAGCACCTGCAACGTCTGGATGAAGTTCTCACGTGCCTTTCCAACGCTGGACTTCAGCTAAACACCAAGAAATACCGCTTTGCAAGCAAGACGATCAAAATACTAGGTCACATTGTGAGCAAAGATGGCATTCGTCCTGATCCTGACAAGGTTTCAGCAGTTCAGCACTTCCCTCGACCCGAAAACACCAAAGATTTGCGTAGTCTCTTAGGCCTCGCTTCCTATTTTCGCCGATTCATACGAGGCTTCGCCTCAATAGCGTCACCTCTGCACAAATTACTGGGGTCTAATGTTCCCTTTGTATGGTCTACCGAATGTGAATCTGCGTTCGCCCATCTGAAGCGCGCTCTCACATCGGAACCAGTACTATGCCATTTTGATGAAGCTGCTCCTACCCTCCTGCATACGGATGCTAGTGGTCACGGAATTGGTGGCATTCTCCTACAGCGAGACGACACTTTAGGTGAGAGGGTCGTCGCATACGCAAGTCGCGTTAAACGCCGAAAAGAATTGCACCATCACGGAGCAGGAATGCCTAGCTATCATTTGGTCTGTGCAGAAGTTTCGACGTGATCTTCACCGCCGCCACATTACGATCGTTACAGACCATCATGCATTATGCTGGCTTTCAACGCTGAAGAACTTGTCTGGACGACTTGGTCGGTGGATTCTTCGTCTGCAAGAATACGACTTTACTATTACCTACAAATGCGGAAAAAAAAACACCAAGATGCAGGCGCGCTTTCTCGCTGTCCGCTTCCTACGACACTATGCAATGGACCTCCTACCATCCGTGACAAGCTTTCGTACGATCCCTTCTCACATGCTTTCTTGTTGGCCACTGTCGACGGGATGCCTCTATACAACAAATCCTTCCAATCTCATCAACTTGCCGACTCTTACTGTCGGCGCATCATAGACCACCTTCAAGGAGCTTCGCCTAACGCCCGCATTCGTCGACAGCTGACGCAATTTAAGATTGACAACCGCGTCCTGTACCGTAATGTTTATCACCCCGACGGTCAACGCTGGGTTCCTGTCCTGCCACGCTCTCTACGTGCTCATGTCCTGCAGGCTTCTCACGACGATATGACTGCTGGTCCCCTTGGTTTCCAGAAAAGCTATGACAGCATCAAAGATCGCTTCTACTGGCCTTGTTTGTCCGCCAGTGTAGCGAGGTATGTCGCTTCTTGCGCCCTATGTCAGCGTCGAAAGCTCCCTACATCAGCTCCAAGCGGACAACTTCAACTGGTTCCTTGTCCGTCGCAACCATTTGAGGTCGTTGTCGTTTACCTGTATGGTCCTGTTCCCGTGACTCTCACCGGTAAACGATGGATTGTGACAGCTGTTGATCCCTTGACACGCTACGCCGAAACAACTTGTGTGAGTTCTGCCTCAGCCTGTGAAGTTACTGCATTCATACTTCAATCCTTAATACTGCGTCACGGTGCTGCTCGAGTCCTCCTGAGCGACCGTGGAAAAGCATTCCTCTCACAACTACAAGACGAAGTACCCAGAGCCTCCGGAACCACCCACAAGACTACCTTCAGTTACCACCCGCAAACCAACGGCCTCACAGAGCGATTTCATCGCACGCTGTCAGACATGCTAGCCATGTACATCGACCCGGATCACAGAAACTGGGACGCAATTTTGCCATTCGTGACTTTTGTATATAATACCGCCGTTCAACGCACGACCGGTTACTCGCCATTCTACCTTGTCTATGGTCGTTCGCGCTCTTCCTGTCTTGACGTCTCTTTCTTCGCGCCAACTGTCCATCAATGTCCTTCCTCCTGTGAAGAATATGTGTCCTGCATTCTGCGTTGTGGCCAGCTCGCCCGCATCAACACCGAAGCACGGCAACAGGACCGGAAGCAGCATTACGACGCCTCTCATCTCGTCGTGTGCTTCCGCCTTGGCGAGGAAGTGCTACTCCGGACACAAGTTCGTACTCCTGGCTTGTGTGACAAGTTTCAGCGGTTCATCGGCCCCTACAAAGTCTTGGAGCAGACTTCTCCGGTTAACTATCGCGTGTAACCAGTTATTGTTCGAAATGACCGCCGCTGCCGCGCCGCTGAGATTGTCCACGTTTCACGTATGAAGCCTTTCACGAGACGTTCACCGCCCCTTTGAATTGCGGCCAGGATGGCCGCTCTCGCGCGAGGGGACATTAGTGTGGGAATTTATAAGCTATTCTTTGTGATCTGTACATAATAATCATCATGTGGGGTTCATATGGGGTTCTTCTTCATCATCGTTTGTGGGGCTGGCTCTCGAGTGTGATCCTTGCTGTGAGCGTAGTCGGTTCGCCCAATCTTTCACGTGGAATAAACGTCGTGATAACTGCTGCATCACAATATATATATATATATATATATATATATATATACTGTAAGCGGAAATAACTCTCAGGCGGAAGTATCATACTTGTCCTCTAGCGAAGGCCCAGTTGGGATCATAATGTACTTCGTGTGACGTCTCAACACCACAAAGGTGTTAATTGAACGTTTGCCACGTGTCAAACCACCACACTTCTTATCCCGACGACAACTCAGCGTAGACACTGGCGGTTGAAGGGCGCTTACCCTACCATTACCTAGAAACCTGAGCAAAGGATGCAAATGATAGAACTACGAAGACTTGATAAGTGCAGGTAATAAGACGTTTGCGACGAGTCCAATCGCCACCAGCACTTATCCAGCCGTCAAGAGAGCATGAAAACCTGCTGTCGCAGGGTTCTACGAAAGGCCCTCGGCCCGCCCTTCATCTGGCAGCCTAGGTGAAGAAGGGGCAACGACGAAAGAACTACGTGTCGCCGGTTGATTTCTTTCCACAGATTTCAAACCAGTTTCTTCGGAGGCGGAGTTGCTGCGGGTTATTGCGAACATGGGCGTGGTATCGCAACGGAATCGACGATGGTGATTGCTGCTGGACAGTCTTCAGATTCCCTAGTCGACTCGCCTAGGGAAGAAGACTGTATAAAAGCAGAAACGTTTCGATAGTGAGGACAGAGGGTCTTGATGTGAACTGACACGTTTGAATTGCTCCTGCTTGAATTGGCCTTCTGTACTGGAGCCGTGTAACTAAACTAAATAAACCTTTTCCCTTGATTTTCTACAACCTGACCCTGACGTAGTAGTCGATCGGCTTGGTGGATGGTAGCCGCAACAACTGGTGGCAGTGGTGGCATCAAGATGTCAGTCCTCACGATCTGGGATAGGTGGACCTGTGTACGCGGCTTCGGGAGCCACAACCTTCGCAAGCTCAACGTTGGTTGAGTGCTTGATTGACAATAAGGACAGAATTCTACCGTGCAATTACCTGTGATTGATCGCCACCGGGTGTGCGGGCAATATAGGGTAAGTTGTAGTTAGCTCTCTAGAAGAATGGACATTACAGTGTTAAAGAAAGAGGTCCTGTTGCTCTAAGCTCTATGTTGCTCTATGGATATTAACCATAGGTTGAGGAAGCCCAAAATCAAAATTCGTACGGCGATTGTCGAAGTGGGTTTCGATGAGGACGAGCTCACAGAGGCGTGGGAAAAGATTTGTCGCGAAACCCCTATGAAAATGGCCATTGCCTTTATGTTTCCTTTATGTTTCCTTCTTGTGTCCTATGTGACCTTTATGTTTCCTTGTCCTTTGTGTGACCTCCAGGATGTGAACTTTGTGTGTACTACGTGTTTACTCATCCTAACGTATACCTCGAGGAAGTTACCTTTATTATGCCTCTAGGATGTGTCCTTTATGTTTACGGCAGGATGTTAACTGGATGTGCACTATGTGTTACCTGAGTGTACACTTGAGTGCACATGTAGGTAACATAGAGTGCACATAACAACTGTCTTTACATATAATATAGGCAGATCTATCTGTACTGTGTGACAGGCATTGATACACTCAGCAGAGTCATTGTAAGTACTAAATCTTGACTTATGCTTTCATTTGGTCCAAGAAAACAACCCTTATTATAATTCTTGTAGGATATGTCCTTTGTGTTTACGGCAGGATGTTACCTAGGTGTGCACTTCAGTACACACGTAGGTAACATAGAGCATATAGTGGGCGAGTTGGTTACGATTCATCGTACCTTTAGCAACAGCGCAAAAGCAACGCGGAAACAAGGAACACTCCGAAGAAACAGCGCCGTCTTGTTGTGTTTCTTCCTTTTGTCCGTGTCGCTTTCGCGCTGACCACAAGTACGAGTAACTGCTGTGTCGATATTAGCACGCGTAGAAGCAGGGCAGCGCGGATCCCGTAAATGCTTGCTTGGGCGTACAACTGAACAATTTATAATTGTGAGTTGGCTAAGTATGAAAGTTGTGTGCGGAGTATGGCCGTATTTGATTACGCGAGCATGCAAGCAGTACGCCTGTTTCACTTTGGCCGAAGTTCCGCTGCCGCTGCAAGCCAGCTATCGCCACATTTTGTCGCCTTCATTCCTTACGCTACGAGCAAATATGGTGCCACCTATGCAAGATAAAGCCTGACATTCTCAAAAACACGTCACTGGGCACCATAAGAAGCGTGTATATGTGTGGCAATTCCGAATTTCTGATCGGTAGGCGTCACAGCTCTCGCGGCTGCCCGCACACCGTGCGCCATCCCAAGCGCCGGAACAGCACATGATGCGCGCTGATTGGCTCGTGTCCGCCGACAAACCACAGGACAAGCGTTCGCGCATAGTTCGTCTAAAATCTCTGCATATACTTTAAAAAAACAAGGCAGCGCACCAAGACACTTTAAAATCAATAATTTGTGTTTAAATACCAGCCTTCCTTCCAGCAACGACGTTTTTAAATCTCGAAGGCCGTGCTTTTTCAAAATGCACGCCCTAAAGAAAAATGTAGATCTCGGAGGCTAAATTCACGTTTTAACCGCAGTGCGGCGCTGCCGCAGTGTAACGGTTGACGGTGAGCTGGGTCACGTTGTTTTGCTGTGAGCGGTGAGAGTGTTCGTTACACAGTAATTTAATCATATTTTCGAAGTGCCTAAACAAACTGTGATCCGTACCGTGTGCATTAACCATCAGGAAACCTCTGGACTCGTGTAACGCCATTAGTTCGCCTTATGTTTCGTGTGATACGCCAGTGTCTTGTGTAGCGCCCGTCCGAGCGGCCTTTGTTCTCGCCTGTCCGCGTTCGCTCGTGGAATACCTGATACTGTGGCTTCGAATTATGGTGCGTGAAAGAATTCGTTGACAGTTGTGCTTTCGTGCGCTGGTGTTCATCGGCGATTCAACAGTGTTCGCGCTGGAAAGGGTGTCGTCGCGTGGTGCCTGCGAGACGAAGAAGCCGTTTGCTGACCACATTGAAGGTAACCAGATCTGACGCTTGCGCGCATTCTCGCAGCTTTTGGTTCATGTAGTAAGCTTTGTGGAACGACAACAGAACACTTTCTGAGCGTACGTTGACCATGTTGCTGTGCACATTTAGCAAAGCGTTTCACGAGGGGAGTTTCCGTGAAATGTATCATTTCTTACCGCTTACTTGCTTTATGGAGTGATGTGCTACCACCGCCGATTGTTGGGACTTAATGGGCAAATATTTACGTAAACGCTGAAAGTTACTGCTTTCTCGGTAGTTTCCCGGCAAGAAATTCTTCCGTAGATATGAATTTCCGCAAGTTACGTTTGTAATGCATGTCGATGTGTCACGGGCATCGCGAGTTGGCACGCGACTGCGATGTTTGACACTTGAACAGGTATTAGCTTGTGTGAAGATTACTTTATTGATAGTGTTCAGATTGAAGTGCAGCTTCGCGAGAACTTGTCTGCATTGTTTGTGTTCTTCGACGTGCTCGTGTATTTGTCTTCTATATTGTAGGGCAAATGTAGACCGACATTACAACAGCGAAATTTCTTTTTAATCGAGGCATCTCAATCAGACGCTCGTTTTCATTAATATTTTCATCCGAAGAACGGGATGTGAGTTCCTGCGATTGTTAAAGACAGTGGTTTGTAGCACTGCCTAATAAGGGATGCGATTTTCTTGCGATGCTTTGCGCTCGATGTTTGCCACTCTTATAACCCACCTTTCACGGCTGGCTGTTATAGTTAATAACGATAGCGGAATGTCGGTCAGATCAATGAGCAAAGGAGTAGCATCGGAAAAGGGATCGCTACAAAATCGCGGTCTAGGTTTTAGACCCTTCGTAATCGATTGTTCATTTGATTTACTAGATCTTTAAGTTTTGGTGATAATTTCCCATGTAGTCTGATGTTTGCGGCTGGTTTTATTCCCGCCTGAATTTTACCATATAACAGTGTAACCACTTGAGATATAACTACGAGACATCTGTACAAGCAGGCACACAAAGATTTGTTGGCCAGTTGCCTACTCCTATAGGTCATGTACTACTTAGCAGCTGCTGCAGAAATGTTTAAAAAAATTTGTGAGCAATTTAATACCTGAGTGGACTGGCAGCTCAGTCTCTTTCAAACAATTAGTTAAAAGCTTCTGTGTTGCCCTGATGTTTTTATGATCTGTTTTTGACTTCTCCACGTTTCTTCGCTGTGTGCATACAGGCCAGGCTGTTCTTGCTTAAATGAATATTTTTGAATAAGTGAAAAAGATTGGCTTTTGTTTTGTTTTTCAGGTGCCTTGTGAGCTCTCACCCAAGCAACACATTCCAGAGGTCTGCTGTGAGCAGACGTGGCAAACTGAAGTAACATTCAGATAGTCCAATAAACTGTTCGTAGTTTCAGACAAACTTTTGCAAAGTATAGTCAAAACTTTCTTTTAAAAGTGCAAGCACTGATCCAACCTGATCTTTCCATCCAAACATTACATATTATATTAGTCACAAAGACATAACTAGAACAGCAGCACTGCAGTGAGGAACGTACAGTGGTTCTCCAAGTGTTATACTGAAATAATCTATGAAGGCTAATTAGTTTGCAATTTTAGAACAAATTGTCATGAATTTCTGTGCCATAGCAGAGTTTCAATCCATGCGCTGCATCATGTAGGGAACAGTAACCTTACAATGAAAACCAATGCAAAACTTTTTAATTCAGGAAAAATTTATAAATATAAAATGTGTACACGGAACTCTTCATCTATGCATGTCTACGTAAAATACAGGATTTAGTCACTGCGGCCACATAAAGGATGCATAAAGGTAGGACACACGAAGGAAACATAAAAGCAGTGGCCAAATTTCAACATGGAGGAAACATAAAGTACGGTAACATAAGGGATACATAAAGGGAGGACACACGAAGGAAACATAAAAGCAGTGGCCAAATTTCAACATGGAGGAAACATAAAGTGCGGTAACATAAGGGATACATAAAGGGAGGACACACGAAGGAAACATAAAAGCAGTGGCCAAATTTCAACATGGAGGAAACATAAAGGATATTTCCTCATGTGAACTGCGGGAAACATACAGTAAACATAAAGGACATAACCATTTTCATAAGGGAAAGGAAGAAAAGCAACGCGAGAGGATAGAAATAGCGGAAGAGAACAAGCGGGACATAATGAAACGCAAGAGGAAAGAAAGGGGTTAAGAGAAAATAGACACTGCACGAAATTGAGTTCGCGAAAATAAGACGAGAGATAGCGAGATTAACACGCAGGGCGAATACGGCACCGCCACAAACGCAAACCGTGGAAATGGCGAGTTTGCTTCAGCCGTAAAAAAACAAGCGATGACATCGGTCTCTACTTTATTAATTTTGAACAGAATTGTGAGAAGCGATCATTTCACCACGACACATGGCCGGAGCGGTTGTTTGAGTTGATGCCAAGAGAAGTCGCGCAGGTCGTAGTTTGACTGAGCGCCGCCGAAGTAGACAATAACAGTTTAGTGATGGCGGGTTTGCTCCCTAAATACAAGCTCTCCGCATAGGAATTCTGGGAGGAACCGATTTCCTCGACCGGAATGCCGGAAGAAGGTCTGACGCTGTGTTACGACGCGGAATGCAGTCCAAAGAAAGCCGACGAAGTAGCTAGCTCCTGAGGCGTAGTTAAGCCGGAGGAGGAAATGCTTCCGATTTCCTCGACAGAAATTCAGAACGCAGATCAGGCGCTTTGTTACGAAGCGGTACACAGTAGAAAGAAAGAGGATGAACGCGCTAGCTCAAGAGGCATAGTTAAGCCGGAGGAGGAATCCTTACGATTTCCTCGACAGTAAATCAGAAAGAGGAGCAGGCGCCTTGTTCCAACGCGGAACAGAGTGCACGGAAGGAGGTTTACGTAGCTAGCTCGGGAGACGTAGTTCAGCCAGAGGAGGAAATCTTTCTGATTTTCCCTCCTGAAATTCAGAGAGAGAGTCAGGCACTGAATTGCGATGAAAAGCTCAGTAGGAAGAAAGAGGATGATACAGCTAGCTCGGGGGGCATAGTTAATCTGGAGGAGAAATCTTTCTGATTTCCACGACAGAAATTTCGGAAGTTGGTCAGGCCTAGGAGTCACCAACGGAAAGAAACGAAAGGCACTCGTAATTAAGCACCAGAAACATTGTCAGGAGAAAGAGGCATCGCAAATTCAGAATTGCGGCAGAGAAGACAACGCGGCCAAGTAAATCTAAAGCCACTAAACCCGGTGGTGAGGGCAGAGAAAGATCAAGAAAGGCGCGTTTGTCGCTTGGAAAGTTTCGAGTCAGAGCGCGTCCGAGTCGTCAGATGACGTTGAAAAGAAAGTGACGTTCGGCGCGGAGGAGGACAAAAGTCAGGGGGCAATTACACTCCTCCTCGTTTAGTTCTCCTCGAGGTGTACCTTGTCTGACAGGGGAGAACGTGGCGGTCGGGGCGACGCGAGGTAGTCATACCAAGCATTGCACTCCGAGGGCAATGCCAGAAAGTCAGGTGATCAGTACGAAAAGTATCGGGGTTCTGCAGCGAGAGGAATGACATACGGGCCTTTTGTATTCCCGGGTTTACAAGTTTGACAGGAGCGCCCGCCTCGAGTACCATATAAGGAGACGGTTTTCACGCACATAAAGTTTGGACTTTTTTTAGCAGATAGGCTTCATTTTTATTTACATGCGCTTGCACAGCCAAGTCTAGGTAGCCAAACCTGTAGTGGTGTGCTTAAGTATCAGTTCGCTTTTCATAAGCTGTCACGAGATCTTTTTCTTTGGAAGAAAGACGCGTTATTTAGCAGAGCCGTTGTGAACCGCCCGATTTATAAAGTTTAGTACTGTCCCTTTAAGGTTGTACCCTTTAAGTGTACTGTTACTTTAAGGGTCCTTGGTGGACTAGAGAAAGAAAATGTTAGCGCGTGAGTCGCACGAAATTCAAGGTTAGCGCAGCTTACTCGGAAAAACTGGATTGCTCGAGAAGGAAGCTTCGTCTTCACGACCTATACTTTCTTCGCCAGACTTCTGCAGAGAATGCATTCTCTGGTGTGACACCAGCAGCCGTAGTCAAGGTGTCGTCCTTATCGAAATTGACGAAAGCGGTGAAGCGCACCCTATGTGGTACCTCAGTCGAAAACTGACACTGCAAGAAAAGGCGTTTAGCACCTCGGAGCACGGGGTTCTTTAACGTGCGCCCAATCCATCTTATGTTTTTGCATTTCGACGGCATCGAAATGCGGGCGTTGTGGCGGTGTTCTTATCCTGTGCCATTCAGCTTAGCAGTGTAATGTCAAAACCACTACGCCACCACGTTTTTACTATGCTGGCAGTAGGGCGGTTTCCAATTCATTTAGTTAGCTCGACCTGTTCGTGCTGCTTCCTAAACGTACATTTTCGGCTTGTAATTTCTGTTTCTTCAATACTAGTAATTGTTGTTACTGAAACTCTGTCTTTCTTTTTTTTACTCTAATAACACTTGTTTCAGTGGCCTGCTAATGTGACAGGTTATTCAATCGCAGAAATGCATGTTACTTTAGAAGTCGTAAGCATTGCAGGAAACAACTTATTTAAAAAAAGTTTGTTCAGTATCCCATATGTTCTGAATGCGGAAGCATTCCTACTTGTGTGAATGTAGGCAAAACTGTGTTTGCCTATGTGTTATTCCATGAGTGAAAAGAAATTGTTCGCTTTTCTTTACTTTTTCAGGTGCCGTGCAAGCTCTCACTCAAGCAACACGTTCCAGTGGTCATCTGTCAGTAGACTTGGTGTATTGGAGTACCAGAAAAAGGTCTAATAAACTACGCTTGTGAGATTTATGACATGCCCTTCCTCAGAATCTTAGGACTTCATTATTAGTGAAAGCTTGAGTGGGTGTGCAGAGGAACCTACGTAAAGTATGCTGTTTTCTATACATGTCCAAGCCGTTACTTCACCTGATTTCCCCCTCACAATTACTCTTTACTATATATTTGGGAACAAACGGGAACAAACCAATTAAGCAACACAACACTGCAGTAAGGTCAGTACAAGTGATCGTGCATGTAGCACATTTACAGGAATTGCATTTGCATTATTATAGTAAATATGAAAAGGAGTTGCCGATCTTTTTCAGAGTGCATACTCTCGCAAGTCGTACAAGCTCGTTCATCTTGTATGCACTCAGCTCATACATAAAAACTCGTTCATGATGTGCGAGATCTCGTTCAGTGATACTAATGCGATCTCGTACACACGTGCCGTTCAAGAACTCGTTCAGTCTACGATTTCTCGTAGACTGAATGGCTCGAATGCGTCGTGCAGTTGTATGTCTCGAGAAAAGTACGGTTGACCCGGGCCTATCTCAGCCATTCTGCTCTAAGAGTCTTGAGGATGCGAGTTCCGCACGTGTCCAATGCAACGAGTGCACCCTCCGAACACGGTTCTAACGTCCTCGGGAAAAAAAGCTTGTACAGATATAAAAGCCAAGATGCCGCGCTCTGCACAGTGACGTAGAGATAAAAGCAACTGTACAGCAGGAATCCCTGAAAAAATGTAAGGAAAGGTCCGCACAACTAGAAATGAAATTGACGAAAGTTGCACGCTGGGCTCATTGGCATAGCATGATGGAGGATGGATAGCAGGATAGAGTCCTGTTTTGAATATACTATGCCTTTTGTCTCCATCATGCTATACCATCAAGCCTAACGTGGAACGTTGATTAATTGTTGGAGCTACGAATTTTTTTTTCAGCGGAGCTGTTCGAAGTCGAGCATTCGCCTTCTGTCCGGTGTCCCGCAGGGGAGGCAGGTTCCGCAGCTCACCGCCAGAGGGCGCGCCGAGGGTAGGAGTGGATCCTGTGCGTATCGGTTTTTTCTAGAAGGCACGTGCTCTGCATTGATATAGTATTATAGTATTTGCAAAAAGCCGTGCAATACATGGCGAGAAAGCCGGTAAAGCAGGGAGTACGGGGGGGCGACCCTCAAGGCAGATGAGGAGACGCGTGAGAATGGAGAGGGCGTCGAATCAACCGGCACACAATGTGATGTCGATACTAGGATGCAGAAAATGGAGAGTTTCCAGGAAGAGCTTCTCAAACAGGTGCAAGAGCTCAAAAATGAGCTAAACACGGAGCGTAAGGCACGGAAGGTAGTTGAAAAGAGACTGGAAGCAGCCGAGGAAAAGCTCAACAGGTTCGCCATTGTGACCGAGAATGTGCGTGACAATAGAACGCAGACCCCCGACGCGACAGGCGCGGGATGGTCAGAGAAATACGCGGAACGCAGGCAGGGTGATGATGGGTTAGCTGGAAAGAGCAGCACCTACCTTGAGGCCGCTACGCGGAAAAAGCAGGAGCCGAGGGGACAATGCCCCTAGTCGAGTCCGAATCACGCGAAAAATGACAAAGGGAAGCAGGGAGAGGTAGGAGAGAGTGAAAGGGTGATTATTGCAGGCGATTCAAACCTGGCTGGGTGCTCAAAAGCAGTTGTGGAGAGGGTGAAAGGCGACAAAAGAGTGGCGGTAGGGACATTTCCAGGGCGCACACTGGGTTCTGTCATGGAGCGAGCAAAAGAAAAGCTCGCGGAAAATGCCCACGTGCACAACCCCGTCATAGTAGCAGGTGGGCTAAATGACGTCCTAAACAGGAAGGGGCCAGGACTAGCCCAGCGCTTGGCGAAGGGGGTGGACGACTTGCGTGAGCTATCCCCTCAGGTGCAGATCGTGGTGTGCACGGTGCCGGAGGTGCCTGTGCGTGACAGTCACGTACAAAGAGCCGTAGTGGCTGCTAATGAGGCAATATGGAAAATGAGCCGAGAGAAAGGCTTCGAGGTTGTCGAAGTAAACAGGAAAGTGAGAAGTTGCGGTGGTTTTAAAAGAGACGGGATCCACTTCAATTACAGGTTAGCACGAGAAGTGGGCTGGCGACTTGGTGGTCGCGCTGTTGCTTTTTTAGGGGGCCCGCGGGCGCTCAGGAGGTCAGAGTAGATAGTAATGAAGAAGGTCCCCTAGGGGAACATCAGAAGAGCATCGCCGTCGATAATAGAAAAAGGAGGAAAACAAGAAAAAGAGCTCGCCATGCAATAGGTTACATAAACATGCAGGGCGGCAGAAGAAAGGAAAAGTGGGCAGAGATTGAGGAGCAGTTACACAGAGAACAAATAGGGGTGTATGCGGTTACAGAAACGCACCTTAGAGACTCAGAAGAGCCACTAGTTACCTAAGCCACACAAGGCCTAGGTAACGATTGTATACAGCTTTTGAGAGAGATTTACCAAGAAAATACCGTTTGTGTTGAATGGGAAGAGATGAGGAGCGAGGAGAAAGTTCATATCAACAAGGGACTGAGGCAGGGGTGCCCTTTATCCCCGCTGTTGTTTATGATGTACATGGTGAGGATGGAGAGGGCGCTAGAAGGAAGTAATATCGGGTTTAATCTCTCATACAAACACGCGGGTACAGTAATACAGCAGCAACTCCCGGGTTTATTTTATGCGGATGACATTGTGTTGCTAGCTAACAAGCAAAGTGATTTGCAACGTCTGGCGAATATCTGTGGACAGGAAGGCAACGATTTAGGCTTGAAGTTTATTGTTAGAAAATGAGGTGTTTTGGTATTCAATGAAAACAGTGAACAGACAGTGGAGATACGGGGCGAAGAAATACCTCGGGTAACAGAATATAAATACCTTGGTATATGGATAAACGAAGGCAATGTATATATGGAAACACAGGAAAAAAACATAACAGTAAAGGGGAAGATAAATGCAGCCATAATGAAGCACAGAGCGCTATGGGGATACAATAGGTACGAGGTCCTCCGAGGTATGTGGAAAGGATAATGGTTCCAGGACTTACTTTTGGAAATGCGGTTGTTTGCTATAAATCAGGGGTACAATCAGGACTCGACGGGAACCAAAGGTCAGTGGGTCGCCTCGCATTGGGCGCTCACGGGAAGACTACACATGAAGCTGTGCAGGGTGATATGTGCTGGACTAGTTTTGAAGTGAGGGAAGCTTGCAGTAAAATTGAGTATGAAGAACGGCTGAGGAATATGGAAGAAAGTAAATGTGCTGGGAGAGTGTTCAGGTATCTGTACAGGAAAAACATTGATTCACAGTGGAGGAAAAGAACTAGGAAGCTTACCAGCAAGTATGCGGCTTGTAGGGTGAACAACACAACAACAAAGGTCAAGCGGAAAGTGAGAGAAGCTGAATTAATCTCATGGGTGGAGGCAATGGAAAAGAAACTTGCCATGAGTAACTACTTAAGAGGAAAAAACGAAAACAGGAAAGAAACCATTTATGATAACTCAAAGGGAAGCTCATTACTTTTCGAAGCGAGATCAGGATGCCTTAGAACGCGCACCTATAAAGCGAGATATAAGAAGAAGAAGCATGTGCTTGCTGTGGTAAAGCTAGGGAAACTACGGAGCATGTTTTATTAGAATGTGAAGACGTCTACCCAGCGGTAGATTTAGGCACCACTGGCCTCCTTGAAGCCCTTGGGTTCAGAGGGAGCAGTGGTAAAGCAAACATGTCCGCAGTAGACATTAGTAAGAGGCGACTGGAGGATTGGTGGAAGAAAAGTAGGGAAACGACAAAAGACGGATACTTACAAAAGCACAGTTCGCAATAGGGGATCAGAAAGTTTGGGAGGGGTAGTTCATAGTGCTTTTTTTTCTTTTTTCATTGTTTAACTTAGGTAGAATATTAGGCAGCATAGTAGCAAGAGCTTGGTGGCGCAACCTACCGCCCCGTTCCAAAGGGGACGCTCATAACATCCATCCATCCTGGATTTAGGCACCAGGGGTCGATTTAGCCACCACTGGCCTCCTTGAAGCCCTTGGGTTCAGCAAGAGCAGTGGAAAAGTAAACATGTCCGCAATAGGGATTAGTAAGAAGCGATTGGAGGATTGGTGGAAGAAAAGTTGGGAAACGACAAAAAACGGAGACGTACAAAAGCACAGTTCGCAATAGGGTATCAGAAAAATTGGTTGTGGGAGTTCATCGTGTTTTCTTTTTTAATGTTTACCCTAGGTAGGACATTAGGCAGTATATAGCAAGAGCTTGGCGGCGCAGCTCACCGCTCCGTTACAAAGGGGACGCTCATAAGATCCATCCATCCATTCATCGATGGAGGAAAAACGTAAATGGGCTGGGAACGTGTAAAAAACGTAAATGGCTGGGAAACATTGATTCACAGTGGAGAAAAAAAAAGCTAGGGAGCTTACCAGCAAGTATGCGACCTGTAGGGTGAGCAACACCGCGCCAAAGAACGTTATGCGGAAAGACAGAAAGGTTGAAATAATGAAAGAAAGCTGCCATAAATAATAAAGCACCTGCCACGTGTAATTAAGAAAAAAACAAAATCAGCAAGGAAAAGCGGGATCAGGATACCTTAGAACACGCACCTATAAAGCGAGACATAACGCGAGAGATAACGTGGAAGAAGCACGTGCTTGCTGCGGTAAAGCTAGACAAATGATGGAGCGTAGTTTGTTAAAATGTGAAGATATCTTCTCAGTGGTTGATTTAGGCACCAATGGGCCCCTTGAAGCCCTTGGGTTCAGCGAGAGTTGGGGGAAAGTAAACATGTCAGCAATAGAGATTAGTTAGAGTCGATTGGAAGATTCGTTGAAGAAAAGTGGGGAAACGACAAAAAACGGAGACGTACAAAAGCAAAGTTCACAATAGGGGGTCAGGAAATTTGGTTGTGGGAGTTCAGCGTGTTCTTTTTTCTTTTTTCCTGTTTTTTTACCTACGTAGGACATTAGGCACTTTAATAGCAAGAATTTGGTGGTGCAGCCCACCACCACATTCCAAAGGGGACGCTCATAACCTCCATCCATCCATCCATCCATCCGGTTAGGCCCCTGAATAGAACTAAAAGGCAGCGATATTCCTCCTCGCCCAGCCTCTGACACTGTGACACTAGTGTAAATGACACTTGTGAACAATGATGTACTGCTTTGTGTTTGTTAACGCCACGCAAACGCCAATGCGGGGGCCTGCGGCTTCGTAAAACTGTCCATGTGGCAGCTTTTTCTGCATGCCTCTCGCGTCATGTACTGATGTACTGAAGCAAATAAACATCATTGTCATTTTCTTATCGAAGACTTGTATTACTTTTTGCCGCATGACGGGTTGTTAATTCCATAAATTAGTTCATTAAAGAACAAGCGCAAGAGTCCGCTTTTATAGAGAGATGCGGTGTTTCCAGAGGTGCATTTTAGAAATTCTTTCAATGTACTTAATGTCGACGCTGGCTAGGTGGAGAAATGGCATGTTTCTGCAGAAATTGGTAATTTGTATTGGTTCAAAGATTGCCTCTGTTGTTAGTGCTATTTACCTTAGCAAGATAGACAGCTGCTTAGAGAAGGCCTTAGGAAATTGTGTTATTAAGGTATTTCGTTGCGGGTGATGATTACCTGATTTTCTGCAATAAGGACGAATTTGATTCCGCAGCTACCTCAGTAAGTAAGCAATTTAAACTTAATGGAGGAGGATTAAAGTTTACCACAAAATTTCCTCAGAGACGCGTAATACAGTTTCTAGATATTTCCTTGGTCTTCGAACAAAATCACGTGTGTTGGCAGTAGTCCCCTAGACCTCCGAAACCATTGTCAAACTTTCAATCCAAGCGTTCCAAAGTAGTTAAAGACGGAATCGCCATGTTGCACCTTAAGCCTTCTCTCACCATATCGTGCATGCCCAAAATGAGCGCCAGTTTTAATGCACAGGTCCGGCACCTATTACAAGCAGGTTATCCTGGTGTAGCAGGGGCCACTGTGGCTGAACCCCTAAAAAAGTCAATTTCGAGGGGGACGGACGTGATTACGGATAGCAGTAATAGCAAGGAAAGAGTAGTGGCTATACCTTACATTCATTCAGTATCGCAAAGGCTTAAAAGGTTGCAAGTAGATATGCTGTTAATGTTGTTTTTACCGCTCCCAATGAGTTAGGTCACATATGCGCTGCCGTGCAGAGAAAAAAGGAGCAGGTGAAAGGCAAAGAAGAACGGATATTTGTACAGTGAATCACATGAAGAACAAGGATTTTGGGGGGCACGCCACCGCACCGAGCACGGTCATGACGCCGACTTTGTATGCGCAGGCGCTGCTGCTATCGTCAATCACCTCGGCTGCCTTTCTTGGTGGAACCTGCCCTTCCTCATCTTTTACTCGCAACTGGAATGACATCGCCTGCCAACTTCCCCTGCCTTCGGACCAAGAAACCATTTCAGCCTCAAGCCCGCCACTTCTAACCCAAACCGTGCTTTCCGCCTGGCCACAGCGAGCAACTTCCGGCGTGGGAGACTCGCTACTTCTACTTAAGCAGCCTCCGTCTTGGGACCACTTGGGGCACGCCACCGCACCGAGCATGGTCATGACGCCGACTTTGTATGCGCAGGCGCTGCTGCTATCGTCAATCACCTCGGTCGCCTTTCTTGGTGGAACCTGCCCTTCCTCATCTTTTACTCGCAACTGGAATGACATCGCCTGCCAACTTCCCCTGCCTTCGGACCAAGAAACCATTCCAGCCTCAAGCCCGCCACTTCTAACCCAAACCGTGCTTTCCGCCTGGCCACAGCGAGCAACTTCCGGCGTGGGAGACTCGCTACTTCTACATAAGCAGCCTTCGTCTTGGTATCACTTGGGGCACGCCACCGCACCGAGCACGGTCATGACGCCGACTTTGTTTGCGCAGGTTAGTTACCTACCTAGTGCAAGATGTGTACGTTCTAGTGACCGAATGTTTATTGCGGTGTCGTGCCCCTTTGACACATTTGATGCCAATCGGAAAGTTTTGTGCCACTTGCTATGTTCATTATGTGCGAATGCTCACCTCACTTTCCTTTTACTAGCCCTTTCTGGGGACATTGAGCTTAACCCCGGTCCTGTTAATGACATTCCCACTGCGGCATCCCTTGCATCCATTGCTAACGTACTATCCCGTTTAGAAACCTCTCAGAACACCGTTCTGTCTGAGCTCGCTCTAATTCGTGCTACACAGGCCACCATTGAAAACCAGGTCGGCCGTCTATCCACCCGTGTCGACGCCCTTGAGAAAATTGTAGACGCTCATAAGTCAAGTCACTCGATACCTGCATCTAGTGACAATCCTGAAATAATTAAATTGACTTCTCAAATAAACGACCTCGTACAGAAATGCGATGACTCTGAAAACCGCCTTCGCCGGGACAACCTACTTTTTTTCGGTGTTGAGGATGCGCATGATGAAACTTGGGAGCAATCCGATTCTCGCGTTATTTCACTGTGAGCAGATAAACTTCTAATTTCCATAACCAAAAATGACATAGAACGCGTACACAGCCTTTGCCGTTTCCAGGCCGGTAAACACCGACCAATTGTAGTAAAACTGGCGAGGTACAAAGATAAGTGTAGCATTCTGTCTGCCGGACCAAAGCTTAAAGGTACGCCAATTTCTGTCCGGGAAGATTTTTCATCGCGCGTCCGGCTTGCAAAGAAAAAAGGTGTACGCCTATGCGAAACAAAACAACGCCTCTACTTTCAAGTTACGCTTCGATAAACTTCAGATGAATGATGGGCAGTTTTTTTATGACGTGCAATCAGACTCAGTTTTACAAGTTAAATCCTAGCCATCACTTCAGGCTTGCCCAGCACTCTCCTTTCCCTCCCAGCCGCTACTAAACCCTGTTGAAACATCACGCAATCACATACTTTCTGTTATGCTGGCTAATGTTCGCAGTTACATGTCAAAAAAAGATACCATTGAAGCCCCTCTCAACGACAATAACACAGACATGGCTACTTTCACTGAGTCTTGGTTAACCCCTGACATAGATAGCACTGAGCTACTGCATGCAGATTCCCCCTACACTGTTTACAGACGCGATAGGAGGGAACGAAGGGGTGGTGGCGTTCTTGTCTTCACGAAAAACAGCATTCCTTGTTACCAGCTCCCGAACAGTTGTACTGACGAAATTCTTTGTGCGCAGATATCCATGCCGACATGCACATGCATTCTCATATCATGTTATCGCCTACCCGATTGTGACCCTTCCTTTATCGACGAACTTAACACTGCCATTTTAGATGCATCCTCTCAATTCCCGCGTGCTAACTATATTATTTGTGGTGATTTTAACTTTCCGGATATAAACTGGGACAATCTAACGGCATCATCCCGCCAGTCAAAAGATTTGCTTGATTTAGCCTTAAACTTCAACATTACGCAAACAGTAAATTTACCTACACGTGGCTCAAACACCCTTGACCTGGTCCTCACTTCACAACCCGAATACATTCAGTTTATAGCACGTGTCAATTGGCTGAGCGATCACAGTATTGTCCTTTTCTATTTGGAAATCCCAGTTCCAGTCAAACAGCGTTCAATAAAACTAATTCTGGACTACAACAAAGCTGACTTTTCCATAATTAACAATGAACTGAATATTTTTTTTTGAATACCTCAAGGAAACTGCCTTCAGAAGGTCTGTTGATGCAAACTGGCTGTTGTACAAGCATAAGCTACTCAGCTTAATCAATAATCACGTACCCCTTGTGTGCATTCGTGGTGTCATGGGAAAGCCTTGGTTCACAAACCAACTAAAGAAACTAGCACAGAAGAAAAAGCGCCTTTTCAGAGTGGCAAAAAAATGTGGTTCTGCCCCTAAATGGAAGAAGTATTTCACCTGCCTGCGCGAGTACAACAGCCTTCTGAAGTTTTCTAAGAAAAAATTTTATCACCAAGATCTTCTCAATATCATCCGTGTAAACCCGAAAAAATTTTGGAAAATACTCGCACCAAGTAGAAATCAGTCGCATAACATTACCATAACTAATCCTAATGGGTCCCAAGTTCCAGTTGAAAAGCGTTCTGACGTCTTCAAATCATACTTCTCTTCCGTCTTCACTAGTGAATCTTCCATCAACATTCCTGTTTTACCAAGATTTTGCGGCACTGAAATGCTTCCCATTGATGTAACTGTTGAAGGTATCGCAAGCCTAACCAATAAACTTAAGATATCTAGCTCCCCCGGACCTGACAACATACCGGTGAAGATACTAGAAGGCACTAACGTCATTTCTAGCCAAATATTACAAATCATTTTTCCCAGTCTATAAGCGAGGGTACTATTCCCAAAGACTGGAAACTAAGCAATGTAACCCCCGTTTTTAAATCTGGTAAGCGCTCCGACCCATCCAACTATCGCCCGATCTCACTTACATGTATTGCCTGTAAACTTTTGGAACACGTCATTTATTCCCAAATAGCGTCCCACCTCGACAGAAATTCTTTTTTCTTTAGCAAACAACATGGCTTTCGTCCAGGCTTATCATACGAAACACAACTTTTTGAATTCACCACAGATCTCCACCTAAACTTATATTCTTCATTCTTCATTCTTCATTTCAGACTGACGTTATTTACTTAGATTTTTCAAAGGCTTTCGATCGCGTCCCTCATCACCGACCAGTGTCTAAACTTTCATGCCTTCACCTCGACCCACTAATCCTATCATGGATCATTTGCTTCCTGACAGATCGCCTCCAGTTCACCTGTGTTGCCGGTCGCTGTTCAGACACTACCAAAGTAATATCCGGTGTACCACAGGGATCCTTCCTCGGCCCACTCCTTTTTGTAATATACATTAACGACCTCCCAACTGACATATCATCCACAATACGCCTATTCGCCGTGTGTTATTTACCGTCGTGTCACTACCAACACTGACCAATCCATTCTGCAAAATGACCTAAATTCTATTGACAAGTAGTGCTCACGCTGGATTATGGAACTAAATGTCTCATCTAAATTTCTATACTCTTTGGGCTCTGCGAACTTATCTGAGGTC
This sequence comes from Dermacentor albipictus, assembly GCF_038994185.2. Taxonomy (NCBI): domain Eukaryota; kingdom Metazoa; phylum Arthropoda; class Arachnida; order Ixodida; family Ixodidae; genus Dermacentor; species Dermacentor albipictus. The sequence goes on along the minus strand of NC_091822.1, from coordinate 210,684,206 downwards.
GACAGCTACCGCTACCTTGGCGTTATCATCACTAACAAACTAAATTGGTCGAACCACATTCAGAAAATAACAGCGGCTGCTTCAAGATCCCTTAACTAAATTAAAACATCCCTATCCTTGTCTCCTCCGTCGATTCGTAAACTAGCATATGAAATTTTCATCCGTACCAAATTAGAATACGCGTCTACAATTTGGAATCCACATCAAAAGTACTTGATTGACACTTTAGAAGCTACACAAAATCGTGCCTCCCGCTTTATCTTATCGAATTATGACAACACTATCAGCGTTACTAGCTTAAAGTTATCTATTGGTCTACCCCTTTTAGCATCAAGACGCATAATTTCACGACTCTGCCTATTCCATAAATTGTACTATAACTTTCCTGACCTTCGTTCCTCACTTTTATTTCCACCCATTCGCTCATCACATCGTCTATTCAATTCTTTATGTGTCCAACGCCTCCATGGTTCTAGAAACGCTTTTAACAAATCCTTCCTTCCCTCTGCTATAGAACAATGGAACTCGCTCCCGGAATCCATTGTTGTAGAGCGAAATAGCAGAAGCTTGATGTGGGTGAGTTGGTTATGCATACTTGATGAAATGAGCGCTGCGAAGACGCGGACGAAAGAACACATGTACGACAGACATGAGAGCGAAACCCTTCGAAATTTCGAGAGTTACTAACCACCCATATTTGCAACTAATTATGCAAAAACCTGTTCTTTTATAGTGTCTTTTCAGTTGTTGCCTTTTTTGCTTTGTACATGAATATTCATTCGATGTTTGTATTATTGTTTTGCCTCCCCCTTATGTAATACCCCACATGGGGCCCTTAAAGGAATAATAAATGATGATGATGATGATTTTACTGACTGTCGTATGCGTGTGGTATATAAGGTTCCCTTTAGCTGTGACCATTTCTACGTAGGGCAAACGGGCCGGTGTATCAATCACAGGCCAATGGAACATAACTGGTCGTTAACTGGTGGATCGCCTTCTAATCATTCCTTACATTGCCAAGAGTGTAACTGCACGCCTGAGTTAAATGAATGCGCGATATTGTACAGCCATAAGAACGAAGATACGCGTTTTATGGTAGAGGCATGACACATCTATAATGGTGGAAGTGCGTGCGTGAGTCAGCCTTCTATTACTTTACGTAAGGAAGAGATTAAGTGCCTTAACAGCTATCTCTCACGTAGGCCGGCACGTGTACTCGATTAACATGTGGTGCTACCATTCCAGAGCATCTACACATGCTCTGGAATGTGTCTTCTTTCTTTTTTTTCGCCTTAATGCTTCCTCCAGTTGATAGTCGGCGTTCGTGTTGTCACTTCTTCGTGTTCCCGTCTGCATGCCTTACCCTTTTTCGCATTATGAATCCTTACAATCTATCTCAGCTTTCTGTCGTTCTAAGCAAAATGGCATAGTTTGGGTACCTGCACAAGTGACTGCACGACCGTGGGAACAAGCAGACGAAGCGGAAGTACATCTCTCTTGCTTTGGTGCGAAGTAAAACAGAAACACGCAGACATTCCGTTTGTGTATTTTATTACTTTTCTAAACGTCAATTCGACAATTCATGCACCAGATCACACAAATAACAGATGGTGCCTTGAATAATTCTTGAAGTCATGTGTCACTACGAGCGACGTCACATTGCGGACCTGAGTATAGTGTTGCGCTCTCCAGGGGCAGCGTACCTCACCGTTGCCGACCAGTTACTACGACGCCTATTTTTCGAAGCTCGACCGACGTTACTATTGGGTAGCGTGGCGTTGTCAGCGGGCTGCAGGCATCCGGTAGACCATATCGACCAGGCGAGGACGAGACGATTTCTAGTGAGAAACTTGCACGGTTTATTCAATGGTTGGTGAAAGATGAGAAGACAATGAAGTGAAAAAGTACGTTGCGGGGCCCTTTGAGCTACTAAAGCCTACTAAAGTCTACTAAAGTCGTAGGCGGGACCATGCTCACGTCAACGTCACGTGACATGCGCTGAGTCCCACGGTGCTTGGCGATGGAACCCACTCTACACGATGACCTTTCACGAGCCCGCCACCATAGGTGGCAACCAGCAGTTCCGGGATCATAGGTGCTTATCCTTTCTTCTAGGCGACCTTGGTTCGCGGAAGTTCTCTGTAGAGCTTTACAGTTCGTGGAAAGGGCGTCTGGTTGGGGATAGGCAGCTGATCCATTGTCCCAGTTGGCGTCTTCACAAGCGTGCTTCTGGTTGGTGGCACTGAGCAGGTGCCGTTTAAGTCCTCGTCGTGGATTTGCAGCAGGTTCCACTTTCGGTGGGGCTTTTCATCTAGACGACGTTGGTTCTCGGGAAGTGTTGACAGTTCATGGGAATCGTAGGCAGCTGATCACATCTCTTTCGCGCATCATTGGTTCGCGGAAAGGGTTTTCACGCACAGACAGAAAGAGGCCTGTGAACACTGCGGGGCGTCTGCCAGACCGGTAACCACTCGAGACAACCACAGCTAATTAGGAATCCATCCTTCGTTTCGATGAAGCATGGTGGTAGAGCATCCTTTTTACCCGTCGTGTTACATGCCAACCGTAACAGTAGGCGCAGGGACGCGAGTACGTCACCGTCCGGCTTGGTGCGCAGCGGCCACGAGAAGGGAATACGGCGTTCAGATTGAAATTTCCGACTTTTTTGCGGCGTGTAGCGAAGTATTATTTAGCAGGCACGACCATTATCGCGCATTGTATGTTCTGCGCTTGTCAGATCAAAATGGCCAGACCTGGTGAGGTGCCGTTTAAGTCTACGTAATACTATGCTGTATAACAGCCGGCCCGGAATATGCACTTTACAGCTGTCAGCCCCATAGTTTTTCTTAGTGAACCACGAGTGAGTGAGTGAGTGAGTGAGTGAGTGAGTGAGTGAGTGAGTGAGTGAGTGAGTGAGTGAGTGAGTGAGTGAGTGAGTGAGTGGAGTGAGTGAGTGAGTGAGTGAGTGAGTGAGTGGAGTGAGTGAGTGAGTGAGTGAGTGAGTGAGTAAACTTTTATTTGGTCCAGCAAAGCGCGATAGAACGCGCACCCGGCTTATCCCACGACGGGACTGACAGATCTTGTCTGCCGGCCGGATCGCAGGCGCGCTGGACGGCCAGGATTTGGTCCTCAAAGACGGGACTTCGCAGGAGCGTGTCCCACTCTTCCTTGGTGAACTTCGGGCCCAGCGACCCGCATTCCCAGAGCATATGAGGCAACGTAGCTACCTCACCACAGGCCACGCAAGAACAATTCGGATAAATCTCGGGATATATGCTATTAAGGGACGCCGGATTTGGGAACGAGTTCGTTTGCACAAGTCTTAGTGTGACCGCCTGCGGCCTGCTTAGCTTGCAGTGAGGCGGGGGGAAAACCCTTCTCTCTAAGTAAAAGAATTTAGTGATTTCGTTGTGTGTGAGAGGAGCGTCTCTGTGTCCGGGGAGAGAGTCGCCCGATCCAACGACAGTGCGGTCGGTAAAGCCACGCGCAGCCTCGTGGGCAGACTCGTTGAGGTTCAGAGGAACCCCCTCAATCGCCCCGACGTGTGCAGGGAACCAAAGGATCAAGTGCATGGAGGTGTTGCCATGTTTGGCGGCTTTCAGAATTTCAACTACCTGCCGGGCTACCCGACCTTTCTGGAATGCCCTGATGGCGGCTTTTGAATCGCTATACACCCTGTCTCTCCGACCGTCTTGCATGGCGAGTGCAATGGCCACTTGCTCGGCCACCTCTGGGTTCGTCGTCCGGACGGAAACACAGTTGATGAGTTCGCCCAGCGTGTCAACGTCGGAAACCGCAAAACAAGTAGCCGGTCGCAGATAGTGCCGAAAGCAGAACAAGAAGGTGAGAGCTTAGCGCTGGAATGACGTATAGATATGGCAGCCATGACTTCCCGCCATCCTCCCAGTGCCGACATTGCTAAAAACACAGCCTTGGAGATTGTCTACGTATCTCTGTAACAGCAATGAGCTTTGAGTTTTCATAAACCGGCGTTCCAGAATTTTGTCAGTGTTGGCGTGTCCTCGGGACTTTGAAGTCTTTAATTATATAAAAATAGCCCAAATATAGCCATGTAGCTAACTCGGAACTTTCGGCGCCAACCTGCATGACTCAATCTGGCAGCCCAGGTGGTGAGTGCGCCGAGAGGAGGAGAAACATTTATTAAAAGAAAGGACAAGCAGGTGTCTTTCTGCTTGTGCGGGAGGCGCCCTTAGTCCAGGGCTCCTGCGGCTCTTGCTGTCTCCCGGACCCGCCGTACCAGTGGCTGCTGGTTACGAGGGTCCGAACTAGTCAGCACGGCCTCCCACTGCTCGGGTGTGGGGTTGTGTATTTGCGGGGCCGCCTTCACATCGGGGCACGCCCATGTGGTGTGATATAGGGAGACGTAATCATTACAAAGGGGACATTTGTATGAATATAGTGTAGGGTGTATTGCGTCTAGTCTGCTTAAATGGGCGTATGTGTTGGTTTGTAGTTGTCGCCATGTTACGGCGTCTTCACGTGAGAGGGTCTTGTGTGGAGGTGGGTATTGTCTGTTCAATCTGTGGTGTTGTAGTATGGCGTTGTATCGTAAAGGTACGGGCTCCATGGATGCGGCCGTATCCCTCTCTTGTGGCGCCCGGGAGGCATGAGCTCGGGCTACAGCGTGCGCACGCTGATTTCCACGGGGGGACTCGTGTCCTGGAGTCCACACTGTTTCAACGTCCGGGAATTGGGAGGCTTGTTTGAGGAGTCGGTGGGCGATTGAAGATATTCTGCCTCTCGCGTAGCTACGGCAAGCTGCCTGGGAATCAGTAATAATTGTGACGTACTCGTTGGTCGGACTAGAGGTGATGGCCAAGGCGATGGCTGTCTCCTCCGCTACGAGGGCGCTGGCAGTGTGGACCGTCATCGAAACCACCTCTTGTAGGTTATAGTCGACAACGCTGGCCGTCATGACTGCTTTTTGGGGGTACTGTGCGGCATCTGTGTATAGTGTGGTGGGCAGACTGCCATATTTTGTCTGTAGAGTCTTTGCGCGAGCTTGGCGACGATCGGCATGATGTTCCGGGTGCATGCTCCTGGGGATAGGGGCTACCTTGATGTGCTCCCGGAAGTTGGGGGACAGATGATTTGCTGGTTCGTGGCCTTTGCAGTGTGTTGGGTAGCCTAGGCGCGCTATAGGACTGTTCTTCCTGTTGGTGTGAGGGCTACTCATTCTCGTAGGCTTGTGAGGTGGGCGCCTATAATTTCTCTTATAGTATTATGGACTCCTAGAGCTTTAAGCTTGAGTGTCACTGTTCCCGGTGGTAGGCCGAGCGCTTGCTTGTAGGCTTTCCGGAGAAGTACGTCCAATTGATCTAGCTCTTTGGGAGTGAGGGGCAAGTACGGGCAGCGTAGGCAATGCGGCTGATTATCAGGGCCCGGGCGATCTGTATTATGTCGTCTTCTTTCAGTCCGTATTGTTTGGTGGTGATACGGCTGACCCTTCGCATGATTTGGAAGGCGATCTGCTTGAGAAGTTGGATGGTGTATGCGCCTCCGCCGTCCTGTTGTATGTGGAGTCCGAGAATGCGGACGTGGTTTACTGCGGGTATTTCTTTGTCGTCGAGGGTGAGTGTGATGTGGGGAAGTTCATTGAGTTTTCTTTGTGATTTCTGTCTTACGACTAATAGTCGTAAGACAGAACGTAAGACGCCGAGACGATAGCCTGAAACTCAACGAAACCGAAGCTCGTACCTAGAAAAACGACGGGAACGAGATAAAAGACTCATAAAATCGCGCTGAACACGAGTTTAAACTTGGGAGAACGACCACAATTGTGGTCGTTCTCCAGCTTAAGCTTCGCTGTTTTGACAGCTTTCAGTGCGTAGAAGTGACTTTATTTTCCTTTTCTGGTTTGATATCGTGTACACTGTGGAACGCTGTAGTGTTGCCTTTCTTCTCTTGCATCCGCGTTTCGACATGCAATGCCTTTTTCTTGGAGAAATTTGAAGTATCGCGCGCATACACACACAAAAAAGTAATGATTCTAATCATTTTGTTCGGTGAGAAGCTCCGTGTTGTCAGAAATAGGGGCAGCGAAAGACCACTTACGTGCTCCTTGTATACCTCCAGGTACGAGGCCTGCACGATGTACTCGACACCTCTGCGTTGCGTGATCTCCCCGAAGAGGTAACCGAACGCCAGCTGCATAATACCCGGCACGCTGGCTCCGCCTTCAGATGCCTCCTGCGAGTAACACCGCCTCCAGTGATGCATCGGTGCTGTGTGAGACGTCACAGAAGATATGTGTTGTGCAAAGATCATAGGCGCATCTACAGGAGAGGGGGGGGGGGGGGGGCAAGGGAGCAGTTATCCCCCCATACTGTCAAATGTAGGTGGGGGAATTGTGTCATTTACCCCCCCCCCCCTACCCACCTTTTTGAAAGCGGGCGCTGGCACCTTCTGCTGCACATTGGAACGTCCATCAAAACGACAGCTGAAGCTAAATTTCCTTTCTCAATATAGAGTGACCACATAAGTAATGCTTTACCACGCATATCCCTGCTTTGACAACCGAGGAATGCCGTCTCGGAGCGGACGACAGGCGGGTTTCGCCATACACGCACCCATAGCGAGGAACGCCTGGCGCTGGGCAGTTCCTGCCCTAACAAACTGTCAGCTTCCGCAATTTGCATCGTGACCAGTTTTATGGCACTGCTATATCCATGTTCTAAAACATAATCAGCTTGTTACACACAACCTGCAGGCGAGGACGCGGTCCGGATAAAGTATTACAATCATGGAATGGATATTTAGCGCCAGCGAACAAGGACAGAAAGGACACGACACCACAAGCGCATTGTGGTGTCGTCTCCTTTCTGTCCTTGTTCGATGACGCTAAATATGCTCTCCAAGTCAGTCTACCAATCTATCGAGCAATTGTCAATGCTGAAATTTATTTAAACAGCCACGCCCGACGACTCGCGTGCCTTACGGCAAGGAATTATTCGATTATCAAATGCTGGAACTATTTCATCTCCGTCCTGAGATGGCCTACATAGCGCTGCAATCTCCGTATATTATACTGAAACTATTGACAGTGCAAAACGGCGCGAAATACCCAAGAAAGATACATGGACAAGATGTTGTCCGCGTATCTTTCGTGTGTAGCTCGGCCGTTTCGCGCTGTCAAGTTTCAGTATTGAATATCAACGTGCTGTCCATTTTCAGTACCTTTTTGTCACTATCAAAATTATGGACAGCAGGCTATGGCTATAGACAGCAGGCTGGCGCATCTGATTGAGACCAAACAGGCCATATTACACAGATGGAAAACGCAGAGACTTAACAGAACGCTAAGGAAAAAAATTGCGCAATTAAACAGAGAAATTAAACAGAAACCCTCGTTAAGCAACAATGGGATGAGATCTGTAATTCGGCTGATGGTAGACTAAAACATGGAGGTAGCTGGAACCTCCTCAATCACTTGCTCAACGAGAATGAAACAAGGACAAGCAAGAGAACAGCTATAGCTATGTTGGTTCATCAGGAAAGCCAAAATAAAACACAGAAGGATATCATGGATAGTCTCGCAGCCAAATATGTCCCACTTAAACAACCAAACGAAGGAGACGAGAGCCCCGAATATACAGGAGGCATATGTGAAGAACTTGACCGGGACTTCACTGAGAGTGAAGTGAGGGTGGCTCTTCACAGTCTTAATAGTAGATCGGCGGCTGGACCTGACGGAATAACTAACAAGATATTAAGAAATATGGATGATGAATCAATTTCTTATCTAACTGAACATATCAATGAATGTTGGAGAAAAGGGGTATACTCATAGGAATGAAGGGTGGCCGATACTATCCTCATACCAAAGCCAGGCAAACAACTCACTCTGGACAACCTCCGTCCTATTTCCTTAACATCATGTCTAGGCAGAGCTATGGAACATGTTATCCTAAATCGACTCAATAAATACGTTGAGCAGAACGAAATCCTCCCATACAATTTGATCGGCTTTCATCCCGGGCTGTCAACTCAGGATGCTATGCTGCTGATCAAACACCAACTGATACAGGTCAGCCCAGCGCATACGAAAGCTCTTTTGGGATTGGATGTGGAAAAAGCTTTTGATCGTATGAAGCATAAGGCAATACTTGGCGTCGTCTCGGAGATGGGGTTAAGTAAGATACTTTTTAACATGATGAAGGACTTTTCTTAGAAATCGAACTGCACAACTCATGCTGGGTAAGCTTAAATCAGGGGGTCAGAATTTGGGAAATAGGGACACTCCACAAGGGGCTGTGCTCTCACCCATGCTGTTCAATTTAGCAATGTCCAAGATTGCAAGAAATCTGGAGAAAATTGAGGGTATACATTATGTGGTATATGCCGACGACATAACCATATGGAGTGCCAAGGGTAATGTAGGACAGACAGAGACCAGCTTACAGGAAAGTTTATATGTTGTAGAGAACACACTGAAAGACATGGGGTTGAAATGCGCGGCTGCCAAATAAGAACTCCTGGTCATTAAGCATCGCAGAAAAGCTATTAAACCAAGAGGTTACATTCTAGAAGATGAGCCAAGAGTGTGCTTATACACTCATGAAGGATCCGCAATCAGGCTAGTTGAAAAAATCAAGGTTCTTGAGTATCACACAGACGGAAACAATGCTAACTATAGAACAATACAACATATCTTGAATCTTGAATAAAACAGATGAAGTCATTAGGTTACTAAGGAGAATTACCAATAGACACAGAGGCTTAGGAGAAGACAGTGCTTTGAGGCTAATACACGCCTTTGCACTCTGTCACGTCACTTATGTGGCTGGATTATTCAAATGGAAGCAGGCAGAACTTAACGAACTTAATGTGATGCTCAGGAAGCTCGTTAAGGTAGCCCTAGGGATACCCAGAAACGCTGCAACCGAAAAACTCATGAGTCTAGGGGTGCACAACACAATGGAAGAAATCGCGGATGCCCAACAGCTAGCACAACACGAAAGATTGACAAAATCATGAGCTGGCAGGAACATATTACAGCAATAGGTGCAGGACTGAATGCATCAAGGAGCCCAATAGAGGCTGAATTAGAATTAAGGACTGACGCTAGGAACAAGATCAGAACCAACCCTCTGCCCAGAAACATGCATCCAGAATATAATGTCGAAAGGAGAAAGGCAAAAGCTAAAGCACTCTTGCAAGAAATAAGGCAGCAGACCCAACTGGCACCTATAGTTGATGCAGCATGGGTGAAAGGTAAAGAAGCATATACGGCCATTGTCTCAAATTATCAAGGGAAGGTGCAAGATGCTATCACTACTTTTACTAAAGACCCCATTGTGGCGGAACAAGTGGCAATCGCTCTAGCCATCAGGAGTAATATGTGGGCCTGCACTTACAGTGATTCGAAATCCGCTATAAAGTTTCTTGGGAAAGAGGTTAATTAAGTATATATAGATAAATGGATATCACAAGTTGTGTGAAGTACCCTACGAATGCTAATCTCACAGAGAACTTAGGGTTCTTCATTGGTGAAATTACTTAGTATGCATAATGCTGAATTTTGGTCATGCGTCATCTGTCGGCTGCACTGACAATTCGCTGCAGCGCGAGATGCGGATGTTGCGCCAAGCCGGTCGTGCCTATGCATTTCTGGCGAAATGAAAATGCATTGAGAATCTGATTGTGCTGGCTTGTACGAAGAAAATACTTCAGGGTGTTTGCTCTGTTCACTGTTGATGCATATGCCAGAGGTTCAGCGTATCTTTCTTTCTTTTTTGTTTGGGGGGGGGCGGGGCAGGGAGCAGCATTATTGTGGATAAACAAATCCTGTATTTTCGTCTCAAAATGCTGCTCTAATTCTTAAGCAGTAGAACAACGCAGATCCAATGCTATGCAGAACTCGGTGTAAGTGAAGATGTCATGAACCACCGAGGCAAAATTACATATTGGGAGAAATGTGGTGCAGATGCCAATGAAAAGTGGGCCTTTAACCCGCCATGATAAAAATAAAAAGTAGACGTTTTGTGCAGCTTTAGAGCAATGATTACACAAAACGTGATGTGCTCAAACTTGTAAAAGCTTGCCACAATGCCAAAGTAGGACGAGCGACATGCAGCATATTTTGGTATTGAACATGTCTTGTAACTGCTATTTTTATTGTAAGCCTCGCTGTTACGCCTTTCCCTCCCGCACTCCCTTTACGGAAACGTGGCACTGTCTGTCCATTGGTGTCACGATGGTGATGGTAACGGTAGCAGTAAGACAGCAAAGGGCCAATGCTTGCCCCTTGATTCCTGTGAGTTCAGTTGTAAAGAATATGACACATGCATACACCTGTGCTGCAAAATTTAACGCTTGTGGTGATTTTTCGGAGAACTAATCTGTGTTGGGACATTTCAAAGATGTGCGCCATTGTGGCCTAATAACTAGAACGTTGGTGAGGTTAAAGACTGGGTGTATTGGTATAGAAGCTTGAAGTTGAACCACATAACAATTCGACGGGACACACAGCGGAAACACACAGCGGAACGCTCTGCTGTGTGTTACTCTCCTTTGTGTGCGGTCAAATTGTTGCGCGATCAAACTTCAAATAGAGCATTGGGCTTCTTTGGTGCAGGACCGAGGAAGTGTAAGCTATTCGACAACATGCCAGTGCCTTGCCACGCAATTATGGAAGTCTGAAGGTTTGCAAACAATGTTTTGCTTTCAAATCCACCTGCTCATGTAATACAAGCACTAAAAGACATGTTTTTTGCCTCAATTGAACGCTCACAAAAAGAAGACACATAAAGACAACACAGGCCAACAAGCAGTTCTGTTGAAAAATACAAGCACTGATTGAAAGAACCTTCATACAAAAATAATGGTGAAATGAATGGCCTTTGAAAAGTGTAATTTGTATATTGATACATGTCTGCAAACGACAGGCGCAGACTGCATCAAACAAATTGTCTAAGTTAGCGGATGTAAATGGGTTTAAAATAAACATAAAGAAAAGTGCGTCTATACTATTTTCAAACAAAAGGAGGCGTGACACCAGTGCCAGATGTCACAATCAATTGAGAGGAACTATTTGTGAGCATTGAACAGAAATTCCCGCGAATAATTCTAGACTGAAAGCTTACCTTCATCGCCTAACTTGTACCGTGAGGCAAAATGTGTGAAGACGATGAACATTTCAAAAATTGTCTGCGCAACATGGCGTAGCGATAGAAAATGCCTCCTGAACTTGTACGAGAGCCTTCTCCGCTCTCACTTTGACTATGGTGCTACAATCTATCATTCTGCAAATCCAAGCGCGCTAAAAATCCTAGACCCTGTGCCCCATTTAGGTATCCGCCTAGCGACCGGTGCTTTCAGAATAAGCCCCGTAGAAAGCCTCTAAGTAGAATGAAATGAGTGGTCACTCCGTCTACAGAGGCCATATTCCACCTTCACAGATTATTTGAAAGTTAACTCGAATCCTGAACACCCTTGTTACACAACTGTAAACGATGTGTCCTGTGCCATACTTTTTAATAATGGTTCCACAGCAAGGGAGCCCGTCTCACTGCGTGTAAGGAATATCAGTGAAGAAATGTGTTTCTCACTTTTAGAACACCATCTAATGCTTCCGGCGAAGCGGCCACCGTCATGGCAGTGGCAGCTCGTGGAATGTGACACGTCGTTTGTTGTATTCAGTAAGCGTGCTTCTGAGATTAACATCTGAATGTACTTCCTTGAATTTCGGTGGAAATGCTGCTCTCCGGAGTTTTACACAGATGCATCAAAATCGCAAGGCGGCGTGTTTTATACCCCTGTCACACCGGCGCTCATGAACTTCGCTTAACTCCTTTGTCTTTACGTCAAGGGAGTTGCGCTCCGTGCCACACGGTCTTCCTTGCGCCAAGGAAGTTCAATGGAGATTTTGGCGAAGAAAGTTCGGCAATGACCATTACTGCTGGATGGAGTACTCTCGTTTCCAGATAGCTACAGCTGCGAAGAAAATCGCGCTAATAAGATCATCGCAACTGGCTCACTTACAAATTTTAGCATTATGATTTCTTTGACCTTCGTTTACACGCACGTAATGGTAGTTTTTAATTGATATGTAAGGACATAGTGCCTTTATCCTCTACACCAATGCTTCCCCATGCCGCATGGGGAAATGTCGTTCCGCCATTTCGTTTGTTTATCCATTCGTCACCCATCTGGACGCAGGTGAGCTCACCGCGAACACACGCACGATTACACAGCACAGAATCACAAATCGAAGCGCACCGGTCGAACAACGTGAGCCACGCACGAAAGCAAGAACGCAGTGTGGCCAGCATCCCTTTCAACTTCACTATACTTGAAAAAGAAGTCTTACGGTAGCATATAGCAAGCTCTGTTGCTGTGATTTTATTAGATTACCATACTGCGTTAAAAAAACTTCCTTTAACGGCGACCGTACATGTGAGCAGTTGCACGCGAAAGTGAGCGCAGCAGCGCCGTTTCTGTCCTATGCGGCTTCCGTCGAAAGCACGCACTGCGCCGCGTAGCATGGCCGCAACTCCATTGCCTTAAATCTGCTAGGAAGTTTCATGTCAACGGAGTTCGCGGGTGCCCGTGTGACAGGGGTACCATGCAGCAGTCGGTCCGTCCTCTTCGTTGTCTGCAATTCTGCATGCGCAAACAAGTGTCTTTACGGCTGAAGCCTACAGCCTATTATAAGCTGTGAAACAGATCAACCAATTAAATTTAGAAAAGGCAATTATATTTACCGTCTCTCTAAGCATTGTCAATGCTTCATTATCGCTACAAAATCATGCAAATCGTGTAATTATTGATCTTTATGCACTCTTGTGCGCTGTTTATGCATGCAATCAACTAGTCATAAAGTGTTGGGTGCCCGGGCACAGAGGCATAGAGGGTAATGTGCTCGCCGACGAAATCGGCACATCCACAGCAACAAAAGACATAGGCACTTCCATAGCAGTCCCCGCCATAGATTGAAACGTTTCATTCAGAAAAAATTCAGAGCCTATTGGCAACGTATGTGCAAGGCCCAAAGCTCTAATAAACATCATCTAATTAAGCTACAGTTAAGCACTTCCCCATGAATAATATCACGAGAAACTGATGTTCCGTTCTGTCGACTACGAATGGGGCCTACATAGAGCACACATAAACTCTTGCTGACTGGTGATCAACCTCCTACATGTAGCAGATGTGATAAAAGACTGACCGTCAGCAACGTTCTTGCGGAGTGTGGGTACTGTACATTATCAGTCCAAAGGTTACGTAGTACGGCCTCTTACTAGAGGCTGCTATTGCATTCGTTACATCTAGTATAGCGCACGTGTCCCCAGGCCCTTGCATTCAAGGGCCCTGTTGAGGCACCAAGGCTATGCCCACCTACACATTTTATTACATGATCCCTGCGTAACAAAACATTTATGGTCATAGCTCACATCGCTGGTCATTGTCATTGTTTTTTTACTAATATATCTTGCGCAAGTTACAGCGAATGACTTTAGGCCTATTTGTAGTCATGCTACACCCACCATTCACAGCAGATTTCCCTATTTCATAAACCATTGTTTGGAAACATATTACCGTGTGTGTGGCGCTCCTTGGACATATCTGGCCCTTGCGCCATAAAACCCCATACATCCTCATTCACAACAGCGTCCTCTTGCGGTGCACTTACACTTTCCGTTACCTGGCCCTGGGATTGAACAGTTCAAGACCCAATTTGAATAGGCAAAAGGTCTAGGCCTCGTGTCTGCAGCGAAATCCTTGCCACCTGCTGTGGCTGGGCCCAGAGACCATGGCTCACGGCAAAAAGAGCGCGTTAAGAGGCCGGGATGCAGACAGACTGTCCCAGACTACGTGCAGTTTGTCATGGACAATAAGTTCCGCAACAAATTTCTGCTGTCACTGCACGAAGCGGGTCAGTACGCGCGTGTTCTTTACACACATTATATCATGCAGTAACCCGCGCAACTTAAGCAAACATTCGGTTTCGTTTTTTTGGGCTTCTCGCAATCCTTGTAAAATAATTAATGGCATAATAGACACAGCTTTGAACAGTCAGAGAGTTCCAACCTCTCCATTTCAATTCAGGCAACCCAATCAAAACTGGTTCAGTGGATCCCGAGCAAACTCATTCCACCGTTTCCATGTATTTGGACATGGGCTCCAATTGAGGTAAGGTTGCATGTTCGTGAAGACTTTTCGGTGTTACGCAAAACCATTTGTGGAAACAAACAGCACATTTCATCGCGCCTTGATATCTGCAGATGAGACTGCAACGAAGCCGCGCTGATACCTGCGCGAATTTTGTGAATAATGGAAACGTACCGGCGGTCCAGTTAGCGTGTAGGTCTTGCCGGCACCTGTCTGGCCGTACGCCATGATCGTGCTGGCAAACCTGCGGTGGAAATCGGTACATTCAGAACTGCTATACTGGAGCCATCGAGACAGTGCTCAATTGATTTGATGCGTGCTTGTGTCCCTCCTACAGGTGAACATGCTCGTTCTAAGTCATCATCATCATCATCCTCGCGAACGCCATTTTACATGTCTTGTTTAAAACCGGCCGGTCGAACACCCACAGTGCGCGCACACACACACACTCGGCGGCACGAGCGCGCTCTTCTTCCAGCGCCGCCGGGTCGGCGGCCCGACGGCCACGGTTGCAGTCCCACCGCTACTCGAGGCGTCGTTGCTCGAACGCTCGCTGCTACTTGGGAGTATACGCACAACGCTCATTTGTGCCTTGTCAACGTGGGAGCAGTGTTGCCAGGTCGGACGAGGCAGCGTAGCCCAAAGCTAGAGTAATTGTAGCCCAAATGTAGCAAAAAACAAAAATAGCAAAAAATGTGTAGCCAAATATAGCCATTTTTATTTGCAGTTTTATTTGCATATGCATTGTCGCATTCGTCTACGGCAATCTCTTTTTGCGCAACCTGTCGTCACAAAATGTCCGTGATGTCCAACCTTGACATGAATAACAATTACACGCTGCTTGCACACAGAACACTTTCTGCTTGACCCAGAATCGCTGCAAAGGTCGAAAAAAAACTGACCGCGGCGCTGCCGAGAAAGCAGCTACATAGTATGCCCACTCCGCAGGGCTGCCGTCGTGAGCGCACAGTTCCCCGCTAGGGACCCTACAGTAAGCGCACACTTAACGAATAAAATTTGTTTAAAGCCTATCACAGTGCTTTATTATATGACAGATAGTACTCAATTATTATTTCTAGTTATATACAATATGATTAACTACTAACTATGTTTTTTAGCTAACATGAAAGCAAAAGAATGTTCAGCATCATGCCCTTATGGTAGCCTATATAGGCAGTCCCATGCATTCCCGGTGCTTATTTTCGAACCACGGTGAAAGCTACAGCTTCTGGCCAGGAAGCGCTCATCTGCCTCGAATATCTCGAAGTATCCATACGTGCAAGATTATTTCTAACGTTCGTGTTGCCAGTTCATATCTGTGATCGCTCTTAGTCACGGAGACCAGGCAACATTCGACCAGGCTACAGCAGCGTTCGACACAGGCAAGCGCAGAGGAGCGCAAAAATTTGGAGGATGTTCCAGCTTCGCCTTTAAGAGTGGAACGCGATATACTTCAAATATCCCTGACTAGTTGTCACGCTTCCCGGCAATCGCAGCTTTCCTGCGGATGCGCGGAGGCGCGGGTGACGGTATTGTTCTAAGGAATCGAGCGGGCCGCTCTAGTAAGAAAAGGGGTGTGTGTTTCAGTTTTCGCGTAACAGAATTATGTTTTCTGGTATACCTAAATTAAACTCCGACGCTATCATGTTAGTTAATTGTGTTTAGGTCGTACTTAACGATTTGTCTGACGTATTTTACTTGGAGCAATTGAATTAGTTCAGTAATGCCTCTGCGCCACGCGGAGGGCCTGCGTGGTTGTGGTTCGGAATAATTTTTTCGAAGCGATGTCCGACGCCGACAACAGATCTTTTGCGACAAGAGGCCCCTAATACTATCGCGTTAAAACTTATTTCGACATGTTTGGAAACAGAAGCTCACCAGCAGCGTTTTTTTTTTAAGTTTTGTTTTCGCAAAGGCACGCCTAAATGCCACCATCATTTTCCACCGTCTTCCACAGACTCCTCCGCGCAGGCGCGCGAGGACAAAGTCGAAGATGAGGGGGCTACGAGAGAGGGCGAGGAGAGCGGAGTTGCAAGTAGGGGTGGGAATGAAGCGGATTTGCTTTCCTGCATGCCTGATGGATGGCGCTAATATCCTAGACTCTAAAAACAGTTGCACCTTTTGGGGTGTATATTTACCTCACGACAATAATCCTCACCTGTCTTTCGCCTTTCCTTTCTGAAAAATGCTGCACTCGCTACGTTCCTGTCGAGAATGCGCTGCCATGCCGTTCGTGATTTGGAAGTATCGGGCTCGCATCATTAAACAAAGGAAATGCGGGCAAGACAGATGACGATTATTGTCGTGAGGCAAATATACAGCCCAAAGGGGGGCGCAACTATTTTAGGAGTGTATACGACGCCTCGATGCTACTACAGTATACTAGAAGGGTGTAATGCTACGCTTCTCCGTGGGAGGCGACGCTGACATCGAGGCACCCTGCTGCCACAGAAGCGGCGGAGTTGCCGAGGCCGGTTTTAACTGCATCTAAGATCAAAACCATCGGCTCAGACAACGGCGCAGAGAGGGGAATGCGGGGGCATTCCGCGCACGCACTCGCGCACAGCTGCGATGCCGGCTCAGCCAGCTAAAACATATATCCTTCCAGATTTTTTTCTGCTCAGTGAGAGCCAGCTCTCGAGCGTGGATTGGTGCGCCACTCATTGCCCATACAAAGCCAAGTCGCAGATCTTCAGCAGTCTAAATATAGCCACATAACCAATTCGCCCAAGTCGATGCAAACATTTTTTTCTGTAGCCCAATTTGGCTATATATAGCCAAACCGTGCAACAATGCGTCACGTCGGAGCGAAAATGACCTCCTCCACCACAGACACGTGGTTTCGGGGCAGCAGGCGCGATTCGCTGCGACAGTATAGCAACGTCACGCACACGTGGCCAATCCACCTTTTGCGACGCCGAAGTGCGCATGCGCAGCGCCGTAGCGGCTCAGGGCCGAAGCGATTTGGAAGGCGCACGCGGCGCATGGCCGGTCTCGACTTTCTCCTCCGAGTGAGTCGAGTCCGGCCGAGGCAGGCGCTGTACTTGTCAGTTGAATGGGGCGCAAGCCGTTTCTCTTAAGAATCTTACAGACCGGCACACATCCGTGTCTGGCCGTTCTACACGAGGCTTACCCCGACGTATATCGCGACGACGCATGCCCGGCCTGCGGGCCGACCTCCACTCTAGCACACATGCTCTGGGAGTGCAGGTCGACATACCCCAAGTTCAGCAAGGAGGAGTGGGAATCGTTTATGCGTAGCCCAATGCATTCTGCCAATGCATCCTGCCAATGCTGAGGATGCCTGCCATGGACTGCCTCACCGTTCCTACTCGTACTGTCCTTAAAGGAACGCAGCACCAATAAACATCTTATCAATTGGTGGAGGTTGCTGGAGTTCCCCCTATCGCTTACATCCTGGAGCTTGGAACCCGACTGCTTCCGCTCATCATGACCGACAACACAAATGTGCCGGTGCCTTCGCCCGAGTCTGTCATCTTCACTGTAGTACCCCGGCAACGTGACCCGAAGGTCTTCAGCGGTACAGATGACAACGAGGTGGAAGCCAACGCGTCCGCGCACATAACAAGTCGGATCACGCCGCGAAGTTGACCTACGTCGTCTTTTATCCGACTGCCATTGCTAAACTCTGGTCCCATAATAAGGAAAGCGACATCCAGGCATGGTCAACTTTCAAGACATCGTCCACTGAAGTGTTTGGTCCGCGTGCTGTCCGCAAACTGCGCGCTGACCAGCACTTGCACGCCCGAGCACAGCAGACTGGCGAAACTTTCACGAGCTACATTGAAGAAGTCCTAGACCTTTGTAAACGTGTGAACGCCGCCATGCCCGAACCAGATAAACTTCAGCACATTTTCAAAGGCATCCATTATGGCACATTCCAAATGCTCCTGGTCAGGAATCCGCGCACCGTTTATGAAGTCGTCGCCTCATGTCATAGCCACGATGAGTTGAAGAAGCAACGCACCTTGAATTAGGCAGCCTCAATCGAACACTAACTCGCTATTGCGTAGTGTTACCGTTCCCGAGCACTATCCACAGCTTCAGCAGATCAAAGACTTCACACGCGAGGAAGTTGCTCGTGCACTTATGAGGGTGTTTGCTTGACGACAGGGGTACAATGAGGACTCGATGGCAACCAAAGGTCAGTGAGACGTCTCCCATTGGATTCTCATAGGAAAACTGCAAATGAAGCTCTGCAGGGTGATATGGGCTTGACAAGTTTTGAAATGACGGAAGCTCAGAGTAAAAATGATTTTCAAAAACGAGTGTGGATATAAAAAATGGCCAGTCTTAGCTTGGTTAAGCCAAGAATGCGTTGCATATTGCACGGCCTTTTTTTTTTATGCAAAGCATTAGCCGCACAACCACGCTCTTCCTTGCTGCGCCGCGCGCGGCCGCGTAGCTACCATACGACGTCATAACAGCTGCAAAGCGGACGCTTAAGCTTCGCCTTCAAGACTGGAACGCGACAGCGTTCCCGTCGACCCGCCAAGGGGTGTAAAAATTAAATTATGGGGTTTTACGTGCCAAAACCACTTCCTGATTATGAGGCACGCCGTAGTGGAGGGCTCCGGAAATTTCGACCGCCTGGGGTTCTTTAACGTGCACCTAAATCTAAGTACACGGGTGTTTTCGCATTTCGCCCCCATCGAAATGCGGCCGCCGTGGCCGGGATTCAATCCCGCGACCTCGCGCTCAGCAGCCCAACACCATAGCCACTGAGCAACCACGGCGGGTCGCCAAGGGGTGTAAGACAATGGGCTACGGCGCAGCGACTACGCGCCCCGCATCGGACGCGGTGAGCGTCGAGCAACGCAGCGTTCGGCGCGGCAACGAAATGTGCGCCTGAGCAAGCGACGCACGCCTGAGCCTTAGAAACAGCTCGTTTCTAAGGCAACACCGCGTTCACTAGAGGCGCTTTTGTACCGCTTTGAAGCATCGAACTCGTGGCTCAGAGGGAGTCTACTTCCGGCCACCGAGCGTGACGGACGTGCGATGACGGGCTCCGTCGGAGCGGCTACAGCGGCCATGCCTGGTCGCGGAAACAGGGCTATTGCATCGGACAACAAATACCAGGTCGTACTGCCTACTTTGCCTACAGGTCGTCTTGTCTTAAACACCGTTTTCCTGCACGGGGACATCAGTGCCCGCCCATACCAGGTGGAAGATTTTCGTGACGCGCTCGCTCCACTTTCGCTCCTGCCGGAAGTTATCGCCTTAGGCGCGTACCGCATGAGTCATGTGTGGGCGGTTACATTCAAGGATGCCGACGCCGCGAAGAAGATTCTCAACATCGGCGAGTTGAAAGTGAAAAATGCGAGATGTCTCGTGATCGACCCTGCAAACCGGGATGTTCGAATGAAGCTGCACTGGCTCCTTCACAGCGTACCAGATGAGGACGTGCGTCTTGCCTTCTCGCCATTTGGGAAGGTGACGGAGATCTCAAGAGAGCTGTGGCGCGCTCACGGCGTGTCTGATAAGGGGCAACTACGCGGATGGTGACCTTGAAGTTGAACGCTGGCGTGAAGCTCGACGACTTGCCGCACCAGGTGAACGTTGCTGGAGAGCTGGCGCTTGTTGTCGTATCGGGCCGGCCACCCCTGTGCCTTCGCTGCCGTGGCACAGGTCATATTCGGCGTGACTGTCAAATTCCACGGTGTGGTTCGTTCCGTCGCTTTGGAGACGACGAGAACCACTGCGCACGGACGTACGCCAGCGTCGCCGGGCCAGTGAGCAGTGATGAGACGTCAGCACTACTCATGGATGAGGCTGACGCGGAGGAGGCATCGAAAGAAGCTAGCGGATCAGCGGTGCAGGAGACCACGTCGGCTGCTCCTAGGGCGCATCAGTTGGACGCGCAACCGAAGGCTCGCGCATCTCCTGCACACACGCCTCTACCTCCGGCGCAGGACGCCGTGGCGGCGTCAGAGAACGCAGCGGAAACGCCTGACGCGTCTTCGGAGAACGCCACCCAACCGGTGAGCCCATGGACTTCTCCCCTGAAGGGTCCAGCCACATGGACGGAAAGCAGTCGCACGATGAGGCCGTGAGCAAGGCGTCGCAACAGGATGAAATAGGCGGTTATGAGCCTCCTTTTAAAGCAGCAGGTATGAGGCGAGCGTCCTGGAAACTGCGGCCGAACATTCCGGCCGAATCACGGCAGGCGGGGAAACCGCCTCCGTAGTTTCGTGCTGCAGATCCCGAAATGGGGTATGGGGGCGTGCGATGTTGTCGTGAGGGTAGACGCCATAAGATAGGGTTTCTTTTCTCTCGATATGGCGATCCACCTTCCTGAAGCACTACGTGTAGCGACTCTGAATGTACGAGGTCTTGGAGCAAGAAGGCGACAGTGTCAACTTAGTCGCCTTCTCTTAGAAAACAATCTACACGTGGTGGCAATCCAAGAAACCAAAATTGATAGCCAGGAAGCGACTGATCGAATGGTGTCCACTTTCCGTCAGCATTATGATGTTTTTGTGTGTCATTCTGTCGGTGCCTCTGGTGGTTGTGCCCTTTTCATCCGCAATAGTGTCGGTGTAACTGTGCAATCGCTCTTTTCGTGCCAAAGTGGACGCCTCTTGGTTGTCGATTTTTTCCAATATGGTCTGAATTTCCGTGTTATTTGTGCTTGCGCTCCAAATGTAGAGGCGGAGAGAAAAGAGTTTTTTGAGCGTTTTCAGATGTATCTCGATTGTAAAAAAAGTACTAGTTTTGTTGGGGGACTTAAATTCTGTTTCTCGTTCGGTAGACCGTGTAAAAGGTTTGCCAGTGCGAGATAAGAGTTCGGAGGTTTTGAATGTTGTAGTTCACGACCACAACTTAGAAGATATCGGAAGTGTTGTCACAAATGGTGCGCGTCCACAATTCACACATTTTCAAGGCGATAGCCATGCACGATTGGACAGGCTGTATGTGTCGCTTGAACTTGTGCCACTATGCACATCGTACGAAGTTAAGCCAGTGTCTTTCAGTGACCATTGTCTAGTTATTGCAACCTTTGGTAAAAAAGAAAACAAAAAGTACTTCAAGTGGGAACTTTGGAAACTTAATGCGAAATTGATGGAGGATCAGGTTTCCGTTAGGGATGTAGATGAGAAGCTAAAGAAGCTACTCGCAGTGCAATCTTTAAGTATTGGTGTAGAGTGGGAGGAGTTTAAGCAATTAGTAAAAATGAAAGCCATTGAAAGAAGTAGCACATTGCGTTATGAAGACAAACGAAACGAAACACTGCTTCGTGAGCAACTTGAATTTCTTACGGGTATAGAATGCTCCCAACCAGGTACTTACACCAACGAATTAAGAAACATAAAAATTCAGTTAGAGAGAATCGATGCGGAAAGGTACAGAGCGGCGGTTATACGTGCACGGGCCGAGAAGCTGTGGGCCGGTGAAACGCCCACAAAACGTGCGTTATCGGACGAAAAACAATACGCTTGCAATAAGGAAATACGGCAAATAAGAAACGGTAATGACGTTTCGGAGGACCGCAATGTAATCAAACGCGTCGTCACTGATCATTTCAAAGAATTGTTCGGTCAACCGCGCACCATTATAGGGGGCTTTGAAGCGGAATTTCTGTCGTTACTGCCAAAGCTGGAAGAAGAAGAAAGAACGCGTTTGGAACAGCCAATTTCTATGAAAGAAATAGAGGATGCAATAGATACACTACCTGTCGGCAAGGCACCCGGCCCTGATGGCCTAGGTGTAGCATTTTATAAAACATTCAAAACAATTATAGCCCAGATTCTACTCAAAGTTATCGCCGAATCGTATCAGCAAAAACATATACCACTGTCCTTCACAACTTCGCACATCGTTCTCATCCCAAAAACTGAGGCACCTGAAAAACGTCAGTTGGTGGGGTCTTATCGCCCGATAAGCCTTACCAACGTCGACTACAAGATATTTATGAAGGTATTGGCCAAACGATTGCAGGGTGTGATAACGAGGCTGGTTGGCACGCATCAGACCTGTGGTATAAAGGGTAGAAGCATCGCCACGAACATACACGTAGCTCGAAGTGTGCTAGAATGTTGCGATGTATTTGGCGATCGAGTGGCAATGATGCAACTAGATCTCGCTAAAGCCTTCGACCGTGTTTCCCACGATGTTCTCTTCGCCATATTAGAGCATTGCAACGTGGGAAGCGTAATAACAGACGCTGTCAGGATGGCGTATGCTAACTGCTCAACTCGGGTGATTGTAAACGGGGACCTGACAGACAGCGTGCAAGTGCTGTCTTCTGTCAGGCAGGGATGTCCGCTGTCGCCCCTGCTATTCGCGGCTTACCTTGAGCCTTTGTGCAAGGCCATCCTAAACAATGAACGGATAACTGGCTTCAGCTTACAGTCCACACAGGTGAAAATATTGGCGTATGCCGATGACGTCGCCATATTCTGTTCAAATAGAAATAGTATTCGTACCCGCCGTGGTTGCTCAGTGGCTATGGTGTTGGGCTGCTGAGCACGAGGTCGCGGGATCGAATCCCGGCCACGGCGGCCGCATTTCGATGGGGGCGAAATGCGAAAACACCCGTGTGCTTAGATTTAGGTGCACGTTAAAGAACCCCAGGCGGTCCAAATTTCCGGAGTCCTCCACTACGGCGTGCCTCATAATCAGAAAGTGGTTTTGGCACGTAAAACTCCAAATATTATTATTAAATAGTATTCGTGACGCCGTGGCGGTAGTTGAATCCTTCTGCAAGGGCACCGGGGCGCAAATAAACTGGGAGAAGAGTTATGGGCTTTGGCATGGTGAATGGGAAGAAACGCCAGACTGCTTCGCTCGACTTCGGTGGTCAACCACTGCAACAACCTACCTAGGCGTGCCTATCGACTCTTATCGCGACCCGGAGCCGTACTGGAATGAACAAGTGGCGAGAGCAAAGGAAAAGACTAACGCGTGGCAGGGGCGACAGCTGTCAATGTTCTCGGGCGCCACGGTCTGTAACCTATTTCTTGCATCCAAGATATGGTATGTCATGAATGTGCTGTGTGCTTCGCGGATCAACATCCAAAAAATTCACCGTATCTTCGCCGTTTTCATATGGGCATCGACTTGGGAAAGGTCCAGCCGCACAAACTTTTTCTTGCCAGTAAAGAAAGGGGGCCTTGGGTTGGCACATTTATTTGTGCGACAAATTGTGTCGCGCTTTATGTACCTTCGCGATCAAAATGATGTGTTCCTTCGCACAGTCATGCAAGTGCTTTTATGTCGTCACCTTCCAGGATTTGTTGTATGCTCGTGTGAAGCAATGCATGGTTCCGTTAAAGGTTACCTGCGAGAAGTCGTGCTTGCGTACAGAATGTTGCATGTGCGGTTTTCTGTGCAGTATCTCGCCAATATTACTAGGAAAAAACTGTATAAGGACCTAATTGACACTATGCTCCCTGTACCGATTTACCGTATGTCAAACCGTGGAGGCCCAGGAGACTTCCTCAAAAGGGTTAAAAGAATGCCAGTACACCCTTCGGTAAAAACCTTTTTCTTTAAACTACACACTAACACATTATCAGTTAAAATATGGATGCATAACAGGGGTATTTTTGTCCCATGGTCCATTAACTGCTTCTTATGCAAGAAACCTGAAACGATAGAGCATGCGTTTTTAGATTGCTGGGATCCCATCTTTTCCTGGGATGTGCTACAAATGACTTTAAAAAAAGAGTTACCTTTAGATCCACATGGAATAAGATTCTTACCGGTAGAAACGGAGGCTTTTCCGTATGACGCTATAATGCTCCTGGGCCTCCACAGTTTGTGGAAAGCTGGAGCGCAGTTCAACAATGCTGATGTCAATTCGCGACCTACACGTGATCACTTCATTGAATCTGTAGTACGGTTCAGGGATGTCCATCGGGCACCCTGAACAACCAACATGGATTGACATGCTAGATAAACTTTATAGGGGTATTACTCAGGCTCGCGCGTGCGCACCTGACCCTTCTCTGGATCGCACAGCGCCGGCGGAGCGGCAGTCGCTCCCTAGCACTTTCGCAGCAGCCCTAGCAGTCAGAGCTGTGACCCCTAACCCGCGGTTCGCAGTGAGTTGCGACCACGGCGGGTTCAGGCCAGGGGGGACAGGGTGAGTCTCGACCTAAGGTGTTTATTCACCTTAGAGTACAAAGATTCCAACAGACAACAACAGCCACAACACACACAAATACAACACAAAACACAACCACAGCGGCGGAGCATTCCGCACGTCTGGGGTGAAACAAACCGCACAATGTGGGAACCACAAAAGAGGCTGATAAGAGTTCAGCTCACCCAAAAGTGTATCCGCGCTCGGGCCCTGGGGCGGTGAGTCGCACGCAAAGGCCGGGCGCAACAGGGGACGGCGTGCGGCGGTCTCAGCGGCTGATTTGAGATGCGGCCTTTCGCAAGCTCTTCCACCGTGAGACAACCGTGCATCGGGGGAATAGCACTTCTCCCCGAGCGGCGGAGAGGAGTCTCCCCGATTCCAAGAAAGGGAAAGGAGGGAACGGGGTGCCTTGGCTGCGGCGTCGCGGCCAGGCGCGAAGAGCAGCGGGAGCGGCGAAGGTGCCCTCTCCCCAGCTACCCTCCGCGGGCGAGCACGTGATTATCGCGTGATAACCGCGTGGCCGCTCCGGAGATATTGGGACGCGCGTGCGATCCCCACAACTTGCAGCATTGAAAAAATTTTGATATGTCGTGCCAGCAAAATCCTTGTTGACCTGTTTTTTTTCCTTTTTCTGCATTGTTTGTGGATGTCAAAGCCGGCAATAAAGAAAAAAAATCTCGTGGCTCAGTGGTAACGTCTGTCTCACACTCCGGAGACCCTGGTTCGATTCCCACCCAGCCCATCATTGGTGAGGGCGAGGTATGGATGGATGGATCTTATGAGCGTCCCCTTTGGAACGGGGCGGTGGGTTGCGCCACCAAGCTCTTGCTACTATACTGCCTAATCTACCTAGGTTAAACAATGAAAAAAAAACACTATGAACTACCACGCCCAAATTTTCTGATCCCCTATTGCGAACTGTGCTTTTGTACGTCTCCGTCTTTTGTCGTTTCCCTACTTCCACCAATCCTCCAGTCGCCTCTTACTAATGTCTACTGCGGACATGTTTGCTTTACTACTGCTCCCTCTGAACCCAAGGGCTTCAAGGAGGCCAGTGGTGCCTAAATCGACCGCTGGGTAGACGTCTTCACATTCTAATAAAACATGCTCCGTAGTTTCCCTAGCTTTACCACAGCAAGCACATGCTTCTTCTTCCTTCTTATATCTCGCTTTATAGGTGCGTGTTCTGAGGCATCCTGATTTCGCTTCGAAAAGTAATGAGCTTCCCTTTGAGTTATCATAAATGGTTTCTTTCCTGATTTCGTTTTTTCCTCTTAAGTAGTTACTCATGGCAGGTTTCTTTTCCATTGCCGCCACCCATGAGATTAATTCAGCTTCTCTGACTTTCTGCTTGACCTTTGTTGTTGGGTTGTCCACCCTACAGGCCGCATACTTGCTGGTAAGCTTCCTAGTTCTTTTCCTCCACTGTGAATCAATGTTTTTCCTGTACAGGTACCTGAACACTCTCCCAGCCCATTTACTTTCTTCCATATTCCTCAGCCGTTCTTCATACTCAATTTTACTGCAAGCTTCCCTCACTTCAAAACTAGTCCAGCCCATATCACACTGCACAGCTTCATTTGTAGTCTTCCCGTGAGCGCCCAATGCGAGGCGACCCACTGACCTTTGGTTCCCGTCGAGTCCCGATTGTACCCCTGATTTATAGCAAACAACCGCATCTCCAAAAGTAAGTCCTAGAACCATTACACCTTTCCACATAGCTCGGAGGACCTCGTCCCTATTGTATCACGCGCCGGCGCAGCGCCCCTAGCGCGAGGAGCGGGAGTCAGGCGGTGGCTGCGGCCGCGCGCGACCCCGCGAGTTGGGGCCCAGCTTTTCCTCCGGCTGTCGTGACGTCAAGTCAGGTGGTTGCGCTCAAGGTCAATGGTGGCTGCCCGGCCGCGCCCAAGGGCTGAACTGAGCGATTGCGATATGCTACGCATAAAATTGGCAGTGGCTTAGCTCGGCTATGCCAGGATACACGTAGCGAAAGCTAAGACATAGCATGATTAGCCTTGGTTAATCTAGATTGCAAGCCTAGGTTAGCCTGGTTGTCTAGCTCTGTTGCGGCGTTTAGCCAGTCGTTCGGCGCGCTCTTCGTCTGTTTGCTGGGCGATTCGTTTTCTCTTCATCTCGTTCCAATGTCAATTCCAGGCCTCCTCCTGCTTATCAGAATTGTCGCCGTCCATACTGCCGCCTCAAATGTGGTTGCGGCGCACGCGAGCTTTCCTTTTCAATCCTCCGACATGTTATCAGGCATGCGACACAGCTGGCGAAACGAGCGGAGGCAAGCGCAACGACGAAGAACGCGGTGTGACGTCATACCAAACGGCGGCACCCGAAAGGCGCGGCACTGCGCAGCGGCGGAACACCGGTGGCTCGGTGCTACTAGTGGCGCATGCGCAGTAGTTAATAGGGAGCGAGCGAGCGAGAGAGAAATATTCGCGGCGAGGCGCGCGTTGTGACGTCATGTGCCTCCTCGGAGCACCGCCACGGCGAAATCGCAAGTTCGCGGTCAGTAATGCTTTCGCTTTAAAAGAAAATAAATGGGCTGCGAGAGGTTTCAGGTATTTGTGCAAGAAAAAAAAATGGCTGTGGCTTAGCTAAGGTTAAGCCCAGGAAGCATACTAGCCTTTATTTTAGTTGCTGAACCACTGTTTAGCCTGGTGAACTGCTGTTGCTTGGCTATATTTGGTTCGGCTAGACGAAGAAACAACTCATGCAGGCGAGCGCACGAGCTGAGACCCGGCTATGTAGCTACGCGGCCGCGCGCGGCGCAGCAAGGAAGAGCGTGGTTGTGCGGCAAGTATGCTTCGCATAAAATTTGGAGGACGCTGAAGCTTCGCCTTTAAGAGTGGGACGCTATAGCATTCAAAGGCTATGACTGCTTTTCAGGCTTCGCGGCAACTGCAGCTTATGCAACCGTAATATTTACCGGGAAACGCTGGCGGCGAATGCTGTGCCCGAAGGCAAGCTTTCTGTTAGAAACGCGGCCTCTTGCGTGTGTCGATCTCCAGTTATTATTTCGCACTTTTATTGTATCAGTCTGAGAAGAGCTAGCATAAGATATATGCGCTGTCGGTGTTTTTTTTTTTTCATTACACTTGGTTGTGTGCTGCCGTTCTGAAAATTCCGAGGAGGAAAATGAGGAAATAACTTCATTGCGTGCCCTGCGAGTTGGTGGGGAGGGCCAAAGGCCCCGCCTAGGTGCCGGCCAGGAGTTCGTGGGTCCTGGTGGCATCCTCGGCCCGCTGGACGGCCCAAGGTTGATCCTCGAGGGAGGGGCTGAACAGCGCCACTTCCCAGCGCGTGCGAAAGCTGCTGCTAGAGGCCGCGTTCTCTTTATTGTTATATATCCCTTGGCATTCCCATAATATATGCTCCAGAGTGGCTCTGGATTGCATTTGTCCATTCGATATATATCCGGATATATGATGTGCGAGAGCGCAGGATTCGGATACGTCCTAATTTGTAACTGCCGCCATGCGACAGACTGCTTTTTTGTCAATATTGCGTGAGGTCGCGGGAATATGCCCTTCTGTAACCTATTGTGTTTCGTGATGTCATTATATGTGGTCATTCTGTCCTCCCATTCCCGCTCATTTACCGCACCCTCACGTCCAGAGAGTGTCGGGGCGTCACTTGCGACTGCGGCTCGGTCCGTAAGCCCTCGAGCCGCGTCGTGTGCTGCCTCGTTGTTGCCGTCCTCCGCGAGAGAGTGAGCGGGTGCCCAGGTGTATACCTTTCTTTTGCAATTTTGGCCTCCTGCAAGAAGAATGCGTAGTGCCTCCGGGGAGATTCGGCCGTTGGCAAAGTTTCTTATTGCCGTCTGAGAGTCGCTGACTATCGCGGTTGCGTTAACCTGAGCTAGTGCGAGCGCTATGGCTACTTCTTCCGCTGTCTCGTTACTTGTGGCGCGTATCGTCGCGCACGTCTTGCGCTGTTTCTCCCTATCGATTACGGCTGCCGTAAACCCCCGTCTGCGACTGTATCGAGCCGCGTCTACGAACACTGCGTCCTTGTCGCTGCCGAATTTCTTCTGTATCTGCTTCGCTCTGTTCTCTCGTCTGTCCTTATTGTGTTCTGGGTGCATGTTCTTTATGGTATGGGGGGTATTACGATTGTTTCCTTCGTCTCTCTCGGTATGTCCACCTTGACACCATGCTGTTTGTGGTAACCTATGTCTAATCTCGCTAGGATGTGTCTGCCTGCTCTAGTCTTAGGCGTTCATATTGAGCCGAACATTGCGCTTCAATGAGCTCGTCTATCATGTTGTGTAGGCCTAATTGCACCAACTTGTTCGTGCTTGTGCGGATCGGTAGCCCTATGGCTAGTTTGTATATTTTCCGAATGAGGCATTCTAGTGTGATTTTTTCCGCGACCTGCCATTTTAAGTACGGCGCTACGTGTACTATTCCATTTATTATGAAGAAGAAAAGTGGTTCTTTCGGTGAAGGAGGAAAGGCTAGCACTATTTTCTGCAACCCATGCGGGAGTACGGTTCAGCGCCAGCAGAGTGGGGAGATGGGATTAAACGAGAGAGAGGGTAGGAGGGAGAAAGGCAGAAGGTCGTCGTAGCAGCATCAGAGCAGCCCGGCAGGGAGGGCCCAGTGAGTTCGACCGGAGGAGTAGGCTGGAGGTAGACCGTATAGGAGGTGGCCCAGTGGAAGCGAAGTAGTGGCGAATCAGGAAGCTCGAGGTGGAACGGCCATCCGTTGTAGAAATTTTGCTGCTCCGACTGCGAGTTGGCTGCTACTGGTGGGCAGCCCGCCGGCACCGCCTTGGGAAAGCCACCTCGCCAGCCTGTGCCGCCTCTGGTGAACCAGAGACTCTGGAGCACCTCCTGCTGGCCTGTCCTGCTCATCTGCAGCATCGCGGGCGACTTCTGCAAGAGTTCCACGACCTGGGCTCCCATGTTCACGACAGGAAGATAGCCTCTTCCCATGTCGTAATCAGCTACCAGCCTTCCTAAGTGTCGTCGAGTACCTCGATTCGTCGGGGCTCTCAGCGAGACTATAGGAAATTTCTATTACGAAGGCCTGTATTAACCTGATCATGTTTTCCTCTCTCATCCCGCTATGTTTGTGTGCTATCCTTCTGATTAGCCTCATGATTTGCGCTACATTTCCCTCCAGTCTTCTGAGGGTTTCTGCGTTTTTGCCCTTGGCTTCAATGAGGAGCCCCAATACCCTGATCCTATCAACTCTGGGTATGGGTTTACCATCAGCCGTCTTTAACTGTATCTCCCTGCTATGGGTGAGATTTTCCCTGCAGTTGCCTGGTTTGCGACCTCTGCGAGTCGGTCTGTACAGCAACAGCTCCGATTTCTCTGCCGAGCAGGTTAGCCCTGTCCCCTCTAGATATTTTTCGATTGTTTCGACCGCTGTTTGAAGCGTTTGTTCTATTTGCCCTTCACTTCTGTTTCTCACACATAGGGTGATATCGTCAGCGTATAAGGTATGATTGAGTCCCTGGGTTTCTTGTAGCTTGGCTGGCAGCCCGATTAGCGCCAAATTGAATAGCATCGGTGATAAGACCGAGCCCTGTGGCGTATCGGCGCTGTCTATTTCGATCTCCTCCGAAACTAGGTCCGCTATCGTGATCTTTGCCTTTTTGCCCGTTAGAAAATTGCGTACGTAATCGTACGTCCGTTTTACTAGTCCTAGTTCTACTCTATCTAGTATTGTTGCATGCGTTACGTTACCGAAGACTTTCTTAGGTCCAACCCGAGAATTGCCTTTGTCGATCTGCCCGAATCTTCAATGATCTGATGTTTTAGCTGTAACAGAGCGTCCTGCACTGAGAGATTTCTCCTGAATCCTATCATCGTGGGTGGCAGCGCGTGCCAGTCCTCGAGGTAGGTGGTTATCCTCGATAGGACCACGTGGTCCGTGAGTTTCCCCACGTAAGAAGTGAGAGATATGGGTCTCAAGTTCTCAATCTGCAGTCGCTTGCCCGGTTTAGGTATTAACACGACTTGTGCCGTCTTCCATTGCTTCGAAATCTGCCCTGTCTCCCAGGATTCGTTAATATATTCTGTTAACTTAGCTATAGACTCATCGTCCAAGTTCCTTAGCATTTTATTCGTTGCCTCGTCTAGTCCGGGTGCCGATTTAGTATTGAGTTTCTGTAGAGCTGCCCTGACCTCTGACTCGACGATTTTGTTTTCTAATTTGTCATTTACCTGCCCTGTGTAGTCAGGGTGTATGACGGGCGTCGCTTTCGAGATGTATCTTTTCTTGATTTCCTCGAGGAAGTCCTGCTCTGTCCCTCGGTACGTTTGTATTAGCCGGTTTATTCCGAGGAAAAATTTTGTAAAGAATGAAAGACAAGGTATGAGCAACTCTGGTAGTAGAAGAGTGGTTGGGTACGCGTGGTTCAGAATTTCGTTCGAAATTCTCTTTGCCGAAGCGACGACGTCCGACGCCGGAGTTTCTGCGACACGGGGTCCTTAAAGGGACACTAAAGTGAAAAATGATTTCTTCTGCATCAGTAAATCACCGTTCAACAACACCGAAAACACCACTCTTACAGCGATAAGACGTTTGGTAAGCCAGAAAAAGGGCAAGAACGAAATACGGGTGGCGACGCCTACCTAAGTTCCCGCACCTGGGGGCTGTGACGTTTCGGATTTTCATGGCATGTTCCAGGGCCTACTAATTATACATAGCGGTACAGATTGACAGATTGACATTGTGTTCTAAAGGAACCAGATATTAAACATGGCAAGTTTCCGAAACCTTTACTCCGCCAACGCGGCCAAAATGCGAAAACATACTTTGGAATCCCTGACGTCACGCTGAAGTACCGGCGCTGGGGTTTCGGCGCAAAATTCGAATACTGATACTTGGACCTTCATTTTCTCATCTAATAATCAAACTATTTTTTAAAATGACTGCCTGCAGGGTTCTCAAACAATGCTTCATTAGTCTGAACTGATTTATTGTTTCGCTTTAGTGTCCCTTTAACGCCATCGCGTTAAAACAGTGACTTCCAGTGGAGGAAAAGAGCTAGGAAGCTTACCAACAAGTATGCGAACGGTGTAGTAAGCAACCTGACAACAACGAAAGTCAAACGCTATGTCAGAGGGGCTGAGACAATCTCATGGGTGGTGGCAAAGGAAAAGATACCTGCTATCATTAACAACCGAGCAAAAATTCATAAGCCATTCCGCTCTGTGAAAGTGGATGACCAGCGAAGCTGTT
This sequence comes from Dermacentor albipictus, assembly GCF_038994185.2. NCBI lineage: Eukaryota > Metazoa > Arthropoda > Arachnida > Ixodida > Ixodidae > Dermacentor > Dermacentor albipictus. Next base: position 210,652,757 of record NC_091822.1, on the reverse strand, counting down.
TAGCGGACGATACAGAGGTGAAGCAGAATTATGAACAAAGGTACGGACATATCTATTGTCCTGATCGATGGTCATCGTGACGCCATTGGCACGCACACACATTCGCGTTTCACCTGTGTTATTAAATGTGTTCGTCCCATAAGACACCGTGATTGAAGCGTCAGAATCGGTGATCTTTCCTGCAAAAATTTCCACCATAAAGATTCGACTGTCTCACCAGACTACATCGACTGCCGTCAGTGGCGTAGCCAGAAATTTTGTTCGGGGGGGGGGGAGGGCTACGCCACTGGCCCAATATATATATATATATATATATATATATATATATATATATATATATATATATATAGCTGCACGTTGCAGCTCAGCCTCCTCCTTAAGAGGAAGCTTTAGCTCGGGTGCTCCTATTTAAGTACATGTAGAAGGGGAATTCGTTTTTCCCTGCAACCACTTCACCAAATTTGAGGAGGTTTGTTGCATTTAAATGAAAAAGTTTTATTCTAGTGACTACTGCTTTTGAATTTTTCATTTATGTGGTCAATTATTTATTAAAAATTGGCCAAAATTGAAAATTTTCAGGAAGCGAAACTATCAAGTTTAAAACTCCGTGACTCAACAATGAAAAATGATATCACAATTCTGTGAATTGCATCTAATAGTACATCTACAGCGGACAAAATAGATATGCTACACATGAATCTCAAAATTTAGTATTGTGGAAATACGGCTTTTGCAGAACCCTTGTACACAACGTAACCAATTCACGTAAGATACAAATTGACACAGCAAACTTGTCCGCTTTGACTGTTATAATAAATACCGTTTACAGAACCACAATATCTGTTCTTCATGCATAGCTATTAGTATGTAAACGTCGTGCTTCTATTTTTTCAAACTTTCGAATTTTTCAAAATATTTTAAGCAAAATTCAGGCCCTAAATCGAAGTTCTGTTTCCAACAGACACTAGGATTTAACTTTCTCTCTCAAATGCAACCAATTTCAATAAAAGCGATTAGCAGGATTATCTCAGAAAAGCGTTTCTGCGTTTTACAAGCATTTGAATAGGCCGCGTCGGATTGGGCCCGAGCTAAAGCTTCCTCTTAAACAATTTATCGAGGGATCAAATACATGAATAATAACTGCATTGTCATTGCCAAAGATGCTGCAAACAAATTCTTGAAAGCTACGCACTGTAAATACAAGTAAAATATGTATTTTTTCATAAAATATTATACTCGTATGTGCCAAAAATTGTGCCCAACAAAACTGACGTCAATGCTTCCATGTTGTTTGTCTATTTATTAAGTAAAGAAAATATCACACGAACTTTAGAACTATATCAGTTCGAAACTAGGAAAGCAGTGCATGCCGCTGAAATGAAAAATTAAAAGGCAATGAACTGAACAAGTTGAGGACAAATATGTTAATGAAACTTTGTCATTCAAGAACCGTGCTTACATTCTTGTATATATGCAATGGCCAGTGAAAAATCTCAATGACGCTGTCGTTTGTTGCAATGCATTACGCAGGAGTAGCTGTCCCTTGTCGTGTATCGTGAGTAATTGCACCGAAATTACAGTTGCGACAGGGAGCACGTATAAAAAGCAGGAGTTCTGCAAGATATATGAGGGCAAGTCAAATGAATGAGCCAACAACGGGGTACTTTATTTAAAAGTAGTCTTCATGAGAATTTAGACATTTGTCCTATTGACTAACGAGTCGCGTGATTCCCGTCTTATAAAACTCCTTGGGTTGCTGCTTCAAAAAGTCTGTATCTGGTTCCCTTGAGCTGTTTTTTCGGTTGCCCCAAAATGTAGTGATTGCACGATGGTTTTGGCCCGGTCTTGGAATGTCTTTGCAACGTCCTTTGAACCATTTGCTCCAACGCTTCACAGTGGTCAATGAAATGAAGTGTTCAACGTACACGGCAGTTATATGGTGATTAATTTCTGTTTTGGAAACACCTTCAGCTGTCAAAAACTTCGCGACACTGAGCTGTTCAACTTTTGAAGTGTCCATTATGTGACGCAACCATATTCAACCCAGTGTATGAGAGCATTAAAGAACATTTATCTTCACACCTGCGTGTCACTTTTGTAAATGAGACATGCCGTTCTCCTACGCGCATGCCTCGCAGATAATGAACCGAACCATTATTGCGCGGTTAGGGTAGGCTCACTTTCATTCGACTCGCCCTCGTACATAAGAAATGCAAAGATACAATGGGATATACAAATGCGAAAATACGGCTTGATAAAGGACAAAAAAGTGTCACTGGAAACAGAGTTCACTGCATGTATACACAAAACCTCGCAACAAGATATTTAAGTATACGTATAAGTCTCCAATGAGTCTATGTATGTAAGAAGAAGTAACTGTATATAATGCGTCAAACAAGGCAAATAAACATGTTGCACAATCACAGATTCACAGAATCCTAGATTCCGCCCCCATTCCATCCACTCCTTCCGATGTATTGCGCGCGACGGAAGGCGGCGCGCTTGCTCCCCGCTTTTCTCCTTTGCGCCCACAAGACTGAGCCAACATCGTCAGCTCACCCATTCCACCTCCCCTCTCACGCTTTCACTCGCACATACAGCATGCAGCGCGTGGTCACGATGTTATCACCCTTGGACTTTATACGAAACATGAGGGCGACGGCGACGGCAGGAATGCGCCTGGAGTGTCCATATAATTGCTTTCGCAATAATATAATAAACGTATCCGGCAACTGAAGCGTCCCGTCGCCCATTACTTTCCGCAAAAGAAGTATCAAAATCAAACTTTCACCATGCGACAATTCGCTGCGCCGCAACAATGTATTTTTTTTTTCTGTGAGGCGGAGGCACCGAAATGAAAAAAAAAACGCTTAGGAAAGTATGTTGGCCAGAATCGAATGCCTACTTCGGGCACCTAATGGGGCTACGGAAGGAATACCGAAGAAAACATGAGACGCTTGGTCCACTGAGAACCATACGCATACTGCTCAGTATCCTACAGCGGCGAAACAAGAGTTTCCGGAAAGGTTCCGCTCAAGGAATGCGGTGCAATCCTTCGAGTCCCCACAGTGATGGCGGCGAGCGACCACTGTTTTTTTTCTCGTCTGCTAGACAGAAAGCGTCCAAAACTCTGTCAGGTGAAAATCCACTCGGCCAGAGCAAACCGAACGCGCACCGAAGTGCACCGCACGGTGGTCGGGGCCATACGAGAAAGACGAATGCGCTCTGGCTGGCTCTGGCAGCCCGCGGGTAGGGTAGCGAGAACAGAAAAAAAAAATGAAGAAGAGGCTCAATGTGTCCTCGCGAATAAAAGTCAAAGTAGAAAAAATAAATAAGAACGTAGTTACTTTGGCTGGCTTTAGTGTCTTGACCTGGATGTTCTGGCTTAGGTTAAAAAAAATTTTGGTATTTTTTTATGTGACATGACGGCACAAATGAACCACCCCAACGCTTCGTCTCATTGGACCTCGCTGCGTGCTTTGTGAACTTGTCTGTTAGTGTGTTCATTTGGCTTGTCTCGTTCTATGTTCCGATGTAAGACTTTAGAAAAGTCAATGGACCTTTTTCGTCAAATGTTTATAAGAACATTAAACCCACAAAGTTCCGCAATTGAAAATTTAAAGCACAACTTTGGAAATGTCTATGCACTTTTCACATCAAGAGCTTATGAGATTTATACCCATAAAGTTTCGCAATTGATATCCATGCGCTCCATAGATTCCGTGGCCTCAGTGAGATGCCTCGGCGAGCCCGCTCACCATCAAAGCGCCCTTGAAACTTTGTGCTCGGATGGGACTGCTTGGCGTTATGTGACTCCCGGTGTATGGGCGTTGCCACGAAATCCAGCCCGAGTTTGCAATCTTCGCGGTTAAATGTCTTTTCGAGCGTCAAAAAGACATTCTAGACAAAATTCAGAGGGATTTCCGGCGCCGGGGGTCGCTTTGGTCGGCGGTGCATGGACAGCACGAAAAAATTTCGGGGGGGGGGCTGAAGCCCCATAAGCCCCCCCCCCCTGGCTACGCCCCTGACTGCCGTGGAGACCGCTGCTATTCGTTGTGCACTTTGTGTAATTTCTGATGAACTACTCAAGAAATGGAGCGTGTTCAGGGACTCCCAGGCTGCTCTTCATTGTTTGGTTTCAGCCTTATGCCACGAACCCCAGGAACAACTAGTTCTAGAAATCAGACTGCTGCTTCACCACCTCGTCGAGCAAGGACACGACATCACGTTACAGTGGATTCCAGGCCACTGTGGCATGATGGGCAATGAACATGCCGACGCAGCAGCCCGATCTGCACATGAGGAGAGTGCAAGACTCCGTTCCATTCTCAAGAATAGGCACTGCAATGAAAATTCGTGTGCTTGCAAATGAAGGCATGAGGACTTTATGGAACACACTATGTTTGAAGCACACACGTCTACACCGACTGGACCCGTCCCTTCGACTTCGCCCCCATCTGGACTCTCTCGACTCGAGACAGCAGTACTTTGCCGACTGTTGCTTGGCGTCACTTGCACAGGATCTTTCGCCTTCCATGTCGGTATGGACGAGAGCGCGGCTTGCAGTCACTACGGCGGCGAAGAGACTATAGAACATGTACTTTGCCACTGTCCTTGATACAGCGCCCACCGGCTGCCACTAGCGGCTGTCACTAGAGACCGCCTTGGCACGCCACTTTCAGAACAGTCAGTCTTGGAATGCCGACATGAACTGTCGTCGCACCGAAAGTTGGTCAAGGCTTTGTTGACATTTTTACGTGGCAGTGGCCTATTAAACATACTATAATGATCCCATTTCGTTCTTTTTCATTGTTTTCACGCTTTTATTTTTGTCACCACTCTTCTTTCCGTTTTCACTTTCCCTTTCCCTTCCCCTAGTGCAGGGTAGTAGAGCCGAGGTTTTCACTCTGGTTAACTTCCCTGCCTTTCTCTCATTTGCATCGCTTTCCCACTCTCTCGCATAAGATAATGAATGGCTCATGCCGCGTCACAGGGCACCTGACCAGGTCTGACCATGTTGAGCTGACAAACGTAGAGCATACATTGCGCGATAGCGATCATGACAGCAAAGTATTACATCGCTACGCGCTGCGGAAAGGTTTGAAATTTCAGACCGAACGCCGTTTTTCCTTCTCCTCGCCACCGGCGCGCTCCAAGCCGGAGGATGACGTACTCGCGTCATTGCGACTACGTGCTCTAGTCCGCAGATGGAAGTCGCTCGTGGTGACACGTGATTTAGAGAATTATTCAAGGCACCATCTGTTATTTGCGTGATCTCTAGAGAAATAATTTAACACACAAAGAGAACATCTGCGTGTTTTTTGTTTTACTTCTCCCCAAAGCAAGATAAATGTATTTCCGCTTCGTCTGCTTGTTCCCAAGATCGTGCAGTCACGTGCGCAGGTACCTAAACTATGCGATATTCTACCGTGTGCGCCGCGCGTGATCACGCTCTGCGATCCGCTTGTTCTGCTTCAGTATTTGTGTAGCACTGAACTATACCGCTAGTCATGTGTCTGTGCATAGCGCGCAACATCGTGCGCTGCACGAACAAGGCAACAGCTCCCGTGCGACGCTGTCCAGTGGGATAAAATTACAATAAAACTTGTTGCGGGGATAGTTGGTGATGTGTTGTTTGAAACTGATGGTAGCGCTAAAAAGAGCGAACACACGGTGAAACGATGACACGACGACGACGAAACGCTACTGACAACTGGTTTATTTCTTGAAAAGGGTTCAATATTTAAGAGAATCACAACACATGTGCACAACCGTACTGCGCCAGCCTTCTTTATCGCAATATCGCAAACAGTCACAGGAAGTGAAATGATAAAACACCCAAGCTGCAAGAAGTGAACACATGATCAATTGATGAAAAGCCATAGGTTACTGTTTTGAAATCTCTTCAGAAGTGTGCGCTCAGCCGAGTACAAATTTATTGAAACATCGCTGATGCACAGGCCCACCTTTCCTGTATGTGAAAAGCTTTCAGCAAAACTCTAGCTTTAGCGCTTGCACTTCTGCCCAGAACCATTGCTTCTTTGAACCGTGGCACGCACTCCCAACCATCACATGCGAAACTAAATTCGCAAGTTTGTCTTGTTTTGTTCATTTTTGATAGTTTTCCCTTAAGCGGTCATTGATGCAACGCCCCGTCTGCCCCATATAGCCCTTGCTGCAGGATGGATGGATGGATGGAGTAACTTTATAGAAAGGTCCTGCGAGCTAGGGGGCGCAAGGTCCCATAGAGCGGGCTACTCCCACGTTGGGACCGGGAGTTGTAACTCCCTGGCCGCATCGTGGGCTCGCTGGACGACCCAGAGCTGCTCCGCCAGGTCCGTGCTGCGTAATGCGTCTTGTAGCCGGGCGGATTCTTGATCCTTGTTTGCGTGGGTCCGACCACACGGCCAGAGCAAGTGATGTACGTCTAGTGTGCTATGGCAATTTTCGCAATATGATGTTTTGTATAGGTCAGGCATGTAGTGATGTAGTCTGTTCTGCGTGGGGTACGTGTTTGTTTGAAGCATTCTGAACGTCAGGACTTGAGGCCTGGTGAGCTTATTGTGAGGTGTGCTGTATATTCTGCGGTCTAGATAAAAGTGCTTTATGATCTCGTTATATGTGAAGGGAGGGTCCCGATTCTCGCTGGGATGGTCACGACCAGAATAGGTGGCGTCGCGGAAGGTTAGGTCTCGCGCGCTCCTGTGAGCCATCTCATTGAGATTGCGAGGGGCGTCCTCGATCTCTCCGAGGTGTGCCGGGAACCAGCAGATGGTGTGATGCTGCAGCGGTGCGGATCTATTGATTATTCGTAGTGCTTGTCTTGCAACTGCTCCTTTCTGAAAGGCTTTGACGGCCGAGCGTGAATCGCTGTAGACGTGGGTGGTGGTCGGGTCTGTGAGCGCGAGTGCGATGGCAACCTGTTCTGCTATCTCGGACTTGTGGGTCTTGACTGTGAGAGCGTTTCTCACTTGACCTTGCTTATTGATCGTGGTGGCAACGAAGGCCTTCCTGGTTGCGTACTGTGCCGCGTCAACGAAACAGGCTGGGATCTTCTTATCACGTATTTCGCGCAGGATGAACGATCCGCGTGCCAGCCTTCTGGGTTGATGGTGCGCGGGGTTCATGTTGCGCGGCAGTGGGCGAACCGTGTAGGAGTTGCGTGTGTCCGTCGGAACGCTTTGACATAGATTCTCGATTACTGTGGTGTCATGACCTAGTTTGGCTAGGATTTCTCTACGCGGTTTGGTTCCAGAGAGTCTTGTCCATTGAGCCCGTTCTTGAACTTCGGCGATTTCTTCAAGTGTGTTGTGTACCCCCAGTTGCAGCAAGAGCTCTGTCTCGGTGTTCTTGGGGATTCCCAGCGCTAGTTTGACTAGCTTCCTCAGTTGTACATTGAGTTTGTCCTTCTCCGCTACCTTCCATCTGTGCATCCTTGCTGCAGGACAGCTAGGGGAATAGAGTATACCACTCCTAGGGCACACCTGACGAAGACATCTTCATGCTGCTTTTTGCAACTGCGCTGACGTTCACCGCAGATGCGGGGGCACAGCTTCGCCAACTTTTTGGCGCAGAAAAAACAAGCGGCACATTGTGCCTGCTGGCCACTTTTTTGAGTTTGTGTCAAACCTTTTGAATGTAAGGCATCACCTCAGGTTTGGTCTTAACGCGTTCAGGTCCAGCGTTCATTCGTCGGGGACCAAGTTTCTTGGGGAGGGTTTCAGCGTCTGCTGCAAGGACCGAGCAAGGGAAGCCTGCGGGCAAAAGCCTGCGAATCTAATTGTCAAAGCTAAAAAGCATTTCGTGCGGGCACGACTTCTGAAGCGCCGATTCTATGCAGAGAGATGCAACTGCTCTTTCCACGATCTTCGAATGAGACAATTCATGAGGCAAAAGCTCTTTCTTTGCACGTGGGAAATAGGCCAACAGGTGTGTGCCTTAGTTGTCTTCAGCCTAAGGTCTTAAAAACGTGTCTCCCCATTTTGCGGAAGTTCATGGGTAAAAGCCAGGCCTTTGCCATGGTCGTTAAAAGTACTTAAGACCTGTCGTACAGAATCTTCAAAAGAAGTGCCATTACGAACATTTAAGAAGATCAAAACATCATCGACATATCTAAAAACCTTTAAAACCGGGCCTCCTATAAAATCTCGATCCAAAAGGCGATCAACATGAGGTAAAAAGATGTCGCACAAGATAGGTTTAACACAGGACCCTATACAAATGCCACTGCGCTGCAGAAAAGGCTGCCGGTCGAAAAGGATAAAAGTGGCACTCAGATAAAATTCTAAAAGCTTTAAAAAAAGATCAAGAGTGTGGGGACCCCTTTTGGGACCCCTGTCTCCTGTTCACGCGCGACTTGGGCCATTCGGCCGCGCGATCGCTGGGGACACGCAGTTCCAAGCCTTATTTTGGATAGCGCACATTCCCCGCGGCCGCGGGCGCCGGCGCGACGCGGAGCCTGCTGCTTGCGCGCGCGGCTCACGTTACGCCGTGCGCCGCGCGTAAGAACAGTGCCTGAGGAGCGGGCCCCTCTCGCCCTCTCTTCGGTTTCTCTCTCCTTCAGCATCGGAGGTGCGCGGGCGCTTTCGCCCGGACAGATTGACTTTCGGTGCTCTTGGCTGGTGGTGGTGGTAGAAACATTTATTGCCAATGATATGAATGGTGGGGGCGAAGCCCCCTACATGGCACTTGAGTGCTCGCTTACTATGAGGGGGGCACCCTTACAAAGCAAAGGAGAGTCCTTGAAGCGCAATCCTTCTTATTGCACTGGAGATGATCCGGCACTGGTCTTGAGCGGAAGTGCAGGTCAGAAGAGTCTCCCAGTAAGACACCGCCACGGCAGGTGATGGGGGATGAGGGAAGGTGGGGCACGTGAGGAGGGTGTGCAGGAAGTCTCCTGGTTTGCCGCAAAGTTTGCATGTTGAGGGGAATTGGTCTGGGTATCTGGCATGTAGTAGTATGGGGTATGGAGCAGTCCGAGTTTGTAGTCGACGCCAGTGTGCGGCCTGCTCTATGGTGAGGGATGGGGCTGGGGGTGTGTATTCCCTTCGTTTGTCCCGGTAGTACGAGAGAATATCACGGAAGGAGAGCAGGCACTCCCCGGCCCGTAGAGGGGGCTCGGCTCCCACTGCCCGGAATGTGAGACCTCGGGCGAAGGAGTGAGCCTCCTCGTTGCCGGGGAGGCCAGCATGTGCTGGCGTCCAGATTAGCGTTATGCGGCGCCGGGGCTGCCAGGAGCGTAGTAAGCGCGCAGCGGTGCGGGATATGTAGCCATTGGCATAGTTGAGAATGGCGGATTTGGAGTCAGTGATAATTTTGGTGGCAGATGAAGAGATGAGAGCAAGCGCGATGGCTGCCTCTTCTGCCTCTGTGGTGGAATTGGTGATGATTGAACTGGAGGTTAGAAGCTTTGCTCGATTGTCGGCTACCGCCAGGGCCATACGGGAGCCTGACGTATATTCCGCTGCGTCCACGTAGACCACCTCATGGTCCTCGCCATACTGTTTGTGTAGGGCCCGAGCCCTTGCTCTTCGGCGGTTCCCGTCTCGCTCAGGGTTCATGTTCTTGGGGACAGGGGGTATGTTGAGGTTAGAGCGGAGGATAGGAGAAAGGGCGACCCTCTCGGTAGGGTGTGTAATAGGGGTTAGGTTTAATTGGGATAACAGAGTGCGGCCAGGCTATGAGTTAGACAGACGGGATATTTGTGCCGTAAAGGTGGCTTCTCTGAGTTCCTCAAAGGTGTTGTGGACACCGAGTTTGAGGAGTCGGTCATTGGATGTGCTGGGAGGAAGGCGTAGAGCTGCTTTCGTGCAACTCCGTAGGAGCGCGTTTACTCGATCTCTCTCCTTCTGTCGAAGGGGTAGGTAAGGAAGAGCATATGCGGTGCGGCTTATTATGTAAGCCTGGGTGAGGCGAAGCGTGTTTTCCTCGCGTAAGCCAGCCCGGCGGTTCGCTATGCGGCGAATCAGTCGGGTGGTCTGTTGAGCGTGTGTTTGGAGAGTTTTTATGACTTCTCCGTGCGCGCCATGAGAGTGGATAACTAGCCCTAGCACTCGGATTTTTGATACTAGTGGGATGGGGTGAGTACCTAGCGTAAGGGTGATGGGAGGAACGACTGAATCGTGTTGCTTGTGGCGGTATAGAAAGAGCTCCGATTTTGAGGGGGAGCAGGTCAGGCCACGCTCTCGTACATATGTGTCGATGGTGGTTAGTGCCAGTTGTAGGTGTTGTTCTATTTCGGCGTTACTGCCTCGGTTTGTCCAGACAGTGATGTCGTCGGCGTAGAGGCTAAAATGGATGTCGGGGATTTCAGCTAGTTGTTGGGGTAGGTGAAGGAGTGCTATATTGAATAATATAGGGGAAAGGACGGCTCCCTGGGGCGTACCTCGTGCCCCGAGTGTGATACCTGGGAGGCTGTGGTCACCGAAAGTAAGTGTGGCTGTGCGGTGGCTGAGGAAGTCTCGGATGTAGTTGTACATCCTGGCTCCGACTCCCAAGGTTGTAAGGTTTTGTAGGATAGCTGAGTGTGTAACGTTGTCAAATGCCTTAGTAAGATCCACACCTAGAATAGCTTTGGTGTCGTTGGTTTGAGAGTCTAGAATGTGATGTTTTAGCTGTAGGAAGACGTCCTGTGTGGAAAGTCCAGGACGAAATCCAAACATGCAGGTGGGCATCAGATCATTGCTTTCTAGGTAACGGCAGAGCCTGGTCTGGAGTACGTGTTCCATCAATTTGCCCACCGAAGATGTCAAAGAGATGGGTCTGAGGTTAGAGGTGAGCAGAGGTTTCCCGGGTTTAGGTATGAAGACGACTTTGGCCTCTTTCCATTGCGATGGGAGGGTGCCCTTTTGCCAGCACCCGTTAAAGTATTCGGTAAGGGCCGTAATGGATTCGGCGTCGAGATTCCGGAGTGCCTTGTTATGTACCCCGTCCGGACCGGGGGTTGAGCACGTGTTAAGTCTCTGGAGTTCAGCCTGAACTTCTGCTTCTGTAATGGGTTGGTCGATGAAGTCGTTAGGGGGGCCTGCATAGTCGGGGTGTGTTAAAGGAGGGTGTGTGGGGAAGTACAGGTTTCGAAGTTCTTGAAGGAGTTCCAATGGAGGTGTATCGGAAGTATGTATGAGTTTGGTGAGGTTGTGTCTTTGTGTAGTCTTAGACTGTGTGGAGTCTATTAAGTGTCTAAAGAGGTTCCAGGTCTGAGGTAAACTCATATTGCCATCTAGCTTGTTGCATAGTGATTCCCAGTTTTGTCGTGAAAGAGTCGCTGCGTGTGTCTCTATCTCTTTATTGAGACGGGCGAGGCGGCGTCTAAGTGTCCGGTTCCAACGCTGCCTTTGCCAGCGTCGTTCTAGGCTTGCTTTAGCTTCCCATAAATGTAGAAGGTGGGAGTCAACTGTGTCGCTGGGGTAGTCCTCCCATAGGGGACGAGTTGCGAGTCGGACATCACTTTGTAGTTGTTTGGACCATTCGGTGATGTCCTTGATGGGGGTGGAGGTGCGGGCTGCTCTACATGATCGGAAAGAGTCCCACTTCGTGAAAGTGGAGCCTCTGGGAGGTCTGCGGGGTAGTTGAATGTTTAAGAGAATTTCGATGATGCAATGGTCACTACCCAAATTCTCTTGTGTGTTGCACCATGTGGAGTGAGGGAGGCGATGTGCGAACGTAAGGTCTGGCGTAGTGTCTCTACAGACGCTGGTTCCCGTGCGTGTTGGAGAGGTAGGGTCGGTGAGTAGAGAGAGACCGGCTTGTTGCGCTGCTAACCACACACGACGGCCTTTCGGTGTGTCATGTGGGTAACCCCAAGCCGTATGCGGGGCATTAAAGTCTCCTACAACGAGTAAGGGGCACTTGTTTGCTATGCGCTTCGCAAGTGTAAAGAGGCGTTCGAAGTTGCTTTGTAGGCACTTTGGGTGGCTATATACATTTAGGATGAAGAGACTGTTCGCTCGAGCGTGTTGCGGCACAAGCTCAATTAGAAGGTGATCAATGTCTTGAATCGGTAGGGTATGGGAGATGGTGGTGATTGAGCGACTAACTAGAAATGCTACCCGGGAGGGTAGGGGAGATGTGGGCAGAATAGGAGTATAGCCAGGGAGGGTAAGTGGGTTGGAGGGTTCCTGCAGGGCAAGGATGTCGGGCCCCGTTGCGCAGGACAGCAGTTGGTGGACGACATGACGCTTCTGGCGAAAGCCCCGGCAGTTCCACTGCCAGAGTGTAAGATTACGGTTTGGAGCTGCCATCATGAGAATCGATAGCAGGGGAAGGAATAACGGGGGGGTGGGAGTCGTGAGCTATGACAGGCATAGGGTTGTCGTTTCCCTCCGTTGCTTTAGCCTTCTTGCGTCTATTTGGGGTGGGGTCCCGCTTCGGGAGGGCGGTTGAGTAAGAATTGAGCTGGGACTCAAGATCGCTACATCGGTCAGAGAAGCCTTGGGTTAGCACGTCTAATCGTTGGTTAAAAGAAGTATTATCTTGCGTTAAGTGAATTACCGCGTTTTTGAGCGTTGCACATTCCTGGTTGATGTGAGTAATAGCGGCCTGCAATTTTGCCTCAAAGCGAGCAGCGAAGGACTCAAGCAGGGTTGGAATGTCGTCTCGTGAGGTAGCGGTGGGGGGAGTGGGTGCTGTGCATGCAGTTGAATTTGCGGAGGGTTCGGTGTCAGCTTCCATTGCTAGCAAATCAGGAGAGGAAGTAGGGTTGGAGTGACTGGGTAAGGTATGGGCAGTGGGTGGGTTGGGGGTGGGAGGCTGGTATGCGGCAGGAGCGGGGGCAGGTGGAATGGGAGATCCAGAGGCAAGAGCACTTATCTGGGTTTGCAGTTTGGCGATATGTTGATGAAGGGCGGCGGCTTCTTTCCGGGCTGCTGTAGCTTCTGCTTTGGCCGCCGCTGCCTCCTCCTGGGATTTTGCAAGGGCGTGTTGCAGATTGGGAGTCGCCGTCATGGATGGCATGTGCTTGTGAGAAGAGAGGGGAGTGCCCCAGGCTTGCTTCAACGGCGCTGTCCAGGCTTGCTTGTGTTGATTGGGCGACAACTGGGGAAAATTGTCCCCGGATGTGATCAATTCTTGATGCCGCGTTTGTGGGTGGCTCGGCTGTTTCCGTGTCTGGTGAAGGTTTCGTCCCTTGCAGGATCCCGTGCCGGTAAGGTGAGGGCCCTCGCACAGAATGCAATTAGGCGTGCAAGGAGGTTCTTGTTGCGGATGTTGTATCCCACAGCGGGGGCAGAGATTGGTCTTGGGGCTTGGGCATACGTCATGACGGTGACCCGGTTGTCTGCAATTAGTGCAGGCTTCCGGACTGCCGCGGTATTGGGTGCAGCGGTGGATGGCTCCCATGTATTTGATGGAGTTCGGGACTGCGCTTGCGTCGAAGGTGATTAGGATGGAGTGCGTCTTTCCCATGCGTCGGGCTGCTAGTATGGTGTGCTCTGGATTTCTTCTGACCAGGTCTTGGTAGAGTTGCATTGGGGTCTCGTCGTCATAGGCGTTTGTGATGACTCCTCTGGTAGCCCCCGGTGGGGGTGCCACGTAAGCTGCGCACGGGTAGGTTCGGTCTCCAATGGTGAGGGAGGTCAGCGTCTTCAGTCTCGGCAGTTGGGAAATGTGTTGTTGCCATGGTGAAAGTATTGTTGGTCGGGTGGATACGAAGGCAGAAGTCGTCCGGGAGAGTGATTTGGAGCTGGGTCTGCACTGCCTTACTGAGTCGAGGTGTTGGGATGTCAAGGAGTCGCACTTCACCTCGCGGGCGAACGACCACTCTAATAGCGTTGGGTGGGAGTGGCGGCAGTTGCTTGCTGCGTTGCACTGTGAGGCGAGCCTCCTTGGTTGCAGGTGGTAGGCGGGCCAGCGTCTTGCCGCTGCTAGTTGCGGCTGCTGCGTCGGGCGCAGCGTTCCTGGCGTTCGGGTTTGCTGCCTCGGAGGTAGCGTTGTCTGAGCGTTGAGGTGGTTTCGGCGAATTGGCCGGTCGGGAGGCATAGGCTTTATATATAACTGGTGTCCAATCGTCTGAATGGAGCTCTTGTGCGGTTACGGTGTGTCCTTCAACCGTTACTTCCATGTTAGCGGTTGGCATCGCAGGCAGAGTGGCGGAGTCCGAGTGAGGCTTAGCTCGACGGCTGAGCGTCTCTCCGGAGCTGGGGAGCCGGAGTCGTCGGGGTCTCGGGGCGAGCCGTGCCGCTCGCGGTGCCTCGGGGGCCCCCGGCTGGGGGCGGCGGTTCGGGCCGACGTACGTGCTGTGGAGCAGTGTTCAGGCACGTCTTACCTCGACGAGCGCGCGTGGTGTTCTCCGGTGCTCTTGGCTGTCGGACGTGCGGACCCTCTTGGTCCCGCGCCCCTCTGAGCAAGGCGGCCCCCTTTTGTGTGGCGAACCTGCTCGGAAGAGCCAGCGTGGCGGAGCAGACTTCCCGGGGGCTTTCACCCGTAGTCTGCGGCTGCCACCCCAGTGCCATATTCCTGTACTGTACTCGCATTTTGTACGTAGCAGGGAATAAACCCCCATTCGTTGGTGCCACGGCTGGAGTCGTCTCTACGCCTTGCCGGTGAGTCAGCGAACCCGCCGCGGCGCCGCTTTGCGTGCGCTGCGGAGTGGGGACGAGCTACATGTCTCCTTAGACCTTAGCTAGCCGGGTCCCGGGCACGTTAGCCCGAAGCCCCCACATATCTGGCGCCCAACGTGGGGCCCGAACCCACGACCCTGAGATTAAGAGTCTCATGCTCTACCGACTGAGCTAGCCGGGCTCAGTTGGCCTGGAGGGCAACCTTTTCGCAGCACCGTCGGCCGGCCTCCCATAGGCCCGCACGAGATTTCTCCGCCGTTCGCCGGTCGCTTAGGGCCACGAGCGGGCACATCCCGGCAGGCACCCTGTGAGCCTCGCCCGGACCAATTGCCGCTGCACAACGCAGCCGCGCAGTTGCTATCATCGCTGATGGAAATGGCGCAATCTGAGGCTAGCGTCAGGCCTCCCGTGGTGGACCCTAGTCCCCCTAGGCCTGCCCTGCCGAGCAACTTCAAGGTACATATTCCGACGTACAGCGGTTACTCAGACCACATGAGCGCTACGGAATACCTGGAGTCTCTATGCCAATACCAGAAAGCGATGAGGCTGGAAGACAGCGTGATTATAGGCACCATACTGCCTGTCTCGCTGACCGCCCAAGCTGCGCGGTGGTACCGCCTAGTCGGACAGCGCGCTCGCAGCATGGAGGAGTTTAGGACGCTGTTCAGCCATGAGTTCCTCCCTCCTGACTATGAGCGACGCATGCGGCGCGAGTTGGAGCTTCGAACCCAACACAGGGACGAATCTCTGCTCGAGTACGTGAGAGCCATGCAGGAGCTTTATCTCCTAGCAGAGGACTCGGCGTCGAACTCTGAGAAGGTGGAGCGGGTGATTCGGCAAGCCCACCCAACCTTCGCCGCTTACCTTCGAAACGGCCGGTTCCACGACCTGGACGATTTGGCCGCTGAAGCGAAGCGTATTCAGGGTGACATTCTGGCCGCGCGGGCCTACCGCCCGCCGCCGCCAGCGTCGTTGTCCCTTGAACCCCGGTGCGCTTGGAACGGTGGCAACGTGCTTACGCCCGCCCCTTTCCGGCTAACCGATGCAACGGCAGCCCCCGGAGAAACAGAACGAGGCGCGTGGGAGCTCTCTGACCGCGCTCTTGACCCGTACTCGTATGCCAGGCGGGCGCACACAGTCGCCCAGCCCGGCCGAGCACGAAACTGGAACCGCCGAAGCGGCCCGGCGGTGGAAACTGATACCAATGCCCACACGGCGCAACAGAAACCACCGCCGGCGCGCAGCGCGCCGCGAGCAGCTCCGCCTGCACGCAGCGTCGTCTGCTACAAGTGCAATGAGACGGGCCACATTGCCCGGGAGTGCACAAACCGCCGCGCTACCGAAGGGCACAATCGCCCGACGGGAAACGGCGTGCGCCGCCGGTGACTCTGCCTTCGCCGGCGGTGCCTGAAACAAGGGGTTCCTTAGCCCCGATGGCGTGTAGGGTCGGAATTAATGACCCGTCGCCAGCACCCTTCCTTGCGCTCACGATCGCTGGTCGAACGTTTGCAGCGCTACTGGACAGCGGCGCCACAGCCTCGCTGTTCGGGGAGGAAGTTTTGGCTCACTCACGCCGGCACTCAGTCAGGCTGCGAGCCTGCAACACCGCCTTCCATCTCGCGAGTGGTGCGGCTACCTCGTGTGGCTCGGCGAGATTGGTTGTGCGCTGGGAGGAGCGTGTACGCCGTCACAGGTTCGTGTACCTCCCTGGTCTGCCCGTACCCGTGATAGTAGGCCGAGACTTTCTGGCCCACACTGGGATCGTGATAGACATTGCGAACAAAGGATACAGGGAGGGCCCTGGTGCGCCCCTGAAACCTTTTGCGCATTTCCCTGTCGCTTCGGTGGCACCTAGAGCCCCAGGCGCGACACCACGGCAGGAGGAGGGGCGAGTCCCGTTGACCCCCCAGACTCCGGCTGTCACGAAACCCGCTGTACGCGGCCCCTCGTCGGCCAGCGAAGCGGGCAGAGCTCGTTGCGAGACTCATTCTCCCGAGCCGAGCGCAGCACTAGCGGATCGGATTTCATGTAATCCTACGATCGCAAGCGCGCGCGGCGAAACGAACCGCTCGCTGCCGCCTTTGCCTGGCAGTTTGTCGGAACGTGAGAAGGCGCGCCTGTCATCGCTGCTGAACCAATTTCACGCGATGTTTACAGATCGGCCGGGACGCACCACTCTTGTGCGACACCGGATCGACACAGGCGACGCGCTACCGTGGAAATGCAATCCTAGGCCCGTGAGTGTGGCCAAAAGGAAAGCTATCGACCTTGCAATGGACGAAATGATCGAGACTGGCGTAATCCGCCGATCTAATAGTCCGTGGGGTTCTCCGGTAGTGCTGGTCCCGAAAAAAGACGGCTCCCCTCGTCTTTGCGTGGACTACCGCCGACTCAATGAAGTCACTCGGAAGGATGCTTACCCTATGCCGAGCATTGACTCAATCGTGGCGAGCCTAGGTGGTGCACATTATTTTACCACTCTAGATGCTAGCCGCGGTTACCTACAAGTGCAGATGGAGCCAAGGGACGCGGAGAAAACCGCTTTCACCTCACATAGAGGCTTGTACGAGTTCACTCGCATGCCCTTTGGCTGCTCGGGCGCTGCAGCGACTTTCCAGAGATTGATGGACAGAGTTCTGGGAAGGGCAAAATGGCAATACGCCCTAGCCTACCTAGACGATATTGTCCTCTTCTCTCGCACCTTTGAGGAACACCTCCGCCACTTGGAGGACATCCTCGGAAGGATGCACGCTGCCGGGATCACTCTGAACCCGAAGAAAGCTCAGATCGCAGAGACCCGTGTCTCACTGCTGGGCTTTACAATAGAGCGAGGCCGTGTTTTGCCGAGCGAGGACAAGGTCCGAGCTATCCTCGAGTACCCAACGCCGGCGAACATACAGGCCCTCAGACGCTTTTTGGGCATGGTGAATTACTACCGCCAATTTGTGCCCAACTGCACCGCTCTACAGGCTCCCTTGACCTCGTTGTTGAGGAAGTCTACAAGCTGGAGCTGGGGTCCGGAGCAAGATGATGCCTTCAGGGCTCTCTCTAAAGCTCTTGTGGACACAGCCGAGCTGAAGCTGCCCGACCTGAACAGGGAGTTCGTAGTCCAAGCTGACGCGAGCGACCTGGGTATAGGTGCGGTGCTGTTCCAAGAACATGAGGACGTTCTTCGGCCAGTGGCCTTTGCCAGCCGGTCGTTGACGCCCGCAGAGCGTAACTATTCCGTGACCGAACGTGAATGTCTAGCGATAGTGTTCCCTCTGCGTAAGTTCGATCACTACGTCGACGGAGTGCCTTTTGTTGTTGAAATGGATCACATGGCGCTCACCTGGCTGAAGCACTTGCGCGAGCCCTCAGGCCGCCTCGCGCGCTGGGCATTGACGTTACAGCGCTACAACTTTGTTGTTCGCTATCGGAAGGGGAGCACAAACGTGGTGGCCGACGCCTTGTCGCGCGCCCCCGTTTCACACCCGGACACCTTTGACCGGCACCCCTCCGCGACAACGCTTCTGAACGAAGCCGGAGCCCTTGTCTCCAATGGCACAGAAGGAGCGAGTTCAGGCGGCTGTGCGGCCTATAAGCCGCCGTCGCCGGGCGAAAGTGCGTACCTGCTGGACCCTGTAACGTCCATGGGTATCACTTACAGCAGACGGGAGCTGCTGGAAGCTCAGCGGAAAGACCCATTTTGTCAGCAAATCGCTGACGAGCTCGAAAAAGAGCACAGCTCCGAAAGGGAGCGAGGCGGCAACGCCGATGGGCGCAAATTGACAGCTGGTATTGCTGTTGGCGCCGGGTGCGACGCAGCTGGTATTGCTGCAGGCACGTTGGATTCGTATCTGCTGGATGCTGATGGAGTGCTCCTGCGCTATCTCCCATCTGAAGATGCTCCTAATGAGTCCTTTAAGGTGGTGATCCCCCGCAGTCTACGGAGGGCCACGTTGAGCTATTTCCATGACTCGCGGTTGGCCGGACACGCGAGTGGCCGTAAGACTTATTTTAAGTTGTGCCGCTCCGCAACCTGGCCAGGCATGAAGCGTGATGTACTTCATTATTCTCGCTTGTGCCGCGTGTGTCAAAGTGTGAAGCCCCGTGGGGGCAAACCCCCCGGCCTCATGCAGCCGATCGACAGCCAGCTACCCTGGCAAATCGCGGCCTGTGACGTTATGGGACCTTTCCCAAGAAGCCGGCAAGGTCACACATTCCTGCTGGCCGTCACAGATCATTTCACGAAGTGGGTGGAACTTTTTCCCCTTCGGAAGCTAACGGCACGCGTCATATGGGACAAGTTGCTCGAGGTATTCACCCGCTTTGGCTTTCCGGCGGAGTTGATCACTGACAACGCGTCCTATTTCACGGCCAAGGTGTTCGTCGATGTCTGTGCAGCCTTTGGCATAACGCACCGCAAAACAACGACTTATCACCCTCAGGCCAATCCCACCGAGCGGATGAACTGAAATGTGAAGCCCTTGCTCGCGGCCTTTGCCCGGCAACACAGGGACTGGGACGCCTGTCTCCGCGAGATAAGTTTCTCTTTGCGCACATCGGTGAACCGTTCGACTGGGTACACGCCCGCTTTCCTCAATTTCGGGAGAGAGCTGCCAAACCCTATGGATCGCGTTCTGCGAACCAGCAGCGGGGCGAGCGCCGTTGCGTCGGGTCTCTCCGACTACGCGGTGCAAGTGCGCGCTAGGATGAACGAGGCCCTTTCTCATGCCCGCACCAACCTGGCGAAAGCACGCGCTGGACAAAAAGCCCAATACGACCGGTCGCATAGAGAGGTACATTATCAAGTAGGTGACCTTGTCCTCAGGCGCAATCATGGGCTGAGTGACGCAACAAAGGGCATCTCAGCCTCTCTGTCGGCCAAGTGGTCGGGCCCATACCGAGTGGAGACCAAAATGTCCCCTCTTGTGTATAAGCTGGTGGACTCAAACGGTAGACCATCCGGCGGTCCAGTGAACGTTTCTGACCTCAAACCTTTTGTTGCCAGAAGCAGCAACTGGGAAGAGGAAGAGACACAGCAAGCGCAACCGAGCAAGACGGCGGATCTCAATCCGCGCACTCGCCGGTATAACTTGCGAAAACGCTCGTAGTCGCCGCTTCTCGTTGGCAGGCGGAGGGACCTTATTCCACACCGAGCTGGCAAGCGGAGAGGTGTGACTATAGCGTGAATGCACGCGTTAAAGCGAAAAAAAGGCACTCATTAGCCGAATAAGACGCTTTTTCGTAGTGCGCAGCTTCTGCTGAGGGCCGTGGTGAACCAAAGTGATCCGTGAGCCCGCCGGCGTGAGCTGTGAAAGCCGACCTAGCCGTTGCCTTACTGCTCGCGCCCGGTGGACTTTATCCTCCAGTGGCGCTCGAGTGCCATGAAAGGCACGGTTAGCGTTTCGGCGCTGGCCGGAGGGATGCATGAGGCTACCATAAGCCCAATATGACCCTTTCCGTGGGCCTCCTCCTTCCCTCTGGCAGCCGCCTGCAAAGGTGAAGGCGCCAGAACGATGCGTGATTGGCAAGCTGACGGATGCAGTGTGAGCTTCGCGATCTGTGTGTGAACATTGTCAGCGGAGGGTGAGATTTGCGTGTAGTGTTATTATAATCGGAGTGCGGATTAGTTGTGTGAAGTGTTGATTGTCAGTGTGGTGCCAGACGGACGCCAACAATGAAGCCGTCGCAACACGCTTCGAGGACGACGACCGACTCGCCCAGGTCTCACGGAAGCCGTCGCCGCCGCCGCGGGCGCCTCCAGTCGCAAGCCGTTCGAGAGGCCACTGCGGTCGCACTCGCTCCTGAGACCACAGCACGACCCGTGGTGCAAGCTGGCGCTGTTACCACCTCCGCATCCTCCCAGGGGCGGTCGCTGCCGGTGTCTCCACAGCCAGCTGCCCGTTTGCCTCCACGCCGCCATGTCGCTACCTGGGCCTTCCAATCCGGTTCCGAAGCACCACTTTGCTTCGTGTCGACGAAACGGTGGAAGGAGCAAAGAAAGGTGGAGAACCACATGAGCGGGCGAGAGATACCACGCATTTTCCGCGGCCGCACGCTATCAGCCATAGTCGAAGCCTCGGGTGGGGCCGTCGTGGCCTCGGACCCTTCGACAGTGTACTGCGGCGTGTGCGGTGTGCAGCGGCTGTGTGCTGCCCATGACTCCAGCGCGGTGCACAAGCTTCACGTGAAGGGGACGGAGCCAGCTGCCGAGGAGCCCGGGACGGATCCAGCCCCACAGGTGCTGCAGTACCTCTCACCTCGGACCCTGTGTTCGCGGCGACCATCGCGGCAGCTGTGCAGCAGGCGACAACGCTGGCGCCCCTCCACAGCTCCGTCCTTTCTCCGGAAGCCGGAGGCAACGACCCTGCGAGAGAGACTCTCGACTTCGATATTTTCGCTTGAGAAAATAAAACAGGTCAGACGTCAGCTTTGCCATTGATTACGGTGGGCTCTCTCATGGGCCGGCCCGAGTCTTCAGGAGCGGGGGGATGTGGGGACCCCTTTTGGGACCCCTGTCTCCTGTTCACGCGCGACTTGGGCCATTCGGCCGCGCGATCGCTGGGGACACGCAGTTCCAAGCCTTATTTTGGATAGCGCACATTCCCCGCGGCCGCGGGCGCCGGCGCGACGCGGAGCCTGCTGCTTGCGCGCGCGGCTCACGTTACGCCGTGCGCCGCGCGTAAGAACAGTGCCTGAGGAGCGGGCCCCTCTCGCCCTCTCTTCGGTTTCTCTCTCCTTCAGCATCGGAGGTGCGCGGGCGCTTTCGCCCGGACAGATTGACTTTCGGTGCTCTTGGCTGTCGGACGTGCGGACCCTCTTGGTCCCGCGCCCCTCTGAGCAAGGCGGCCCCCTTTTGTGTGGCGAACCTGCTCGGAAGAGCCAGCGTGGCGGAGCAGACTTCCCGGGGGCTTTCACCCGTAGTCTGCGGCTGCCACCCCAGTGCCATATTCCTGTACTGTACTCGCATTTTGTACGTAGCAGGGAATAAACCCCCATTCGTTGGTGCCACGGCTGGAGTCGTCTCTACGCCTTGCCGGTGAGTCAGCGAACCCGCCGCGGCGCCCCTTTGCGTGCGCTGCGGAGTGGGGACGAGCTACGTGTCTCCTTAGACCTTAGCTAGCCGGGTCCCGGGCACGTTAGCCCGAAGCCCCCACAAGAGACACACCTGCTGTTGTCTGAAAGGAGAGTTCGCCTGAATTTTCGACAGTCTCCTTCACAGCAACTAAAGGTTCAGGTTGAGGGACGGAATAAAATAAATCCTCAACATCTACAGAGAAAGCATAACGGACAAAGCGGTTATTCTGGAGAAAGTTTGTAATTTCTTGGGACTGGGACTTAACTTCGTCGGGACAGCAATTACTTATTGGCGTTTTTAACTGCGCACATATACGAGGCATAAGTGAAATGGTTACAATAGTAATGCGGGGTTCATACTCGCAGCGCGCGCGCGAACGCCACAATTCGCAGAACGGCGCTGCGTCGTCGGTACAAGGTCCGTCCAAGTTGACAGCACCGATAGAAAGTATACCGTGACGTACGCCAACAGAGGGAACGACGAGAGCAGGGTGTACTTCGGAAAGCGCGAAAGCATCGGCGAAGATCGGGCTGATTAGTCGCTGTAGGCACGCAGATCGTTTCAACACGCCGTTTCAACAGCCGTGTGTCTAACCCGTGTATGCAGTACAACATAGAGTCACTGATCCTTCAGTTTCAGAGGAGAAGAAGCACTTCACTTTATTCAATATACAATCTGTTACTAAAGGAAGTATTTTCCAGACCTTCATATATTAGAACAGAGGTGTTACCACTGTTGGAATACTAATTTGGAGCACCCTTTATTATTAACAGTAGACCATGCTGTTTATACAGAGCTTGTGTAGCACCCTCTTGCACAAAATTAGTAAGGATTAACTTTGCAATAAATGTTCTGCTATATTCGATATTTTATTCGATATCCAGCTTACTTTTTCTTCATTTGATTCGATGTTCGATTCTAAATCTACAATTCCGTATTAGCACACCCCTACAAATAAGTTAAGGACTGCTAGTTATGTTTGTGCCATTAATATAACACATGAATTCAAGAACACCTTTTTATACGTGTTGGTTGTCATATATGAAGCTTGTGGACGAGATACGAGTTCCCATATTTTCTGTCTCTCAGAATTGTGAGTGTAGAATATGAAGTGTAATGTAATTAAAGTATGACCTGGCAGGTTAAAATGCTGTGCAACTAATTTCGGAAGTTTCTTGGCAATGGCCGCACTATTTTTGTTTAATATACCTTTAACTGGCTCTCCTGTTTTGCCGACACACTGTTTGTATTCAAGCATATAAACAAAGCAGGTGGTAAAGTTAATCATGGCTAGTGGCTATGCGTGCGTGTCAGTGAAAAGTGTACAGCTTCTGATACTTGCGCGTGCTTGTGGGTAGGGCACGGGTCTTCTGTCAAGCAATAATGCACCATTTTTTACAGATGCAACGGATATGTCAGAATGACCACGGATTTTTCTACAAGTTCTTTCGCATGACGCCGCAGCTCTTTGACAAACTATTGAGCTTTGTCGCAGAGGACCCCACAGGGCAGCACCACATTCGAGAAACCCCTGGAGTCTGGAGAACGACTTGTTATAGCATCGAGGCTTGTAAAAGATAGTTGCCCCTACAGTAATAATGTGCGATTGGAGGAATAGGAAACGACACCGTTTCTTTGTCATTTAATGTATCATTTATTTTATTTATTTACATAATATTGCCCGCCGCCTTTTGGCAGCCATGGCAGGGAGGGGTCACAAATCATTGAAGCAAAACAAAAGAAACAACGAAGCAACTGTCAATGAGCATGCATAAAAATACTAATACATAATCTATTTCATTATACACAACTAAACATTTATTAACTCATAAAAACATAATGGGTGGGACACAGAACACTGTTACAAAACAAGAGAAGTAGTAATCAAGCTACTGACGATGCGCGTGAAAAAAGATACCTGGAAAAAAGTTGTCACATGATCACAGAGACTGAAAGTTTGCACTTAGTGCATCACCAGTGTAGCAGTTCTGGCTAAATTAATCGAAAAACTTTGCCATCGAGTGGCATCACACAAAAGCTACCTCAGCGCTTTTGACCTTGCGCAACTTGTAAGACATGCACTCAGGAATGCTTGCACAGGTAGCATTAAATAAAGGTGGTAGATAACGTACACAAAAGAATTTGGTTTGTATGTCACCCAAGACGTGCCCCCACAGCCATGAAAATCATTGTCAAGAAAAGTCACGTCATATAATTAATGTGCAAACAATTGAGACATGGGTACAGATTTTTTTCCAACTTGTATTGCAGCTACTTGTTCTCTGGGCAAGACATAAAAGATGTTGCCTTTGCTTACCGTGTGGGGACTGAAATGGCTAGACACTGCAATCGTGTGTAAGTCGTATTGTGATGATCGTGTCTGCAAAGTATTAAACTGCTGCACAGCACGACAGCAGCAGAAATTTTTTACATTTTTTTAAGCTTAGGATTTTTTTAAAGTTCACATGCTCTTCACAGTTCCTGTCAGGTAGTCCTGTTTCATGCCAGAGAAGCAAGGTCATATGTACAAATGCCTCATTTACGCATTGCCTTATGTCACTGATTATGTACAAAGACTTCGGCAAAACATCCAATGCAGAACATGCTAAACCAACTCTGGCAGTGAGCCATGCAACAGCAAAAAAAAAGGACAAGAAATGTGGCTTGTGGTTGTCTATGTTGGCAGTGAACCTCACCTCCTGACTAGGCGGTGGTAAGATTTTTCCCATTCTGCTATGTCTTCTAATAATAAAACGATTTGAAAAATGCTTGCGGTGCTGGAACGCCCAGAGACAATGCTTTGCAACTTGCAGCATATAACCGAAATTTCCGATTTCTTTACCGGCATGTACAGACAACCGTAGATGCATGCACAAACTCTACATGCACAGGTGGTGAACTCAAAAAGGTTCATTGCTGCAAGACAGGTTCAATGAGTAAAGACAGATGAACGCGATGAACACCTGTCTTGTAACAACAAACCTTTAGTTGCAAGTCTGTACTTATTTCTCTCTCATAGGTGTGTTGCTAAAACATATTCACACATCTCTAGAGCAGCAATGGCCAACCAACCAGGCCCACAGATATCAACTTCACGAAATTCTGAAA
Source organism: Dermacentor albipictus (assembly GCF_038994185.2). NCBI lineage: Eukaryota > Metazoa > Arthropoda > Arachnida > Ixodida > Ixodidae > Dermacentor > Dermacentor albipictus. Next base: position 210,628,031 of record NC_091822.1, on the reverse strand, counting down.
TAATTATGCACAAAAATACAAATACAACACAATGTAAAATGAACAAAAAAGAACTGAGGGGCTTTCATATGACAAAAACAGACAAGAAAACGGAGTAAAGCATATAGGAAAATTTATTTATTTATTTATTTATTTCAACATACTGTCAACCCTTTGACAGCGTTATTACAGGAGTGGGGTACAGAAAGAGCAGTAATAATAGTAATTGTCAGGGTAGGTATGCTAAACAAGCACAAATAAGAATGAAAAATATACATACAACAGTAAGCATGAATACGAGTATTGACAAGCATGCTAATAGAAAAAATAAAACAGCTAATCATATAGAGAGTACAAATAAATGACATCAGGTTGATAAGTACGTATTAAGCGAGTTATGTAACATCTCAAGGAAATCATCAATTCTTTGCTGTTCGACTATAAGTCGGTCAATGGTATTCCATTCCTGAATGGATCTAGGGAGAAAGGAATAATAGAATGCATTGTTGTTGCACGCATATTCTTGTAGTGTGAGATCATGCATGTGGCGTAGTTGCCTTGTTTGTTTAGTTTCAACGTATGTTGTGGGGTCTATCTTAAAATAGTTGTGCAGTAGCATAAATAAGAACTTCAGGCGGTGGATTTTACCACGACTTTGGAGTGAGGGCAAACCTGCGCTACGTAGCAATTCTGTCGGGGAATCAAGGCGTCGATAGCGGTTAAAAATAAATCTAATCGCTTTGCGCTGCACATTTTCAAGGATGCGATACCGCTACTTGTGAAAGGGAACCAGATTATATTCGTGTATTCTAGAATCGGTCGGACAAGTGTGGTGTACGCTAAAAGCTTAGTGTCACGGTCAGCGTGCCGCAGCGTCCGCTTAAGGAAAAACAATTTTTTCATTGCTTTCGCGATTGTAGCTTCCGTGTGAGCTGCCCAGCTGAGATCAGAAGTTATGATTACACCAAGATATTTGTACTGGGTTACATTTCGGAGTGCCACATTATTAAAACCATAAGAGAATGCTAGGCTTGTTTCCTTTTTTGTTATTGTCATTGCAACTGTTTTGTCTGTATTAATCACCATTTGCCAGTTAGAGCACCAACTTACTACTTCATTCAGGGCAATGTTCAGCTCATATTGGTCACTGTAGCTTTTGACCTCTTTATAAAGTACGCAGTCGTCTGCGAATAGCCTAATATTTGCGTTAATATTGATTGCCAGGTCATTTATAAACAGCAAAAATAATATTGGTGCCAAGACAGATCCCTGGGGCACACCGGATGTGACATTTAATGTGTCAGAAACATGCTCATTGCATTGCACAAATTGTTGACGGCCGGACAAATAGTTTGACAACCATCGAGTCATTGGCCCATCCCCAAGTTTGCGGACCAGCTGGATAACTAGCTTTTCATGGGAAACTCAATCAAATATGCATTTGAGAAATCCATAAAAATTATGTCAATTTGCGAGTGTTCGTTAATGCCTTGGGCGAAGTCGTGCATTATCGCGACGAGCTGAGTAACGGTCGATAGGCCTCTCCGGAATCCGTGCTGGTTGGGGTGTAGCAGATCATTGTCTTCGACAAACTTTGTGATGAATTTGAGCATAATATGTTCGAGTATTTTACAGCTGGTACACGTCAAGGAAATGGGCCTGTAGTTTGATGGGATCGTCTTGTCACCGGATTTATGCACTGGGATTATTTTTGCGACTTTCCATTCAGAAGGAATCTGAATCCTGGATAGATTTTGTGAATATTAAGCGTAGATACTTACTAACTGGTACTGCATACTGTTTGAGAAAAGCGTTCGGTATCCCGTCTGGGCCACAGCTCTTTTTGTCATCCAGGTTTAATAGGAGACATAGTATACCACTGTCGGTTATTTCTGGGGTTTCTAGTAATTTATTTTTGGTAGATGTGATAGTCTGGGAATGTTGCACTAGTCCATTATCGATTGTAAAAATTGACTGGAAGTAGCGATTGAATTGATCCGCCATATCTTTTGTTTCTATTGAAGGAGAAGCCTTGCTATCGCCATGTTTACCAGTGACGTAACGCCAAAATTTAGCTGGTGACGTTTTCATGAGCTTGGAGAGAGTGGCACCATAGTAGTGCATTTTGGAAACGCGTATCTTGCTTTTCAATGTTTTAGATAGCGCGGAAATCTGAGCGGCGATATTAGCGGCTAAACCAGACCTCCTATCCTTCCTCAGCCTACTAATTTTACGTTTAATATGAATTATTTCGCGAGTGATCCATGGATTATATTTTCTTGTAAGTTTGCGCTCTAGTGGGACGAAATTTTCAATACAATGCATGACGTGTGCTTTGAACTGCAACCATACATGATCTATCGACGAGTTTTTATCCGAGCAAAGATCTAAAAAGTCACGAAATTCGTGAGTGAGGTATGCGATTATTGCACTGTTGTCTGCTCTATTGAATGCAAGAACGTGCTTTATAGGGCCGTGGTGTCGTACAAGACCAGGTAGAGGCAGTGTGCATAGGACTAATTTATAATCGGATATGCCGTCTAAGATTTCGGTGGATGTCTGGTCGTTCAGGAAATGGTCACTAACTAGAACAACGTCAAGAATAGAAGTGGAATTGCCCTGGATACGTGTGGGGACGCGTACGAGTTGCTTGAGGTTAAAGTTGAACAATATATCCAATATGGCGTCATTCGCAGCACCTCGCATTTTTTTTGACGACCATTCCATTTCAGGCAAGTTAAAATCACCAGCCATGATTATTCTGCCGTTCGTCATGTGATCACGCATATAATCCAGAAGATGTTCTAGATAACTTATCTCAGCGTTAGGTGGTCTGTAGATAGCGCCTACAAATATGCAGCCTTTCTGCAGCTGTACTTTGCACCACACCGCCTCAATTTCTGGCTTATCTGGTAAAACGGTGTATCGTAGTTCTTTCTTAAAGAAGAGTGCGACACCCCCGCCTCTAGTGCCCCTATCTCTGCGCACAATCACATATCCCGGTGGCAAGACTTCATGGTCTAAGATATCCGAGTGAAGCCATGTTTCTGTGACAGCAATAATGTCAGGTTTAATTTCCAAAACAAGAGCTTCGAATTGGTCTATTTTATTTGCAAGACTCCGTGCGTTCACATTCAACAGGGTTACTTCTGTCGACTTCGAGTGACTCTCTTTTGTAAGGCGTCCTTTTCTTCGTTTTTTTGGACTGCAACTAAATCTTCATGGTCACTATCCCAAGCAAAAAGTTGACCATTTACACGCACTTTATCGTAGACTAGCGATACCCTTTCCTGCCTACGCCGGTATTCTTTCGTTCGATCCCACAGCTTCTTTCTTATTTCTCGAGTACTACGAGAAAAATCTTTACTTATATAGAAACCTGAGCCCTTGAGCTTCGTGCAGTGCTTGAGGATTGAAACTTTGTCTCGGCAGTCGAGTAGTTTAAGAATTACGGGTCTTGGCCTAGAAGTATCAGTTTGCTTCTTTTTGCCTAGGCGGTGGATTCTTTCTATTCCCTTGGTTTTTATCTGTAGTATACCGTCTAAAATCTTCTTTTCGACGAATTCAAGAAGCATGTCTGTTGATTCCTTTTGTTGTTCTTCAACACCGTATATGACAAGGTTAGACCGACGGCTCCGGTTTTCCAGATCCTCGATCTTCTTTTCCATAGCCATTAGGTTTTTTTCTAAGGTAAATATTCGTTTATTGTTCTCTGAGATCTGTTTTTCAATGCCGGCTATCTTTTCAAGTTTCTTGTCAATTGCTATAAGTCTAGTGTTTGTTATAGATTTTTCTTTCTTGATTTCTTGAATATCCCTTGCAATTAGCTTTAGCTGTTCTGCTATGCCATCAAGTGTAGGGCCAGGGTTCAAGTCAACATCTCCACCCAAAAGTAACAGCATGCGCAAGAAAACAAACAATTTGCAAAAGGATTCGCGAAGCGACCGTGGGCACGGCAGCAGAATTAGGCAGACATCGTTACTACGAAATGACTTGTCATAGCGTCTGCTCACTTGTAGAATAAACAGGAACGGATTTGAAGGCTGCATCTTTGCGATGCTGCCGTGCCCACTGCCAGCTGTGCCGTATGCGTCCTGCTTTATAGGGCCGCTCCACAGTGTCGTCATCGGTGATCCAAGGTTATCTGTCGATGTGACACCAGCGCCATCATGGAAGGGCCGGTAGCTTTCGTCGACTGAGACTGGGTGCATCAGCAGATACTTGTCGCCGATAGAAGGAGCTCGAGACGATGGTTGTAGCTCGTAGCACACCGGTGTAAGGCCCGTGGGGAACAGCAGGAAGCCTACCTGTAGAATAAGCAGGAACGGATTTGAAGGCTGCATCTTTGCGATGCTGCCGTGCCCGCCGCCAGCTGTGCCGTATGCGTCCTGCTTTATAGGGCCGCTCCACAGTGTCGTCATCGGTGATCCAAGGTTATCTGTCGACGTGACACCAGCGCCATCATGGAAGGGCCGGTAGCTTTCGTCGACTGAGACTGGGTGCATCAGCAGATACTTGTCGCCGATAGAAGCAGCTCGAGACGATGGTTGTAGCTCGTAGCACACCGGTGTAAGGCCCGTGGGGTACAGCAGGAAGCCTATCTGTAGAATAAACAGGAACGGATTTGAAGGCTGCATCTTTCCGATGCTGCCGTGCCCACTGTAGTAACTGTAGTTTTATTTCTAATGCCGTGGTCACAAGGAGAAGAGACTGAAAGTGGACGAAATACAACTTGTCACTGGTGGGAGCTAAACCCAAAACAAATTGACCTACGGTGAAGGCCGTTTCACCATCAATTCCCTAGAATGTTTACGTGTACTAGATTAGGCTCTGGTAGTGTTGCTGCACAAGTAGCACTGGCTAACACCACCAGAACGAGATCTAGTACAAGCACATATATGCTCAAGAAAGTTTGCAGAGGGATAGCCATTGCTGCAGCTGTATTGGTAACGCAACGCAAACATAATACAAAGGCTGTGGGTTCGCCTTCCATCAATGGGAAGTTATCTTTTCATCCAATTTCATTTTCCTCTTTATTTGTCCATTTTATTACAAGGTAAATACATTCCTCAATTATTTGCTTTGTTTCATTGTCTCTTGGCTTTATTATACAAGAGGTATACAATAGAAACATTAATCTTTGAATTTACTATTTGCATCAATTTAATTTTCATACCGAGATGCTTATCCTCACTGACTTCCCTAATGTGTTTGAGCAGAGAGACAGCAAAAGTTCGAGGTCGTCCTGTGGTTTGCATCTTTTGACTGCACTTGAAACATTGCCTTATTCCTCCAACACTAACTGACTCTCATCTTTCTTTTTCCTTTTCCTCCCTCTTGACGTCGCTTCAGAAGCAATGCTTCCCAACGTGTCGAGCTTGTGACTACCTGCTCAAGCCAGCGACGCTTGTGACTCCGGCCTGCTTCGTGTGCCTCGGAAGCCTCAGGAACCAGCACTTCTTGAAGCACCGGGGGATTCAAGAGATTTCAAAATGTCCCGAGACTCCACAGAATCGTGCGATGCCGAAGACAAAGTCGATGCTGGCGCTTGTGACTCTACACCTGACAGTGACGGCACTTCAAGCATTGCCAGATCAGAAAGCTGGCACATCTTTGTTAAGATGTCCGCAGCGCTTGCCTCCTCACTCGATGGGGGCACTGGTGGAAGGTTGGCGGACATCCTGCATGTGAGCGTAATAACGTTTGCACATATTGTCAATGTGCAAATAATGTGCCGATCTGAGTCCAAAAATACGTAATGGCTCAAGTCCGTCCACATTTGTTTTAAGGTGTCATTTTATTAGAGAACAACGCCCAAGCTCTGAGTCAGTTTCGTGAGGACGAAAGTGGCTTGCATACACAACCAGAATGAACATTTGCTGCATGCGTTGAAGTGTAGCTTTTGTATTATTATTATTTTTATGCTTCTTATGCATTTAAGCAGTTCTTATGAGATCTCCATGCCTAAAACCTAGTGATACCTTGTACTTCAAAGAGTGCATGATATCTGGAATGTTTCAGTTTCGAAATAATTAGCAGCAAACATTCCAGTACATTTAATCAGTACAACCACTTAATAAATTTTATGTTAAAAGACCTACGCTTGTACGTTCTAAACATAGAGTACACTCTAAAAAATGTTTACACCCTTTGGGGTGTATATCTGCCACCCAACAATAATCGTCATCTGCCTTCTTACGTTTCCTTGCTTGAAAACGCCGCACCCGCTACTTTCCTCTCGGCAATACTATGTCACGCTGATAACGCGCATGCCGTTCGTTACTGGGAAGTGCCGGGCTCGCAGAGTTAAAGAAATGAATTGCGGACAAGACCGATGACGTTTATCGTTGTGTGGCAAGATACGACTCAAAGGGTGTTTTTCTAAGAGTGTAGTAGTATTATGTCTTGCTTTAACATGGCTCTTTCCTGTTACAGTTTTTGTACTTGAAATGTTCTTGACTTGTAACTTTGTTTTCCTTTCATTTGTTTTTAAACTCCATCTCATTCTAAACTGTTTTTCTTAATTGAATGTATGTGTAAACACAGTGTGAAGCTGTGTACGTAGCAGTCAGTGCATTTGCTGTTTGTATTTAGGAAGTTATGTATAGTCATGTTGGTCATCTTGCCATCTGCCTTGTGAAGGGCGTTTTAGCCCAGTGAAGCTGATTTTAGCGCGCAAACCCTTCCAGAAGGTTTTTTAAAGCTAAGCTATATTTGCTTCATCTTTGGAATTTCCCACCGCTGCTGCTGCTGTCTTGCCAAATAGCTCTTACTGAATGCCTCGTACTGACATTAATGTAGTCGTTGAATCATTGTCATCCCGGCTGACTACTGGCTACTGTCTTGCACGAGTGACGAGTACAAGACATAGTGCAAATACCGGATATAATAATGTAACTAGGTCGTGGTTTTCGCATGTAAAATTCCAGTAATCATTTTATGCACAGTGAAAATGTGTCTAACTGGATCGTCTGGTGTTGGAAATTTTGCTAAGCAGGAACAGAGTTCTCCATAAACATCGTCAAAGCTTCACTTAAACCAGTATAACCACAGCGCTTGGTATTCGCAGAATAACCGCAAGCAGATAATTAGGTAAGGACACTGCTGAGCAGGCACAAAAACAAGCATTATCAGTTACACAGCTGATAATGTCGCTGGATGGTGCATTTTTTCCTACAGCATGAGGGCACTGAATTAATCCTTGAGCAAGCTAGCTAAAATTCGTGGGTCTGCGATTAAGCATAGATTTGCACACTGCTGTCAAGCAACAAAATGCAAAATTAAAGCTGTTCATTGCAGCGCCTAAGACACACGTGAATATAGCAACGTTCAATACTCGGCTAAATACTGTCCATTGACTTGCATGCTGCCTTCTAGGATCAGTGCACAGAATTAAAGGAAACTACTTGCATCTTTTGGGTTTTGTTTTTGTGTGTGCATCATGCAAGGCCTTTTCATTTTATTCATCCTCCTGGTTTGTGTGTGATACTCTCTGTACTTCTGTCTTATGCATTATTAAGTTAGGTTCTTATGTGCTATTTTACTTGTTATTTTGTACCTATATTTCTGCTTTCTCTGCTCTCCACTGCAAGATTGTGGGTACCTAAATAAATAAATATACAAAGCTATGCTTGTACTGCTTATATGTCCCCTTACCAGATCACATTTAACGAAATATGCGATGATCGGAGCAGCGATGCCGCACAAATATTTTATCGCGAATTCGACGAAGCTGAATATAATGCATACTGCGCGTCGATTCACTTGTGTAAGCACAATTTTGAGTCGATAACCATAAAGCGGCGCATTGCAAGCTATAATATAAACCTACGGCATCACCGGTCGACGTGGTAAAGGGAAAGCACTAGAATCCCGTGGTTAATTTTTAACAAGCCGGCTAAGATGGAAACTTCAAGATCACTTATATATGGTCTACACTCCATTGTGTAGCGCAGTAACATCATCTCGTGGAAAAACAGCCAGATGACGTCGTCCTGAACGTCGTCTGGCAAGGCACGGCTCTTTTCTTTCTGAAGCGTCTTCCAAGGCGTCGAAATTTATTCCCCAAGGATTTCCATCACTTCTGCAGCGCTGTGATAACGTCATTTGCACAGATGAAACGCGTTTTAGACATCTGCGAGTCGGCTGATGAGAGAGGCAGCTTATACCGGTTCCACACAGGCTTTCGATCGCGATCGAGCGCGATCAAATTTCTCGATCACGATCGGTTCTACGCAGATTGCGCAGTACAGGCAATCGTGATCACAAAATCCGATCCCGATCGGGCTCGATCGCGATTGAAACTGCTCCGGTGTGACGCCCGTACGAAATTCAGAGTACTCACCTGTTGGGCAGCGCTGGGCATGACGATCCACGAGCACCTCGTCATGTGCGTGTTCTTGTGGCGCTTGTGTTTCACCTGCCACCAAAGCGCAGGTCGAGCCTCAACGCAGGCGATCAGCGCTTCGTTGTTGATCGCCTCCATAGTCTCTGTGATCTATAGCGACACGAAACCAGCAGCTATATACTCCCGGCGTCTCCGTAGGATTCTGAAACTTCAACAACCTTTCCGAACCGCCGTAAATGTACAAGCGGCCAGCGGCCCACGTGACGTCGGTGCACAAGCTACGACTTCCGTCGCGTACGCTCAAAATGACGCCCAAGATAAAGACCTCCTTGACGCGCGCTATTCCTGCGCGTCTGCCCTCTCTAGATGCGTAGGACAGGTGCGCACGGCCTCGCAGACGCGCGACGCGTAGCCAGGCGCGCACGATTAACCGCGTGTGGTTGTGCAGTGCGCGCCCGCGCGTGCTTCATCTCCAAAGCGATCTGCTATGTTTGCAGATTGCGCGTAGTGCCGGTAGGTTCGTATGAGCTGTGCTTTCGACGTTTCGTTCGCGTTGAAGCGAGAGATGCACGAAGGTCAATTCGATCGCTGCTGCTGCCGCGATTCTTCATTCACTCCAGCATTTTGACAGAGAGTTTCCGCGCTCATCAAGCTAGATGTGTTTATGTTACTTACAAATTTCAAATTCAGATTGCTTGTAAAGTATGTTTGTGCGATTGTACTAGTATGTTCCCACCCTGCTTAAGATCTTGTAAAAGATCGTAGTATATATAAATAAAAAAAAGAAAAGTAATGTTTACCTGTGAGCGCCTAACACCGTGCTTGTTAATTTTGTTAAAAACATGTTGCCGAGTAGTTGGTTTGAAACCACGATAGAATGTGTAAGCGCGACTGAACGAGAACGCAGAAAGAAAGACGCACAGAGACAGCGCTGTCTTTGTGTGTCTGTTTCTTTCTACGTCCTCGCTCAACCTCGCTTATACATTAGATCATTGTTAATTTAGTTAGTAAGTGAAAATTTTACGAGTTTATGTGGCCGATAAAACTACTATCCTTACTTTGTATAGCTATCTACAAGTTTGCTATCGCAATCGGTGCTTCACCTTTGGGGCGAAACTGCGACTTTTCCATACATGTTTTTCATCTTTTTTTCTCTTCCTCGAAACTTCTCAATCTCCCTTGTAGCGTTACCTGCGCTTTAACGGATCGTGTCTTATCAATCTCTTCCCTGCTTTCTTTCCATCAATACTCTAATCGTCTTTAGCTTATCTCGACTGCCGACCGATTTACGCTTCCGTTCACTTCAAATCCAAACGCTTCTGCAAAGTATACGTTACCTACAGGTCTAGCTAGGTGAATGCTTTTCCATTCCACTAGGATACGGAGTGGTTTTCATATGTTTTGCTGCAGCGTACACATGCCTTATCTAGCCGGGTAGGGTGTCGGACGCGACACGCGTCCGGCCGGCGCCTTCATGTGTAGACAGCATTCACGCGACCACGTACAGGTAGTGCTACCCGGTGCGACCAAATACAGCGAGTTGGTAGCGCGTGCAACTTGCGATCTGACGCCGCATTTTGTGGAAGCCTGTTGGGAGTGTATCGGGTGCGTCTCTTAGTGCGAGTAACCTCATGACGGATCGCGCACAATATCGCACGTGGTGTCTGCATTTCACTCACCCGTCAAGCGCCATGTCGATGAGACGCTTGATGCCGCAGTGCTCGAACACGTCCTCCTGTGTCGCCTCCGGTTCGAACACCACGGTGAATGTGAACAGCTTGGTTTGACCACTTGCTGGCTCCTCCACCTGTTCGCGCCAACGGCGAGAGGTTGTGTTGTAGCCCTGCTTTCTGACCTGCTCTTCTGTCAGAAATATTCAGTCCTAAAGAGGGTGCACTTCAGAGGAACTTGAGTTTCGCCTAGTTGGTATTTACTGCATGTCACACCGACCGCCTATAAAATACCAAGACAGAACACAAGACGACAACAAGGGCGGTATTCTTTCAATGTCTTCGTCTTTTATTAGCGGTGAATGTGACTTGGATGCATTTCGACAACATTATGTGCAAGCTCACCTAGTTTGTAGATGAATAAACGACCAAGATAGAACATAACACGACGACACGGGCGGTATTCTTTCACTGTCTTCGTCTCTTGTTAGCGGTCAATATGACTTGAATGTATTTCGACAACATTATGTGCAATTATGCAAAAAAGAGGTGGGGCGTGCAGACAGGACACAAGAGTAGAGAAGTAAACAAGACGATAGAACGCACGTGTTGTCCACTTCTCTACGCTCGTGTCCTGTCTGCACGCCTCACCTCTTTTTTGCATAATGCATCCTTACCAACTAGCTCAGCTTTCTGCAGTTCTATTACGTGCAAGCTCACCTAGTTTGTAGATGAATAAAATACCAAGATAGAACACAACAGGACGACACGGGCGGTATTCTTTCACTGTCCTCGTCTTTTATTAGCGGTCGATATGACTTGGATGCATGTCGACAACATTATGTGCAAGCTCACCTGTTTTGCAGATGACACTAGGCCTAGCGATACTGTACTAGGCAATCTCCATTCAAGTTCAATTAATTTCTTCGTATGCAGTCGATGGATGACGTCAGTTCCGTGATTCTTCAGAGCATATTCTTAATTTAGGGCCTCTTTTATTTATTTATTTATTTATTTATTTATTTATTTATTTATTTATTTATTCGGATAATTACAGCGCCCTAATATGGGCATCGTTGTAGGATGAAAACATACAAAGGTTGTATAGGCAGTACAACAAAACACAAAACAACGGAACGCTATGATTACAAATAACACATCACAAATTCGCAACGCATTTCGACTAAAAAGGAGCTACTGTTGGCAGACAAAGGTCAAACGCTCCACAAATGTAACACGATACCTAATTAAACAAAATTCGGGAAGAGCACCGTCGAAGCAAGTGGGCGACATGGACAAAATTTCCTCCCGCAGAACATTCGAATCTTAAACTGTCTTTTGGAAAAAAAAAATTGAATATGTTTATTCGACACTTACGCTCTCGGACCTTTACGGAGTGATCGACGCGGGCAGAGCTGTAGGTAGGATCAAGTATATATGTTTCTTTAGGCAGCACTTAGGCAGCAGTGGCAGCTTAGGCAGCAGTGGTTGCGGCTTGCGAACCACTTCTAACCATTCTCTGCATATTTGTGCAGATTTCGTGTGCATCTGATTCCCGGCGCCATCTGTGTAACAACGATCCTATCAAGACCCACACGTGTAAAGCCGGCGACCCCAGCACCGTCATCACTGCATCGCATGCAGCGCCGCCTACAGAGGGATCCTGCCTTATAAGCGACTGCCCTGGAACGGCGATCATCACTTAGGCAGCAGTGGTTGCGGCTTGCGAACCACTTCTAACCATTCTCTGCATATTTGTGCAGATTTCGTGTGCATCTGATTCCCGGCGCCATCTGTGTAACAACGATCCTATCAAGACCCACACGTGTAAAGCCGGCGACCCCAGCACCGTCATCACTGCATCGCATGCAGCGCCGCCTACAGAGGGATCCTGCCTTATAAGCGACTACCCTGGAACGGCGATCATCACTTAGGCAGCAGTGGTTGCGGCTTGCGAACCACTTCTAACCATTCTCTGCATATTTGTGCAGGTTAGTGTTTCTGAAATTTTCCTCGTAGCCCATAAGTTTCCGCCGCCACCACTGCTGCTGCTCTTTGCTTTTTGTGTTTATCTGCGTAATTCTACGAGATGCCCACTAATTCCGAGTTAGCGAAAGAACTTGAGATTCTCCGTTCTGAAGTCGCAGAAATGCGTCAAAGTCTCAGTGTGTTTAATGAATTGTACGAATCTGTGAAGGCAAGAAATGACAACCTTCTCCAAGAAAACAAATCCTTGAGAGACGATAACAAGTCTTTGATTGATAGTAACAAAAGCCTTTCACAACGAGTAGCTGGCCTTGAGCAGTATTCCAGGCAAAATAACGTAGAAATTAAAGGTATTCCAAAGACTGAAGGAGAAAGCTGCCTAACAATTATCCAGGCTTTGGGTGACAAGATTGGGTGCCCTGTCACTGCTGGTGACATTGACATTGTTCACCGCGTGCCTGCCAAACAAGGAACCAACATTATCGCGCGGTTCTGCTCACGAACAAAGAAGGCTGACTTTGCTTCCAAAGCGCGTAAAGCAAGACTCACAACAACTACAGTAGGGCTGTCACATAAACCACCCACTTCCATTTTTGTTAATGATCACCTCACACCCGATAGTAAGCGGCTTTTTGCGCAGGCGCTAGAGCTCAAGAAGTCCAAAGGATGGAAATTTCTATGGACCGATAACTGTGCCATTAAGGCAAGAAAGTCGGAGAACAGCCGTGTTCATCGCATATGTAGTGTAAATGATCTGTCAATCTTCAAATAAGTTCTTCCTTGCTTACACTAACGTCTAAATCATCATGGCTGACTCAGTTTTTACTCTTGACGAAGCGAAAGCTCTCATTGAGGAAAAACAACCCACTTTATCCTTAATACATTGGAACATCCGCAGTATTCGTAGGCATCACGATGATCTCATCGCTCTTTGCAGTCTTGATCATGCATTCTCTTTCGTATGCTTATCTGAAACGTGGTTATCATCTCATGACGGGAATCTATACGGTCTTTCAGGCTACACTCCTGAATATTGTCATCGTGAAGGTTATCGTAGTGGCGGTTACGCCATTTTAGTAAAATCTTCATTGTCATATAAACGTCGCCATGATCTTTTTTTTCGTCATTGCCTCTGTGAATCAGTATGGCTAGAAGTAGAGAGTAATAACCTGCAGCTGCCTACCAAACGTAACATCATAATTGCATGCATTTATCGCTCACCTTCTTCCTCTTACATCGAATTTTGTAAAGAATTTGAGCAGTTACTAAACACAGTCACTGATGAAAACAAGGATATTGTGATATGTGGCGACATTAACATCAACATTATCAGCCCTGACAGTCAATGTTGCTCTGAGTACTTACGTACTTATCTTAGCTGCGGTCTCTCCTCACATATTACAGCTCCAACGAGGTGTGAAATAGGCGGACCTAATACTTTAATTGACCATGTACTGTCTAGCATACCTACTGATCTTAGCACAGCTGGAATAGTGGTATATGCCGTAACAGACCATTACCCTATATTTTTTTGCATAGGTTCCGTAACGCCTTCTCAACCAGCAAAATATGTCAGGACTTTCTTTGATTCTAATAAATTCACTGGTATGATTCGTGCAATTGACTGGGCTGACGTGCTTGAAGAGGAATGTGGCGAAAGGGCTTTTGAATCTTTTTTCGCAAAAATATCTGAATGCTCTAACTTATGCACAAGTAACACTACGGTGACGCGTTAGTTTAGCTCACCAAGAAAGCCTTGGATTAGTGATTCTTTATTGCGGTCCATTAAAAAAAGAGATAATCTTCGTAAGAAACTTAAAGTCCAGCCATTCAATAATGCGTTGCGATTGCGCTTCCACACATATTCAAATGTTCTAACAGCCACTTTAAAAAATGTCAAGCGTAATTACTACGAAAATAAAATTAGAAAAAATGGAAGTGATACCAGACGAAACTGGCAGGTTATTAAAGAATTCTTAAACATCAGTACAACTAAAAATCGCATATCGTGTATGAACCACAACTCTGCTAATATTACTGACCCTCAAGACATAGCTAACGTTTTCAGTGACCATTTTAGTATTGCAGACGGTAGTCAGCCTGATTCAACGTTGCTTAGTTTTCCGCGCTGTTCTCATTCATTTTACCTGTTCCCCACAACATCTCTGGAAGTATGTAACACTATTAATTCTCTTAACACAACCGGTCCGGGCCTCGACTTGATACGTCCCTCTAGCATTAAGCTTGTGTCTAACGAAATCTCACCTGCGTTAGCACATATAGTAAATAGACTATTTATAGATGGCATCTTTCCTAACCGCCTCACGACAGGTAAAATAATCCCAGTATTTAAAAAAGGTGACCATAAATGCACAAGTAATTATCGTCCTATCTGCATTTTGTCTTTCTTTAGTAAGGTCATCGAAAAACTTATACATAATCGCTTAACTAAATACTTATCCAAATTTAATCTTTTAACTCCTGATCAATTTGGTTTTCGTGACAATTTTTCAACTGAATTAGCGCTTATTACATTTACTGAGAGGGTCAAATTAGCCATCGATCAAGGCCTCTTAGTTGGTGCTCTCTTTATTGATTTCACGAAGGCGTTTGATACAATTAACCATCGTATTCGTTTAAGTAAACTTGAATCATATGGCATTTCTGGACCGCCTTTACAAATAATTCGGAACTACCTAATTAACCGACAATATATAGTCGAATTTAATGGTGTCTTGTCCTCTTCAAAAACTGTAAATACAGGTGTCCCCCAGGGATCAATACTTGGGCCACTTTTATTTCTCATATTCATTAATGACTTGCCAGACATATTAACACATGCGCACTGCCTTCTTTACGCTGATGACACCACCATTTTCGCATCTGATAAAAATTTATTTGCATTGCAGGATAAACTTAACGCTGACCTAACGAATGTTCATTCATGGTGTGTAAAAAACAAGCTAACCATTAACCCATCTAAGACAACATTTATGGTATTCCATTCTTCAAAATCTTTGCACATTGATTCTATTGTAGTGTCTCTAAATAATAATGTATTTGCAAGATCCACGTCTACTAAATTTCTTGGTGTAGTACTAGATGAAAACCTAAAGTTCCAGTGTCATATTCAATCACTTATTCAAAAAATCTCATTTGGTATTCACATCATAATAAAAACTCGGTCTTTTTTCCAGCAAACCATTCTCATGTCTTTATATTACGCATATATACACAGTCATCTCTCATACTGCCTGTCATCTTGGGGTAATACATATACCACACATCTTCATCAGTTAGAAGTTTTGCAAAAGCAGGCATTACGATTAATTGCATTCCAATCGCATACATCTCCCTCTGCTCCAATATTCCGTTCCCTAAATGTTTTACCTTTACGCATGTTATTCAATCAT